>NC_080704.1:117151348-117827767 GCF_030445035.2 Dasypus novemcinctus | reverse complement strand
ACACAGCGAATGGACACAGAGAGCAGACAACTGGGGTGGGGGGAGGGAGAGAAATAAATAAAAATAAATAAATCTTTTTAAAATGCTACATATACAGAATGGTCCCAATTTTGGAAAATATGCATAAGAAAAAACTGGCTAGAAATGTATCAAATTTTAGCAATGGCTCTCCCAAGGTGGTAGAATTATGGATTTAAAAAGCACTTTTTATGTATTTTTGGTGTTTTCCATGTTTTCTACAATGAATATTTATTACTTTTAGAAATAGGCATAAAAATAAAAATTTTTATGAAAGCCAGTTAAACAATGAGACAGCATTTTTGAGTAACAGAATGGCAAGATATTAGAAAACTGGTAATATTCAATGTTGGCAAGGATGTGAGGAAACCAGCACTCATACACTTTGAGTAAGTGTGCAAAGTGGTTTAGCATGGGAGCTGCAGCTTGGGAACTTCAGCTCAGTGGTTGAGTGCCTGTTCCCATGTATGAGGTCCCGGGTTCAATACCCAGTACCTCCTAAAATAAAAGGTTTCAGTTCTTTTAAAAGATAATTTGGCAGTATCTTTTAAAATTTAAAATATGCAAACTCTTTGACCTAGCATCATCTCCACTTATAGGCCTTTACTATATAGGGATGTTTGAACAAACACACAAAGCTATATGTACAGGGATGTTAATTAGAGAGATATTTGGAATAGTGAATCTTGGCAAAACACTTGAATGTTCAATAATAGGGATATGGTTAATACATTATGATATATCCATACTGTGGAATACAGTATATCAGTAAAAAATAAAGAATAGGGTGTTTTATATAGATCTCTGCATACAAACGTAATGACATGGAATGATGTTTATGATATATTAAGTGAATAAAAGCAATTTTGTAGAGCAATATGCATAATATATTCTCATTTTGAAAAAACACATGTGACTATAGATGTGTACAGCACACATCTGGTAAGAATTTTAATAGTTGTTATCTCCGTGGAATGGGATAAGAGATTCTTTAGCATTATACACTCTTCTTTGAATTGTTTACAATGAACATGCACTTCTTTCATAATAAAAATAATAAAGAGGCAATCACTGGGAATGTAGGGTTTATGGTGTGAAAATTTGCTTTATAAAAAGCCTTTCAGGAAAATATGTACTCTAGGTACAGAGATGTACAGCAAAAGAGAGTATAGACCTTCACATAGGTCCTAATGTACATGAAGGCTCAACAAAGAGAGTACAGTTAGGGAGGAACTGATTCATAAACTGATCTGTATTGCCATACCAAATTCTGACCCAGGAGCAACAAAATCAGATTTGTTGAATTATTTCATAAATACCATGGATGTGAGTTTGTAGAAAGTTGAGGTTAGCCACTAATTCTGAAAGCTGCCTGTATAGACAATCTGAATTGCATCCATATCATACCTAAAAATGAGTATCAAAATCTATAGTTTCCTTTTTTTTTTTTTTTAAGATTTATTTATTTATTTAATTCCCCCCCCCCTCCTTTGGTTGTCTGTTCTTGGTGTCTATTTGCTGCATCTTGTTTCTTTGTCCGCTTCTGTTGTCGTCAGCGGCACGGGAAGTGTGGGCGGCGCCATTCCTGGGCAGGCTGCTCTTTCTTTCGCGCTGGGCGGCTCTCCTTACGGGGTGCACTCCTTGCGCGTGGGGCTCCACTACGCGGGGGACACCCCTGCGTGGGGTGGCACTCCCTGCATGCATCAGCACTGCGCATGGGCCAGCTCCGCACGGGTCAAGGAGGCCCAGGCTTGAACCGCGGACCTCCCATGTGGTAGACGGACGCCCTAACCACTGGGCCAAAGTCCGTTTCCCTATAGTTTCCCTTTTAAGATAGGTATTATAAGTGTTTTTCTCATGGGAAGGATTTCTCCTGAGTCCAATATAGAAGTAGGGTGGTCCAAAAAGACACTTTGCTTCTCTTTTAGATTGATTGATGTGACAATTAGATGGACATGTGAAACATTGCTTATTGAACAATATGCATATATTTTCCTCTGAATTAAGAATAGTACCTACCTCATAGGGTTGTTCAGAAGATTAAGTTAAGTGACATATGTAAACTGCTTGGGCAGTGCCTGGAATATAATAAGTACTCAATAAATGGTGGCTAGTATTAATATATATCATTCAAACATATTGCTAAAGATTTTTTCATTTAAATAATATTTTTAATATATTATCTTTATTATAAATAAGCTTTATATTACATAAATGTTACATTGAAAATATAGGGATTCCCATATATCGACACCCCTTTCCCCCTATTTGAATAACATTAACTTGGCCTGTGTCAGGTGCCATAATATGTACTAAGTGAAGAAGATGGCTTTATTACAGCATTTTAGTTTGAAGAAGGATTGCTTTGATTAAATGTCTGAAGGTTTAAGCAGACTGAATATTGAGATATAATTATGAGGGTTTGTCCATTTCATAGAAAGCATTAACAAAGGGTATATTTGAATGATTGAAGGGACTGGGGATTAGCTTGGAGATCAGAGAGTGATTTGTGAATGAATTTGAAGGCAGTGGTTGTAGATCATAATCGCAAGGAATTTAAGCCTTGGCTTTTAAGAAGTCCCTCAATAAGTAGGAGAATCTGGAAGAGAACTGGTGTAATGTAATGCAAGGATATGAGTTCTGATTCTGGCTTCGTTTTTTTCTCATCTGTAGAACGAGGTTGAACTTGGTAATTAATAGCCATCGTTTTCTATACACTTGTCATAAAACATTTTACAAGCATAATTTAATTTAATGCTCCCTCAGAAGAGCCCTGTGAGGGAGGTACATTATTGTCCCCAATTTTACAGATAAGGAGGCTAAGGCCCAGAAATAGATTATGTAACTTGGTTTAGAGGTGTCTAAAGGCAAAGCCCCATCCACATGGTTTCTATCCTGTTACTCTGCCTCTAAGTGGCTTCCCAAATTTAATAGTAGATGATTCTGAGTAAAGGGCATTTAAAATTGTTATTTTTCTTGTCTTTTAAGAATGGGAGATAATTGAATATTCTTCTTTGTGAAAATGAAAGAGTAATAAAGAGAGATTTAAGGAGAGTTGTAATGTTGATGACCTATACTCTTACCTAAAATACTGAGCTGAGATCACCAGAGAACATGGCCAAAAATGTACTAAAGATAACTTTCTTGCAGACTTGATGACAACCGCAGCCCTTTTCACTTTCTTCTGGCCTTATGGAAAATGTAAATATTCTGTTCTTTTTCTTTCCTTTTTGGGACAGTTGCTAAAGAAGATTGCAAGGATAACTGTGGAGGATTTTATCTACAGGGGGTAGGAGTTATCTTTAAAAAGAAAGGTCAGAGCTCCTACACTTTGATTTATTGGACTGACCCCACTCAGCTAACATGGAGTTGAAGAAGGTCAACCACCACACCATGGAGCCTAGAGTGTCTACAACTGAAAGCAGGAGGAGTGCATCCAGTATCCATGTGGAATCTAAGCCCCCACTTGACATAGATGTGCAATGGACACAACCAATCCAATGTCCACAGAGAAAATGTGGAATGGGTGTGGGAAGGGTAGCCATGGTGGCTGCTGGGTTTGGGGAATGGGAGGAAGAGATGAGATGTGGAGGCGTTTTCAGGACGTGGAGTTGTCCTGGGTGGTGCTTCACGGACAATTACAGGACATTGTAGACCCCCCCAGGGCCCACTGGATGGTGAACGGGGGAGAGTGTGGGCTATGATGTGGACCATTGACTACGGGGTGCAGTGATGTTCAGAGATGTACTTACTGGTGCAATGGATGTCTCACGATGATGGGAGAGAGTGTTGCTGTGGGGGGAGTGGGGGTGGGGGCGGTGGGGTTGATTGGGACCTCATATTTTTTGAATGTAATTCGTAAAAATAAATAATTTTAATTTAAAAAAAATCAAAAAAATAAAAATAAAGTCAACTCAGTTTAAAAAAAATAAAAAATAAAAAATAAAAAGAAAGGTCAGGAGGTGGTGCAAGATGGTGGCAGAGTAAGGAGCACCTGGATTCAGTTTGTGCTACTGGGCAGTTAGTAATCACCCAGAGCTATCTAAAGCACCTGTTTGGGGGCCACAGGTGACCAGAAGAGCATCCGGCAACATCCTGGAAGGAATAGAAGAAGGAGACCGCCCATCTGCAGGAAAGATTCCTGAGTAGAGCACTCCATGCCCCCAGAGGCTGTTGCCTGTGTTGCAAGCCTTCTGGGGAGCTAGTCCGTGGCTGCAGTTGGAAACTCCATTTCCCAAAAATGGGGGAGAAAGACATGGTGTGGCACCAACTTCAGCTACTGATCAGTAAATTCAGCTGGCTAAAATATAATCCTAAGAACAGTCTAAAATTTAAACCTGCCCAAGTCAGAAAGAAGCAGGTAGCCACCATTTTAACTCTGCCCCTCGGCATGAGGGGAAGTGGTGCTGATTGAAAATCACAATACTGGTAGGGACCAGCTTCTTTCCACCCAGACTGGATTGCAGCTCTAGCCTAAACACCAACCCCACATCTGGCAGGGATGAAGCTGGCTGACCTGCAGTAACCTCTCCGTGAAACTGCAGGCCATGCTGTGGAGGCTAGTTCCTACTCTAGCAGCGCAAGCCTTCTCAGGAACTAGTCCATGGCTGGAGTTAGAAGGTCCATTTCCCATAAACAGGGGAGGAAGAGATGGTTGGCCACCGACTTCAGCTACTGATTGGTGGATTTAGCTGGCTAAAGTATAATTCAAGGAAGAGCTAGGGTTTGAAACCACCCAAGTTGGAAAGAGGTCATAGCCACTGTTTTGACTCCAATCCTGCCATGAAAGGAAGCGGGGCTGACTGAAAATCACAGTGCTGGTAGGGACCAGCTTCTTTCTACCCAGATTGTATTGCAGCCCTAGCCTAGGTTCCAGCATCACCTATGGCAGAGAGGAAGCTGGAGGGACCTGCACCAGCCTCTATGGGTAAGTGCAGGTGCTTTTGGCCATCACAGACTGAATAGTTAGACACCTTGGACTCCAACCAACACCACAATAGGATAGGAGAGGAGCTGGGTTTCCTCGGTCTCTCTGGGCAACTGTAAGCATTTTCAACTCACACAAACTGATTCGTTGAGTGCCTCCAAGTCCATCTCTAGCCACACCCTCCCCCCACAGAATAGGAGGGGGATGGTGTTTCCTCAGCCTCTCAGGCCACCAACAGGCCTTTTTGGCCTGCACAATCTCAACTGTTGGGCACCTGTTGCTCCATGCCCATCCCCAATAGGACAAGAGAGGGATTGTTTTTCCCCAGCCTCTCTTGGTAACTGTAGGTGCTTTTGGCCCACACATTCTAAATAGTTGGATACCTGTAGCTACACCTCCACCCCCAAGTAGGATTGGAGGGGAGCTGGGTTTCTTCAGCCTTTCTGGTTAATGGCAGGCACTTTTGGCCTACATGGACTGGACTGGCGGGTACTTGTGGAACCACCTCTATCCCTAGTTAAAGAGGAGGGGGCTGGTGTTTCCTCAGCCTCTCTGGGCAATGGCAGGCACTTTCGGCCTGCACAGACTGGACTGTTGGATACCTGTGGATCTACCCCCACCCCCAGTAGGATAGGAGGGGTCTGGTGTCTCCATAACCTCTCCAGGCAATGACAGATACTTTTAGCATATAGGGACTGAACTGTTGGGTACATGTGGATCAACCCCCAAACCCTAATAAGATAGGAGGGGACTGGTATTTCTTCAGCCACTCTGGGCAAGAGCAGGTACTCTTAGCCTAAGGGGACTGAACTGTTGGGCATCAGTGGTTCTGTTCCCATGCCCCAAAGGGCAGAAGGGACAGTACTCCCTCAGCCTCTCAGGGCAACTGCAGGCGTATTTGGCTGACACAGATTAGATTGTTGGAAACTACAGCAGGTTCATCCCCACCCCCAACAGGGAGGGAGGACTGGTGCTATGTCAAGTTACCTGGACAACATTTTGGACCCACATGATATAGATTGCTGACCACAACTACACCTCCATCCCCACCACATGTAGGGGAGGAAGGGATGTGAAGCTTCATCAGTCTCTCCAAGCAACTACAGACAGTCTTGTCCTGCACAACTTGGATTATTACACACAGCTGTGGCTCTGTCCCTTTCCCTGGAAGAGAAGAAAGATGGAAGAAGCGTCATCAATTCCTGGAGCAATATGGGCAGCTTCCAGCACAAACTACACCCTTGGCTCCGACTATACAACCAGCAAGGGAGAAAAGACAAGAAAGCCCTAAACTAAATGGAGAAACTGCACCCAGAATAAATACATCTACTAAGCCAGATGCCAAAACACCAACCAAAAATAACAGTCCATACCAAGAAATAGGAAGATATGGCCCAGTTAAAGGAACAAGGTAAGCTTCCAGATGACATAAAGGAGGTGAGACAACTAATCTTAGATGGTCAAACAAATCACCTTAATAAGTTCAACAATAAGATGGCCAAATAGATTAAGGATATTAAGAAGACACTGGGAGAGCACAAAGAAGAATTTGAACACACACATAGAAAAATAGCAGATTTATGGGAATAAAAGGTGCAATAAATGAAATTAAAAATACACTGGAGGCATATAATAGCATATTTGAAGAGGCAGAAGAAAGGATCAGGGAGCTTGAAGACATGGACTCCAAAGGCAAACATATGAAAGAACAGATGAAGAAAAGAATGGAAAAAATTGAAAAGGGTCTCAGGGAAATAAATGACAGCAAGAGACATGCAAACATATGTGTCATGGGTGTCCCATAAGGAGAAGAGAAGGGAAATGGGGCAGAAGGAATATTCGAAGAAATAATGGTAGAAAATTTCCCAACCCTACTGAAGGAAATAGATATCTGTATCCAAGAAGCACATCATATCCCCATCTGAACAGATCAGAAAATAGACCAACTCTGAGACACATAATAATCAGAATGTCAAGTGCCAAAGACAAAGAGTGATTCTGAGAGCAGCAAGAGTAAAGTGATGCATAACATATAAAGGCTACACAAGATTAAGTGCCGAATTCTCATCAAAAACCATGGAGGCAAGAAAGAAGTGGTATGATATATTTAAAATACTGCAAGAGAAGAACTGCCAGCCAAGAATTTTATACCCAGCAAGGTTACCTTTCAAAATTGAGGGTGAGTTTAGAATATTCACAGATAAACAGAAGCTGAGAGAGTTTTTAACAAAGACACCAGTTTTGCAAGAAATATTAAAGGGAGTGTTATAGCCTAAAAATAAAGGAAAGGAGAGAGAGGCTTGAGAGAGACTAGAAATGATGATTGTATCAATAACAATAACTAAGTATCAAAAGAGTGGCAAAAATAAAATGACAGATAAAACCCAAAGGTCAAGATGGATGAAATAAAAATTGCCTTTACAGTAATAACATTGAATGTTAATGGATTATACTCCCCAGTGAAAAGACATAGACTGGTGGACTGGATAAGAAAATATGGGCCAACAATATTCTGTCTGCAAGAGACTCACCTTAGACCCAACAATACCAATAGATTGAAAGTGAAAGACTGGAAAAAGATATTCCATGCATTCAGTAACCCCAAAAAAGCCAGAGTAGCTATACTTATATCAGGTGAAATATTAGAAACAAGGAAGAACATTACATAATAATAAAAGGGGTGATTCATCAGGAAGAAATAACAATCATAAATGTATATGTGTCTAACAAGGATGCCCCAAGATACAAGAGGCATTCACTGGCAAAACTGAAAGGAGAAAAAGACATCTTTAAATAATATTTGGAGACTTCAATATACCACTCTCAGCATTGGATAGAACATCTGGGCAGAGAATCAATAAAGAAACAGAGAGCTTGAATAATATGATAAATGGACTAAACCTAATAAACATATACAGGTCACTGCACCCTAAAACAGCAGGATAAACATTCTTTCAAGTGCTCATTTATCTTTCTCCAGAATAGACTATATGTTGGGTCACAAAGCAGATCTCAATAAATTCAACAAGATCGAAATTATATAAAGTACTTTCTCTGATCACAATGGAAAAAAGTTCAAAATTGACAAGAGGCAGGAAAAGAGAAAATCACATATATAAGGAGATTCAACAACACACTCGTAACTAATCAGTGGGCTAAAGAAGAAATTTCAAAGAGAAATAAATAATATATTGAGAAGAATGACAATGAGAACACAGACTATCAGATCTTATGGGATGCAGCGAAGACAGTGCTGAGAGGGAAATTTATAGCCCTCAATGCTTACATTAAAAAAGAAGAAAGAGTGAAACACAATTACCTAACCACACAGCTGGAGGAACTAGAAAAGAACAGCAAACTAATCCTAAAGCAAGTAGAATGAATGAAATAACAAAGATCAGAGCAGAAATAAATGAAATTGAGAACAAAAAAGCAATAGGGAGAATTAACAAAACCAAAAGTTGGTTCTTTGAGATTAACAAAGTTGACAAATCCTTAGCTAGACTGACTAATTAAAAAAAAGATGCAAATAAATGAAATAAATAATGAAAATGGGAACATTACTACTCAACAGACATAGAAAAGATCATAATAGGATACTATGAACAATGTTATGCCAAAAAACTAGACAATGTAGATGAAATGAAAAAATTCGTAAGAATATACAAATAACCTACACTGACCTTAGAAGAAATAGAAGACCTCAACAAATGAATCACAAGTAAAGAGATTGAAACAGTCATCAAACAACTCCCTAAAATGAAAAGCCCAGGACCAGACCATTTTACAGGTGAGTCCTACCAAGTATTCAAAAAAGATTTAATACCATCCTTACTTGAGATTTTCCAAAAAATTGAACATGAAGGAATGCTACCAAGGTCATTCTATGAAGCTGTATTAGTCAGCCAAAGGGGTGCTGATGCAAAATACCAGAAATTGGTTGGTTTTTATAAAGGGTGTTTATTTGGGTTAGGAGTTTACAGATACCAGGACATAAGCATAAGTTACTTCCTTCACCAAAGTCTATTGTCATGTGTTGGAGCAAAATGGCTGCAGACATCTGTGAGGGTTCAGGCTTCCTGGATTCCTCCCTTCAAGGGTCCTGCTTCTCCCTGGGTTCAAGTTTCCTTTCTTCCTGGGGTTTGCTTCTCTTTTTTCTGTGTGCTTACTTCCCAGGGCACCAGTTTAAGACTTCAGCATCAAACTCCAACAT
Organism: Dasypus novemcinctus; assembly: GCF_030445035.2. Classification (NCBI taxonomy): domain Eukaryota; kingdom Metazoa; phylum Chordata; class Mammalia; order Cingulata; family Dasypodidae; genus Dasypus; species Dasypus novemcinctus. Next base: position 117,818,609 of record NC_080704.1, on the reverse strand, counting down.
CAAAACTCCAACATTAAGAACCCCCAACTCTGTACTTTACCACACCTTTTACCTGTGAGTCCCCACCCACGAAGGGGTGGGGACTCAATGCCCTAATGACATGGCCCAATCAAAGCCCTAATTATAACTTAATCATGCCCAGGTACAGACCAGATTACAAACATAATCCAATATCTATTTTTTGGAACTCATAACCATATCAAACTGCCACAGAAGTCAATATCACATGAATACCAAAGCCAGATAAAGATATTATGAAAAAAGAAAATTACAGACTCATTTTATAATGAATATGGATGCAAAAATCCTCAATAAAATACTTTCTAATTGAATCCAACAACATATTAAAAGAATTATTCATCATGATCAAGTGGGTTTTATACCAGGCATGCAAGGGTGGTTCAAAACAAGGAAATCAATCAGCATAATACACCATATTACTAAATCAAAGAAAAAAATCACATGATTATATTGATTGGCACAGAAAAGGCCTTTCATAAAATACAGGATCTTTTCTGGATAAAAATACTACAAAAATAGGAATAAAGAAAACTTTCTCAACATAATGGCCATATATGAAAAACTCACAGCTAACATTGTACTCAATGGTGAAAGACTGAAAGCTTTCTCACTGAGATCAGGGAGAAGATAAGAATGCCCATTGTCACCACTGTTGTTCAATATAGTGCTAGAGGTCCTAGCTAGAGCAATCAGGTGAGAAAATAAAAAGGCATCTAAATTGGAAAGGGAAAGGCAAAACTTTCACTATGTGCATCTGCATATGATTTGCATCATAGCACTATTTGCAGATGATATGATCCTATATCTAAAAAGTCCTGAAAAATCTACAACAAAGCTGCTAGAGCAAATAAACATTCCAGTAGAGTGTCAGGATACAAGATCAATAGACAACAAAGGACAAATATTGCATGATCTTATAAATATGAACTAAATACGAAGAATAAATGCATGGAGTTAAAATCTAGAGCATGTTTTTGGAGATAAGAGCAGGTTTGAGAACTACTGATCTGTAATTTATGTAGAAGTCTTAATTAACTTGACTGTGAAAGTGTGGAAATGGATAGAGTAGATGGTAACACTTTATAGTGAGTAGCAACTGGTTTATAAATGGGATTGTGGCTGAAAAGGGTAGTCTGGGGAAGTAAATGTCAATTGAAAAAAAGTTCGAGTATAATTTAGGGACTGAATACACTGTGAATCCAGAGGTGGATGAGAATTGTGGTTGATGGTACAGATGCAAGAGTGTCCTCCTGTGAGCTAGAGTGGATGTATATCACTATTGCAGGGTGGTGGGAATGTACAGATGCATGGGAAAACTAAAATTGGTGTGACCTATGAACTGTGGTTAACAGCAATACTATAATATTCTTGCATCAAAGCCAAAGATGCACTGTTTTGATACTGGGGAGGGGGGGTATGGAAAAAGTGTGCCAAATACATGCTATGGACCTTAATTGGTGATAATAGTTTAATGATAATATCTCATAATCTGTAACAAATGTTCCACCACAGTGTGATGTGTTGATGAATGGGTGTTGTATGGGAATTCTACACACGTGCATGATTTGTAAATTCACAATCTCTGTAATAAGAATGTATTTAAAAAATAGGGTGGGTTGGGGAAAAAATACACCAAAATTAAGATATGGACTATAGTTAGTAATATTTTGATGATGCTCTTGCATAGTTTGTAACAAATGTATCACAATAATGCAAGGTGTTGGGGGAGGGGTGATGTATGGGATTCCTATATGTTACATTGTCAGTTCACAATCTTTACTATAAACTTTTTGTTTATATATGTTCATGTATAAATGGCATACTTCAATAAAAACATTTTAGTTAAAAGAAAGGAAAAAGAATGAGTTTAGTGAGAGAAAGTAAAATTGAGTTCCATTAAAATCCCACTGGGATTTTGATTTGGACTGTCCTGACTTTATTGATTAATTTGTGAAGTATTGAGTCTTTATCATACTGTGTCTTATCCAGTAGCATTATGTCTTTCTATTTGTTTTGGTCTTTCGATTAATCCTCAAACTTGTAAAATGTGCTGCAATATGTTTGTTTGAAAAGATAAAAGAATCGCTTCTCAAAAAATAACATTTAGTTCTAGCAACTATGTCTTTGATCATTTTTTAAAGGAGTGGCTTAGCTTATTATTTATGTTCACAGTGATATCTTCTGCCTAGGTTTCAGATTTTAGCAGTTGTTGAAACAAATTCGAAAACACTACTGAAGACAATATTTGGTCTGGTTAAGGGGTCTACAGAAAATAAGGTTTTGTTCATAACAAAACCTAACATAACTTGTCTATAGAAATATTATTATAAAGTTCTGCTGCTTGTGGTTGGAGGAAATTATTATTGTACAAACCTGTGAAGTCTGTTTAACACGCAAAGGCTTGCTATGCAGTCCCTGAAGAACAGTTGTTTTCTGCTCTTCCATAAATATCTAATGCCAAGAGCAACCCGGCTATCCATTTCAGCTTCTTGTTACAGGAGAGAAAAATGGGCTAGGTCTAAATATCAGTGCCTGCTAACAGAACACTCCTGTTAAATTCTATCTAGTGTTGAACAGTTTAATTTTCAGGCTTTCAGTACTTTCTTTGGTTGTATTTTCAATTTGTCAATTGTATTGTATATTCTCCTCTTTTCCATTGTCATGTGTTTATATACTCCATTTCTAATTGGACTGGTAGTTCTGGGTAGGTTTTAGTGAGGGAATCTGACATAGTGGAAATCACTCTGGTCTAAGGAGTCAGGAGCCTGTGGTAGGAATTCCAGGCTCTGTTGCTAGTTAGTTGTGTGACTAGATAAGCCGTTTAACCTGCATCTGTTTCTTCATCTGTACAACAGGGATACTAATCCCTTGTTTTCCTATAGTAAACAAAGGTGCAAATGGTCTCTCTAAAATGTTAAAGAGCTGGCCTGGGGAATGTTTTGCTCCTGGGTAGTAGTTCCAGAGGGTTTCTGATGACAAGAAATTAAACCGAGTTTGTTTTGACCTTGAAAAAGGAAAAAAGAAGCCGGAAATAGTGTGCATGCACTTTATTTTCTTTTTGTAGATGTAGTTCTTCTTTCCTCTTCATGCTCAGTGTGGCTAAATGTGAATGGAAAAGTGAGATATAGTAGTTAACAAAGGTAGCCAGAATTGTATGTTAATTCATAGTTTATGTGAAAAAGATCCTGAAAATTCAAGTGGTTTCTTGGTCTGATGAAGTATATCTGTATGTACATAAACAAACAAACAAACAGAAACTGATAGTTGCTTCATGCTCTAGCAATTTCTTTCCATTACACCTCATAAAGTTGAAGGAACTTCAGTAAACTGAGGAACTTCATTAAACGGAGAGCGCTGTATTCAGAGGAAATTACCTAATTGAAAAGGTTTGGGTTAAGACACTGATAGTACAGGAAACTAACAAAAGTATACTGAAATTACAAGTTGTTTTTAATCTCGGTCCAACAGACTGATGTATGTGCTACACTGGATCTGTATTGTGTCTAGTTTTAATTCCACAACTAGACACGAAGTTTGTTGAGGGCATGGATGGTCATCCCTTCAATTTCATTTGCATTACCCTACTACAGATGAAAGTACTCTATACACTGTAGGTACCCAGTACATTATAGCTGACAAAATAATTACTTATTTCTGGTATTACAGCAAGACCTCATAAAATATGACAATTAAACTTGTTTGAAGTTCTGAACTTTCTAGGTCAATCCTGAAAAAGGAAGTTACATGACTACCACAACAACATTTATAGACACATTATATACAAGTGGGCAGGTCCTGTTGGAAATTGGGCGAGAGATCCAACTTCAGGGTAGTACCACACAAGAGTTTAGCTATGTGCTTTTCAAACTGTGGGCCTCCAATCTCCTATTAATGTCACCTGGGATGTTTATTAAAAATTAAAATTTCTCAGTTCCAGTCAGATCTGAATCAAAATATCAGGGGGGTTCTGGCCCCAGCGACTCACATTTTAACAAGCACCCCAGATGATTGTGACACATACTAAAGTTCAAGGACTACTCTAGACTCTAATCTCAGGTAGATATATATGTTGTTGCTACCTTTGGCAATTCTTTGGGAAAATGGAAGACAGCAGATTATGAAATAAGGCAATAGAGATTTTTATAGAAAGTTAACAGAGTCTGAGGTAAAGTGACGTGAAATGTCCATTACTAGCAGGAAGAAGCGGCTAGTTCACCATTATGCAACAGGGAACTGGAAGAGTGTATTACTAGACCTTTTCTCGGTGATATATTCTTGGGAGTTTGTAGGGGCTAATTTACAATAATGTCGCTTTTTAAGTCCTGAGGCAGTTCGCTGCAATTTCATCTTTAACAGAACAATTTCTTGAATATCATGGGAACAGTATTTGGAGGACTGGTCCATAAGCAGCGATCAGGGGCAAGTAAGATGTCATAGTGCTGCTGTTACTTTTCCTTATAAATTGTGGGCTCTTCTGTCATTCCACCATCGTGAAAATGGAAAGCATAAAGTGAAAACCCTGCATTGTTGTGATATTTAATTAGTGGGAGGGAGCGGGGCTCTTAATGCAGCCAGAGGCAAGATAAATGGACGAGAAGCCTTAATTCAGTCTTCGAGGAGCAGGATGCCTTCAACCAAAGGAAGTTAAGATCTTTCTCTAAAGAACAGCGAGTCCAAAGATGAGTAGGTGTAAAGAGCAGCTGGAGGATAACCCGAGGGTAACTTTCATTCTGGGATGGAGTCCAGCCGCAGGTGTGGGCTTGGGCCGGTTTGGCACCTGACTGAAATTAGGTAGGCCCCAGGTCCTTCCGGAAACACCCTCACTAATGCTGCAATCAAGATCAACCCAGGCAGATGCAAACCCAAATCAACAAACGGCCGCGAGCGCGCGGGGAGCCGTTACCGGACTCAGCTCCACCGCAACGTCCCTCCCTTCCAGCTAGAAGCCCCCTCGGCCCCTTCTTTTCGGAGTGACGTCGCCGGGCGAGCCGGGACCTGCGCGTGGGTGGGCCGAGCTCTAAGCCGCCAGCGATTCGGCGGGCTCAGCCACACCACCGCGCGCCCCCGCTCCGCCCGCCCCTCCGGGCACGTCTTTTCCGGGCTCGCGCTGCACAGCGCCGGGCCCCGCCCCCGCCGCCCCCCGGGTGCGCGCGCGCTGCTGCGGCTTTTTCTCTGGCCTCGGCGCCGCTCCCCTACTTGCCTCAGCGCCAGCGGACACGCGGCTCGTTTCGCTAGCTTCCGAGGGCCAGGCACCAGCCGGTTGGGAGGACGAGGTGGGCACCGTCTACTCGGTGAGTAACCCCAGCTAGTGAGGCTGAGGCCCCGGCACCCTTGCCCTGTCGCATTCAACTGGTCTACGTCCCACACCTGAGAACGGAAGAGGTTGAGGGGGCATGGCCGGGTCCCGGAACCTACGCGCTTTCTTCTTAAGCCGCTCGCCTCATCCGGGCCCGGGAAGAGTCCCGAGGTCACCATATCATTTCCTTGACTGGAGTTGGGGGTCCTTGAGATCCGGCCTGCCTCTTCCTGATCTCACCTCCACCCAGAAACAGAAGTGATCATCCTGATCTGCTCTGCTTTGCCCTGACCTTCGAGAGGATCATGTCACTTGCCTTCGAGACCCCCCAACGACCTTTGGACACTCCTAGACCTCAACTCCATTTTGTTCCCTCCCAGTCGCTCTGTATCTGAGGGCTCTAGGGGTTCTCTCTGGTCCGAGAAGCATCCGCCCTTTCGAATTTGAGGGATGCGGTGGCTTCCGATCTCATCTTAGTTTCCGTACCTTTAGGTGTGTTAGAAAACGGTTGGATTCTAGCAGAAACATGTTCATGTTTTTTTCTGTTCTTTCTATGTACATCTCTGCCTTCAGTGGGTGCTGTATATTTAGTATTAGCTTTATTCACTTCCTCTTCCTCTCATTTGAGTGTCGGACAGAACTGTGGCTGATATGTATGGCACATAGAAAAATCTAGGAGAATATGATTCATTGTCTAACCCATCAAGGGGTTACATATTTTAAATAAGACGTCATTTCTCTTCTTCAGTCCAGCATCGCCTCCTTCATTTTTTTCACTCTCGAAATTAATTTGCCCTGTTCGCTCTTTACACCTTTTAAAAAGAAATCGACCATCTTTCTAAGAAACGACGGTGAGATGCAGAATAAAGGTTTTTAAGAGTCATTTGACATTAAAATGTATCCCTTTGAAAAAGTAAACTGTTTGCTTTATTGGTTAAATCATCGACCCTGTTTCCTTATATACAAAAATGAGAATTTTGGACTAGAGCACAACTGAGTTTCATTCTAGTGTTCAGATTCTAGGACTTTTAAATTCATGTTTAGTAACGTGTTGCTGCATAGCAGAGATTTCACCTGATTAAAAAGCCGTATTTCCGGATATTTGCTTGTCACTTTAAGTTATAAATGTTCTTGATACCTCAGGCAGCTGCAAGTGGAGAACAAGCCCGATTCAATTAAAATGCTGTCAATGAGCATATCAACTCAAGATGGTAATACTGTCTCCTTAAATTGTAAAATAGCTTATCGATTGAAGCTGCTAAAGTGTAAGATATATATGCTTCCTGTTAGAATTAACACCTTTCCTGCCGTTTATATCAGGGATGAAATATTAAAATGTTAATATAATTGCACCATAGAATAAAGTTTTTCAGGGTTCTGATATGAGAAGTAATTTAACACCTAAAAATCCTTGGAAGGTGTAATGCAACAATTAAAAGTTTATTTTGGAAAAAAACCCATATTTGGAAAAAACCCAAGTGATTCAGATTAAGATTTTTGTTCGTTTATTTTGGGTAGGGGTGGGTGAGTAGATAAAGGGGAGTCTTATTCCAATTCAGTGAGAAGAAAAATGAATTGGAGTTCTGGAGGGGCTCAGTTACCAGTCCCATCTCTCTCTTACTAGTTATATAACCTTGAAGAAGTAATTTTACCTCTCAGTTTTAGCATCTGTAAAATAAGTGTCTTGATGGTTGGGCAGAATGATTGCTAAACAACACCTCAATTAAATGCTATATTCTTATACTGATTTTATATATACATATATATGCATGTATGTATGTATATGCACACACCCATATTTTAAGGCTGTTATTATTCCTTAGAATAGTTGTTTAGAAAGTTTTCCTCAAATATCTACATAGACTGGTTTCAACCTAAGTATACATAATTCTTGGAAGCCTATAAATTAAGAAACAGTTTAGAAAAGTCAGGTATTGTTATAGTGTTAACTTTTGCTTGCAAGCAAAATGAAACGTGTATACACCACACTGTTTTTAACGTTCATGGCTTTTAGAACTTTGTAAGGGAATGTGTGCTGCCTTATATAACTGCAGTTGGGTAGGAACACGAGAATATGCACACATCTCATTCATCCACTGACTCATTCAACTTGTTCCTTCATCTGTGATTTATTTTGTGCCAAGTTCTTGGGATATGAAGATTAGAAGACAATCCCTACCTACAGGTTTATGGTCTGGAATGGTGGTGGTGGGGGTTTTGGAGAGACAAATGTATATACTGTTTATTTTTATTTAAAAAAATAAGTCGAATTGGGGATATATACAAAATCCTGGGGAGGGTAAGGCTCCATAGGGGAGGGGGGAAATGATTTCATTAATTGTAGACTGTAGATTCTCTTTTTGGTAATCTTTTCTTTCCTCCTTTTTTCTTTCTTGACTTTTTTTTTTTTAAGATTTATTATTTATTTCTCTCCCCTTCCCTCCCCTCCCCCCAAGTTGTCTGCTCTCTGTGTCCATTTTGCTGTGTTCTTCTGTGTCCGGTTTGTATTCTTATCAGTGGCACCGAGAATCTGTCTCTTTTTGTTGTGTCATCTTGCTGCATCAGCTCTCGGTGTGTGCAGCACCACTCCTGGGCAGGTTGCACTTTTTTCGCGCAGGGCGGCTCTGCTTACGGGGCACACTCCTTGTGCGTGGGGCTCCCCTACGCAGGGGACACCCCTGCATGGCATGGCACTCCTTGCTTGCATCAGCACTGTGTGTGGGCCAGCTCACCACAGGGTCAGGAGGCCCTGGGTTTGAACCCTGGACCTCCCATGTGGTAGGCGGGCACTCTATCAGTTGAACCAAATCCACTTCCCTTCCTTGAGTTTCAGTTGCTGAGCCTTAAAGCAAAAATAAATGCTTTATTTTTCTACTCCTGCCATTGGCTGGTCTTACATACTTTTTTTCCTTTCCTTCTGTTTTAACTTTTATTTTGAGATAATTACATATTATAGTTTCCCTCAGTGGTAACATCTTGCATAACTATAGTACAATACCACAACTAGGAAATTGAAATTGATATAATCCCTCTACCTTATTCAGATTTCACCAGTTTTACATGCACTCATTTGCATGTGTATTTAGTTCTGTGCCATTTTATCACATGTTGATTCATGTGACTACTGCCACAGTCAAGTTACAGAACAGCTCCATCACTGCAGGATTCCCTCAAGCTGCCCTTTCATAGCCACACCCATCTCTTTCCTTCCCTGACTGCTGTTAACCACTTAATCTCATCCTCTATCTCTATAATTTTGTAATTTCAAGAATGCTATAAAAATAGAATCATACAGTATATAACCTTTTGATATTGGCTTTTTATCACTAAGGATAATTCCACTGGAGATTCATATAAGTTGCTGTATATATCAGTAGTTTTTTTTTTTTTTGCTTTGTTTTTATTGCTGAGTAATATTACATAGTATGGCTATAGCACTGTTTGTTTAACCATTCACCCATTGAAGGGCATCTGGGCAGTTTCCAGTTTTTGGTTATTCCAAGTAAAGTTGCTATGAAGTGGTATACAGGTTTTGTGCAGACCTGTTTTCATTTCTCTGGAATAAATGCTTAGGAGTGCAGTTGCTAGGTTGTATGGTGGTTCCATGTTTAGTTTTGTAAGGAATTGCCAGACTTTTCCAGGGTGGATGAGTCATTTTATATTCCCACCAATATGTAAGTAAACCAGCTTTTCTTTATTCTCGCTAGCATTTGGTCTTGTCACTTTAAAACAAATTTTTAGCCTTTCTCATATTTGTGCAGTGATATCTCATTGTAGTTTTAATTTGCATTTTCCTGATAGCTAAAGATATTGAACATTTTTTCATGTGCTTATTTACCATCTGTATATCCTCGGTGAAACGTGGATTCATATCTTTTGCCCATCTCCTGATTGGTCTGTTGGCTTTTTTTATTGTTGCGTTTTAAGGGATCTTTATATAGTCTAGATGCTAGCCCTTTGTCTGATGTATGGTTTACAAACATTTCTCCCAGTCTGTAGCTTGTTTTTTCATCCTTTACATGGGGCCTTTTAAAGAGTGAAAGTTTTTAATTTTGATGAAGTCTAATATATCAGTTTTGTGTGTGTCATTTATGTACTGTGCTTTTGGTGTCAAGGTGTCTTATGTACTTGAGTTTATTGTTTTTATTCCTTTATGTTTTGATTAACATCCAGTATATCTGTAGGCAGTGTGAATATCCTTCACAGAAACATTTTCTTTTTCAATAATCCTGGACTTCAAAATGTGTTCTGTGAACAAGTAGCCTTGATGGCTTAGAATGTGTGCTTTAACTACATTAAAATGGCTGCCATCCTTATTGCCTTTAAAATGGAATGTCTGTTTTACCAGGCTGTCAAGATGAAGCATTAAAATTAATATTTTAAAATTAAATATGCACAATGTGCCAAGGAAGTTTTTGGTTTCACTTTCTAAATTAAAAATATTTTGTCAAAACTGCATAGTTTTTAAAAAATCAGGTTTTATGGTCAGCAATCTGAGGTCCAAATGTGTATTCTCACTTAAGTGTACTTTGAAAGTCTGTTTCTGCGTTGAGTAGTGATGTTATGAATCATGACCATGTATTTAGGGGGTTTTTTTACTACTCATGTTGATTGTCAGAATAATGGGTGAAAGATTGTTGAATTTGACTCTTTTGTTGGCCTGTTTTCCTTTTTCACTAGCTATTTTCATGTTCATTTTAACCATCTTTTAAAATAAACATTAGCCTTAAAGTGATTTTACAGTCTTATATTTTAAAAACATATATTTTCATCATGAGAAGAACTTATAGAAAAAGTTTAGTGATTGAATTTGAGAGTACTCATTTCTGTAAGATGGCACTGAAATTGTTTCTGGTTCCTTCAGTGTCATCATATTTACTCAAATAAGTGTATAGGTTAATGGGTTCCTGTTTGGAAAATATGAATCATTTGTATAAGGCAGGGAGGGGCAAGGATCAGCAAAATACTCCTTTGGGCCAAATCCCACCTACCACTTGTTTTTGTAAATAAAGTTTTATTGGAACACAGCCACGCCCATTCTTTTATATATTTTCTATGGCTGTTTTCATATCATAGGTCAGAGTTGACTCAATGCAGTAGATACCTTATGGTCTGCAATGCCTGTTTATTATCTGGCCCTTCACAGAATAAAAGTTTGCCCTGATGTAAGGCAGCCTTATAATTGATTGGATTTCTGTGTTATAAAGGAAATTTAACAAATTTTACCTTGACTTTTAGTACCTTTTAGTGACATTGCCATGAGAAATTGTATTGTGGACTAGTACATGCATGTTCTTGTCTAAGTCATTCATTCAGCAGTGTCTACAAGACACATTGTACCTTAGTAGTATTAAGGACTGGATGGAGAGTTGGGAGGGTTGACTTTATTATGTTGCGAAGTATGGATTATTTCAATGTGAATGTAAATTTACATTGTGCTGTAATGAGATTCAGAAAGAGGCCTGTGCAGTTGTGATGACAGCTCTTTGGAGATACCATTGTGAGCCAGAGTGGTAATGAGAGCCAGTCATGGTAGCATTATTGCTTCTGCTCTCGGGACTGCTGTGCAATCTTTAAACTCATAGGATGCCAGGTACCCCTTTCTAAAGTTAAAAGCCTTTGGAAGCAGAGAGTGGTGTGGTATGATCCTATCAAGTTGGACCTAAACATGTTGCTTTATTAGTTTGTTTGCACAGCTTCTTTCTTTGTAAGTTAGAGGTTGATGCTTTGGTTATTTTAAATGCCCTAAGTATGATGTTTAAAAATTGACATTGAGTTAGGAAATTAGGCTATCCATTTGGAAAGAACTGGATCTCCACCTCATGTCATAAACAAAAATAAATTCTGGGTGTATATTAAAAATGTAAATATATATTTTTAAAAAGTAGGAAACATAAGATACCATAATAAATTTATATGACATAGTAAAGTGTCAGACTGGGTGTGGGATAGCTTCTGTATATGCAGTAGAAACTTTGACTTCCACTCAACTGACTCACTTGTGTAAAAGATGTCCATTTCCTTAGTAAAATGTATTGTGCACCAAACACTTGCTATTTGTAAGTTGTTCTTGAGTATGTCTGTCTTTGTGTACATACTCGTAGAGGTTTTGTTTTTATTACTAAACTTGTAAATGCTGGTTGTACTTGTTTTTATAAATATTAATTTATCTTAATATTTTGTAACATGATAAAATATGAGTAGAGGAAATGGAGTCCTTCTCTATTGAAAATTTGCAGATGAAATAATAAGATGTCTATGATTTGGTTCAAAATAGCATGAGGAAGGTAGGGTTGGGAAGCAGGCAGGGATACCACAGAAACAAAATTCAGTATGTGTGGACTGTTTGTGAAGCTGGGTGATTAGTGTGTTAGATTCACTGTAACAAAGCAAAATGAATGTTTATGAAAGAGTTGATGAAAGTAAGTTACTTAAATTTGATGACCTGATTAGGCGTGGGTAAGACAACTGTAAAGTTTCTTTTAAGTTCTCTTACACTTTGAAGGTCTAACCTAAGAATTCTGAACTGAAATTTAAATTTAAAATTTAAATTCTAAATTTAAAATTTAAGTTCTAAACTTTAAATTTAAACTAATTTCTTTATAGTCAGTGGTAATGGAGTCAAAGAAAAAATCTTGGCCTTATATCAAAAGATTGGTGAATGAAATACAAGATACGGACTGTAGTTTGTAATAATAATTTGATAATGCTCTTTCATCATTTGTAACAAATGTTCCACAACAACGCAAAGTAGTGTTGGTAGGGTGATGTATAGGAGCCCTGTATGATGTTATGTATGTTTGTTTTGTAAGTTAGCAACTTATACTATACAATTATTGTTTACGTATGTTCATGTACGTATGATATGCTTCAATAGATTTTTTAAAATGAAAAAAAGAATGTTAAACCAATATAAGCACAGTCAGTTTTAAAGGAAATTCCAAGCCCAGACAATTCTTGCTAATTATGTTATAGTTATTGTTGTGCTTCAAATGCCACAATTGTAATATCAGGGAGTATGATAAACTCTCCTGTTCAATGTATAAAAATAAAATAATCCCGATTAAAAAAACCCAAAAGATTGGTGAATGAGTGTACTTTAAAGAATTGAAAATAAAATGTTTATCGTGCATACATTTTTTATGATTTTTCACTTTAATTGGCCTTTTCAATTAGTCAACAAACCGTTTCAAATCACATTAAATAAAAGAGCTTCTACTATATAACAAAGAGTTGATATCTGTAATGTGTAAAGAGCTCCTGAAAATTAATAAGAAAAGTCTTGAATTAGGAAAAGTGGCAAAGAATTATGAATTGACATTTCCGGGAAAAAGAAATACAATTGACTAATAAACATGAAAAGATGCCCGAGATGACTCTAGTATAGTCAGGGAAATGCAAATCATTTCTCACCCAATATATTGGCAAATCTAAGTATTTATAATATCCACTGTTAGCAAAAAAATGGGCACTCATGCACTATTAATAAGTGTGTAAATAACTATAACTTTTTGATAAATACCCACCTCCTCTCAGTTTTAAATGTGCTTATGTTTTGGTTGACCCACTAAATGTATTAGTTAAATATCTTAGGGAAATATATGCACATGTATATAAAGATGTATACAAGGTTTCACTGCAGCATTGTTTATAATAGTGAAAAATTGGCAGCAGCCTAAATGTCCATCAGTAGGGGAACCATTTAAATAATAGACCATGCTCTGAAATACCATGGAGCTATTAAAGAAAAGAAAAAAATCTCAGAGAAACCAATATATACTAACATATGAGTTCTAAAGTACATTGTTAAGTAGAAGAGGGGGAGGGATCAGAACAACATAACCATTATTCCATGTACTGAAAAAACAGAACTTTACCATGTATATGGATGATACAAAAAGGTCTAATTTACACATATCAACAGTAGTTATCTCTTGGAGAGTATGGGCTATGATGTGGACCATTGACCATGAGGTGCAGCAGTGCTCAGAGCTATATTCACCAAGTGCAGTGAATGTCTCATGATGATTGAGGAGGAGGTTGTTATGGGGGGAGGAGTGGGATGAGATGGTATATGGGAACCTCATATTTTTTGAATGTAACATTAAAAAAATAAAGAAAAAAAAGAGTAGTTATCTCTAGAGGAAAAGAGTGGTTTTAGAGGAAGGGAGTGTAGGGATGCTTTTACATTTTACCCTATATAATTCTGTAGTATATCTTAAAATTTATAATTACTCTTCTGATTGTGCAGAGTAGTAAAAGAAAATATTTGCTCACTGAAGGATATTAAAATAAGATTCCTTCACTGTGCATTATACAGCGGCACTGTGCTAGAAATCTAGTGACTTATGCTTAGTGAGCACTCAGGTTCAGGGTTTAAAAAAATTTTTCCCCCTTTGTTGAAGTACCGTTTGTATTTTCTAAATTTTCTACACTGAAATTATAAGTATGAAGAATAAAAGCACCATAATCCCATACCCAGAGAGATTCATTGTCAACCTTTTAGTATATATGCTTTGTGCATGTTTGCATGCACATGTATACGCACATAAGTATATCTTCTTTAAAAATGGGATCTTGCTGTACATACTGATTTGTAACTTGCTTCTTTTAGCTTAACACTATATTGTGGACATATTTTTCAGTCCATAACGCTGAATAAATGAAAAATACATCTGATGGGAAAAGAACAACCCTATGCCATGAAAATAGTGTTCTACCAAAGTAAATGGGGGGTAAGAGAGGAGTTTCTTGAGAGTACACAAGGATGGATATAAAACATGTAATATTACACCATAACATATAGGAGATGACAGACTGATAATGTAAACCATAATGTAAAACATAGGATAACTAAAAATGTAAAGAACTGTGTATCCTAAAGTATGCACCATAATGTAAACACAGATGTCACCTTGTTAGAAAGCTAATGTCTCAGACTCTGTACATCACTTTAAGTAAATATGATATGAATAGGGCGTAAGAGTATCACTGTGGAAGGGAAAAGGTTTTCTGGTGGATGTGTGGGAGTGCTGTATATTATATATATACATTGCTGTGGTCTAGGACTCCTGTGAAGAAAAGCTGAATAATTAGGGGGGGGGGGGGGGGAAAAGAAAAAAATAGGATGTGGAATTTTTTCAAGTCAACATTCTTTATCTAAGTTCTTTATCTAACTTTATCCAAGTTCTTTATCTATCCTTTAAACTCATCGCTATATGCCATTCCCTAGTAAGGGACCATGACATTATATTGGGCTTCAAATTTCGGGGAGTTCTGGATCACAGAGTGTTTCAACAATGGCAATGGAGGGATACTGGTATGGGATACCAATGACAGGTGATATATGACTGACAGGGAGCTGTACAGAACATATGTCCAGGGTGCATGGTAATGTTTGGATATACTCATAGTGGCAACAATTAAAAACCACAGTAGGGGGGGTACTGGGTTCCTGGCCAGTGGTGCTCTGTCGTGGTCCCTAGGGGAGCAGCGACAGTCTCCCAGGTACAGTGGTGGGGACCGGGAGGGAGTGAGGGTTCAACAGTGAGCCCCTGATGCTAATGACTATGCTTGTGAGCTGATAAACCCAAAATAAGAACAAGGCCTAGAGCAACTTTGTGCCTGGGAATTTCCTTCTGTCAGCCTTCATGTTACTCAAATGTGGCCAGTCTCGAAGCCAAACTCAGCATGTAAATGCAATGCCTTCCCCCCAGCGTGGGACATGACACCCGGGGATGAGCCTCCCTGGCAACGAGGGACCACTATCAACTACCAACTGATGATGCAACTGGAAAATGACCTTATACGGAAGGTTCAATGCGGATCAGCAGAATATCCATGTCTACATAAAATACCATGACTTTAAAATGCTGTTTGACCTAAAGTAAGGGGGAAATGGAAAGGAGAAATGAGTTTATATGGCTACGAGTTTCTAAAAAAGAGTCTGGAGGCTGGCAGAAGGTTTGCCCTCATGCACAACTGAGCAGAGTCAGAGAGACAGATAAAGCAGATACAACCCCCAGATATTGGTTCCTTTGAGGGCTAAAGAGACCCATGGGAGTTATGGTCATGGCCGATGGGGTTAACTACCAGGGCAGATGGCCCCTCTTTGGAAATGGTGTTTATGTGTGATGAATCTGGACTCAGATGGGATCTCCCTTCATAAGACTTTCATGCTAATGTGCTGGAGGTGCAGTTAATGTTGGGGTTTAAGATATATTTAGGGGATTTGAATCTCTGGACTGACAATGTGATAGCCAGATCCTGAGCCTCAACAGACTCCAGCACCTACAATCTGATTTATTGGACTTACCACACTCAGCTAAGATGGAGGTGAAGAAGGACAACCACCACACCATGGAGCCTAGAGTGATTACAACTGAAAATGGGAGGATTGCATCCAGCATCCAGGTGGAATCTGAGCCTCCTCTTGACATAAAGGTGCAATGGACACAACCAATCCAGTGTCCACATAGAAGAGGTGGCATTGGATTGGGAAAAGTGGACATAATGGACAAAGGGTATGGGGAAAGGCAGGAAGAGATGAGAGGTGGAGGCGTCTTCGGGACATGGAGCTGCCCTGGATGGTGCTTCAGAGGTAATCACCGGACATTGTAAATCCTCACAGGGCCTACATGATGGAATAGAGGAGAGTATGGGCCATGATGTGAACCAATGTATATGAGGTGCAGAGGTGCCCAAAGATGTACTTACCAAATCCAATGGATGTGTCATGATGATGGGAACGAGTGTTGTTGGGGGGGGGGAGAGGGGGGGTGGGGGGGTGGGGTTGAATGGGACCTCACATATATATTTTTAATGTAATATTATTACAAAGTCAATAAAAAATAAAAAAATTAAAAAAAAAAAAAAAAGAAAATAGTGTTCTAGTTAAAATAACTGGTTTCTAGGACAAATTGTAATCTTAAAAAAGGATCATGTTCATCAAAAGTAAATAACCAAGGAATCTTTAAGTCCTCAATACTGAACCGGTTCAGTTCGGTTTTGAATTTAACTATGAGCACATTATTTAAATTATAGTTACTAATGATGATATGTAAGTACAATGCATTAAAATATCATTACGAATCTTTTATGGTAGGAGTTTGGATTTAATGAAGATTTTAAAAAACTAACCCCAAGCAGTTATTTTTGTTCAAAGAAAAACCAATTGCTCTGGTTGGTTTTTAGTAAAGGTTTGGGAGTGGTTGTACTATTTTAACACTTAGAAAAGTAGAGAAACTCTGAACATCTGTAGCAACATAAATTTTGGTCTTTGGTATCTTAGTCTACAGTTTATGCAATTGAATATTCTGAAAACTGTGATGGAGGACCAAGTTTGATTTGGGCTAGTATGTATGCTCCTTTCTTATATCACTGGAAGCATTTATTAAGCAGCTCCACTGAAGACTCATTATTAACTTCCTCTGGGTATATGACATGAGACTTAAAAGTAAAAGTACCTTACTTTGTGCTGAAGACTGATATCTAAGTCATTTTCCCTGAATCCCATAGTGTAGTGAAAAAAAATTTGACCTTATAGAGAGTGGTTTTAATGTAAGAGTCTATCTAGTTCAGGGATTTTTTAACAAGGGGTCCGTGAGCTTGAATTGAAATTAAAAAAAAAAAATTTTTTTTGTGGGGACATCTTAGTGCTATTGTAGAATTTGAGAGAGGTTCAATTATTTGGGTATAGAAAGGCCAGGACTCAGGAATGATTTTGACAAGGAAAAATGATTAATTGACAGCAGGCCGGACGGGAGCTTTGTTTTAAGCCCCAGCCCGGAACAAGATTTTCCAGTTCCTTTTTTACAGAGAGGAAAGGCCAAATGGTCCTTTTGTTTTGGTTTTCAATAGGCTTGAATTAGCATATATCTTCCACATCCTAGGTAAGCTTTTAGCATGGACTTCATACATTTTAGATAAGCAAGCTTTTAGCACATTTGGTTTGCATTTCTCTGAATATTTAAAGTTTATAGAGTTTGCATTGTTAAACTGTTTCCTGGGACTGGAGTCATTGCCATGGTTACCAAGGGCAGGGCGGCAGCCTCTCACCATCCCATAACCAGAAGTCAGGACAGACAGCTTAGGTTAAGGTTATCTCCGAAGAGACAAAGAGCCTCCCACCCATAGCCCAAATCAGTGCAAGTGTGATATATTTATTAAATAATACGCAGTATAGTGTGGACTTTGTAAGGGGTCTGTGGTTTTCTCCTGACTGGCAAAGGGGTCCATGGAACAAAAAAGGTTAAGAACCCCTGGCCTAGTGTTATTTGCCCATGTTTTTGTTATGGTAAGTGAAGGAATCCCTGTCCTCCAAGACTGTGCATCTTTGACCTTTTGGGAATTGATTTAACACCACTGTAATTTTCTGTCTCATAGGTGCTGTCAAGTTAGCAAGTGTTATAGGTGAGACAGGACAGAGGTTCCCTATTTCTCATGTGATGAATGAGAGAGGCATGTGAGATTGGAATATTAGAAGAGTGTTGAAAATGTTAATGATGGATTCTAGTGGTGGTTAAACGATGAATGCAGTGGGGAGGCAGGGTAAAATGCCTGTTTTCTCTTAGGTGTTTCTGTTTTTAAATTTTTTGTGTGTGCTTAAAGTATTTTAATATTATAAAAAAGTAGTGATAGGATTTTTGTTTTTTTGGTAACATCAATTTTATTGATACATAGTAATAAAGCATAAATTCATCCAAAGTGTACATTCAGTCGTATTCAGTATAATCACATAGTTAGTTGTGCATTTATCACTTCAATCATTTTTACAGTATTTTCGTTTTTCTAATAATGATAATAAAATACAAATTGTATCACCTCTCAACCTCTTTATGCTTCTCCTGCTGTACATAGCTGCTATTCTGTTTCCATCTCTATAGCTTATTTGTATTTATATTTTGTAAAAACAGTCTTATATATGCAATAAGTGCATATATCAGGTACTCCCCTCGGGATACCCGAGCCATCCAAGAAAACCTGGGGAAATGGGCAGAGCTGGTATGATGAGATGGTGATCAGCCATTTTGTTCAGCATATGTTAATCGTTGTTTCTCTAATGAACTAAAAGTTGAAAGCTTTCCTCAGATAGGAAGCAGGAAATTAGATTTCAAGTAAATAAGCTTAAAATTCAGCTGTGACTTTGAAAGGAAGAGGAGAACAAGCATTAATATCATATGGGATGAATCCAAGTAAAAGATGCTATGTTTCACATGACCACTGAAAATACTAGGTTGAGGAAATAGCTTAAAAGAATCGTTGAGGTACTTCAAGGAAGATGGCAGATAGGGAGCTCCAGGACACAGTCCTTCCATAACAACAACTATTAAACAGGCAAGAACTGTCTGAAAAAAAAAAAATTGGAAACTCCAGAGGCTAGAACACCATACATCATCCAGGGAAAAGCAGTTGGAAGAAGCTGATAAATTATGGTAAAGAACTGTAAATTACTCTCTCTGTTCTGCTGCTACCAGTGCCCATCCCCCACTCTGCAGTAGGCTGCTGCGGGGTCCTGTCCGTGGCTGGTGGCTGGTGAGAGAAAAGGATGTAAAATTCCTCTTCCCCAAGAACAGTGGTGTGTGTGGCTGATCGCTGATCATGGCTTTTGATTGGCCAATTTGGAATACTGGGTCCTGGCTTTGAGGGCAGCTATGGTTTCAGCCCATCCCGACATAGGCCTTGGCAGCAGTTGTTTCAACCCTTCCCAGACAGGGGCAGAAGCGGTGGAGAGTTAAAACGGCTGCAGGGGAAAGTTAGCTGAAGGGTTGCATTTGCTAGGCAGGCTATGAAAGCACGGCTTTAGGGAGTCATTGGAGAAGTTTTGGGCCCCATTCCTGACCCCTTCCACAGGGCACTTTGTAGCTGGTCTGCGTCCCCTTTGTGGGTCTTAAGATACCAGAAGAAAACTACACACTAATGTCTCTTATTAATATGGATGCAAAAATCCTCAGCAAAATTCTAGCAAACCCTATATAACAGCATATTAAAAGAATTATATACCATGATTAAGTTGGGTTTATCCATGGTATCCATGGTTGGATCAACATAAGAAAAGCAATTAATGTAATATACCACATTAACAGAACGAATAAAAAAGCCACATGATTATATCAATTGATGCAAAAATAAAAATCATTTGACAAGGTACAGCACTCTTTCTTGATAAAAACACTTAGAACACAAGGAGCACAAGGAAACTTCTTCAAGACTATAAAGGGCATATGTGAAAAGCTCAGTGCTAACACCCTACTTAATGGTGAAAGACTGAAAGCTTTCCCTCTAAGATCAGGAACAAGACAAGGATGCCCAGTGTCACCATTCTTATTAACATTGTACTGGAAGTTCTTGCCGGAGCAGTTAGACAAGAAAAAGAAACAAAAGGCATCCAAATTGGAAAGGAAGAAATGAAACTTTCCCTATTTGAAGATGATATGATCCTATATACAGAAAATTCTGAAAAATCCACAATAAAGCTCCTAGAGCTAATAAATGAATTTGCAAAGTGAAGGGGTCCATTCAACACCAAAAATCAGTAGTGTTTCCATATGTAAGTGATGAATAATCCAAAGAAAACATAAACAAATTCCATTCACAATAGCAACTGAAAGATTCAGGTATCTAGGAATAAATCTAACCAAGGATGTAAAAGACTGGTATAAAGAAAACTATAAAAACTTGCTAAAAGAAATCAAATCCTAAATAAATGGAAGGATATTTCGTGTTCATGAGTTGCAAGACTAAATATTATTAAGATGTCACTACTTCCCAAAGCAAAAGCAATTTATAGATTCAGTGTGATCTCAATCAAAATTCCAACAACCCTCTTTGCAGAAATGGAAATGCCAGTCATTAAATTTATATGGAAGGGTAAGGGGCTCTGAATAACTAAAGCCATCTTGTAATAGAAGAATGAAGTTGGAGGATTCACACTTCCCAATCTTAAAACTTATTACAAAGTCACAGTAATGAAAACAGCATGGTACTTGCATAAGGACAGACATGTAGACCAATGGAATAGAATTGAGAGCTGAGAAATCAACCTTCACATATATGGCCACTGATTTTTGAGAGGGTGACAAAGATCACGTAATT
The DNA here is from genome assembly GCF_030445035.2 of Dasypus novemcinctus. Taxonomy (NCBI): domain Eukaryota; kingdom Metazoa; phylum Chordata; class Mammalia; order Cingulata; family Dasypodidae; genus Dasypus; species Dasypus novemcinctus. The sequence continues at coordinate 117,798,199 of NC_080704.1, read as the reverse complement.
GGTTGAGAATAGTCTCTTCAAAAAGTGGTGCTGGGAAAACTAGATTTCCGTTTGCAAGAAAAAGGAGGAGGACCTGTACGTCACACCATATACAAAAGTCAAGACAAAATGGATCAAAGATCAAAATATAAGAGCTAAAACTATCAAACTATGAGAATAAAACATAAGGAAGCATCTTTAGGACCTTGTGTTAAGCAATGGTTTCTTAGACTTTACACACAGAGTTTAAGCAAGAAAAGAAAAAATAGATAAATTGAATCTCATAAAAATAAAAAAAACAAAACCTTTGTTCTCAAAGGACTTTATCATAAAAGTAAAAGGACAATCTACGTGATTGGAGAAAATATTTGGAAACCACTTATCTCATAAAGGTTTAATATCTGGTATATAAAAAGAAATCCTTCAACTTAACAACAAGATGACAGGCCAATTGAAAAATGGGCCAAAGACATGAACAGACATCTCTCCTAAGAAAATATGCAAGTGGTTGGAAAGCACATGAAAAGATGCTCAACATCATTAGGCATCAGGGAAAGGCAAATCAAAACCACCTTGAGCTACCTTTCACACCCATTATAATGGCTGCTATTTTAAAAATGGAAAATAATGAGTTTGGAGCGGATACGGAGAAATAGGAACTCATTCATTGCTTGAGACTGTGTGAGATGGTACAGCTGCTGTGGAAGGCAGTGTGGCGGTTCCTCAGAAAGCTAAATATAGAACTACTATGCAATTTGGCAATTCCACTACTAGGCATATACCCAAAAGAATTGAAAGCAGGAGCTTGAGCATATATCTGCACACTGCTGTTCATAGCAGCATTATTCACAATTGCCAAAAGATAAGAGGATTCCACATGTCTGTCACCCAACAAAGGGATAAACATAGTATATACACACAGTGGAATATTATCCAGCTGTAAAAGGGAAATTCTGATATATACGACAGTATGGATGAACCTTGAAGGCATCATATTGAGTTAAATAAGCCAGACATTAAAGGGCAAATATTGTATGATCTCACAGATTTGAAGCAATTAGGTTAAGCAGGGAAGTGGATGTGGCTCAAGCGATTGGGCTCCCGTCTACCATAGGGAGGTGCAGAGTTTGATTCCCAGACCTCCTGGTAAAGGCAAGCTGTTCTGAGTGGTTCACTGGCCCATGTGGATTACTGGCCTGTGCAGGAGTGCAGGCCTGTGTGGAGAGCTGGCGCAGCAAGATGATGCAAGAAAAAGAGACACAGAGGAGAGACAATAAGAGATGCAGCAGACCAGGGAGCTGAAGTGGCACAAGAGATTGAGCGCCTCTCTCCCACTCTGGAAGGTCCCAGCATTGGTTCCCGGTGCTGCTTAAAGAGAAGACAAGCAGACATAGAAGAACACACAGTGAATGGTCAAAGAGCAAACAACCGGTGGTAGTGGTGGTGGTGGGGGCGGTAAATAAATAAATCTTAAAAAAAAAAAAAAAAGCAACACAAAGTTGTAGGTTACCAGGGGACAGGGTGGGGATAGAGAATGGGAAGTTATGGCTTAAAATATACAGAGTCCCTATTTGGAATGATGGAAATTTTATTGTAAGGAATGGTGGTGATGGTAGCACAACATTATGAATGCAATTAACTATTGAAATATATATATCTGAATATGATTAAAAGGGGAAATGTTAGATTATATGTATGGTAACAGAATAAAATTTTAAAAAAACACCCATGAAACTACACTACACAAACATGGAACCCTAAGTTAAACCATGGACTTGAATAGAACAGTTATTAAAATGTGATGACATCAGTTTTAACAAGTGTTCCACTCCAGTACAAGATAGTGGGGGTGGGGTTGTTTATGGGAATCATTTATGCATGATTGTTCTATAAACCCACTTCTCTAGTTAAAAAAAAAATTAAAATAAGAATCATTTAAAAATCCTAACTTTACCGAAGGGTAAAACTTAGAATTTGGCAGAACTAGCCTAACCATTGACAGATGAATATGTTTCAGACAAAAGGGCAGAAGAGAGAAAATCAGGCCAGGTATAATGCTTTTCCTATACCTGGAACCACAGAAACCTTCAGGATTTGGTCAAAGTTCAATTTTGAGGATAGCCTAGGATGGTTTAAAGTCTGTGGAGGAATATTTGGGGTTCAGAAAATATCAGGAACCAAGGCTAGACCCAAAAGGCTTTGGACAACATTGGGGTCCCTTCTTTGCCCTTGTGATTCCTTATAGGAGTAGATTTTATGAAGCAAATATTTACTGTAACCTGGAAACTAGAAACGGCTGGGTTCAAACCCACTGATAGAGAACTCCATGTTGGTGAATTATTATAGCAACTTGCAGATGGGCAGCCATCTAGTGTTTCTTTCTCTGAATAGAAATAAATTTTAGCGTTAGCATATTCATTCAAATACAGTTATATGTTACACATTTTTAAGAAAATGACTGAATTGCTAAGGATGTTATACAACTCGAATTTTCCCCTAGAAGTTTTTGGACTGCTTTATTTAGATTTTGTTTTTCGTGTCAAGTATAAAGGCCAGAATTTTTATGTGGAAGCAGGTTTATATGTATATATGTTTACATTAATTTTAACATTTCCCAGTCACCAAGAGAGTAAGTATTAAAACATTTGGAGGGGAGAAACATCCTTTAGGAAATATCCCGTAAATAATGCACTTCTTTACAGGTGATATCCCTTGAAGTATCATCTGTTGTAGATGAGACAATGGCAAAATAAAAACCTTTATCATGAATCCCACTGCCCACCTACCCCACCCAGCTCCTTTTGTTATTCCTGTTTTAAATAGAATTCTCCAACATCACTTTTACAGCACAGCCAAATCTTTGCAGTCATTTTGGGCCTGGGTGGGTAGAAATGAATGAGGGATGATCTTTTGCCCTGGGAGTAGAAAATACTCAGTGGGGTTAAAAAGACACTTGTACATTCCCTCACAGAAATCTTGAAACCTAGCTCAGGAGGTCATCCTTGAGCTACTGTAGGCAGAAATGTTATATGAAAGTGGCACCTTTGATCTTTGGGAGGAGAATATTCTAGTGCTAGGATGGCTCACTGATCCCTGTCTCATTTCTGTAGAACCTGCATTTATTTATTGTTTGGTTACATAAAATGTTTCTGTGGTGTGATTTGCCTAGGTTTGCAATGACAACATTCAATAAAATGGAAGATTTATTCTGACTCATTTCAGAATGCTGATCTCCCCCCACCCCCATCTTGTTTCTGATTTTCCTCAGTTGAGAAAGACTGTTGACTGCCCTTCACACCAACCTTGACTGAGGGATTACCTTGCTTATTAGGACACTGCAGGCAGGAAAGAGGAGGTGGATGCTATAACAGGACATTACCAAAAATGAGGAGGAAGTGGTTTTTGAATTTTTGAGGCATAGCCAGAGTGTACCTTGAGTTTTGTAAAACTTGGACTCTCAAATACGGTCTGTACTTAAGACATGTTTTAAAAACAAGTTATAGCCTATGGGATTCCTTAAACTAAGTAGTATGTTGGGGAGCTCTGTAGTGTCTAAATTGATAATGTCACAGTCTTAAGGAAAACATCTGAAAATCTGAGTCAAAATTCTGTTTGTCTCTGCCCCATAATATAAAAGTCATCTCTTAACCTGAAGCAGTCAGAGTAGACATCATCCCAAATCCCTCAAGATTGAGGGAGGAGCAAAAATAAAATGAGAGTGTAACTACAGACCAAAGCAGATTTATTGTTATTGCAGTTACTATCTGTGTTAATGGAGTAAATTGTAACATTGATATTAAAATAAATAAAATTACATAAAATAAAAAAATAAATTCTATTTGTCTTCTTTTTCAAAGGTGAGATTACTGTAATGTAATACCTAAATGTTAATTTTATGTCTTAATTGTGATATAAGATGAAACTGCTAATTTTTATTGAAAGAATTTTTTCAACTTAGAATTGTTTTCTCTAATTTTGCATCATTCCTGGCTAATGTAACACTAAGATCATTTTATTTGTCCATTCTTTTTTAGATGTAGCATTCTGTATGAAATCATGGAACAATGTTGCTTTTGCATGGGGAGGGGTAAGCAGGAATTTGTTTAGGATAAAAATCGTTTCCTAAATTGGTTGACTTTGCAGGTGACCTCTACCTCTTCTTTTGTTTTAAAGATTTATTATTTATCTCTCTCCCCTTCCCCCCTCCCTCCGTTGTCTGCTCTCTTGTGTCCATTCACTGTGTGTTCTTCTGTGTCCTCTTGCATTCTCGTCAGGTGGCATGGGAATCTGTGTATCTTTTTGTTGCATCATCTTGCTGTGTCAGCTCTCTGTGTGTGTGGCACTACTCCTGGGTGGGCTGCACTTTTTGTGTGGAGTGGCTCTCCTTGTGAGGCGCACTTCTTGTGCATGGGGCTCCCCTATGCAGGGGATACCCCTGTGTGGCATGGCACTCCTTGCGCGTGGCTACACTGCACATGGGCCAGCTCACCACATGGGCCAGGAGGCTCTGGGTTTGATCCCTGGAACTTCTATATGGTAGACAGGCACTCTATATCAGTTGAGCCACTTCTGCTTCCCTCTGCCTCTTATATTAAAGAAAATCATTACTATTTCAGAGTTGCACACTTATTTTGGTTGCATAAGATTGCTCTGTGGAATGATCCTCTACACATTTAGAATTTGTATTGAGCTTGGTACTTAGCCGGTCTGGGACCATGTCCTCCTATTGCTTAGACCACTTTTCTCTTGTTTTCTTTGACACTGCCCTATTGCTGCTGAAAGATCAGGATGTTGCCTGAGCTTTGAAGCAGGCTCTGAACCTCAGTGCCTTTTCTACTTTCAGGCATAGCAGTCCTGGAAACCATGAAGGTGGGGTTGCTGAAGCCATTTTGATAATTATCTTATCTTGTTATTCTTAAAAAAAAAATCTGGCCTGTAAGACACTGTCACAAAACCATCAGAGTGTAAGATGTATGGTAAGAGAACATTTTTGCAAAACTATCCTCTATGTTGACCTTAGTTTTGCTTTTGAAAATGAGTAAGTCATAGATTGCCTCATATATATGAATAAGCAAATGGCCTTCTTATCTTTTACTGTTGTTAAAGTTGGTTTCAGATGCTTCAAGAAGGATTGAATTATTTCCTGGTTTAAAGATGATATATTCTCAATGAAATATTCACAGAAATAACTGCAAAGGGATGTTTTAAAGGGAAATTATATAGCAGATGCAGCAGAAACTAAATGCGTCAGAGAAAAATGGGCACTATCTACTAGTAGGAAATATCAACTCTGTTGAAATTGCAGGTACATAATTTAGGATGAGGTACATAACTCCCCTCCTTAAACAGTATTTCATTGAGATGGGAAAAATGGCTCCTGTTCTGCTTGTTGTTGTTTTTTTCTCCAGTCTTCTGGTGTTTCTCTTTGAATTTATTGGAGTTCATGGTTTGGATCGCATCCTGTGCACAAATACCTTATTTTGAGGAATTTTAAATGCTTAAGTAATGAAACTGTCGGGTGTGTTCTGCAGTGGAACTACCTTATTCTAAACTTTATACTATCTGTGGTAATATTCTAACCAGAAGGCAGTGGGTATTTATAATAGATGGCTGGTCTGTAGATGAAATTGATCAAGATATTTTATTTTTCTATTTATGCTTTTGGCTTTGCATTTTTCTTTTTTCTATTCTCTTTCAGACTCTCACTTTAATACTTTGACTCTGCATACTTTTCCTTACCCCAAGCAAATTTTTCTCCAATATTTGAAGGAAGTTTTTGTTTTAAAAAAAAATCAATTTTTAGGTAAGCCAGCTGATACCTAAGCAATAACAGGTATAATTTGGATAATGCAATAAGGTAGCTATTATTATTACCTTTTTATAAAAATGTACAGTCTTCTGTTTAGGTCAAATACACTGTTGGTGGCTGCCTCATGGTGGCCCTCCTTTCCTATTCTCCATTCTAGTCTGCCGTACATTTAAAATAATATATTAAACAGTAAGCTCAGTGAGGGCAGTACATTGTAGGGTACCTGATACATAGTGTATACTCACTGACTTTTTCTTGAACATACATATGCACATATACCTGTAGCTACCTAGGATTTGAGGAACTAGATTTTTTAAAATATGAAGGAAAAGGATTGTTAATGGTTATAGTTTTTTTTTAATTTTTATTTTGAAATATGTTCAAACTTTCAAACTTAACAGGATATTACAAAAATTATATATACCCCCACATAGAACTCAACATATCCCTACTCCCCCAGATACCCAGATGCACAATTTTAACATTTGCCACATTTGCTGTATAATTCTATCTACCTGTCTGTTCATCAATCCATTATCTGAACACTTGAGTGTAGGTTGTATATATCATGATCTTTGGTTGCTTTTTACTGCCATGTACATTTCCTAAGAATAAAGATGTTCACTTATGTACCCACCGTAAGTGCAGTTATCAAATTCAAGAAATTTAACATTTATATAAAGCCTGCAGTCTATATTTCAATTTTTTCTATATGTTCCATTAATGTCCCCTTGAGCCTTTTCTCCTGCCTTAATAGATCCTATCCAGGATCATGTATTGCAGGTAATTGTCATTGTCTCTTCAGTTCTTTATTTTTTTAATTGTAGGAACTTTACACACAAAACATAAACTTTCCCATCCCAGCCACTCCCAAGCATACCACTCAGTGGGATTAACCACATTCACAAACTGTGATAGCTTTCACCACCTTCCATTACTAAAACTTATTATCTCCCCAAAAGGAAACCCTATACCCATTGTGCATTAATTACCCATCCTCCTTGCCACCCCCCCCCCCCCAACCTGTATTCTAATTTCTGTCTCTGCAAGCTTGCATATTCTCAGATGTTTTCTTCGTTGTTACCTTGGGGCTTAAATTTAACATCCTAAATTTAGAACAATCTTTGTTTGCTTTAATACCAACTTAACTTCAATAGTATATACTAACTATGTTCCTATACACCTCTGTCCCACACCTATATGTAGTTCTTGTCACAGAGTACATATTTATTTTCACATGTATGTCCAAGATGACTGACTTGTTATATTTTATGAATTTGCCTTTTAGATTCTGTAGGAAGTAAAAGGTAGAGTTACAAACCCAAAATACAAAGGTTGTTGAATTTATACTTACCCATATCATTAATCTCAGTGGAGATGTTAATTCTTCATGTGGCTTTGATCTATTGTCTTTTCTGTTCAACCTACAGAACTCTGCAGCATTTTCTGTAGGACCAGTCTGGTACTAATGAACTCCTGCAGCTTTTGTTTATTTGGGAATGTCTTAAACTTTCTCCTATGTTTTGGAGACAGTTTTGCTAGATGAAGAATTCTTGGTTGGCACTTTTTGCTTTCAGCACTTTAAATATGTCATCCGTCTGTCATCTTGTCTCCATGGTTTCTGAAGAAAAATTGGCACTTAATCTTACTGAGGCTCCCTTGTATGTGATACATTGCTACTCTCTTCCAGCTTTAGAATTCTCTCCTCTATTTTTGGCATTCAGTGATTTGATTATAATAAGCTGCAGCATAGATCTTTTGGGGTTTAACCTGTTTAGAGTTCTTCATTATCCATTACTGAGGCCTTCACCTCTATTTGGTTCTTTTTCATAATTTCCATCCCTCTATTGACATTCTCTTTTTGTTCATCTGTTTTTTCCTTATTGCCTTTAGTTCTTTGTTGGTATTTTCCTTTAGCCCTTTGAACATATTTAGGACCATTTTTTCAAAATGTTTTTGTTTGGTATGTCCCAGGACTGGTCCTCCTCGTTGATGGGTTTGAATGCTTTACTTTTTTCCTTTGCCTGGGCCATGGCTTCCTGTTTCTTTGTATGTTTATAATCTTTTGTTGGACCTAGGCATTTTGGTATTTTAATTTGGTATCACTGGATTTTAGCTTCTTGAGTTTGTTCTTTAAGCTTATATCCATTGAGTGTTATGACAAAGCTTTCTTTGAATGCCAGGAGCCAACAAAAAAAAAAAACAGGAGGAGGAAAAGAAAACACCTTTCCCAGTTTTTGCAGATTGACCTTTGCAAGTGCTCTCCTTCAGAGTTTATCCATACAGTTTAGAGAATGGCTGCAGACCAAAGCACTGGGGCCTCCTTTGTCCTTTTTATGCTTGAGTTTTGTCTTAGACAAACACACTTGGCCCTAGGAATTCCCCCATCTCTAGGAAACAGTTTCCACACAGTCCCGGGCACTGCACTGTATGTCCTACAGCCAGCAATCCCTTGCCCCAGGCAGCCACTTAACTGGTTTCCCACAGCATTCTGTAGGAGGATTCTGTGAGCCACCTTCTACACATAGGCCAAGTTCTGGGATGGTGAGTCCCTCAGGCCACCACCAGACAGATTGGGCCAGATATACAAGCTCCCAGCATGTATGCTAGGGCTACTCTGCTCCCTCCAGAACTGGGATCAGGGATCTACATGGGGAGCAGGAGCCTCCTCCTTGCTAAGCAGGTGAGGGATGGGGGTGGGGCTAGCCAGGGCACCAAGAAATCCTGTGGCTTTTAGGTAACCGTGTTCTTGATTTTGGTGCTCTCTCTGTTAACTGCAATCCATTAAATGTTTTCTGGAGCTTTGAAAAAGTTATTTCTGCCAGTTATTGCCGCTTGTTCCTAGACTTATTTTTAATTCCTTATCTCCTCCAGTAGACATGTTATTATGGTGGTTAGTTTTCAGCAGTGACATTTACCAAACCAAATAAAATAAAGATTAACTGTTTGTTTCTGCCTCAGTGAGTCTGTGCCCAATAGGATGACAACTTATTTAGGAGAGGCCGTATTTTGTATCTTCTTTAAACTTTCTTTTGCAATGCTAGAAGACATAGCAACTCATTAACAAGTTTTATTCCCATACATTCTAGTTCATATGTAGGGTTCTCTTACCCAAATGAGTTATTTCTTTTAGGTTTTTAAAATGTGATCTTAATAAATGGCTTGCAAGGTTTTTTGTTGTTTGTTTGTTTTTAGGTAATGGGGGCCTGGGGGTTAAACCCGCGACCTCGTATGTAGGAAGCTGATCCTTAACCGCTGAGCCACATCAGCTTCCCAGAGTTGGTTTTATTGTTTGTTTTGCATGTTGCTTTCTTTTGTTTTTTTTTCAGGAAGCATTGGGAACCGAATGGCGGACTTCCAATGTGGGAGGTGGGCCCTCAACTCCTTGAGGCACATCTGTTCCCCATGGTTTGTTTTTTAAAACAAATATTTTATTTTGGAATAATTTTAGATTTACAGAAAGTTTGCAGAGATAATTCAGAGGTCTTGTATACTCTTTACCTTTAACATTGTACGTGACCATGGTACATTTGTAAAAAATAAATTATGTTTACATTATTATTAACAACTATAGAATTTATTTGGATATTCCTAGTTTTTCTACATTGTCTTTTTTTCTGTTCTAAGCACCACAGTTATTATGCATGTTTATTTTAGGAAATGTGTACATAAAAAGATAAGAAGACTAAGTATTGGTAGTCCCTTACTCAGGCACAGCTACTGCTATTTCAGTATATGTCCTTTCACAGTTTTTTCTATGGGGAATATATATCCATTCCCCCCAAAATTAGAATTCTATAAAATACAGGTTATAAAACATATTGTCTACACCCTTTTGTAATTATTTTTGCACGAAATATAGTATTTATTTTTGTGTGTGAACATCTTCCTATGCCTATTTTTTCTGATAGATGTATCACCATTTAATCTATTCCCTATCCTTAGAGATTGTGTTATTCTCACTTCTTTACTCAGTTCATCCTTCATGATTTAAGTAAAAGAAATGTGCATTCATAGGTTCTCAACTTTTATCCCCCTAACAAACCTGAGAAATATAACCTACTCTCATCAGTAATGATGGCTCACTAAGCCAGTGATTTTAAATATAGTGTATTATATTGAACCATATAAAATTGCTGTTTTTGGTATGCCACACATTTTTGACTATTGATAATTTTATACAATTCAACTTAATAGTTTGAAAAAGCTTATGTGGTTATTCTAATTCCTTTCCCATCCTCCTTCTGTTGAGAACTCCTGACATATACTCTGCAATTAGAATGGTGAGCTGACTTTGAAACATTTCGGCTAGGCTAAAATGTTGACAAACTTCCCTTCCAGTGGTGTCTGGTAAGCACATCCTTAAGACTTGTCTCTGTATTGATGACATACACAGGGAAGTTGAATTCCCAGGAAATTGCGTCTTCCCATTAATAGATTCGAGATAGACTTCCGAACATTCAACCTCAGCTCTGCAAAGTAGCCTGATTTGTTCTGATGGTCTTCTGGTTCCATATCTGCACTTGATAGACAGTGTTACTGATGCCACCCAGTGGCAGTACTTTATAGACAAGCCAGTACTTTATAGACAAGCTGCTTATGTTGTTCTACCAGTCTCTACCATATCAAACACTTGAACTTTTGTTTTTCTTTCTTTTGTTTATGGCCTCACCTTCCTTTTCCCCACCTATGCTAGTGGCATTTATTTGTTTCATTTAGTCCAGTTGATAATATCGGGGGAGATATACTAGTTATGTAATTTTGCTGTGATATCTTTATTTTAATAAAGGTTTTGGAATATAAGGCATGAAATAATAAGCAGAAACATAATAAACAGATGGTTGCTCGTTCTGCTTATGAAGTCACAGTTCTTTCTCCAAATGGGCTTAAAGTTGTACTCAGAATATGGCACTTCGCATGTTTACTTTCATGCTTCTCAATATATAAGAGGGAGCACAGTTATATATTTCAGATCTGAAGAAGGGTAGAGAAAAATATTTAACTTGGCAATCATTCTTTGTTTCCTTTCTTTATAGAATGACTTGTCCTTCCATGTTCATTAGGAAGTATTTATTGAGTACCTACTGAGTAATAGTACTGTGCTAGGTAGTTGGGATTATGGTAATGATCAAGATAGATGTGACCTCTGCCTTTAAGGAATAAGGGAACGGAGACTTAAACAAATTTTAAGTGCTGGGATCTAGAGGGCTTTGGGAGCAAATAGCTAAGGCACTGGACATAGTGTCGGAAGGTTAAGGAAGGACTTCTAGAGGTTTCACTTTAATTAAGGGGTTCTTAAACTTTTTTGTTCCATGGACCCCTTTGCCAGTCAGGTGAAAACCATGGACCACTTACTAAGTCCACACTATATACTGTGTATTATTTAATAAATATATTATACCCACACCAACGTGTCCCCACAAGAATAATGTTGGGGTTTTTTAAAAAATTTCAGTTCAAGCTCACAGACCCATGGTTGAGAACCCCCGATTTAAACTAAGACCTAAAGGAAGCTAGGAAAAGGGCGACAAGAATGTTCTTGGCAGAGGGAAAAGTATGTGCTAGACCCAGAGGTGAGAGATTAAACTTGGTGCTTTTGAGAAACTAAAAGGTAGTTCATAAGGGCCAGGATTATGAGATCAACTTGTTCAAGTCTCACAATGACTTTAATAGGTATTATTATTCTTCCACTTTATATTTGTAGAAAATGAGACAAAAATAAGTTACTTGGAGTCACCCATCTCTATTAGCCAGGAATTGAACACAGGCCAGCTGGCTCCCTTGTAGTGGCTCCAAACTTCCTGACTAGACTGCTGCTCAGCTGGGGTATTGTGTTATATTGAGCTTTCCACATTTGTCCCATTAATCTGTGGTCTTTTTTTTCTGACAGGGCATTTTAAATAAAATCTTTCTTAGTAAACTGAATGTTAGACTATGCTAGGCACAGACTGTATTACAAGAGCCAGAACTTATAAATATCTGAAAATTTCCTTAGGTTTGCAGGATCTAGGTTACCTTGGAAACTCTTAAGTTGTGTTCTAGTCTATCATCATTGATTCAGAATTAAATACTTCATTTGGTATGTGACTCCAAGATTGCTAAACTGTATTTTCCAGAAAATCATAGGTGGGAAGTTTTAGTTGGTTTTAGTTTCTTGACAAAAAGTAGTTATTGTAAGATGTGTGTCTACAAGGCCAGTAAGTGAAAGGTTATGCAAGGTTAGAGTGTCCGCAGTTGATTGCTAAATTTGGCGAACCCCTTCCTCTGGCTTTTAAAGTTAGTTAAAGGGTGAACACTTTTTATTTTTAAAGCACTTTTTTTCCTTCCTTCCCCTCCCTCCACCCCGCCCTGCTGTTTTTGCTGTCTGTGTTCATTTGCTGTGTTATCTTCTGTATCCATTTCTCTTTTTGTCTTCTCTTCTCCTCTTTCTCCTGTAGGATTGACCAGGATTTGATTCTGGGAACCTCTGATGTGGAGAGAGTTTCCCTGTCAATTGTGCCACCTCAGTTCCTGGCCTCTGCTGTGCTTCTCCTTGACTCTCTCCTTCATCTCTCTTTTGTTGTGTCATCATCTTGCTGCATGACTCACTTGTGCAGGCACTGGCTCACCACATGGGCACTCAGCTTGTTGTGTGGGTACTTGGCTTACCGCACGGGTACTTGGCCCACCGCACGGGTACTTGGCTCGCTGCACAGGCACTCGACTTGTGCAGGCACTCGACTTGTTGTGTGGGCATGTGGCTCACCATGCGGGCACTCGTGTGGGCACTTGTCTTACCACGTGGGCACTCGGCTTACCACGTGGGCACTTGGCTTACTGCGCAGGCACTCAGCTTACTGCATAGGCACCTGGTTCATTGCACAGGCACTTGGCTCATCACATAGGCACACTTTTTCCTCCTCTTTTTCACCAGGAGGCCCCAGGGATCAAACCTGGGTCCTCCCATATGGCAGGTGGAGGCCTTAGCACTTGAGCCACATCCGCTTCTCTGAACACAACTTTTTAAATAAGACTACGGTCTTTAAATTCATATAAATGAATAAACGATAAATCAGGGGTTTAATCTTTTTTGTCCCACAGACCCCCTTGCCAGTCAGGTAAAAACCGTAGACCCCTTACTAAGTCCATGGTATACTGTGTATTATTTAACAACATGTACATCAACATGTCCCACAAGGATTTTTAAAAAAATTTAAGTTCAAGCTCATTGACCCCTTTTTAAGAACCCCTGCTACAAATGGAGATATTTTCTTATAGTGGTTCTCATTTTTTTTTTACACTTTTTAAAATTGAAGTTAATAGATCACAAAGAATGTTACATTAAAAAACAAAAGAGGTTCCCATATAACCCACTCTCCACCCCATCCCCATCATTTTTGTAAATTGTATCTTTTGAAGATATATACATCACAAAAAATGTTACACTAAAAAACATAAGAGGTTCGCATATACCTCCCACCCCCCCACTCCACTCCTCCCACTCCAACAACTCCCCCATCATTGTGGCACGCTCATCGCACTTGGTGAACACATTTTGGAGCACTGCTGCACCACATGGATAATAGTTTATCTGGTAGTTAATGCTCTTCCCCAGTATATTCAGTGAGTTATGGCAGGATATATAAAGTCCAGCATCTGACCCTGCAATATCATTTAGGATAACACCAAGTCCCAAAAAATGCCCCCACATCACATCTCTTCTTCCCTCTCCCTGCCCTCAGCAACTGCTGTGGCCACTTTCTCCACCTCAATGCTACAATTTCTTCTATTACTAGTCACAATAGTTTTATAGTGGAATATCAGTATGTCCACTCTAATCCATATTTTATTCCTCCATTTTGTGGACCCTGGGATGGTGATGTCCACTCCACCTGTGGATCAAGAAGGGGCTTAAATTCCACACGGATGATGGATGCAATTCTTCTGCTTGCAGTTGTTGGCACTCTCGGTTCCCTGGTGTGGTGGTTGACCATCTTCACCCCCCTGTTAGCTGACCTGGGTAATTCCAATGAGCCGGAGAGTAGGAGTCGCAACTCTGCTGAGGCTCAGGACCCAGCTGGCACATGGACAGTCCAGAGATTCAAGTCCCCTGAGTATGCACCATCCCTAGCACCAACCACAGGTTCAGTAAAAGTGACAGAAGAGGCATGTGTAGGAAACTTACATCTGAGTCCAGCTCTGTCACACTCAGGAGCACAAATTCCAAAGTAGTAAGCCCCCTCTTGATATAGAGGTGGAGTAGACATCACTGCTGGGGGGAAGGTAATACATTTACATGCAGAATTTGGCTTAGAGAGTGATGACATTTGAGCAACATGGAGGCTCTCAGGAGGTAACTCTTAGGTACCCTACAGCTCTAGGCCTAGTTCATATTTCAAGCACATAGGCTCATAATCAGAGCCACCAGTATCAAGGACTTATTATTGGACCATCCTTCCTTGTTGGTGTTTGCCATTGCACTTGGGGGATTATTGCTGTTCCATTGGGGAATGTGACAGAGCTTCCCTGGATGGGAAATCTGCACTCCCTCATTTGACGTTTGTAACTGTAACTACTGTGAAAATTACAGTGGTTCTCATTTACTTTTTTTTTTAAGATTTATTTTTTATTTATTTCTCTCCCCTTTCCCCACCCCCTGCCCCAGTTGTCTGCTCTCTCTGTCCATTCGCTGTGTGTTCTTCTCTGTCCGTTTGTATTCTTGTTGGTGGCACTGGGAATCTGTGTCTCTTTTTTGTTGCATCATCTTGTGTCAGCTCTCCGTGTGTGTGGCACCACTCCCGGGCAGGCTGCACTTTCTTCGCACAGGGCGGCTCTCCTTATGGGGTCCACTTCTTGCATGTGGGGCTCCCCAACGTGGGGGACACCCCTGAGTGGCATGGCACTCTTTGCGCATATCAGTACTGCACATGGGTCATCTCACCACAGGGTCAGGAGGCCCTGAGTTTGAACCCTGGGCCTCCCATGTGGTAGGCAGATGCTCTATCAGTTGAGCCAAATCTGCTTCCCCATTTTACACACCTAAAATACAAGTGTACTTTTTGTGAGATGAGGAATTGTCTTCAATTTAAATCATCAGTTAAGGTGTTAATCTAGATTTTAGAAGGGAATTATAAATCTTCTATTTTACCTAAAGTATTTGAGATTGTAGTAATTTGATATTATCAAAACACATGGAATATAGAACTCTGTGTGTGTTTAAAAGCTCATAGCTACTGCTTTTGATATTTGCTTATCATATATGATTTTCAATCCAATCAGTAGTATGTACTTAGAAGTGTTTTCCAGTAGTAAAAGGTGGCTTCTGCTGATGTAGCCACACATTATTGCACTGTTCTCGGTGGAACCAGAGTAGGGTTATAAATAAGGTCATCACTAGGAATATTTTTGCAAATGAAAAGGGACTTTACTAATAATTACTTTGCAACAACAGGCATAAACCAGGGCAGTCTTTGGCAAGCTGGGTAATGGGTTCATCCTCCTCTTAACCGAATCATCCAAGGATCAAGCCAACCCAGCTGGGTTAACTAGCAACCACAGGTAGATTTCCCTTTATTTTGGAGGAAAAAAACAGATTAATTTTTGAGTAAATGTATTATTGTATATTGTGGTGGAATTGTGTATGTAGCAGCTGAATTCTTTTGTTACTTTTTTAGTATTGTGAACTCCTTGCTGCTAGGCCCAGTAGAGGTTATTGAAGGACACTTTTTTAGATGTGTGGGCATTACAGGAAGTGAGATTACTTAATGATACTTCATTGCCCGAAATATTTTGAAATGAAAACTTTGAGGGAAAGAAATGATTAAGCCTTTTGTGCCTCCTACTTTTTTTTTTTTTCCTTGTGTGGCACATTCATTGCATTTGATAGATACATTTTGGAGCACTGCTACACAGCATGATTATAGTTTATGTTGTAGTTTACACTCTCTCCCAGTCCATTCAGTGGGTTATGGCAGGACCTATGATATCCTGTATCTGTCCCTGAAATGTCATTCAAGATAACTCCAAGTCCTGAAAATGCCCCCATCACATCTCTTTTTCCCTCTCCCTGCTCTTAGCAATTCCCATGGCTACATTTCCATATCAATGATAGAATTTCTTCTATTGCTAGAGTCACAATAATTCTATAGTAGAATACAGTAAGTCCACTGTAATCCGTATTTTATTCCTCCATCCTGTGGACCTTGGGATGGTGATGACTACTCCACCTCTAAATCAAGAGGGGGCTTAGATCTTACATGGCTGATGGGTAGGATTCTCCTGCTTGAAGTTATTAACTCTCTCGGTTCCCTGGAATGGTGGTTGACCATCCTCACCTCCTTGTTAGCTGACCTGAGTAAGTCCACCGAACCAGAGAGTAGGTGCTGCAACTCTACTGAGGCTCAGGTCCCAGTTGGCACATGGCCAGTCCAGAGATTCAAGTCTCCTGAGCATACACAAACCCCAGTGCCAACCACAGGTTCAGTAAAAGTGATAGAAGAGGCATGTGTAGAGAAGTCACATCTGATTCCAACTCCATCACACTCAGGAGCACAAATTCCAAAGTAGGGCCCAATGGCAAGGCATTGAACTCCAGAGCCATCTGCCATGGCCGTAGGACCTGGGTGTCTCCGTAGCTCTCAGGAGCACCTCTATCTACTTCATCTGTTTCTGGGATCCTCTTGAAGTCAGCTAGTACACATTTGTAATGTGATATCACAATTGATTGAAATGTCTGAAGCAGGTCAGCCTTAGGTAAGATGATATCCTCTGAAGTCTGAGTATTTGGTCCCAGAGTTCAGGCTGTAAACTGTAGGGTACTGATAGAGAACTAACTTCTAAACACTCTCCCTTCATTATCACTTTGATCATCTGTGTGGAAAGCAGGACTCTGGGTATAGTAATTACAGATATTAAAGAAGTAATGCCCATTTTGGTGTCTTTTACTTGTGATATCTTTTTCTGGGGTAGGCCTCTTTTTCCTTGGGGGCTGATTCTAGTCAGCTGCAAAACATTTTCATTGTGAGGTAGAAAAGTATGAGTATGAAGTGGTGCCTATTAAATCTTATACAGATACCATCTGGCATTTCTTTTTTTTTTGTTTTAATAGTATGTAAGTGGAGCCCTGTTCTTTAAAGGAATTATTTCTATTTTCATCTGAGCCAAACCTCTAATGATTGGCTTTTTGATACTGTCTATTCACCTGCTTGTAATAGTCAATTTTTGTTAGGCACTTTTTGACATAGAGGACCATAAGGATGCTTAGCTTTAGGAAACATTTAATATTATCATTTAGTAAGAAAAAAGCCACCTCATTTTGTTTTGTTTCATTGGTTATATTCCATGAGTGAAAAGGGAACTTATTTTACTTTGAGTCTAGTTTAAAAACAGAAGTGTCTCACCATTACCTAGCACTGTTAATGTCAACTTTAGGCTCCTTTTACAGTATCACTTGACACCTGAGTAGAGCCAAACACTTATGAACCATATTCATTGTCAACACACAAATCTACAGATACACACTATAATTAATTGAAAAATTGGCACTTTATTTTCTATTTTACTTTTAAATTATAAAAATAATATATTCACTATAGACATTTTAGGAAATATATAAGGATAAAACTAAAAATCTACAACCCAGAGAGTAACAGTTTGTCTTATAGTCTACATATATATATATATATATTTTATTGAGATATATTCATATACCATACAATGTATCCAAAGTGTACAATCTATCCAAAGTGTACCATCAGTGGCTTTTAGTGTAATCACAGTGTTGTATATTCATCACCACAACAAACTTTCAAATAATTTCATTACTCCACACCCCTTAACAGTCACCTCTTAATCCCTCTATCCTTCCTCAGCCCTACATAACCATTACTCTAATCTGACTATAAATGTATTTATATTTGCATTTTATATAAATGGAATAATACATTATGTAGTATTTTGTGTCTGGTTTCTTTCACTTAGTTTAATGTTTTTTTAAAATTATTATATATATATTTTTTAAATTAGAAAAGGTGTTGCTTTCCATGAATGTCATGTAAAAATATAGTGTTCTTATATATCCCCTATGGTTGACACTTTGCATTAGTGTGGTACCTTTGTTACACTTCATGAAAGAATATTAAAATATTGCTGTTAACTACAGTCCACAGTTTACTTTAGGTAAAACCACTATAAACATCAGTGTAATTGGCACTACTTTTGATGGAACCCCAGTGCATTGCTGTCAGTTTTAGTAAATGTAAATTATCCATGCAGAAATGAAAGTATGGGTGTAATATTATAAACCAGGGGTTATTGACCTTTTTTCTTCCACAGACCCCTTTGCCATTCAGATGAAATTAATACTACTGTAATTTATTTATTGCATACATTCATAAGTGAAGGAAATGCTAGATTTCAGTTAGAGGTCAGAGAAAATAAAGACAATTTGATTTTTTTTAAATTCAAGCCCACAGACCCCCTGAAATCTTTCCATGGACCAAGGGGTCCATGGAATCCTGGTTAAGAATCCCTGTTATAAACAGTAATACCCGTAAGGAACCTGGTGATCCAAGATGATACATTGAGAATTATTGTAACAGACCATATTTAATTTTAAGGTAGATTAATATGCTTTTTTTCTCCTAAAATTATTTCTTCATCAGTGTTTAATGCTTTTTATGTTAGTCATTTCTGTGTGCATTTATTAGTAATCATGTTTTTGTGTTTTTCAAAAAATAAAATGTGAATTCCGGTAAAAATTGCACAGATTTTGTGGAAAGTTTTGATTGTCACATAGGAGTACTTTCCGGTCAAGATCACTTAAAGTATCAAACACTTCAAGTATTGTTCAGGTCTTTTAGCATTTTAATCAAAGCCTTGTAAGTTCAGACTTATCTATGTATCAACGCACTTCTTGAATACATTTGAAAGGTAGAGATTTAACATGCTCAGTATTTGATATTATGCAATCTATTTGTCTAAAATATTTAAAAATCAGTAATGTAAGATTCTTGATCCCTGAGTCAAGAATTATGAGCGTGAGAGTACTTTTTATCTATTGAAATGTCCCCCTCCAGTGGTTGTTTCATAATAGTCTTAAAACAATATTAAGCTACATCTTAGCAAACCTCAAAAGTATGAACTATTGATATTTAAGACTTTTAAAAATTCTTTTATAAATGCAATTGATATATTAGGAGCTTTTAAAGAGAATGTATTTCCCTGTTGATACTGTAATATTAAATTAGGTAACTGATAGGTTAGAAATAGTACACTTCTTTATGTTGTTTTCCTACATGCTCATACTCATTTTTTTCTAGTTTGTCAAGATTATTTTAAGAGTAAGACTATCATCAAAACTGATTAGAAAGAAATTCTTAATTTTACTATTCAGGGAAGCACATTTGGGGGCTTTCCTAATGTTCTAGAAAGCAGGCCTTGTTTTAGCTTCTGTATTATTTGGTATGGTGGTGGGGGAGTCTTTTTTAGAACTAGTTCACTACCTCATTTAAAATTCTATTTCAACCTTGAATTGCTACAACTTTCCAAGTAAGGAATGGAATTTGTATGTATGTACTTTATCTTCTTGTCCCAGATGAAGTCTGGTACAGACATTGTGGGCTAGGCCCTTGTTAGATATTTTTCTAATTTATCATACTAAATATAGAGGGAAAAGTTATGTAACGAAATTGGTGATAACAGAATTATTAGCTGGGATTGGAATATTTCTCTTAGCACTCAAACTAGACCCTGCCTTTGGTATTTGTTGAATACAGTGGGTCTAGTATAAATAAGCATTGCTTCAAAACAGATAAAAGAGAATTTTAAGGACATTTTCCTCAGAATATTGCAGACTTAACTGTTCAAAAAAGACCTACTGTTATGGATATACAATTTAACATGTGTTCTAGCACAGGAAAGATTAATTTGTGGGTTGTGACTCAAAATAAGGACTATCTGTTTGACAATATTCAAATATCATTCTAAAAAATAATGGTGGTTTTGTGTCATAAATACTTTCCCAAAGCATATATTGAAGGTGATAACCTAAAAAATCCTAGCTTAAAAGTAACTATGAACAAATGAAGTGGCAACTGATACTGTGAAAAAAGAAATGACATAAACCAATTGTATTCTATGACAAGTATTAATTATTTCTCTTATCCATTCTAACAAATATTTGATGCCTATTTACAAGCCAAAGTAGGATAAAGAGACAAGAAAATCCTTACCTAGAATGAGCTTATATTTTAGATAAGTAATTAAGATAAATTCATAAATAATACAAGGTAAAAGCTATTAGAGAAATACAAAGAAAATGCTAAAGGAATTCAAAAAGGCTAGAAATTTTAGCTAGAGGTATTCATGAAGGCACCAGAAGAGGTAGCCTTTGAGCAGAAATCTTGGCAGAAGGAAGGACAAGAATAATGTTTCAGGAGCAAGAACACTTCAAAGAATGTGAATATGAATATTTTTAAGGTAATTGATTTCTTTTGCAGAGAGTACAGATAAGGTAGCTCTTTTAACACTTTAAAAACTTTACTGTAAATATCGCACATGTCTAAATTTGTATCAATCTGATACATTGCTCATTTTGCAGAACATATTAGTTGCACAATTTCATTGAATCTTTTTTTTAAAGATTTATTTATTTATTTCTCCCACCCCCCCACCCCCCCACCCCACCCTGTTTGTCTGTTCTCTGTGTCTGTTTGCTGCATCTTCTTTGTCCGCTTCTGTTGTTGTCAGCGGCATGGGAATCTGTGTTTCTTTTTGTTGCGTCATCTTGTTGTATCAGCTCTCCGTGTGTGCGGCACCATTCCTGGGCAGGCTGCACTTTCTTTCACGCTGGGCAGCTCTCCTTATGGGGCGCAATCCTTGTGCGTGGGGCTCCCCTATGCGGGTGACATCCCTGCATGGCAGGGCACTCCTTGCTCGCATCAGCACTGCGCATGGGCCAGCTGCACACGGGTCAAGGAGGCCCAGGGCTTGAACTGCAGACCTTCCATGTGGTAGACGGACACCCTAACCACTGGGCCAAGTCCGCTTCCCTTCATCTTATTTGATGTTCCCTTATACAAGACATGTAGCTTCTCTCTTGCAGCTTTCGGGATTCTCTTTGTACGTGGTATTCAACAGTTTAATTATAATGTGTCTGGTGATGAATCCTTTTGAGTTTACCCAGGTGTGGTTCGTTGTGTTTCTTGAATGTATATATTCATATCCTTGGTTAAATTGGGGAAGTTTTCTGCCATTATTTCACTGAATATTCCTTCTGCCCCTTTCTCCCTTACTTCTTCTGGGACTCACATAATGAATTCGTTGTTATGCTTGGTAGTGTCTCACAGGTCTCTCTGTGTTGGCTAATGCTTCCTTTCAGAATTTACCCCTACTATATAGAAGTAGTAGTAGGCAACAACACAGGGTCTTCTCTGGCCTTTTCTGAACATGCAGCTTGTCCTGGACATGTGCTACTGGCTTTAGGAATTCCCTTTTTTGGCAGGTATATGTTCGCCCCCTCCCAGGTATTCTCTTTAAAAAAAATTTTTTTAAATTAAATTGTCTTTTTTCTTTTCAAAGATGCATAGATCACAAAAAATGTTACATTACAAAATGTAAGAGGTTCCCACATACCCCCCACCCCCACTCCTCCCACATCAACAACCTCTTTCATCATTGTGGCACATTCATTGCATTTGGTGAATACATTTTTGGAGCACTGCTGCACCTCATGGATTATAGTTTACATTGTAGTTTACACTCTTCCCCAGTCCATTCAGTGGGTTATGGCAGGATATATAATGTCCAGCATCTGTCCCTGCAATATCGTTTAGGACAACTCCAAGTCCCAAAAATGCCCCCACACCTCTCCCTGCCCTCAGCAACTACCATGGCCACTTTTTCCAGCTCAGTGCTACAGTTTCTTCCATTACTAGTCACAATAGTTCTGTAGTAGAATACCAGTAAGTTCACACTAATCTATATTCCTCCATCCTGTGGACCCTGGGTTGGTGATGTCCATTCCACCACTTTATTGAAAGGGGACTTAGATCCCACATGGTTGATGGATGCGATTCTCTTGTTTGGAGTTGTAGGCACTCTCAGTTCTCTGGTGTGGTGGTTGACCATCTTCACCTCCCTGTTAGCTGCCTTGTGCAAGTCCAACAAACTGGGGGATAGGAGCTGCAACTCTGCTGAGGCTCGGGGCCTTGATGGTACATGCCCTGTCCAGAGATTGAAGTCTCCTGGGTATACACCAACCCCAGCACCAACCACAGGTTCAAGGTTCAATAAAAGTGACAGAAGAGGGAAGAGGCTCTGGCTCAATCAGTTGGGCTCCCGTCTACCATATGGGATGCCCTGGGTTCGTGTCCCAGGGCCTCCTTGTGAAGGCAGGCTCACCCACATGCTGCAGAGAGCTGCCCAACCCTCACACGCGGTGGAGTGCCTCTGGCCTGCAAGCACCACGGATAGCTGACTCAGCAAGGTAACACAACAAAGAGAGTAAGCGAAAAAAAACGCCAAAGAGCACAGCAACTGACACAGAGAGCAGAGAGCAAGCAAGTGGTAAGGGGGAATGGGGAATAAATAAAATAAATAGAGACACAGAAGAACGCACAGCGAATGGACACAGAGCAGACAGCACACAGAAAAAAAAAAAGGCTGCAAGGTGGGGGGATTAAAAGAAAGAAAAAAGTAACAGAAGACACATGTGTAGAAAGTTCACATCTGAGTCCAAAGACAGCCAAAGTAGATACAGCCCCAAGTACTGGTGCTCCCAAGGACTACGGAGACACACAGGTTCTACGATCATGGCAGTTAGCTCTGGAGTTCAGTGCCTTGTCACCAGGCCCTACTTTGGAATTTGTGTTCCTGAATATGATGGAGTTGGACCCAGATGTTCTCTTGTAGGCCTTAAAGCCAGTAATCCTTTGCTTCAGGCTACTTTTATTTCATTGTTTTTTTCACTTAGTGACCTGCATGCAGGGCTCATACTAGCACAGAAAGCCAGAGATGAGTGTCCTCATTCAGTCCTTAAGGCTGCCATGAGAGAAGTTGGCACAAGCATATATGCACCCCAGTGTGTACATAGGGTTTACTCTGTTCCCTGCAGAATAAGGCCAGGGTCCAAAAC
This sequence comes from Dasypus novemcinctus, assembly GCF_030445035.2. NCBI lineage: Eukaryota > Metazoa > Chordata > Mammalia > Cingulata > Dasypodidae > Dasypus > Dasypus novemcinctus. Next base: position 117,775,298 of record NC_080704.1, on the reverse strand, counting down.
CAAGAGCACAGGCAGGGTCTGCACTGAGCTTGAAAGGGTATAGGAGTGGGGCCCAAGGGTGCCATGAACTTTTCCTACATTTTTTCAGTAATTTTTCATTTTTTGAACTATGGCAATTATAGCTTTATGGAAATATGCAAAAAGTACAGAGTTCCCATATATCCTCCTCTCCCTGTTCTTTTTTTTTTGTTCTGTATTATATTCTAAATGTCACATTCAAAAAATATGAGATCCCTCATATACCACCCCATCCCTCCCACATCAACAACCTCTTCCATCATTCGGCACGTTGACTGTACCTGGAAAATACATTCTGGAGCACTGATGCACCACATGGACAGTGGTCCACATTGTAGTCCACACTGTCCCCCAGTCCACCCAGTGGGCCATGACAGGACACACAACATCCAGCATCCATCCCTGCAGCACCACCTAGGGCAACTCCAAATCCTGGAGATGCCCCCACACCGTATCTCTTCCTCCATTTCCCTACTATCAGCAGCCACTGTGGTCACCCTCTCCACATCACTACTACAGTTTTTTCCCTTACTAAAATAGTTCCCCAGCAGAACACCACTAAGTCCACTCTGATTCATACTCTATTCCTCCATCCTGTGGACCCTGGGATAGTTATGTCCAATTACCCTCTACATCAAGAGGGAGCTTAGATTCCACATGGATGATGGTTGCAATTCTCTTGCTTGCAGCTGTAGGCACTCTTGGCTCCCTGGTGTGGTTGGCCGTCTTCACCTCCCTGTCACCTGGCCAGGATAAGTCCAATAAACCAGAGGGTAGGAACTACAAGTCTGCTAAGGCCCAGAACCTGGCCCTCACATGGACAGTCCAGAGATTCAGGTCTCCTGAGTATACACCATCCCTAATGCCAACTACAGGTCCGGTAAAAGAAGAGGCTTGTGTAGAAATGTCATATCTGAGTCCAACTCCATCACATTCAGGAATACAAACTCCAAAGTAGGTTCAACTGACATGGCTCTGAACTCCAGAGCCATCTGCTTTGACTATAGAAACTGTGGGTCTCTGCAGCCCTCAGGAGAATCAGCACCTGGGTTTCCATCTACCTTGGTTGTCTCTAGTTCCTGCTGAGATGTGCGTAAGCATTATCCCTCTGATGACCTCCCGACTCTTCTTTGGAGACTCATAGCCATATAAATTCACTTGTTCTTTCCATTTCCCCCTTTTATCCAAAGTCAAAAAGTGGTTTTTAACACCTGATATTACATGTAGGCTGAGATATTCTGCCGGTCTGAGTTGACCTCTTTATTCAAGGTCTTTTTCTTGTTACATCATCAGCTGGTGCTTGGTGGTAATCCCTCGGTGCCAGGGAGGCTCATCCCCGGGAGTCATGCCCCATGTTCAGGGGAAGGCAATGCATCTACATGCTGAGTTTGGTTTGGAGAGTGGCCACATTCGAGCAGCATGGAGGCTGTCAGGAGGTAACTCTTAGGCACCCTGCAGCTCTAGGCCTAGTTCATATTTCAGGCACATAGGCTCATAATTGGAGCCGTCAGTATCAAGGGCTCGTTGTTGGACCATCCATCTTTGTTGGTCTTTGCCATTGCGCTTGGGGGATTGTTGCTGTTCTATTGGCCTCTCTGTTCTTAATATTTTGCATTAGTTTAGTACCTTTGTTATAGTTCACGAAATAATATTATTATAACTTTAGTCAAACTGGTTACATTAGGGTTCACTCATTGTGTTTGTACAGTTCTATTGGTATATGTGTGTATGTGTATGTGTGGTAACTTATATACAGTCTAAAATTTCCCTTTTTGAATATACAATTCGGTGGCCTTAAATACATATGCAAAGTTGTGCCTCCATCCCCAACATCTATTACTAAAATTTTTCCATCTCCCCAAAAAGAAACTTTTTATCAATTGAGCATTAGCTCCCCATTGCCCTTCCCCACTCAGCCCCTGGTAACATGTATTCTAGTTTCTGAGTTTATGAATATGCATATTCTACTTATTTCACCTAAGTGAGTTTATAGAGTATTTGTCCTTTTGTGTCTGGCTCATTTCACTCAACATGATGCCTTCAAGGTTTATCTATATTTTAGTATGCATCAGAATTTCTTTTCTCTTTATGGCCAAATAATACTCCTTTATATGTATATACCACATTTTAAGTTGATTCATTCATTTTTTGGTGGACACTTGGGTTACTTCCACTTTTTGGCGATAGTAAATATTGGTGCTGTGAATGTCACTGTGCAAATGTCTGCTCAAGTCTCTGCTTTCAGTTCTTTTAGTTCAATTACTAGTGGAATTGCCAAGTTATATTGTAATTCTTTACTTAACTCTTTGAGGAATCATCAAACTTTTGTCTCCAGTGGCTGCACCATTGTGCATTCCTACCAAAAGTGTACACATGTTCCTATTTGCCACATCCTCTCCAACACTTAATTTCCGTTTTTGAAACAGTAACCATTCTAGTGGGGATGAGATGGTATCTCATTATGGTTTTTAATTGCATTTCCTTTTTGACCAGTGACATTGAGCTGCTTTTCATGTGATTATTGGATATTTGTGTTTTCTCTGGAGAAATGTCTATTCAAATCATTTTCCTATTTTTTAATTGGATTGTATGTCTTTTTGTTGTTGAGTCCTACTACTTTTAAGTTGCTTTTTCTTGTTTTAGTGCTCACCCTTTTACTGTAACCCTTTAATTATTTTCAGGGCAGTGAGGAGGAATGGCCCTGTCAGTTTTTGCTAGTTATTCAAAGATTCTGTGTGGGCATGGAACCAATCCTGGGGTGTCTCACACTGCCATCTTGGTCAACTGGAATTCCCCTGCCTTTGTCATTTTGACATAACATCTTTTATTTTTTAAAACTTGTCCTTAATTTCTGGTACCAGAAGATGGCAGGCTCCTGCTGTATATTTCCTGCCCTAGATTGTAATCAAACATTTCTCAAAGGATCCCTGTTTTCTTTTATTGGATAATGATATTTGGAATCCCAAGATCTGGGTATTAGGTGTGCTCATTGTTACTGGACTGTCACAGCTTCTAGTCCTGGAGGTTGTTTGTTTGTTTTTGTTTTTGTTTTTTTTGGGGGGGGAGTTACCAGGGATTGAACCCAGGACCTCATACATGAGAAGCAGGTGCTCAAATATTGAGTTACATCCACTCCGCAGTGAGAGTTGAGTTTTATTTCTTTGTTTTGTTTTTAAGAGGTACTAGGGGTCAAACCCAGGACCTTGTACATGGGAAGCAGGCGCTTAACCACTTGAGATACATCCATTCTCTGTGGAGGGTAGTTTTTAATAGACTAAAATCTTAAATGGTCATACCCTTTTGACTCAAATCTGCTAGAAATATATTTTATAGAAGTACTGTCTCTGTTATATTGATAACGATGTTCATTGTTGTATTTCTAATGTTGATAAATAAGAAAGATCCGAAATATCCATCAGTAGAAAAAATTAATCAGACATAACTGAGATATGTTCATACAATAGAACTGTTTAAAGGTATTAGGTAGATCTGTGTGTTCCAGCATGGAAAGACGTATAAGAGAATCAAGCCTTTTTTTTTTTTTTTGGTTTTTGTTTTTGTTAAAGCCAGTTGAAAACCAATATAGAGCATATGATTTAGTTTTTGCTTCCAAATTGTATATGTTAGAAAATGCTTAGGAAAAAATTCTGCAAGAATATTGACCAAACTATTAAATAATAGCTGTTATTTCTTGGAGATTAGATAAATAGGGCATTTTCACTTCTCATATTACATATTTTCTAATGTTTGAATATTTTAAAAACATTTTTTAAAGTTATCTAACTTCTCCATGAAACTACAGTCTGGAATTTTCTGTATACTCATTATATTAATACTATAAGCAATAGATTTTGGGTAGTTTTTCTTAGGTTATAGCATTTCTCTAATCTGCCTTAATATTTCTGAATCAAAGTGTCCCAAAATCTTATGAACACTTAATCCTTCTATATCACTCATGCTCACATATATTCTTTTATTTTTAAAAAAACTTTTTTTATTTGGAAATAATTTCAAATTTACAGGACAGATGCAAAAATAGTACAAAATCAAAACAGAGAATTCTAATATAACTCATATCCAGATACACAGATTTACCAACTTTTAGCATTTTGTCACATTTGTTATTTCACTATTTCTATTTCTCTCTGTCTTTTTCTGTTTACTGAACATTAGAGAGTAAGTTGGATATACCATGCTCCTCAGTACTTCCATGTATATTTCCTAAGAGCAGTGCTATTCACTTATGTAATCAAGTACAGTTATCAAGTTGAAGAAATTTAACATTAATATAAAGCATACAGTCTATGTTCAAGTTTTCAGTTTTCCCAATAATGTCCTTTTATGCCTTTATTTCTCCAATATTAGGTCTAGTCCAAGATCATATATTGCATTTAATTGTCTTGGTCTTTTTTCTAATTATGGAAACATTAATACAGTATAAAATTTTCCATCCCAACCACTTCCAAGCATACAGTTCAGTGGGATTCATCACATTCACAAAGTTGAGCTGTTCTCACCACCATTCATCACCAAAGCTTTTCCATTACCCCAAATAAACTCTATACCCATTATGCATTAACTCTCCATTTCTGTCACCTCCTATCCCTGGTAACCTGTACTTCTACTTTCTCTCTTCATTTGCATATTTTAGTTATTTCATGTAAGTAGAATCATACAATATTTGTCCCTTTGTATCTAACTTATTTGACTCAACATGATGTTTTTAAGGTTCAACTATGATACTAGCATGTATCAGAATTTTGTTCCTTTTTATGGCTGAATAATATGCCATTGTATGTGTATAACACATTTTGTGTATCCATTCGTGTGTAAATGGACAGTTGGGTTGTTTCCACCATTTGGCTATGAACATTGGTGTACAAATATCTGTGTGAGTCTCTGCTTTCAATTCTTCCATGTATATACCTAGAAGCCAGATTGCCAGGTTGTATTGTAGTGCCATGTTTAATTCTTGAGGAATTGTCAAGCTGTTTTGGCCATACCATTTTGCATTCCCAGTAACCATGAGCAAGGGTTCCTATTTCTGCACATCTTTGACAGCACTTACTATTTTCTTTTTTAATAGTCATTCTAGTGAGTGTAGTTTTAATATGATTTCCCTAATCGCTAATGACTATCTTTTCATGTGTTTATTGGCCATTTTTAGAAATTATTATTGTTTTATTTTTAAAGAAGCTTTGGATTATATAAATGTTACATAAAAGATTTAAGGGATTTCCATATGCCCCACTCCCACCCCCACCCCCACACTTTCCCATGTTAACAACATCCTTCATTAGTGTGGTATATTTGCTACAATTGATGAACCCATTTCGAAGCATTGCTATTAACTATCGACTATAGTTCACATTATAGTTTACGTTCTGTCCCACACAATTTTGTAAGTCATGACAAAGTATGCAATGGCCTGTATCTGTCACTGCAGTGTCATGCAGGACAAATCCAATGTCCTGGAAATGCCCCCATATTACATCTATTCTTCCCTCTCTCATCCCTCAGAACCTCTGGTGGCCACTGCTGTTATATCAATGATATAAGTTCTTCCATTGCTATAATAATAATAAGACTACAGTAGAATAATAATGAGTCTACTTTAGTCCATTGTTCATTCCCCAATCTTGAGGATTTTGGGATGGTGATGCCCACTTTGATTCTGATTGAGAGGGGGCTTAGATTCCATGGGCAGATGGATGGAGATATCTTGCTTGCAGTTGCAGACACTTTGTTCCTTGGGATGGGTGTTGTGCACCATCATCTCCTTGTTAGTTGTCCTGGGTGAGTCCAATGAACTGGAGAGTAGGTGTTGCAACTCTGTTGAGATTTGGGGCCCAGCTGGTACATGGATGGACCAAAGATTTAAGTCTCTGAGACATATATTTATCGTGTATAGTGGTAATTATAAGTTCAAATAAAAGGGTGAGAAGAGCCATGTGTAGAGAACCTATAAATGAGTCTAACTCTGTTACACAGGGGAGCATAAATTCCAAGGTAAGGCCCGCTGACAGGGTGCCGAATTCCTGAGCTGTCTTCCCCTCTTATAGTTTTTGGATATCTCTAGAGTCCTCAGGAGCCCCACTATTTGAGATACTTTTCTGTGGGCAGTTAGTAAGAGCCTGCTGAAACTTGCATAAGCGAAACCTCTGGAATGACCTCCTGACTCACTTTGAAATCTCTTAGCCATAAAAACTCATTTGTATTTTCCATTTCCCCCTTTTGGTCAAGATCTTTTTCCAGATATATTAATAGTTGGTGCTTGGTAATGATCTCTTGTTTCCAGGGAGTCTCATCCCCAGGAATCATGTCTCTTATGCTGAGTTTGGCTTAGAGAGAGGCCACATTTGAGCAACAAGGAGGGTTTCAGGAGGTAACTCTTAGGCAGTATATAATACTAGACTAAGTTTCAGTTTCACAGGAAAAGGTTCATAAAGATAATCCCCAATAGCAAGGGTTATTGGCCATTTCTGTATCTTCTTTGGAGAAATATCTATTCAAGTACATTGCCCATTTAATATTGCGTTGTTTGTTTTCTTGTTATTTAGTTGTAGTAGATCTTAATATATTCTGCATACTACTACACTGCTAGTTAGATATATGATTAGCATCTGTTTTCAATTCTGGATTTTGTCTTTTCTCTTAATAATGTTCTTTGCACAGATGTTTTTAATTTTGGTGTTTAGTTTACCTATTTTTTTCTCTTGTTGCTCATTCTTTTGGTGTAAGGTCTAAGAATCCATTACCTAGTACAAGACCCAGAAAATATTTCCCTATTTTCTTCTAAAAGTTTTATAGTTTTATCTCTTATATTAAGGTTGTTAATCCATTTTGAATGAACTTTCGTTTGTGTTGTGATGACATATATTCTTAAGAGATTAAAAAAAAAGATTCTACTATATCTTATATTCTAGCAGTACTCTCCAGTTGCTTATACTAGTTGTATAATCCTATTTTATGAGTCATTTTTTGTTCCTTTGAAATTTCTTTAATTTTTAAGTATACATTTTTTATTTATAGAAATTTGTCAATGATAATTGACACCAAATACAAAAATATATAAAAAATATTAAATAGTATGAAAATCACCTGTAATCCTAACACCATCCAGTATTAATATTTAGTGTTTATTTTACTAGTTTTTCTGTGCAAATATACACATTCAAATACATGTATGTATAATGGTGTCTTACATACTGTTTTGTACCTATATTATTTTTTGAACCGTATTCAAGGTTTGAATGGCAGTTTTCATCCACTAGTATTTCCCAATATATGATTTATAAATGTTTATATGAAACAAGACCTATAAAAGATCATTGCTTAGCAAAGTGTTTTAAAAGTGATTTGCCAGAATTTACTTTAGATTTGATGACCAAATGCTAAGAAATTTATAATATTTTTTATTCTTTTTTGAAACATGCAACGAAGATGAATCATGCTTAAAGAATTTCCAACAGTTTGCTATCACAAATTTATTACATTTTACTTCCAAAAGATTTTTTTCAAAATATTAGTTGAGTAGCTTATTTTCAGAGAGGCCAAAAAGTAAAAATAAAAAAATGGTTCATTTTTAAGTTTGGCCCAAAATATAAGGGTGTCTAAGTTGAACAACACTACACTGAATTTGTTTCAATTTTTACCTAAATTACTCTCTTGTTAACAGTATGGGCATTGTTTTGCTGTCATTCATTGAGTCAGGCTTTCTCAGTGCTCCTTTATTTCCTTTGTAAGATGATAAACTCTTGAACTTGTATGATCTCTCTCTTTTTTTTTTTATGCCACTGGGTTACTGTTAAGTTGCAAGAAACCATATTTTATGCTTTGGTCTGTTAAAACTGCTATTCTGAGGCTTTCTAATTTCTTTATATTAGAAAAACTTGCATAGCCCTAAAAGTAAAAAGTGGGACTAAAGTTTTCATTATAACTTTAGCCAAATTATCTCTGTTCTTGATCATCTGTAAATAGAACCTGCATAGTGGTAATTTGCTTAATTCTTTTATATTGTTATTTCTTCCATTTATTTTAATAGAATGACTTTAAGAGGAGCATGCTCATTTTATAGGGGGGATTTGGTGAAAGGAGGGTCAGCTTTTGAAGATTTAATTTGGTTACCTTTTACCTGCTGGATAGCTGTTTATGTCTCTTTCTTTTTTTTAATTCATGAAAGAAATGTCCTTTTAGGTTTCAGGCACTGGGACAAAAATTGTATCTTTCTTTTGTGTTAATGTTTCATGAGAGTTGCTTCTTCTTGCCCTACTGATTTGGGACTGAGACCGGAGATGAGTAAAAGGTTGAAGTTGGGGTTCTAATCCAGTTGAGTGAATTCTCTGATACTTTAGATTATCCTTTCACATATCTCCCTCCCCAGGGCAAACGATTAAGTGTTGACTATACTTTGAAAGTATTTGTTGATGAAATACTGTCCAAATCAAATAAACTAGTAGATAGTTTTATATTTTTCCACCACTACTCCCTACCACATATAGATCTTTAAATCATTTTATACAAGGTTGGATTTGTTTTTCAGTTATGTGAATCATCTGTACAGAAAAATATATACATTTGTATGTAGAAATATGAAGTTTTTCTTCTCTGCACTTTTCCTTGGGAACTCATTGAACCTTACTTTGGTATGTATGTACAGACGCCCCTCTCCTCCTTATTGATATAAAATTTTACCTCTGTGGGAGAGAAGAAAATATTATAGCATGCGTTCTATTTGTAAGTATATTTAACTATTTGTTTTCAGACATGTACTGATCCTGTCTCCAGCATATCCTCCCCCAAATTAGATATTGGATTATACCTTGAAGTTGAAAAGTAGTTCTCATAAGCAAAAGGCATACTGTTCTAGTTAGTGTAGATCTGGGTACAAATCTTCCTTTGCCCTTCTAATAGTATCAAAGGGGAAAATTAACTGTCAGAATTAACTCCAACTAGTTAGTGTAGTAATTACAATTATGTGGATGTTTATTTTATGAGTTCTCTTGGGATGTATAGATGTTTTAATTATATGAAAGTAGTGTTGAATACTACTGGATGGAAATAAAGCCACAATTCTTCTCTAGACTCATGCCATTATGCCCAGTATGCCCCCAGTGTTGTTGAAATGTAAGTAAGCAATATCAAATTCACTGAAGGGCCTTGTTTTACTGCCTGGACTATTCAGCTGTTTACTAGTTTTCTCCTGGCTTATCCAAACCAGATCAGTCCTTGACTGTAAATTGATCCTAAACCTTGTTGGCACATATATCCTGAAGAATGTCACGAAACTGATCTTTATATAAATTCAGGGAAGATGAAAATATCTTTAGGTGTCTTCTTAGACCATTGCTGTATTTGAATTTGAAAGAAACGTTCATTGCTCAAATGAAATTATTCATTTTGGATTTTGATTGGAAAAATAGCTAGGTGCCTATAAGCATTTGAGGGTGGGGATGCCTGTCTTGGTAGATTGACAAGTTTGCTATGGTCATACATTGTTTCTCTCTCTGAGCTTTACTCCTATCCTAACAGTGGGTAAGTGGGTAAGTGATGGGGTTAAAGGTACAAATGAAACTATTAAAAACATGACTCCTGTTACTTCTCACTTTTCTATAGTTTTGACTACCAGCTTTTAGTGTTTGGCTTAGATACTTTTCCGAGAGCCTAATCATACTGCATCTAGTCAGACGCTCATCTCTAGTCATTTCTTATTTTTCTTTTGGTACCTGGCTTATCATGGGCCAAGGTACACAGGTAAAATGAAACAGCACTTCAGATTTCTTTAAAAAGGAGTTCTTTTCTCATATTGCTGTACTCATAAATGTTGTCTCTTATTTCAGATTAAAATCACAGAAGATATACGTGCTCTTCCTAAGGAAAAAAAGAGGAAATCTGTAAGTATTTGGCCTTTAAAAATTCAAATTTGAAACTTTATCTTTTTTTTTTTTTGAGAAAACCAAGTTACTGTATCAACAAGCATGTTCTCTCTTTATAGTAGAAAAACCCTACCAATATTTATATTTCTGTTCAAAAGGCAATATTTGGAAAAGTAAAATAAGAAAAAATTTTACCCTGTGCAACGTCTAAAATTTAAAGCATTTGCCACTCATTTGTAAAAGGGGAAGTAATCATTAAAATCCAAATAAAATATTTTTCTTTGAATAATACAAAAAAATGGAGTCGTAGATTGGGGTTCCAATCTTGACTACTGAGGCTTACAGGAGGTGTGTCTTTGACAAGTTACTTAACTTCCCTTTGCCTCAGTTTCCTTATCTGTAAAATGGGCTTAATAAAACCTCCTCCACAGAATTATTTTTAGGAGTAAAGGAGAGAGTGTATATAAGACTTTAGTGGGGCGGTGGGGGTAAATGGGGACCTCATATTTTTTGAATGTAATATTTTTAAAAAAATGAATAAATTGAGTAGAATTTGGAAAAAAAATAAGGCTTTAGTGTTATGCCTGTACAGTAAGTATGCAATGAATTGTTCTTTATTATTGATGAATTTAAATCTGTAGCAGTTTATACTTGCCCAAATAAACTGAAACTTATTCTAGCTTAGTGGCTATTTCTCAAACTGATTTAAGTATATTTCTGATCTTCAAAAATTTAAGTATTTGCACTATCTTTCATTGAGACAACTACTCTCTATACCATAATATAGAATAAAAGAAATACAAGAAAGCACCTAAAATTAGAATCATCATGTTTAAGCCTTGGACTTTGAAAATTACCTAGTCCATTTATTCCCAAATAAAGATTCTTAAACCAATGCTTGGCAGTGAAGAAGATTTTACTGGTTCATGGTGAAGTGAGGAAAATAAGGACAATAGGCTAAACTATTTCAGTTTAAAAGATTGCCCTTTATTATAAGATATATCCTTCTAATTTGGGGAATTAAATATATTTTTCATTTTATGAAGTGATGATAACAAATTGTAGGGTTTTTTGTTTGTCTTATTTTGCTTTTTTGATGTCTATTCCTGACAAAAATTTGACAGCCCTATGTCAATCCCACCACCATCCTTTTTTCTTTCTAAAAATGTTACTGGCCTGTGGTATCTTAAAATCTGGTTCCAACTTTCCCATTTTACAGATGAGAAAACAGACCTTCAGGATTATTTAATTTGCTCCAAGACTTAGAGCTGGGAAACAGCTGAAGCAGGACCAAAACCCTGAATACAGTGCTGCCTCTCTAGTATTGCTGGTCTTGTGAGGATTAATTTAATTGTAATTGATTATGAACTTAAAAATCTAGTGGTCCTTATGTTTTAATATATTTTTTTGAATTACAAGTATAAAGAAATTAAACCAAATGTTCTCGAATAGCTAAGTGCTGAAGTCCAGCAATTAAACAGCATCAGAAAAATCTTGAACCTGGCCAAAGATTTTCATCAACAGGGCAGAATTAGCTGTTTCTGAATTCAGCTGCTTAGGAAGCATGCTAACTCATGATTAACAAAGGAGGTAAGCTATCAAAAAGGTTTCCTTTGGGAAATTGACAGACTTGTGCCATTGTGAGTATAGTAGTATTCAGGCTTCTGTAGTTAACTTATTTATCCACAAAGAGTGCATTTTTTCTCATTCACATGCATATACACACACATACATATACACATATATATAGCAATAGACCTACAGCTTATCTGAATTTGGAAGGGGAAAAATGACAGAGGTTCAGAGTGGGAATAACTAGCACTGGCAGGAACATGTCAGTTGTGTTAGGAGTTTATAGAGAAGCGGACTTGGCCCAATAGACAGGGCGTCCGCCTACCACATGGGAGGTCCGCGGTTCAAACCCCGGGCCTCCTTGACCCATGTGGAGCTGGCCCATGCGCAGTGCTGATGCGTGCAACGAGTGTCCTGCCACACAGGGGTGTCCCACGCATAGGGGAGCCCCACTTGCAAGGAACGCATCCCATAAAGAGAGCTGCCCAGCGCGAAAGAAAGTGCAGCCTGCCCAAGAATGGTGCTGCACACATGGACAGCTGACACAAAAAGATGACGCAAGAAAAGGAAACACAGGTTCCTGGTGCCACTGATAAGGATAGAAACGGTCACAGAAGAACCCACAGCAAATGGACACAGAGAGCAGACAACTGGGTGGGGGAAGGGGAGAGAGAAATAAATAAAAAATAAATCTGAAAAAAAAAAAAGGAGTTTATAGACTGTACTCTGTGACACTTTGTAGGCTCCACTTCAACTGCCATAGCTTTGCCTTAGCTATTCCAAAATGTGTTTCAAAACAGAAATACTTAATTCCTTTATCACTCTGGTCTTACCTTATTGAAGTATGGGACAGGTAAACCAATGAACTCAAAGAGAAAGACGAGAACAGTATGGAAAGTCCATAGCATGGAGACGTTAACTCTAGGAATACTCTTCTGTGGCTTCTTGTATTTGGCCTTTGTGTGGCTTCATTATTTAGTTAAAAGTTCTTTAATTTCTGAAATCAGACACAAATGTTAAGGATAAAAATACATTTTTAATGATCTGCCTTTGGAATATATATGCCACTTGTCTTAATAATATTTGAGAGTTGTCTAAATGGCCATAAGATTTCAATATTCAACTGATTTATCAGTCTTTGAGTTCTTTATTAGTCTCACAAGATAAATTCAGTACTGAAGAGCAGAGTGAGCTTTTGCACCATGATTCAGTTTTAATTTATGGTGTCTAGGCAGCTGAATTGTGGTGACTCACTTAGCCATTTTTTAAGAAATGGTTTAAGACTGCATTGTGGAATAATTGTTTAACAGTGTGAAGTACCAGCAAACAACATTAGCAAAGAACTAACCTTTTAAACTGGCTCTCCTCAAGCAAATAGCGAGGGCAGGTCATGTAGTTTTTTTTTTTTTTTTTTTTTTTAATAAAGGCATCATTGCAAAATACTCACTGTAAAACAAAGATATTCCTGTGGGAAATATTCCATGTGCTGGTTACACAGTTGGCAGCCCTCAGTTGCATTACTTCATTATAATAAATGTGGAAGATGAAAGGAGATAGTTGTATAACCTATAGTTGTAGTCTGCATAATCCTTACTTGAACAAAAGACATTTATTATAACTTCAAATTAACTTTAAACTTAAATTTGGCAACCTAACTTTTTTGGTTAACTTAGGTTAAAATCATAAAAGTGTTCCCACTAGGAAAAAAATACCCCATAAGCAGAATACTTTACAGGTGAAGTTAAAGCCTACACCCTGGCTCAATTGGCAGTCTGATGTACCAGCAAGGTTTAATCTACAGGACCTATAGCAGTCATTCTTTAGTAGCAGTTGTAGAACTTTGAAATTGTAATTGTGCTGTCTGCTCCCTTTCCACAGAACTGAACCATTTATATTTCTCTCCAAACAGCTAACTTCCAGAATTTAGTTTTTCTCCTTTTGCATAATGACTAATAAATTTGGATTATGACTTCATACTTAGTAAGTGCCACTGCTAGCATCATTTGTTCTCAAAATTCCTTAAATTTAAGTTTGGGATTAAATTATATAAAAGTAATTTCTGACTTTAGAAATCTAACTATTTAAAAATCAAGTGTGCTGTAATCATTTAAAATGAGGAATAGCCATATATATCTAATTATACATGGTGTATGTGAAATGTGTAGGCAGCAACATTGGCTTCTAGATTTCTTCATTTCAACATTTATAGATAGGATCCCAGTTATTCCATCCTATGACCTAGAAAAAGCCTTATCTGATGCATGCTGCAGATGTTCTTAAGGCATTAGGGGTGGGAACTCTTGCTAGAGCATGAAAGAACATCTTCATCATGGCTGCAGAGGTGTTTTCTTTGCTGGGAAAAGCTGGGAAGAGGCTGGCAGGATGGCGACTTCAGGAGTTAATACCTCTAAAGGTGATGAAGTAAACAGGTTTGGTTAATCTTTTGAGAGACGCACCCAAAGATCTGTCATAGTTGTGAGATGCTTTTAGTCAAAATAGCTAGGTAAAGGTGTAATATGTTGATAGAGGTAATATATATCATCTTAGATTGTTGTTTTTCCTTGGCTTTGCATGTTTTAATTTTTAAATGTATTTATTATAATTCTATGTCTGGTGAAAACTTGATTGGACAAGCTATTTTATGTTGATTAGACTGATCATTAGTTGTGTTGTAACAGTATGAGTCAGATGGCGACTTCCAAGGAAAGGACTGATATATATTTCACATGATTATTCTTACAGACTGATAGTAAAAGATCCTCTTAGTCTTGATGCCTTTATTTTCTTAAAATATTAACAATCTGTAAGTTTTAATTTAGAATGTAAAGTTAATTTATTGTAATACATCTCATGTAAAGTTGGAGTTCATTAACCAAGTGCAATTTCTTCCTTTTTAACATAGTATTTGAGCTTTCTTTTGTATGTTTTAAAATCATTTGCAAGGTTTTAATAGTGTATGAAAGAACATGAGTTTTTTTTTAAAGCACTCCACCCTTTTACAAAAATCTTGATGATGCAACATCTATTTAGAAATATGATCTTTTAAAGTGTAACAGGTATTTTTATCTGTTTAATCTCTTGGAACATTTGTAATTGTTTTCTGGTCTAATGTTTAGTAGATACAGATGGAATCCTTTTTAGAGGGCAATTTATTGCTTTATTTGGAATTAAAATTATCCTTAAATAATGTGTGACTTCAAAATATGATTTCTTAATGTAGTACTTATGTAGTTATTCACTGATTTTCAAAATGGTATATTTACATCTTCATAAGATCTTATTTTTCATAAGATCAAGGACAGATGAAGTTAATTGGTTAGTACTGGATGTTTGAACTTGGAAGATACATGGATGCATACTTGATGTAGTCTGTTTTCTAAAACATTTGAAAGAAAAACATTTTGGCATTAATCAAGCTCAGTTTATTAAATTTTCTGTTTCATTCTTATATTGGTGTTGTGTCCCATGCTTCTGGGAAGATGTTTCCTTCTTTTAAATTCCGACTTTAATCAGTATATAGTGTTTGTTTACTTTGTGTACCAGAGCTTACTATATCACTATACTTTTGTATTTAACCTATTTCAGAATATTTGAAGTAACTGGAATGAAACATGCCATTAAACCTTGACCTCAAAACAACAACAACAAAAATTACATCTGATTTTCTATTAAAACTAAGTATCTAAAGGGCTTTTATTTTTCTCTTAAAATGTCTTAGGATGTAGGATAGAGAGCAGTGTTCAGAATTATTACCAGGACTTCTTCATATGCAAGGTTTGCCACTATCATCTAGATTGTATCAGAATGACCAGGGTCACAGACAATATAACTATTTGACTTTCAAATCAGGTAGCCTGAATTCACATCCCTGCTTAATTATGTTACCTTGGACATGTTATTTAATCTTTCTGCGTCTGTTAAAACATCTGTAAAATGAAGGTACTACCTCAAAGGTGCTTTCTGAGTTATATGAGATAATGTATCTAATGGACTTAGCACAGTTCCACATACATAAGTGACTGTTAGTCTAATTTCTATATAAAATGGTAAACTTCCAACAGGAATTACTATCCCATGACTAAAGATAACCCCCTGACTTTTGGTGGTTGACTTAGCAAAACATTACTTCATCTCAAGGAAGTTAACTCAGTGTTCAGGTTCTACTGATAGGGGGACAATAGTATCATTCTTCATACATTGAAGGACAGTATAGCTTTATAAAAGGTACCAGTGAAAAAGTACATAGTACAGATTGTGTAGCCTTCATGCTTTTACAGCATCATCTTTTTCCTCTGTGCAACAGGCAGTTTTTCCAGTTTGATATTTTCAATTAAGCAACTAATACAATGTAAAAATTAATTACCAGAGATTATGAGAGTATACTCTTTCCTAGGATAATGGCATGGACAAGTAATTTTTAAAGGTAACTAAGGTTAGTTTTCTGGCTTTTGTACTTGCATATGTTTTTACTTTATAGTTTCAGAGCAATTCGTGTACATTTTTATTTAATTCAACAATTTTTTGATCAAAGAACACGTGCAGTTTCTATCATAGTGGCTGAGAGCGTGAGGCAGCAAGCAACAAACTCTGCCCCAAGGAGCTCATGTTCTAATGGGGACAGACAATAAACATGAAAAATAAAACATGATTATTAGTGATAAGTGCTAAAGAGGAAAATAGGAAAGGGATAGGGAGTACTGGGGGTGCAATTTTAGAGGGAGTGGCTGGAGAAAGCTTCACTTGGAAGGGGAAATTTGAATAAAGACAAAAGGAGGTAAGGGAGTGAGCAATGCAGGTATCTAGGAATAATAGTCCAAGCTAGAGAATGCTACACAGGTATCTTGGAATAACATTCCAAGCAGAGAGATTAGCAAGTGCAAAGGTCCTGAGGCAAGAGTATGCTTGGTGTGTTCTAGGAACAACAAGGAACAAGTGGGCCTGTAGCAGAATGAACAAGGGAAAGTATAGTAGGAGATGCAGTTAGAAAATCAAGAGGTAGAAAATCAATCATGTAGAATTGAAGTTCATAAGTAAGGACTTTAGCTTTTATTCTAAATCTTATGGGAATTCTTTGAAAGATTTTGAGTAGAAGAATGACATGACCTTACTTTTAACATTTTAGCAGGATCTCTCTGGCTGCTGAGTTTAGAGTTATTGTAAGGAAGCAAAGGTCAAAGCAGGGAGATCACATCAGCTATAGAAATTATCCAAGTAAGAGATGATAATGGCTTGAATCCAGGATGCTAGCAGTGGAGGTGGTAAGAAGTAATTGAATTAGATACCTTCTTTGTAAGTAGAGCTGGTAGGGTTTACTGATAAATTGGGTGTGGAACGTTTGAAAAGAGAGAGGAATAAAAGGGTGAATCCAAGGTTTTAGGTCAAAGCAACTAGGATTTGTGGAGATGGTCAAGATTGGTAGAATAGTTTTGTGGAAGGAAGACCAATAACTCATTATTGAACATGTTAAGTCTGAGATTCGTAACATCTAAGAGGATCTGTTGAGGAAACAGTTGAGTGTGAAAATCTGGTGTTTAAAGGCAATCTCCAGACTAGAGAGAATAATTTGGTAGTCATCTCTATGTATGTGATACTTAAAGCTATAAGATTAAAAGAGATCACCATGGAAGTAAGTGTCGATCAAAAAGGGAAGAGATTTCAAGAACTGAGCACTTAAGTACTATAGCATTTAGAGGTCAAGGAGATGAGGAAGGATCAGCAAAGGTGACTGAAAAGAAATGACTAGAGACGTAGGAAGAAAACCTGAAGAATCTGGCGTCTTTGAAGCCAAGTGAAGTTTCAAGCAGGAGAAGAGGATCAATTATATTCAAAGGTTGCTGCTAGTGGGTAAAGGAATATGACTGAGATTTGACTTTTGGATTTAACAACCTGAAGTAATTGGTAACCTTGATCAGAGCAATTACATGGAATGGGCTTGGAGTGGGTGGCAAAAGCCTGAGTATCATGGCTTTGAGAGAAAATAGGAAGAGAGAGAAATGGAAGACCAAAAGCATAGACAACTCTTTTAAGAAATCTTAAAGGAAAGGAGAAGAAATGGGGCTACAGTTTGAGGAAAATGTGGGATCAAGTTTTTTTAAGATGAAAGAAATATGGATTATTATGATGTTGATGGGAATGATTCAGTAGAGTAGGAAAAATTAATGATGCGGAAGAGAGAGGAGAATTGATAGAGTGGCACTGTGATATCCTTGTATAGTCAAGACTGTGTAGTCAAGATTGTATAGACCAGACTGTTCTTCACCTAGCCTTAGCTAGGAGCATCATCAGTTCATCCGTAGTCACAGGAGGGAAAAGAGTATCTGGCCCCAGATGAAGGTAGGTGGGCAGATACAGTGGTGAAAGTCTGTGGAAGTTCTCTTTGGATTGTTTCAGCTTTCTCAGTGAGATAGGAAGCCAGATCAGGAGCTGAGAATAAGTGTGGAGGGAGAGTGTTGGCGATCTGAAGAAAGAGAATAAGGTATAAAATAGTCATCTGGGAGAGTGGGTCAGTGAATGGATTTGGGAAGTACCATGTAGTTTCTGTGCAGCATTAAGGGCCCACTTCAGGTAGCAATCACAAATTAAAAGTGAGATACTTAGCACAGTCCTATTTTTCTCCAGTCATAGTCAGCTGTGTGGATGCATCTCAGACTGTTACTACTAACTATAGTCCATATACTACATGTCCCCTTCTTTTGACAATATACCCATCTTTCATATATATCTCCAATAATATAATTACTTATGAGCCTTTCCTGATCACTGTACTTCCTCATCTTTTGTTCCGCCAAACTGGATGTTTTTTCCTCCTCTTTTGAATACCCATAGCATTTTATAATTGTTTCTCTTACAGCACTCATCATATTATGCCTTATAATTATTTGTGAACTGATCTTCCTGCCCCCCATACCACACATGTACACATGTGTGCATGCATGCATGTACAGGATTGAGGAAGGGTTTTACTCATCTTTGTATTATAAGTGCTTAATGCCATACTCTTAAACAATACAGGTGTTCAAATCTTTTTTGAAATAAATTTATCAATAGACTGAGTGTAACCCCCAAAAACCTTTGACAAGGAAGGATTTTAAGATGATAGGCAAAACTGGGTAGAGACCGACTGGCATACTTGAAAGACCACTGGACTTAGAGATGGGCCACAGTCACAGTTTGCACTCTGCCACTAATTATTTATCTGTAAGATGTGGCATCAGTATGTTGGGGGTGGCCTGTCCATGTGCCTGCCACTGGTGCTTCCCAGAGTTTCTCCACGTGCTTCTTTACACTGTCTAACCCCCTCACCCTCTACCCTTCTCAGAATATAGGGATTTAACTTGTGTTTGAAATTTATCCCAACTACATATTTTTGATTCTAGGAGTTTCACCTTCTCTCATAACATCCTTCCTCTACAGTGTCCTCAAAAGATAAACAGTTCGGCAGTGCTAACTAGAAAGGGTAAAAATCAAGTCAGACTTTTAAAAAATCAAAACCATACCTTGCTACTGTGCACATGTGTGTGTGTACAAAGCATTATGAGGATGGAGTAGAAGGCCTATACCTTCCACCAAACTTAAGGCAAATATGTATAAAAGGTTAAGTATATGTAACAACATGAATAACTAAAACAATATAATACAGTTTAAATCCAACCAGGTTATAAGCCCTGCTTCTTTATTTATCTTCTGCCCCAAATCTGATATTTTCTCAGTTGATGGTGGAGTGGTACTTAACCTCTAGGGGTATTTTATGAATCTGAAGGCATTTTTTTTTGTTCTTTTGGTATTGTCCCCAAGAATATGCACATTGAAATAAGTATTTTATTTCTAATTTATTTCCTCTTGTTACCCCTTTATATTACCATTCAGGCATTATATTATTTTTTAAGTTATATATGCAGACTATAATCTATGGCTTTCCTTTAAAACTTATAAAGGAGTATAACAAAATACTTATGAAAGAGGTATTGTGTTTGATAGGGTTGGGAACTAGAACTGCTGTTTTGGGCTCTACTTAACGCACTCAGGTATTTGAAATAATGTTAATCTGGTATCAGAATGTGTGGCAGATACTTTAAGTGATATAGGAAATTAGAAAAAAGCAAAGATTATTATAGACTTGGGTAATTATGAAATGTCCAGTGGAGGAGAGAATTGTTAGAAGGGATTTTGCATATTGAGGACCAGGTACTTTGTTGAGGCACTTGGCATACCTTATCTTGAAGAAAACAATAATCAGACCTGTCAGAGAAATTGGAAAAACAATTTCTAAGTAGGGTAAATCATAGAATTTAGAGTTGGAAGTTACTCTAAAAAATTGTCTAGGCCAGAAATTCTTAGTTCAAGGTGGATGTCACTCTTTGGGATTTGTGGGTAGACTTCAGGGTCCTCATTAATCCCCTAAAATTGTATATACAATTTTGCTTTTTTTTTCTGAGGGGAATTGAGTTCATAGTTCTCATTGCATGCCCAATAGGTTAATAATGGACCACTGATACAGTCTGATCTCAAGGTCAGATAGATGGTTTGCTCAAGGGCATACAGACTCTTAGTGGCAGAGAAGGGGACTGAAACCCATGTCTTTTGACCTCTGACTTCTTGCTCATTTCACCACACTCAGCTAAAGGACAGGAACAGTGGCAAAGTCAGGATTGAACTACATTTTATAGCAAATGGTGTAAAAACAAAGAAACAACTAGTCTCAGCTTGGCAGGTAAGGTGGATGTATTGTCTCTTAGCTGCTAAAACAAATACCATTGCAATGGGGTGGCTTAACAACAGGAATTTGTTGGCTCACAGTTTCAGAGATTGAAGGCTTGCTTCCTCCCATGGTTGGTATCTTCTGGATGGCTGGATTCCTTGGCTTTTCTGTCATATGGCAATGCACATGGCAATGTCTTCTTTCTCTTCTGGGTTCTGTTGCCTTCCAGCTTCTGGCTGCTGCCTGTGGTCTCTCCTTCCATGTCCAATTTCCTTTGCTTATAAGGACTTCAGCCATATTGGATCAAGATCCAGTCTCATTCAATTTGGGCACACCTTCAGTAATATCTTCAAAGATCCTATTTACAAATGAGTTCATACCCACAGGACCAGAGGTTGGGACCTCAACATGTCTTTTGTGGGGGACATGATTCAATCCCCAACAGTGGGGTCAGCTGAAATAAGTCTGTCTGTTTACACAGGTGCTGCAGAAAAACTGTCTCTTCAATGTGAAATAATATTTTAGTTTTTATCATTGAAATATATTGCCATTCACCAAAATAGTGCCAGAGCCCTGCTCTCTCAGCTGAAGGCAAATTCCTTGACATAAATATTATTATCCCAGGGCTTATTCCACAGTTCTTTTCCAGTTGGCATTGTTTTATTGACTTTCATTGACTCCCAGTTTTCTGCCTAATCAATTCAAAATTAATTACTTTGGTTGATTTGTCAGATTTCTGTACTACCATAGCCTAATTAGCCAACGTGCACCCTATGCCCCAGACAGTAGTGTCCCCATTGAATGGGTATTCCCTACTTTCCAAAGTCCTTTAATTCCCGTCTCTGGGTCCTTCTTCATGGAATGCCCTCTATTCTTCCTTCTTTATTTCCAGATCTGCCAATATAAAGTCCATTTTAAATTGAGTCTCCATAAATTCTCCCTCACTCTTGGTGAGTATGTACTTTCTCTGAACTCCTATTGCATTTATTGCTTGTACTGCATGCTTAAGTGATCACCTTCAGAGTGTAGTTCAAGGAGGTCTGGGATGGCATCTGGGACACTCTCCCAATCCCTGCTTCCACCAGAGCCACTCCACTTTTAGTTTTATATATATTGGCAGGCTGCATGAATTTTTATTTGTAGAAATAGTTTAGCTACAAAAAAAGTTTGACAAACACTAGATCTATCTTGTATGCTAATTGTTGCCTCAAAATGAACACATAGGAAATGATTTTATTCATTGTATTGGTCCAGGTTTGAGCTTGGAGACAGTGAATAACATTACCTCAGAATAATATTTCTGGCTCATCTTTGAAAAACAAACATATATTGGTGGGTTCCCCCCCCCCATTTTGGATACAAAATCTAATCCGATTTAAAACAGTCTTGCTTGTATAAGCATATTTAAGAGAAAGCCGTAATCGTTTGGCCAAACTTAAACATGATGTTCTTTCACTCGTTCGTGTATCATTGAAGCTGTGTTACTCAACTGACTTACAGAATGATGTGCAGAGTACCAATACACCTCGTGGCCTAGAAAAAAAATTAAATTCAGAAATTGGTGCACTAAAAAGCATTTATAACAATAATTAAAAAATGGAAAATGACAGTCTTTCAGACCAGTTATTTCAGCTTTCTATATCAAATCAATTATATAAACTAATAAAGAACTGAGTATTTAAATCAATGGTGCTATCAACTTAACACTGTCTTGTTTTGTTTTTTTCTTGCTCTCGGCCTGGTTCATTGTCTTCACCTACAGGTGTACTTTATTGTCGGCTTCCAAAGATTACTAACTTTTATCTATAATATTAAATTTGAACTGCCTTGGCTATACTGCTGCTCTTACCGCTGCTTCCATTTTTGCCTTCTTCAGCAAAATAAGGCTTTCAGAAGCCACAGAATAACAAGACATAAACACCGTTTTAGAAGCCATTCCACTATGAAACTTAAGCTAAATGTACTCACCATTATTTTGCTGCCTGTCCACTTGTTAATAACAATATACAGTGCCCTTATATTTATTCCATGGTATTTTCTTACCAATGCCAAGAAGAAAAACGCTATGGCAAAGAGAATAAAAGCTAAGCCCACTTCAGACAAACCTGGAAGTCCATATCGCTCTGTCACACACTTCGACTCGCTAGCTGTAATAGACATCCCTGGAGCAGACACCCTGGATAAATTATTTGATCATGCTGTATCCAAGTTTGGGAAGAAGGACAGCCTTGGGACCAGGGAAATCCTAAGTGAAGAAAATGAAATGCAGCCAAATGGAAAGGTTTTTAAGAAGGTAAAGCATTTTTATGCTTTTTATTTCTTTTTAAAGGGGAAGTTACATTTTGTATTATCATAAGTGGAATGCATTTCAAATATGTGGGCATTCTACTATAGGTTGTGTAACTAATTTTCCAGGTACTTATACCTTTTATGTATTGACTTAAGGACATTTTTAGAGTTCTACATTTCAAATAGTGTTAGTTGTTTGCTTGAATGAATGTACTAATGTTAGAGAATGTCCTCACTTTAACAGTTAATTCTTGGGAATTATAAATGGATTAACTATCTCGAAGTGAACTGCCGAGTGAATAACTTTGGTAGTGGACTGACTGCATTGGGACTAAAACCAAAGAACACTATTGCCATTTTCTGTGAGACCAGGGCTGAATGGATGATTGCGGCACAGACCTGCTTTAAGTACAACTTTCCTCGTAAGTGTGTTGTGTTTCTGGAGGGGGTGGGAAAGGGCTTTTCTTACATGTGAAAATTGTCCTGAGATGCTCCTGCTTTCAGAGTAGGTAATCTTTAGCCATTTTTCTGTATAAGTTATATCTATAAGACATTATATAAGGTGGTTAAATGCTATTCAGTTAATTCTAGTAAATGTAGCAGCTTTGAAGTGCTAGTAATATTAATATGGGAATAGGCAGATTAATGGATATAGCTTAGAATTTTATTTTTCAATTGTAATTGAGTTGTACCTGAAAGATTTGGAATTTGGGGGTGTTTGGGGGAGGGTAATACCCAAAATAATGATTAAAAAATTAAAAAAATACTGCTTAGTGAAATTTTATTTCATTGATTCACTTACTTGATTTTATTCCATTTTACATGTGAAATAAGCATGTGATAACTCGAACTGACAGTAGATATACTCGAGAAATGTAAAATGTGGTGTATTTCTAGTACTTAAGCATACATTTTGCAGTTGTTATAGAAATAATTTTTAAAAATTGAGTCTAGAACAGTGCCTATCATATGTTAAACACTCATTTTTTGAATGAGATATAACACTAACGGTGTAGTTTAGGAATCAAGAATTTGTATTTCAAACAACAAGAAAATGGGTAATACAAAAATGCTCCTCCATGTACCCATCACCAAAATTCAACACTAAACTGCTTATGGAAAATGGCCATTCTTAACAATATTGCTGTTTCTGGTTACAGCCTAGAACTGAATATACCAGTCTAAATTTAGAACATTTCTTAACAGTTTTGCTTTCCATTTATCTTATCTTTGCCTGGTGGCTCCTAGGGAGTAAATTTCATAGACCTCTCCAGTTAAGACATGGAGGTGACCAATCAGGTTGGACATTGGACCCACTAAAAAACTTTCTGGAAGGAGAATATGATTCATGGTTGATCTTCTGACTTGAGATCCTCAGAATTTGAGGATTTTTGTTATTACCCATTCTTTGGGGCTATGAACAATGAAAGTAGATACCATAAGGGAGCCCTAGCTGGGCTACCTCTGACATGAATTAAGAGTTCAGCTAGAACTTGTTGGCCTTAATCTTAATTGGCTTATTTTTTACTTCCAGTAATTCTAGATGTCTGCAGATTTAGGAAGTTAGAGTCCTGAGAATTTGTAAGGAAAATTTGAGGCAAGGTTGAAGGGTAATAGCAGAAACAAGGAAATCACATAAATTATAAAACGTCTTTGAGTCTGTGAGTGTACCTATCATTAAAGGTTGGCTTATTATCATTCTTATGTTTACCATTTACTTTTTGTGTTTGCTTTTTATTACGTAGTTGTGACCTTATATGCCACACTTGGCAAAGAAGCAGTAATTCATGGGCTAAATGAATCTGAGGCTTCCTATCTGATTACTAGTGTCGAACTGCTGGAAAGTAAACTTAAGGTGAATATGAAATCTTCTCATTAACACATGGTATTGATAATCTGGCAAGAGAGGTAAATGTTTAGTAATTTAGTTTTAATTACAGACCCAAATTTAATAGCTGGGTTTTCTTTCTGCTCAACAGACAGCATTGTTAGAAGTCAGTTGTGTTAAACATATCATTTATGTGGATAATAAGACTATCAGTAAAGCAGAATACCCTGAAGGATTTGAGATTCACAGCATGCAATCAGTAGAAGAGTTGGGATCCAAGCCAGAACACTGTAAGTAAAGCGATTAACACAACTTTATTAATCTATTCAAAGTTTTATTTCAGTGGAAGTGAAAACTCTAAAGTTCTTTGATTTAAAAATAATTTTTTAAATGTTTAAAAATTACCATGATAATATATGATGGCTTTTAGCCCTCTTTTTCCACAAAAAGATAATTGCTGTTTAAAATCTTCTAAATAGTTGAAATGTACTCAATGGTTTCAGACTTTATGGAAATTGCCCCCAAACTTTACTTTTTTTAAAAAAAAAGCCTACTATAACCATACATTTTGGGTCTCATGTAAGGAAAAGATCTCAGATCTTTTATTCAGTAAATTTTTTTTAAAAGCAAGAAGATTCATTCTTGGATTTATTCTACCACTGATTTGGTAGTTGATATTACATCTGAAACAAGTAAATTCATCTTGTAGCAAAAATGTATGTCAGCTGATGGTCAAGTCAGAGGGTTGGAGAAATAATACTATGATTGAATACTTTCCTTCCTTTGTTTAATATGAAGGTAAAATACCCAACTAGATAAGGAAAGGATTCATTTTGGCAAGACAAAATGTTGGTTGAACCTCTTGGCAGCTGCTGAATATTTTACCATTTCAGACTGAACAGTTGTTTACAATAAGTAAAGATACAGTCTTCAACTAAGTGTGACAAACAGGGAAGAGTCTCAGAGATTTCACTCTGCCTGCCGGCATACAAGTGAACCAGCCAGAGTCAGGGATAAAAGACAGTTTTTACACGTAGCAATAGCAGCAACCAAGTATAAGCATTTGTGTTGCTTTCTTGCACCTCAGTTTTCACAAGGCAGTTTGAAGAGAGCAAGCTGATACCTGCACATGCAGTGGGTTGTGTTACATGAAAGGAATCCTGAGCTTAGGGAACTGGAATCTTTCTTAATGGGCAGTAAGCATGCCTGACCTTTGCTCTAGAGAGAAATAATATTGTTATTATATTGGACAGTAAGCATGCCTGCTCTTTGAACCAGAGCAGGGGTTCTTAACTTTTTTGGTTCCCCAGACACATTTACTAGTCAGGTAAAAACCATGGGCCCATTATTAAGTCCACACTATACTGTGTATTATGTAATAAAAATATATCACACTCACACCAACACATCCCCACAAGAATAATGTTTTTTTTAAAATTTTAATTCAAGCTCACGGACCCATTGTTAAGAACCCCTGCTCCAGAGGTAGACATTATCTCCATCTTCCCAGACTGTTCACTGTGTGGATATCCTTGAAGAGGTAGTCTGGAATAAAGGGTAGTCAGTGCCTCTCCTCACAATATGTGCAGAGACCATGGAGAACTGTCTCTGGACACCAGGTTGACCCTGTAAAATTGGGGTAAACTTGACTTGGAAGTCCTGATTGGTAGGGATCTGTTGATAATTCTGCTGATTCACTTAAGGGTGTTGGCAGAAAACTAAGGGGGTAGCAATCTTTATTTTGTTAGAGCTGTGCTATTGTAAACCGTATATCTTACCTTATTCCACTCATCTCTATAGTAGATAGTCCTAGTTTGCCAGAGCCACTGTCACAAATACCACAAATTGGTCTTGGCTTAAACAATGGGAATTGATTGGCTCATAATTTTGAAGCTCTAAGTAAAAAAATCTTGATGTCAGCAAAGCTTGCTTTCTCCCTGGAGTCTGTAGTGTTCTATTACCATTTGCAGGGAATCCTTAGGGTTTCTTGACTTTCCCATCACATGATGATGTCCTTTCCTTTCTCTTCTGGGTCCCTATTGACTCTTCGCCTGTGACCTTCTCTTTTAAGGCCTCCTGTTATCCAGATTAAGACCCACCCTGGTTCAGTTTGCCATACCTTAGCTAAAAAGAACATCTTCAAAATGTCCAATTTACAATGTGTTCACACCCACAGGGACATGGATTAAGATTAAGAACATACCTAAATTGGGGTTCATAATTCAACCTATCAGATAGGATACATGTATTTTTGTGGTACTTCATTTGAGAAGAAAATTGTTATTATGATGACACTTTTTGCATAGTTATCAAAAATTGGACAAAAGTCAATTTTAACATTATAAGCTTAGACTTAAAAGAGCTTACCATAACTACTGCTGCTGCTTTGATTAATTCTCAGAGAAGGGATTCAGTCCTTATTGGCTTATTTATAAGCTATGACAGTGGATAGCTTTAAGTATCATTGAAAGTAGCCAATGTAAGTATACCTTTATCTGCAATGTACTCTTTATCTTTTTGTTTCTTTGGTTATCTCAGTGGTAAATAGTGCTCTGTAAAATTTTTGTTTTAACTGTTTGGTATATAAAAAGGTAATTTATTTATGTGAACTGACTTTAATCCAACTATCTTGTTAAGCTCTTATTTAATTCTGATAGCATATTTGTGGATTCTTGTCCATTTTGGTGTGTTCTGGAAATGAAAGGAAATTCCTAGGTTAGCACAATAAACTATTTTGAAAGTGGAAGCTCTGGAGTGTTGTTTAAAACTTAGCATCTTAGAATTTTAGACTTGAATTTATCTTAAAGATCTAGTTAGGTAGTTTTCAATCAGGGGTGTACATGAAAGTCACCATGTGGAGCCTGTGATCCATCCTAGACATACTGAATCAGAATATTCAGAAATGGGCTCCAGGAATAGTATTTTGTTTAAGCTCTGAAGGTGATTCTGATGTCCAACATTTGTTAAAAACCACAGTCTAGTTCCACCATCTCATTTTAGAGATGAGGAAACTGAGGCCTGAAGAGCTTACACACAATATATAAACCCACCTGATTCTCCAAATTCCCAGAGATCTTTCCATAATACTGTTCTATATACAACACTGTGGAGAGGCATGGACAGACAGCAAGTGGGCTAAGCATCCAGAAAATGGACCAAATTGAATTTGAAATCCTCATTACAGTTAACCAGAATTTGATAACTGTTTTTGTTTTGATTATCAGTAGAAAGTATCTGCTTTAAATGGTCTATTATTATGTCAAAATCCAAATAGCTTTGTTTGGTAATTTAACTTTTAATCTGAAGAAAATGTGGTACTTTTTTCATCCATTTAGCAAGCATTCCTCCGAATAGACCTACCCCTTCAGATGTGGCTATAGTAATGTATACTAGTGGATCTACTGGCCGACCTAAGGGAGTGATAATGCATCATAGCAATTTGATAGCTGGAATGGCAGGCCAATGTGAAAGAATACCTGGATTGGGGTAAGAAAGAATTATTCAACTTTCTAAGAACTCCAGAGTCAGAGCTCAGGATTGGCATTCTCTAAATTCAATCTATATTAAAATGGAAAAGTTATTGACATTTCTAATTTAAACTGTATTTTTTTAAGAAAAATTAAAATGTTTCTCTTATTTTGTTTTAGACAAAAAGACACATATATTGGCTATTTGCCTTTGGCTCATGTACTAGAACTGACAGCAGAAATATCCTGCTTTACCTATGGCTGTAGAATTGGATATTCTTCTCCACTTACACTCTCTGACCAGGTGACAAAATTTTCAGGACATTGGCATGATTATATTAGTTAATTTGTTGGTTGAGAACGTATTTTTTAAAATGTGTTAGATATTTTAATTAACCTAAAACAATCTATAACTTCCATGAGTGATGTGTAGCTATTGGAAATAAACATTGATTTTTTAGGATTGATTTATTTATATATTTAAAACTTATTCTGAAACTAATACTGTCATCTTCTCTGTCTGTATTAGAATTTTTTCTCTGTATAGCTAAGATAGTAAATACTTTGAACCTTTTTGACTTATTGCCCGTGAACATTGATAAGGATTTTTAGAGGGGATGTGGAGGTAAGGTTTTGTCCTACTTTTCCTTGGAGTTACCTCTAGAACTGTGATAACCAATACAGTAGCTACTAGCCACATCTTTAAATATAAATTAATTAAAATGAAATAAAATTAAAAATTTAAATAATTTCTGAGTCATTCTAGCCACATTTCAAATTCTCAATAGCCATATTCACCTGGTGGCAACAAAATCAGACAGAATGGATATAGAACATTTCCATCATGGTAGAAACTTCTATTGGACAGTGCCACAGAATCTCCAAAGGCATCTCTCCAGTTACTGCATTGATTCAAAGTTCTTCCCTCTTCACTCTGTTGTTGTTCATAGCAGGAAGACAACAATGGGTAGGGCTAGGTCATGTTTTTTAAGCCCATTTGAAATCCCCTCAACTACCTATTCTACGCAATTATAAAATAATTCCCCTTTGAAATAGTTGCTATAGAAAAGCCTGAACTTTGCATAAGTGGGGGTAGGGGGAGCTATTTAGGAGTTGTGGGGTTTAGGATGCTGAAAGATAAACTGAGTATAGGTAAGAGTGACTTGATTATGGATGTGGCTTCTGCCACTCATATTGGTGCACTGATGTTATGTTTCAGAGTGCAAGGCAAAGCTGCTTTTTGTACGGGGGTCTCAATGGAGCATGCATTTGGCAAGATGTGTCCTGGATGCTCTCAGAGACTGTAATATTTTTTATTTTTTTTGTATTGAAATACCACTTTAGGGAGAGGATAGGTGTTAAGACAAAAAAAGTTAAATAGAATTTTGTAGATTTATTTGAGATTCCAACCACCTTTTGAGGTTTTTTAAATATATAATTTAAAGTACATCAATCTTAAATCTATTGCTTGATACATTTAATATATACATAGAAATACTTCTGTGATCTAAGGTAAGAAAAAGAACATTTGTAGCACCCCAGAAAAGTCCCTTGTGTTCCCTCCTAGTCATTACCACCACCACCCCCTTTTTTTTTTTTTTTGCTGTGCTTGGTATTACAGTTTTATTATAGCAAAATATACAAAGTAGAACCAGCCAAAGGAAGAAACACATAGAGCAAAGATTGGTAGGGTTCCAAACAAAGCCTTCACTGCCCATTTGGATGCATTACCTTCTCAGCATCCAAGTAGTCCTATATTTGTAGAGTATTGTCAACTAGGGAAGCTCATCCCAGAGTCACTACCCAGAGTTTTTATTCAGGCTTCATTATACAGATGTGATTAATTGAATCACTGACCAAGCTGTTGAACTCGATCTCCAAATTCTCTCCTACCTAAACATGGCCCCAAGTATGGTTCAGGTGAAGCAGAACAAAGCTGACATACTGAGAACAAATAGAGGTTTCATTTTTTATGTGAAATGCCATTTCCTTCCCATTTTTTGTCATTCCTGAGTCTCCAAACTTTTCTAGAAGAAATAATTTAAAACTTGTTCTGGATTAGATAAACAGTATCAATATAAATTTCGTTTTAAAAGGTAATATTTCTGTTTCTAAGACTATAACTATCAGATTTTATATCCTTTCATCATCTGGTGAAAAATGTAGTGATTTATTTTTTCTTAATTGCTTTGTGAATAGCCAGTCTTTTACATGCACAATGTTAGAGAACTGCTCAGTGAATCCCGGAGACTGAGAGAAAACTAAGACCACAGACTTAGGTACATAAAGAGAAAAAGTTGGTCATATACCACTCCCTTTTAAGATGACTTTTCTATGAGAAAATGTTCTATGTTTCAAACAACTGGCTACTTTAAGGAACACAACCTCTACGTTAAGATGGGGTCCTGCTGAATTTAACTGTATCACTCAACTAAAAGTTCAAATTTAAAATCTTCTAGAATAGTACTGGAGAGAAGAAGTAAATGGTCAAACTAAAAAAAATGATTTCACAATGTCAAAATGGATCTAGGAATACGACAAGGACTCAGATTTCAATTTTTTAAAAGAAAATCTGTGATGGTTATGTTTTGATACTTTGTAGTGGATCTCTTATGTTCAGAGATATTATTAAAATGTGAATAACACTTTAATAAGCTCAGAATATGCTTTTTTCCCTTTGGGGAAGTTCAGAATCCTGTGACTAGCAATCCTTTTTTTTTTCCCACTGCCCTTTTTTAAACAATAGTTTCTGTTTGGGGAAACGGGGACAGTTGGAATCTACTGCTGGTCTGACTTAATTCTTGCTGTTTCCTAGGCTGAGTAGTACATTAGAAGCCTATTACTAAAAATCAGGGGCATTTATACCTATCTTTTTAATTAATCTTATAAAGAATCTCAGTCTTATTTAAAATCCAATACCCAGAAATCTCCCTCACAGCAGATAACAGAAAGACTTGGGAGACCAGAACCATTACATTGGAAGTCAGCCAGTAATAGCTATGTTGACATAACTATGGTTACTGTGGTCATAATAATACAGAAGAACTGATGATATTGCTAATAGTAACAAAGAAACAAGGAAGACCTTCTTGTGGCTACTATTACCCTGGAACTGCTCTGGATAGCAAACCCTGGTCAGCAGGACTTGGAAGGTAGCTCTGGCTTGACATAGAGCTTTCTCGCTACAGAGCAGCCCCCCTGTGTGAGGTGTGTGCATGCCTGTGTAGATTTACATTTGCAAATGTGTACGCCCTTCCACATACAGAAAATACAAGTCATTATTTTCTCTCCTATATCCTTACAAAGAAAAGTAGGATAAAAGCAATTTAGTTCTACCAGCAGAATCTCCTGTATGGCAAACCTGGTGGTTCTGGTGGATCACACTGCTTTGCAACTGCTGGCTTTCTTCTTTTTAGTTAGCCATAGTGAATACCTGAGGAATGTTGCTTGAAATGTGATAATGTGAACTTAAAGACTAATGAAGTGGACTACAGTAGATCTTATTTTTATCTACTTTTATCAGTGGATGGCTGTTTGTTGGCTTTTGTACCTACTGATCTCTCACATTTGAAATCCCAACTATTATTTATGTTGATAAACAAAAAAACAAGACAAATTATGCATATGTGTACATGACATAGTCACTTGGTCTGCTTGGTCACTGGCACTGTCCTTAATATTCTACCAACCAGAATATTATCACACTAGTATTTCTGCATGATGTTAATTGATATTCATAATGGTGACTTTGAGATGTGGCTTTGCTTTTTGACTAATCAAAGAAATTTCAAAATATATTCAGTTTTGTTTTAGTGTTTGGTGTACCTTAGTTGAGATTATTTTATGAAATTAGGCAGTCTGTGCTAAATTTGATACTTTATTGACAAGAATGTTTGATTTGCCAGAATATCCATTTCTCCTATCAATTCTGGATCAGTTTCTCCTATACGGGTGGCTGAAAAGTGTTAGAAGAAATAAACTCCAGGATAACAGATTTGTAGGTTATAATTTTTTAATAGATAACTCACAGGGCAGTAGAACATCAAATTCCATGTGTAATTTCTTCCTTTTTGGAAAATGCCACATTAGAATACAATTCTGGATATGCTATTGTTAATACTTGAATGATAACATTTTTTGCTGAGGTTGGTTTCCGTGATCATATTTACTTTTTCTTTACTGTAGTCCAGCAAAATTAAGAAAGGAAGCAAAGGTGATTGTACTGTACTGAAGCCTACACTTATGGCAGCTGTTCCGGTGAGTATAGGTTATGAATATGAATAGAAAATGGTCATTTAAATAATTTATTGATTGCACATAGACTTTTAAAATGTAGTGCTCTAGACGTTTGCTTGTATATATATAAATTTTTTATCCCCCCCCTTTGCAGGTTTTTGCATGCTGTCTACTCTCTGTGCATTCTTCTGTGTATTTTTCATTTACCGCCCCCCGCCGCCTGCAGTTTATTTATGATGTCTGCTCTCTGTGTCTGTTCGCGGCATGCTCTTCTGCACCGCATTGTTGCTTGTCTCCCTTTTTGCTGCGTCACCTTGCTGAGTCGGCTCTGCAGTCCTTGCGGGTCGGAGGCACTTGTGGGCCAGGCAGCAGTCTGTGGCGCCTGAGCCAGCAGCTCTACACAGCATGCGGGTGAGCCTGCCTTCACAAGGAGGCCCCCGGGATGTGAACCCAGGGCCTCCCATATGGTAGATGGGAGTCCAACTGATTGAGCCACAGCTGCTTCCCTGCTTGTATATTTTTAAATAAGTTTACATTGTTGAAATTATGGCAGATATGTTCCTTAAGAATTTATAAGTATTGAGAAAGAGGAAATGGCAAATTTCTGAAATGTGTGTCTGTTAGTGTTTGCTCATACTTAAAAATTATGCCATGAAAATAACCTAATTACCTAGTGAGAAATTTGGTGAAAATATTTTTAAGGTAGAATTTACTTTAAAGATCATCTTGTTTAAGCACTTAATTTTTAAAATGAGGAAATCCTAGACCATTCTCAAGAGTTGAGGTAGCATGTCTAAGGTTACGGAGCTGGTTAGTGACAGAGCTGAGTCTAGAATACAAGCCTCCTGACTCTAACCATGACCAAAAAAAAATTCATTTTGAGAGAGTTCCCAAAGGAAAAAAAAGTTTTATTATAGATATTTAAAATTTGTATGTGAAATGCTCCCTTTCAAAATGATATTACATATAGTAATACATTAATAGTATTCTATCAGTGGTTAAAAAAAAAGGAAGCATACTAAGTGAAAGAAGCTGGACAAAAGTACTACATAATGTTTGACTCCCATTTATGCAAAATGTAAATAGAAATAAATTACAGAAGCAGAGATAGGTTTGCAGTTATATATGACAGAGGAAGGATAGAGATTGAAAGGTGACTACTAAGGGGTAGGGTTTTTTTGTGTTCATTTGTTTTGATTTCTTTTTTTGGAGTAATGAAAATAATCAAATATTGATTGAAATGAATGCACAAAGGTTTATGAATGCTTTAATAAAATTGATTTTAAAAGATTATAATTTTATAGTTGTAAAGATTCTGAAATATTTAACACAATATTTCAAAGTTGTGTAATAAAATGCATTCTAGTACTGTTAACCTTCGGAAACCCCAATGAGACTTTGTATCACAATGCTTATATTATAATCAGATTTTAAATCTTATCCTAATATCTTTCACAAAATAATTCTTGTACATGGAGAGTCTAAGATTAGAAAATGAAGTTTTCATTTCAAGTTTTTCCAAGAATTATAGATGGAAGATACTTTATCACCTTTTTAGCTTCTGATTAAAAATGACCAAAGAATTAGAACAGTTTAGAGTAGCCTTTGTTTTTTTAAATATAGAAATGCTGTAGAATTCAGCAAATTTACTAACAGCAAGGAAAGATTTCTGCCTGGAAAATAATAAAATGATGCTAATAGTAACTAGCGAAGTGCTTACTATGTTCCAGGCACCATATTTTGGTGTATTATCTCAGTTAATCCTCTCTAAGACACTGCTAGGTGAGTCTTGTTAGCCCTATTTTATAAAGAGGGAAACTTGTCCAAGGTCACACAGCCCATAAATAGTAGAATCAAAATTTGAGCTCCACCAGCCTGATTCTAAAATCTTCTTAACCACTGTGGGATACTATATATGTTAGGTTGAGATAAATGTTAACTTGATGTGCTAACAATAAATCCCGCCAATTCCTTGCAACTCTATTGTGTTTCTTACTCAGTAGGATCTTTCCATGCCTATGATAAGTAAATAGTGTTAGAAAGAGCAGTGAGAGTGATTCTCTCACATCTGTCCCCCACACGTTTTTTAAGGGGAATAATTATAAAGATGTTAAAGTCCTTGGGAACTACTGGAGTCTCAAAGTCATAGGTCTAGACACTTATTTGTGTTTTACAATGATGATTCTTTATTTTAACTTTTTTAAAATTGAAAATTATTCATACATCAGCAAGGCTGTCAAACCCACGCAGCTGGGCCTGAACAATCTGTTCAAGATATGGCATAGGGAGAACTGGATATCTATATCCAAAAGAAAGAAGAAGGACCCCTATATCACACTTTATACAAATATTAACTCAAAATGGATGAAAGATCTAAATATAAATGCCACAACCATAAAACTCCTAGAAAAAAACAGAGGGAAACATCTCAAGATCTTGTCATAGGCAGTACTTTCTGAAACCTTAAACCCAAAGCATAAGCAATGAAAGAACAAATAGATTTGTTTCTGAACACCCAGTTCCATTTCATTGGTCAACATATCTATCTTTATGCCAGTACCATGCTCTTTTTTACCACTGTAGCTAAGAAGTATGCTTTAAAGTCAGAAAGTGAAGCATCCTTCAACTTCGTTCTTTTTAAAGATATTTTTGGCTCTTTGGGACCTATTACCCTTCCAGATAAATTTGATAATTGACCTTTCCAGTTCTGTAAAAAAAGGCTGTTAGAAATTTTATTGGGATTGCATTGAATCGTAGATAAATTTTGGTAGACATCTTAATAATATTTAGTCTTCTAATCCATAAACACTGAATGTCTTTCCATTTATTTATTTCTTCTTTGGTTTCTTTTAGCAATGTTTTGTAGTTTTCTGAATACAGGTCCTTTATGTCCTTGGTTAAGTTTATTGCTACATATTTGATTCTTTTAGTCTCTTTTGTAAATGAGATTGTTCCCCTGACTTCCTCCTCAGATTGCTCATTAGTAGTATATAGAAACACTGCTGATTTTTGTGTATTAATCTTGTATCCTGCCACTTTGCTAAATTTGTCTATTAGTTCTAATATATTTGTTGTGGATTTTTGGGATTTTCTAGATATAGGATCATGTCATCAGCAAATAGTGAAAGTGTTATTTCTTCCTTTCCTATTTGGATGCCTTTTATTTCTCTTTCTTGCCTAATTGCTCTAGCTAGAACTTCTAGCACAATATTGAATAACATTGGTGATATTGGGCATCCTTGTCTTGTTCCCAATCTCAGTGGGAAATCTTTCAGTCTTTCTCCAATGAGTATGATGTTAGTGGTGAGTTTCTAATATATGCACTTTATCATGTAGAGAAAGTTTCCTTCTATTCTTATCTTTTGGAAATTTTTCATCAAGAAATGATGTTGGATTTTGTCAGATGCCTTTTCTGCATCAACCAAGATGAGCATGTGATTTTTCTTCTTTGATTTATTAATGTGATGTATTATATTGATTTTCTTGTGTTGAACCACCCTTGCATACCTGAGATAAAACCCTCTTGATCATGATGTATAATTCTTTTAATGTGCTGTTGTATTCGCTTAGCAAGTATTTGGTTGAGGATTTTTGTATTTATATTCATTAGAGAAATTGGTTTAAAATTTTCTTTTTTGTATTTATCTGGCTTTGGTGTTAGGGTGATGCTAACTTCATAGAATGAGTTTGGCAGTGTTCTTTCCTGTACTAATTTTGAAAGTGTTTGAGTAAGATTGATATTAATTCTTCTTTGAATGATTGGTAGAATTCACCTGTGAGACCATCTGGTCCTAGGCTTTTCACTTTAGGAGGTTTTTAATTATTATTTTAGTCTCCTTATTTACGATTGGTTTGTTGAAGTCTTCTGATTCTTCTAAGGTTAGTATAGGTTGTGTGTGTGTTTTTAGGATTTTGTCCATTTCATCTGCATTGTCTAGTTTTTTTATGTACCGCTGTTCATAGTATCTACTTATCTCTCTTATTTCTGTGAGGTCAGCAGTAATATCCCTCCTTTCATTTCCAGTTTTATTTATTTGTATCTTTCTTTTTTTCATCAGTCTAGCTAAGGATTTGATTTTGTTTGTCTTTTCAAAGAACCAATTTTTAGTTTTGTTGATTCTATTTTTTTTCTCAATTTCATTTATTTCTGCTCTAATCTTTCTTTTCTTCTGTGTACTTTGGGATAAGTTTGCTTTTCTTTTTCTAGTTCCTGCAGGTATTCAATTTGGTTTTTAAATTTTGAGTCTTTCTTCTTCTTCTTCTTTTTTTTAAATATATATCCCACCCCCTGTGTGGCTTTTTGTGTGTTGTCTGCTCGCTGTGTCCATTTGCTACGCATTCTTCTGTGTCTGTATTTTTTTATTTCCCCTCCCCCCTTGCAACTTGCTTGCTGTCTGCTCTCTGTGTCCATTCACTGTGCATTCTTCTGTGATTTTTTTTGCTTGTCTCCCCCGCCTTTTTTTGTTGAATAACCTTGCTAAGTCAGCTCTTCGGCAGTGCTTGTGGGTTGGGTGGTGCTCCGCGGCGCCTGCGGGCAGGGTGGCGCTCTGCAGTGTGCAGGCGAGCCTGCCTTCACAAGGAGGCCCTGGGATGGGAGCCCAAGTGATTGAGCCACAGCTGCTTCCCTTTTCTTTTTTAATGTAAGCATTGAGGGCTCTAAATTTTCCTCTCAGCACTGCATTTGCAGTGGCCTATTGGTTTTGTTACGTTGTATTCTTGTTTTCATTTGTCTTGAGATATTTACTGATTCCTCTTGCAATTTCTTCTTTGACCCACTGATCATTTGAGTGTGTTGTTTAACCTCCTTATATTGGTGATTTTTCCCTTTCTCCACCTATTGTTGATTTCCAGCTTCATTCCATTATGCTCAGAGATAGTGTTTGTATAATGTAAATCTTTTAAAATTTATCGAGACTTGTTTTTTGACCCAACATATGGTCTGTCCTGGAGAAAGATCCATGAGCAATTATGAAGAATTTATATTCAGCTGTTTTGGGGTGCAGTGTTCTATATTTGTCTGTAAGGTCTAGTTCATTTATCATATTATTCAAATTCTCTGTCTTCTTATTGATCCTTTGTCAAATTCTGTCCAAAGGTGAGAGTGTTATATTGAAGTCTCCAACTATTATTGTAGAGATCTCTCTCTCTCTCTCTCACCCTCTCTCCCTCTCTCTCCCTTTCTCCCTCTCTCCCCCTCTCTCCCCCTCTCTCTCCCCCTCTCTCCCTCTCTCCCTCCCTCCCCCCCTCCCCCCCAGATTTGCAAGTGTGTGCCTCATGTATTTTGGGGCACACTGGTTAGGTATCTAACTATTTATTATCGTTACTTCTTCTCTGTAAATTGCTCCTTTCATTAATATATAGTCTTTCTTCAATCTCTTATAGCAGTTTTGTATTTAAAGTCCATTTTGTCTGATATTAGTATCACTGCTCCAGCTCTTTTTTGATTACTGTTTGCATGGAATATCTTTTTCTAGCCTTTCACTTGAGTCCATTTGTGTCCTTGTGTGTAAGGTGAATCTCTTGTAGACAGCATATAGTGGCTGATACCTGGGACTGAACCCAGGACCTCACATGTGGGAAGCTGGTGCTCAATAACTGAGCCCACATTGGCTCCCCTGAGTTTTTTGTTTGTTTGTTTGCTTGTTGTTTGTTTGTCTGTTTTATTTTTTTTAAGGCGGTACTGGGAATCAAACACAGTACCTCCCATGTGGGAAGCAGGTGCTCAACTGCTTGAACCACATCTCCTCCCCTGATATTTTTGTTAATCCATCCTGCCAGTCTGTCTTTTGATTGGGGAGTTTAATACATTAACACTTAACATTATTATTGTAAAGGCATTGCATACTTTGTCCATCATATCTTTTGACTTTCTATTAACCTATCTTATTATCTGTCTGTTTACTTGTTTTGTTACCCTTACTATTAATCTTAATTTCTATACTCTTCTCCAGGCCCTTCTCTCCTGTCTTTTTCTTTCATGTTGCAGCACTCCATTTAGTATCTCTTGTAAATCTGGTCTCTTTGTGACGTATTCTTTTTGGTTTTCTTTATCTGTGGAGACTTTAAGCCCACCCTCAGGTTTTTTGTTTTTGTTTTTGAGATAGCAGGAATTGAACCCAGGACCTCACACATGGAAAGCAGGCACTAAACCCACTGAGCTACATCTGCTCCCCAGCAAAAGTGGGTTTTGTTGCTTGTTTTGTTTTTGTTTTGTTTAGGAAGTACTGGGGATTGAACCCAGGACCTCATACATGGGAACCACTTGAGCTACATCCATTCCCCTAAACCTCAATTTTGAAGGACAGTTTTTCTGGATAAAGAATGCTTGGGCTGGCATTTTTTCTCTTTCAGAACCTTTAATATATCATACCATTGCCTTGCCTCCATGATTTCTGATGAGAAATTGGTACTTAATCTTATTGAGCATCCCTTGTATGTGATGAATTGTTTTTCTCTTTCTGCTTTCAGAATTCTCTCTTTATCTCTGGCATTTTACACTCTGAATATTAGGTGTCTTGGAGTAGGTCTATTCAGATTTATTCTGCTTGATATGTGTTGTCCTTCTTGAATATTGATATTTATGTCTTTCATAAGGGTTGGGAATTTTTTGGTCATTATTTCCTCAAATTTTTTTCTGCCTCTTTTCCATTCTCTTTCCCCTTCTGGGACACCTATAATGCATATGTTTGCGCATTTCACACTGTCATTCAATTACCTGAGACCTGTTCCATTTATTCCATTCTTTTCTCTTTCTGTTATCCTGTCTTTTCAAATTCAGGTGCTCAGCCCTCCAACTCACTTATTCAGTCCTCAAACAGTTCAAATCTGCTATTATATGCCTCCAATGTGTTTTTCTTTTTAAATTTTTTTCTTTATCATATTTCCAATGTATTTTTCCCTTCTTTATTAAAATGTTACATTAAAACAAATGAGGTCCCATGTAACCCCCACCCGCCTCACCCCACTCCTCCCACATCAACAACCTCTTACATCATTGTGGCACATTCATTGCATTTGGTGAATACATTTTGGAGCACTGCTGCACCACATGGATAATGGTTTACATTGTAGTTTACACTCTCCCATAGTCCACCCAGTGGGCCATGGCAGGACATACAATGTCCAGCATCTGTCCCTGCAGTACCACCCAGGACAACTCCAAGTCCCAAAAATGCCCCCATATCATATATCTTCTTCCCTCTCCCTACCATTAGCAGCTACTACCATGCCTACTTTCTCCAAATCCATACTGCAATTTCTTCCATTACTAATCACAGTAGTCCCATAGTAGAACACCAGTAAGTCCACTCTAATCCATACTCTATTCCTCCATCCTGTGGACCCTGGGATGATTATGTCCATTCCCCCACTATATCAAGATGGGGCTTAGATTCCACATGAATGAGGGATATAGTTATCCTGCTTGCAGTTGTAGGCACACTTGGCTCTCTGGTGTGATGGTTGAACTTCTTCACCTCCCTGTTAGCTGGCCAGGGTAAGTCCAATAAACCAGAGGGTAGGAGTTGCAAGTCAGCAACAGCTCAAGGCCTGGCTGTCACATGAACACTCTCGAAATTCAGGTCTTCTGGGTAAACACCAACCCCAGTGCCAACCCCAGGTCTGATAAAAGTAATAGAAGAGGCATGTAGAGAAATGTCTTATCTGAATCCAACTCCATT
This sequence comes from Dasypus novemcinctus, assembly GCF_030445035.2. Taxonomy (NCBI): domain Eukaryota; kingdom Metazoa; phylum Chordata; class Mammalia; order Cingulata; family Dasypodidae; genus Dasypus; species Dasypus novemcinctus. The sequence goes on along the minus strand of NC_080704.1, from coordinate 117,735,636 downwards.
ACACTCAGGAACACAAACTCCAAAGTAGAGCCAACTGACATGGCACTGAACTCCAGAGCCATCAGCCATGACCACAGAACGTGTGGGTCTCTGTAGCCCTCAGGAGAACCAGTACCTTGGCTTCTATCTACTTTGGCTGTCTCTGGGACCCTGCTGAGGTATGCATAAGCATTACCCCTCTGAAGACCTCCCGACTCTTTTTTGGAGACTCATAACCTTATAAACCCATTTGTCCTTTCCATTTCCCCCTTTTATCCAAAGTCAAAAAGCAGTTTTTAACACCTGCTATTACATGTAGGCTGAGATATTCTGCTGGTCTGAGTTGAACCTTTTATTTGGGGTCTTTTTCTAGTTACATCATCAGCTGGTGCTTGGTAGTAATCTCTCGGCGCCAGGGAGACTCATCCCCGGGAGTCATGCCCCATGCTGGGAGGAAGGTAATGCATTTACATGCTAAGTTTGACTTAGAGAGTGACCACATTTCAGCAACATGGAGGCTCTCAGGAGCTAACTCTTAGGCACCCTGCAGCTCTAGGCCCAGTTCATATTTCAGGCACATAGGCTCATAATCAGAGCCATCAGTATCAAGGGCTCTTTGTTGGACCATCCTTCTTCATTGGTCTTTGCCATTGCACTTGGGGGATTTTTGCTGTTCCATTGGGGAATGTGATAGAGCTCCCCTGGCTAGGAACTCAGCACTCCCTCTGTTTTCGTTTTTAACTGAAAGCACTAAGAAAATACCCAAACATTTTTATGTACCCTGTATACATGCCCAGGAGAACTCCCTCCTAACCATGAGCCCCCCCATCAATAACACGCCACACCAGTGTTCCTCCCCTGCCGTAATTGAACCTCTCTGTAGTCCAAAACTTCTTTAAAAATGAAGCCTAATATATTGCCAGGTTTCATTAATAGTAAAATGCAGTTTAGTGATTGGTTTAAAGATTAGATATAGAATATATACTAATTTAGAAAAATTAAAGTAAAACAAATTGGGGCATCAAAAAATGAAAAATTGAAAATGCTTTGTTTTTGACATTTTGCCTTTCATCACTGCTATAGGTGTTGCCCTTATATGTACAGTGGCATAGCAATTTCTTCCATTTCTTCCTTAGTGTCTACATCCTTTCTCTTTTTTCTTCTAATTATTGTTTGTTTTCACAAAAGTTTTAGATCACAGTAATTCACATATACAGTATATGGAACTCCCACATATCCAACATGAAACCTTTTGTCCCTTCCCCAGCAATGATCTTTTTACATGTTCATATTATATCTGCTGCAACTTATGTACAGATATTGAAACAGTAGCTTTCAAACATGCTTCCATTTGGGTTTACATTATGGTTTCTATTTTAGATTATGCAATTCTCTAAATTTTTAGCTATCTTATTTTTACATTATGGTTTACATTTTAGCCTACAGACTTTTATACATTTTTGGTGTAATTTAACATGTGCTATATCTATCATTGTGTCATCTTGTGGAACACTTCCATTGCCCTACAGTTACACTGATTCCATCTATTCAATACCTATTTCCCCCTCCCCTCAGCGCCCATAATGACTATCAATTTTCATTACTTGAAGGATCATATTCAGAGATACTAGCAACAATGTTGCGGGCTTGACATAATCAACTGCACTAACCCTTTGGGAATCACCATTTCTCTTGAGAGATACAGTACCCTCTGTTTGAGAATATCAGTCCTCCCCAGGATGTGGGTATCCCTTCACTCTCATTGTATGGGTTCCAACCAATGATATAACCCACTATGACAAAATGAGCTCTCACACACTCCCTAGAACCTTGCCCTGTGTCAAATGCCCCCTGCCTTAAGCATCTTAAACAGGTATCCTTCCTTATTATATTTTCTAAAGACTTTTCTCTACATTATAATTTCAGCCACATACAGGTCAATCTCCTATGTTCAAATGTTCCCCCCACCCTCGCCCAATTTCTTGGGTCATCTAACCCATTCTCCCATTCCTAGCCCCCTCAAGCCCACAAAACCCCACCCAAAGGTATCCCTATGCCCCTATTTTATCCCTTCCTTATACAAATACCTCCACCTTATAACAGATTTCACCCATTTAGGTGTCAGCGTGCAACCTTCCTCTACCTGCCAACTTCTTTAAGCCTATCATCCAGTCTCTAGCTCTCTGAGACAGCTTGGTTTACTTATTTCATATCAGAGAGGTCATGTAGTATTTGTCTTTCAATGCCTGGGTTGATTCGCTTAATATAAGGTTCTCAAGATCCATCCATGTTATCACATTCTGTTGTACTGTATTTGTTCTTATAGCTGAGTAGTATTCCATTGTATGTGTATACCACATTTTATTTATCCATTGATCTGTTGATGGACCTTTGGGTTGATTCCAGCTTTTGGCAATAGTGAATAGTGCTACTATGAACATTGGTGTGCATATATATATCAGTTGGTGTCCTTGTTTTCAGATCTATTGGGTATATATTGCTGGCTCATATGGCAAATGTATAGCTAGTTTATTGAGAAACCTGCCAAACTGTCCTCCAGAGTGACTGGATCCTTCTGCATTCCCAGCAGCAGTGGATGAGTGTCCCCAATCCTCCACATCCTCTCCAGCACTTGTAATCTTCTGATTTTTTGATAGCTGCCAGTCTTATGGGAGGAAGATGGTATCTCAGTGTTGTTTTGGTTTGCATTTCCCTAATAGCTAGTGATTTTGAGTAATTTTTCATGTGCTTTTTAACCATTTGTATATCTTCTTTGGAGAAGTGTGTGTAAATCTTCTTCCCATTTTTTAAATGGGTTGTTTGTCTTTTTATTTTCGAGATATAGGAGTTCTTTATATATGCAGGATATAAATCTCCTAAAGGATATATGGTTACCAAATATTTTCTCCCATTGTGTAGGCTCTCTTTTCACTTTCCTGACAAACTCCTTTCAGGTGCAGAAGGCTTTAATTTTAGGAAGTCCCAATTATCTGTTTTTTCTTTTGCTGCTCATGCTTTTGGTGAGATATTCATAAATCCATTTCCTATTACAAGATTCTGTAGATGCTTCCCTACATTGCTTTCCAAGATCTTTATAGTCTTGGCTCTTATATTTAGGTCTCTGATTCATCTTGAGTTGATTTTTGTATAAGGTGTGAGTTGGTAATCCTCTTTCATTCTTTTACATATGAATATCCAGTTCTCCAGGCACCATTTGTTGAAGCGGCCTTTCTCTCCCAATTGAGAGGGTTTGGTGGCCTTGTCCAATACCATATGCCTGTATATATGAGGATATATCAGAACTCTCAATTTGGTTCCATTGGTCAGTGTGTCTAACCTTGTGCCAATACCATGCCGTTTTGACTACTGTAGCTTTGTAGTATGTTTTGAAGTCAGGTAGTATGATTCCTCCAATTTCATTTTTCATTTTCAGTATGTCTTTGGTTATTGGGGCCTCTTTCCTTTCCAAATAAATTTCATAGTTTCTCTAGTTCATTAAAGAATGCTGTATTGATTATTATTGGGATTGCATTGAATCTGCAGATCAGTTTTGGTGGGATAGACATCTTAATAAAGTTTAGTCTTCCTATCCATGACCATGAACTATTCTTCCATTTATTTAGTTCTTCTTTGCTTTCCTTGAACAGTGTTGTGTAATTTTCTGTGTAAAAGTCTTTTACATCTTAGGTTAAGTTTATTCCAAGGTATTTTATTTTTAATTTGCTATTGTAAATGGTATTTGTTTCTTGATTTCCTCCTCAGATTCCTCATTATTAGTGTACAGAAATGCTACTGATTTTTTTTTTTTAATTTTTTTTATTTTTTATTGACTTTGTAATAATATTACATTAAAAATATATATGTGAGGTCCCATTCAACCCCACCCCCCCACCCCCCCCTCTCCCCCCCCCCCAACAACACTCGTTCCCATCATCATGACACATCCATTGGATTTGGTAAGTACATCTTTGGGCACCTCTGCACCTCATATACATTGGTTCACATCATGGCCCATACTCTCCTCTATTCTATCATGTAGGCCCTGTGAGGATTTACAATGTCCGGTGATTACCTCTGAAGCACCATCCAGGGCAGCTCCATGTCCCAAAGATGCCTCCACCTCTCATCTCTTCCTGCCTTTCCCCATACCCTTTGTCCATTATGTCCACTTTTCCCAATCCAATGCCACCTCTTCTATGTGGACACTGGATTGGTTGTGTCCATTGCACCTTTATGTCAAGAGGAGGCTCAGATTCCACCTGGATGCTGGATGCAATCCTCCCATTTTCAGTTGTAATCACTCTAGGCTCCATGGTGTGGTGGTTGTCCTTCTTCACCTCCATCTTAGCTGAGTGTGGTAAGTCCAATAAATCAGATTGTAGGTGCTGGAGTCTGTTGAGGCTCAGGATCTGGCTATCACATTGCTACTGATTTTTGTGCATTGATCTTACAGTCTGCCACTTTACTGAACTCATTTATAAGTTCTAGAAGCTTTGTTGTAGACTTCTCAGGGTTTTCTGTGCATGAGATTATAGCATCAGCAAACAGTGAAATTTTGACTTCTTCTTTTCCAGGTTGGATGCCTTTTATGTCTGGTTCTTGCCTCAGTGCTCGAGCAAGTACTTCAAACACAATGTTAAATAAAAGCAATGATAGTAGGCATCCTTGTCTTGTTCCTGATCTTAGAGGAAAAGGTTTTAGGATTTCACCATTGTAAATGCTGATAGCCGTGGGTTTTTCATATATACTCTTTATCATGTTCAGAAAGTTTCCTTTTATTCTGATCTTTTGCAGTATTTTTTATCAAGAAAGGGTGATGTATTCTGTCAAATGCTTTTTCTGCATCTGTAGATATGGTCATGTGACTTTTTTTCCTTCAGTCTGTTTATATGGTGTATTACATTAATTGATTTTCTTATGTTGAACCCTTCTTGCATACCAAGAATGAATCCCACTTGGTCATGGTGTATAATTCATTTAATGTGTTGTTGAATATGATTAGCAAATATTTTGAGGATTTTCGTGTCTAGGTTCATTAGAGATTGTTCTGTAATTTTCCTTTCATGTGGTGTCTTTGTTTGGCTTTGGTACTAGAGTATTGTTGGCATCATAGAATGTGTTAGGCAGTGCTCCTTCTGTTTCAATTTTTGGGAAGAGTTTAAGCAAGATTGGTTTTAGTTCTTTCCAGAATGTTTGGTAGAAATCATCTTTGAAGCTGTGTGGCCAGGACCCTTAGTTGGGAGATTTTTAATGAGTGATTCTATCTCTTTACTTGTGATTGGTTTGTTGAGATCATCAATTTCTTCTTTCATCAATGTAGGCTGCTTATGTGTTTCTAGGAATTAGTCCATTTGCTCTAAATTGTCATTGTTGGAATATAGTTTTTCAAAGTATCTTCTTATGGTAGTCTTTATTTCTGTGGGGCCAGTGGTGATATCTCCTTTCTCATTTCTTATTTCGTGTATTTGCATTTTCTCTCTTTATTTCTTTGTTAGTCTAGCTAAGGGTTTGTCAATTTTATTGATCTTCTCAAAGAACCAGCTCTTGGTTTTGTTTATTTTTTCAAATCCTTTCTTATTTTCTTTTTCATTTTGTTCTACTCTGATTTTTGTCCTTCCTTCCTTCCTTCCTTGCTTCCTTCCTCCCTCCCTTCCTCCCTTCCTTTGTTGTTTTTTTTACTAATTCCTCCAAGTGGGCAATTAGTTCTCCAGTTTTAGCTCATCTTTTTTGATGTATGAATTTACGGCTATAAATTTACCTCTCTGTACTGCTTTTCTTGTGTCCCATAAGTTTTGATTTGTTGTGTTATCATTTTCATTAGTTTCAAGGTAGTTATTAATTTCTTTCGAGATTTCCTCCTTAACCCACTGTTTTTCAAAGAGTGTGTTGCTTACCTTGCATACCTTGTTGCCAAATCTGGGTCTCTGGCCCTTGTAGATTTCCAACTTCATTCTAGTCTGGTCAGATAAATTATTTCATATGACTTCAATCTTTCTGAATTCATTGAGACTTTTTCTGTGGACTAGCATATCTTCTATCTTGGAGAATGATCCATGTGCACTTGAGAAGAATGTATATCCTGCTGTATTTGGGTGTAATGTTCTCTATATGTCTGTTAGGTCCCGTTCCTAAAATATATTGTTCAAAGTCTTTGTTTCTTTTTTGATTCTCTTTTGAGATGTTCTGTCCAAAGTTGATAGTGGTGTATTAAAGTTCCCCACTTTAATTGTAGAAGCATCAATTCCTTCACTTTGTTTTTCCAGTGTTTGCCTCATGTATTAGAAGGTACCCTTGTTAGGAGCATAAACTTTTGATTGTTCTTTCTTCTTGAAAGATTATCCCTTTCACAAATATGTAGTGTCCATCTTTGTCTCTCACAATTGTTTTGCATTTAAAGTCTATTTTTTCTGATATTAATATAGCTACTCCTGCCATTTTTTGGTTATTGTTTGCTTGTAAGATTGTTTTCCAGCCATTCACTTTCAACCTCCTTGAATCCCTGGTTCTAAGGTATATTTCTTGTAGACAGCATATAGATGGGTTGTATTTCCTTATCCAGTTTTCCAGTCTGAGTCTCTTGACAGGTGAGTTTAATCCGTTGACATTCAGGGTTATTACTTTCAAGGGATTATTTATATTAGCCATATTTTCTTTGGTTTTGTGTTTGTCATATTTCATTGGTTTTCTTTTTCTGTTTTTGTCTTTTTAGTTGCTCTTACACTGTCTTCCAACTCTGTCTCTCTTTTTTTTTCTTTCTTCCTGCAGAACTCCCTTTAATATTTCTTGAAGGGCAGGATTCTTGTTGGCCTACTCTCTTAGTTTCTGTTTATCTGTGAATATTTTGTATTCTCCATCATTTTTTAATGCTAACTTTGCTGGATAGAGTATTCTTGGTTTTAAATTTTTTTCTTTTAGTACCTTGACTATGTCATACCATTGCCTTCTTGCCTCCATGGTTTCAGATAAGAAAGCAGCACTTAATCTTATGGATCCTCCTTTGTATGTGATGGTTCTCTTTTTTCTTGCTGGTTTTAGAATTTTCTCTTTGTCTTGAGCATTGGATAATTTGATACGTATATGTCTTCGGGTAGGCCTGCTGGGATTTATGCTGTTTGGGGTACGTCGTGTGTTCTGGACATGAACATCCATCTCCCTCAGTAGGTTTGGGAAATTTTCAGACATTATTTCCTCCAACACCCCTTCTGTCCCCTTTCCCTTCTCTTCTCCTTCTGGGATGCCTATAATGAGTATGTTTGCACGTTTTGCATTTTCATTCAGGTCCCTTGGTCCCTGCTGGATTTTTTTTTGTATCAGTTCTAGTATCTGTTTGATTTCAGATGTACTGTTTTCCACATTACTAATTCTTTCCTCTCCTTCTTCGAGTCTGCTGTTATTTGCTGAGAGTGTATTTTTGATTTTTGAATTGTGCTGTTCATCGCCATCATATCTGTTATCTTTTTGCACACGTTGCATTTTCTTCTGTATTCTCTCCAAGTGTTTTCTTCATATTCTTAGTCTCTTCCTTCACTTCACCAAATTGGTTAGTAATATATGTTTTGAGTGCTTTAATTATCCTCTTCCTGATTTTTAGTTTGTCCATTGGATTGAGCATGTTTTCCTGATTATTGGTTTGGTTTGTAGTTTTTTGTTGCTGTCTGGTCATCATTTTATCTTGACCTGTTTAATCAGTTGCTTAGCTTCTTTGTCTAGTTTGGGGTTTAAGTAATTGTTGTTTTTGCATGCATATTAATTCTTCTCTTTGTCACTTTGTTCTTATTCTGTTTCCTTGTTATTGGCTAGGTTCACTTGAAAAATATTAGAGCCAGAGGAACCAAAAGGAGTAAGAAAAGAAAATGAATAATAGTAGTATTGATAGTAAATTAACAGAGGAACCATGTGAGATATAGCAAAATGGATATTAGACTCATATAACGTATGTAGAGTTATTGCAGTAAGAAAAGTAGAGTACATATAATGAGACAGTAAGCTGAATATGGGGAGGAATATATTGTGAATTAAAAGGCTAGTGTGTTCACAAGAGAAGGAAAGAGAAAGAATCGGCAATAATATGAAGAGTAAATATGAGACAGAAAACAGATCAAAGATATTAGAAATAAAAAGTCAGAAAACTTGGGGGCCAAACAAAGAGAGGTGTAATGTAAGTGAAAAAATAAATGATGGAGGATAGAAAGGTGTAGAGGAAAGGGATAGTGTTGGTCGCCAAAACCAATACACACAGAAAAGAGGAACTGGAGGATGAGAAAATACAGAAAATGTGAAGCACTCCCTGCAGCACCTTATATTTAAAAAAAGTAAAAAGAGAAAGAAAGAAAAAAGGGACAAAAGGTATTATTCAAGCAAGAAAAAGGGGAAAAGAAAGAAAGAAAAAAGGGCCTTGGGGGATAAAGGGAAGAGAAAACAAGAAGACAAACCAACAAAATACCACAGAGAGTTTCAAGCAAGGAATCCTCTTTGTAGTTAAATAAAATGCTTAGGAATCTGACATTCTCCCTTTCTTGGTTCCTCACTTCCGTCTCTTCCAGGCCAGCAGGAAAGTTGCCTGAGAGGTCTAGTAGGAGATTCAAGTGGGTCCTTGTTGAACCAGCTCAGCACAGAAAACAATGACTCTTTATTTCCAGAGAGAGAGGACCCACACTTCACCAGGAACCCCAAATATGCTATTGGAAGCTTTGAAAACACCTCCTACAGTCCCTCTCCCTTAGGTGTGCTATCAGAGAGCTAGTTCATTTTCTGACTTCACCTTCTCTCAGACCAAGTTTCCTATCCCAGGGTGTTTAGGTAAATTGGGCTTTCTCAGCAGATTCATCACTCCTTTCTTCACAGGCTCTCCCCAAGCCACCTGGTATGCTCCTCCAAGGGCAAAAAAAAAAAAAAAAAAGTGGCGAGAGGGACCAAAAATTGAACCCACACTCGTTTGGCTCCTCTGCACCTCACACCGAATCCCTCCCACTCACGGAGTCAGTCCAAAACTGGAGGGCTAGGGTAATCCCGGACCTCTGGGAGCCCTGGATTTGGGAAAGGGAAGTCCGGGATATTGCAGACTCAGGGTATGTAGGTCTGTGGAACGTGGGCTGTGGGGGCCTAGGGGACACGGATCTGGGGACCATGCATCTGGCAATCATGGGGTTTGGTAACACCACCGAACAGCCGACAGTTTTCAGGGAACACTGCGGCTGCCAGCCCAAGGGAAGGGCCCCTCCTCCCCACAGCTTCCAACCTCTGTGCTTGTAACCCACAATTCTACCTTTAGCAAGCTCTACTTCTATCACAGTCTCTCCAAATCGACATTCATACACCTTCTGCCTTGCAAGCCTCTGAAACACCCCGCTCCGGCAAGATTCCATCCCTACTTGGTTGCTTCTTTGCAGGAGAGATTGTGAGGTGCGCTCACTCAGATGCCATCTTGCCCCGCCTTCTCATGTATTTTTAATCTCTTCCATTGTATCTTTCATTCCCATAAGATCTGTTACCTTTCTTTGCAAACTTTTTAATTCTTCTTTGCTTTCAACCAGTGTCTTTTTTTTTTTATTCCCCACCTGACTCCCTGCTCATTGTTTGCACTTACTGTCTGTTCTCTCTCTGTATTTGTTACGTGCTCTCTGTGTCTGCTTCTCTTCTTTTTAGGAGGCACCAGAAATCGAACCCAGGACCTCCCATTTGGGAGAGTGATAACCAATCACTTGACCTACCTCTGTTTCCTGCTTGTTGTGTCTCTTACTGTATTCCCTTGTTGCATCATCTCATTGTGTCTGCTTGCTGTCTTGCTCATCTTCTTTAGGAGGCACCAGGAACTGAACCCGGGACCTCCTATGTGGTGGGTGAGCACCCAACCACTTGAGTCACTCTGCTTCCCAACCAGTGTCTTCTTGATATTCTTAATCTCTTTAGCCATTTCACTGAATTTATTAAGGAAATTTTTTTGGATATCTGTGATTAATTGTCTCAAATCTTGTTTCATCTGGGGGATTAATTTGTTCCTTTGGCTGGGCCAAATCTTTCTATTCTTAGTATGGCTTGTAATTTTTTGCTGATGTCTTGGCATCTGATATTTTTATGTATTTATTCAGTGTTCAGTTTCTTTCTTTAGGCTATGGCTTTCTTTTTTTTTAAAAAAAATATCCTACTTTTTTCTTTTTTTTTAAAAAAAGATTTATTTATTTAATCCCTTCCCCCCCCCCCCCAGTCTGTTCTTGGTGTCTATTTGCTGCGTCTTGTTTCTTTGTCCGCTTCTGTTGTCGTCAGCTGCACGGGAAGTGTGGGCGGCGCCATTCCTGGGCAGGCTGCTCTTTCTTTTCACGCTGGGCGGCTTTCCTCACGGGCGCACTCCTTGCGCACATCAGCACTGCGCATGGCCAGCTCCACACGGGTCAAGGAGGCCCGGGGTTTGAACCGCGGACCTCCCATATGGTAGACGGACGCCCTAACCACTGGGCCAAAGTCCGTTTCCCTATGGCTTTCTTATTGGTTGACTTTTTGCTATATCTTCCTCCATGAATGTGAGTCTGTTCTGTTTTTTGTTGTTATTCTTGGTTTGTTTTGTTTTCTTTTTTGCCTCTGTATATTTTTAATACTCCTTTTGTCTTCTATCATTGCTGTTTCCTGGAGCGCTAATTTCTGTAGCTCTGGTTTCTCAGTGAAAACAGGCTCAGGAGACCTATGAAGGGAGTGTATATAAATTCTAGAGTACTTTGGAGAAGAGAACAGAAAGCCTTCCAATCTTCTCTTTGATGTCCCCTCTCCCCCATACTAGGCTTTCCTAAAATACCCAGCAGGTAGCAGTCTTTATCAAATTGTTCCCTGCTGCCCTAAAGTTATTCTGTGCCTTTAATTCTCAACTCTCTTAGCTCCTGGTAGGGGTGTGGTTGAGGCTGAAGTTGCCAGCTTACCTGTGATGAAATTGTTGCATAGCTCCCAGCCCCTTAAATCTGAGTTCTCTGATCAATTGCCATCTTTGCTGGGCAGCCCCCTTTGAGGTGGATGGGGAGAATCTACCTGCCCTACCCATGACAGAGTCTGTACATCCTCTCTGCCCAGGGGCATAGTGTGCAGCAACTCTTCAAGGTGGGCTGGGTGAATCTGCCCTCACTGCCGGCCAGAGAGTGCAAGCTTCTCCTTCTTCCAGGGAGTGTTGAGGCCCAGTGTGAATCTGCCTGCTCTACCCTGAGAAAGGGTTCAAACTGCACCCAATCCATTCCTCTTGGGTGTGGACGCCTAAGCAGTGGCTTTCCAAACTGGGAATGCTGGATCTGATCACTACTGCCCCGGGGGACTGGTATATTTTTCAGTCACCCCTGCTTCCACTCCTGCCTGGGGTGGAGACAGTGCAAATGCTGCTGGCTTCTTGGTGACTTGTGCAGGTTTAAATATCAGCTGTAACCAAGATTGGAATCCAGATAGCCGCATTGTCGAATCAACAGCTGTTGTTGGTTCCAGGCCATTTCCACAACCCAGCTATTGGGAAAGAGAGTTTCTGCTTCCAGCCGGTAGTAGGTCCAGAGGTGGCCTGCCTCACTGGCTCTGGGGGTTTGGGCAACTTCATCTGCAGCATGGAGGAATCTACTCAGTAATCTTCACGGCAGATGGTCACTCTCCTCTTCCTTTTCTTCCCTGGATGGTGCAGTTTGTTGTTCTGGTCTCTTGAGTCCCCCAAACAGTTGATCCAGAATGATCATGGGTGATTATTAGTTGCCCTGTAGGCTGAGCTCATTGTTAGAGCTTCCTACTCTGTGGCCATCTTTGGTCTCTCTCAGGTGATTCCTTTTGTAGAACTGGAAAAAACACCAGTGTACCATGCTAAGATAATTATAATTTTTAAGTCATCATTGTATTCTAATGTTGAAAGAGCCATCCATAAAGCTATTTATTGTAGCACAATTGAATAATTTAAAATGGTAATTGCTGTGTTTAATATTTATAGTTAGGTATTTATAAATAGATGTGCTTTATGCAATAATTCTTGCTAATTTGCTGCTAAGTAACTTCAAGAAAACATAATTTAATGATAATCTGGGTTGGATTTGTTAGTTTAATTTTTTTTAGTAAGTGTTAACTTGGGAGTCAGTATATCTCAAACTTGGTCCTACCTCTAATTTTCCAAATAGTTATTAGCAAGAATTCTATTCTTTTTTTGTCATCTTTATTTTTATTAAAGTGGACTAGAAATCTCTACAATTCAGGGATATAAGATTTTTAAGAAACTGTAAAATTCTCTACCATGCGATGAGAGTCAGAAGGTAGCAGTACTAAAGAGAAAGGCACCAGAATCAGGTTCAACATAGTTGAAATGTTTGGTATTGTTTGAGGATAAGTGAATATATTTAAGATAGGAGAATTTTTAAAACATTCCTTTTTGTGAGAGTTGAATGAACTCTATATTTTATTTGACTCTTAAAGTTTTAGATGAGCCTAGTATGTAGAATTAAGAAACCTTTATACCTGTCTCTATTAAAATAGTGAACAAGTAAGCCAATGAAATTAATTATATAATAAAGGGATTAAATATGTCCATTTTACTAAATGTTTTTAACTGAGCTGTTATAATAAATAAAGTAAGTAAAGATTGTCTCAGTGCTACCGTAATTCTTTTCTTATTATTGAATGTTTTGTTTACCTTTTAGGAAATCATGGATAGAATATATAAAAATGTTATGAGCAAAGTCCAAGAGATGAACTATATTCAGAAAACTCTGTTCAAGATAGGATATGATTATAAACTGGAACAGATCAAAAAAGGATATGATGCACCTCTTTGCAATCTGTAAGTGCATTTCATAGGCTGTGTAGTTTGAGCCTTTAAACCTTTTTGCATTTTTAAAATCTAAATGATGAGTAAGTAAATAACAAGTTAATTTAATTTCATTTCTAATTGTCATTACTTATATAGCAAGCAGAGGACCCCAAACTTTGATCTTTGCAGTTACATTTTAATAATTGAGTAATTATTTAAGATTTAATTATCTGTAATAGATAGTGGTGATGGTAGACCCACATTGTGAGTGTAATTAAATACTACTGAAGTGTACACTTATAAGTGGTTAAAATGGGAAATTTTGTGTTTTATATATATGTTATTACAATAAAAAAGAAAGATTTAATTATAAAATTTGGTGTCATGAAGAAAAACGAATAGACTGTTTAATCAAAACATTCGAGTTGGGAAAAAAGGACTTTTTTCTAACTAAAGAAAGTGTGAGCTTTACTTCTAGATTTATTTTGCATTAAAGTCTTTGGATTTATTGTTTTCATAAAACAGAGTAGTAAGTATGTGAAAATATAGCAGTTATTTTAAATGTGGTTCTGGAGAGTGCGGATGGAGAAGGATTTTATATCGGAAGGAAAGATGATCGGTGATTAAATGTTCCAAAGATGTATTTTTTCCTTCTTTGATATCATCTTTTTTTCCCCCCATTTACCGCATGTCAAAGCAGTTTTCAGGCACTGCACATATTTCTGCATTTTTTATTATCTTTATTTTTAAAGATACATAGATCGCTCAAAATGTTACATTAAAAAATAAAAGAGGTTCCCATATACCCCACTCACCACAGACCCCACTCCTCCCACATCGACAACTTCTTTAATTAGTGTGGTACATTCATTGCATTTGATGAGTACATTTTGAAGCATTGCTACACAGCATGGATTATAGTTTACATTATAATTTACTCTTTCTTGCAGTCTGTTCAGTGGGTTATGGCAGGATATGTAATGTCCTGCATTTGTCTCTGCAATATCTTTGAGGACAAATCAAAGTCCTGAAAATGCCCCAGTATCACACCTCTTTTTCCCTCTCCCTGCCTTCAGCAATTACCATGGCCACTGTCTCCACATCAATGATATAATTTCTCCCATTTTAAAAGGCTTTTTTTGGGCATTTTTTCAAGATGTTACTAGTTGTTGCTTTGTTAACCACTCATTATCTCTATGATTCTGAAATTTAGATGTCCAAACAAAATTGTAAAAATCTTTCCCTGGGCTTATAAATTAGCATGTTGGCAAGAATAGTGTGTGTGTGTATGTATTTAAATAATATATTCTCTTTTTTTAAAAATCAAGAATACTGTTTAAAAAGGTGAAGTCTCTGCTAGGAGGGAATGTCCGGATGATGCTGTCTGGCGGAGCACCACTGTCTCCTCAGACACATCGATTCATGAATGTTTGCTTCTGCTGTCCAGTTGGCCAGGGCTATGGATTGACAGAATCATGTGGTGCTGGAACAGTTACTGAAGGTAACTTTCAAACAGTTTTAAAACAAATTTGAATAGACTTTTTTTAGAGCAGATTTAGGTTTACAGAAATATTGAGCAGGAAGTATAGAGTTCCCATATACCTCCCTACACACACACACACACACACACACACACACACACACACACACACACACACACTTTCCCTTGTTAGTAACATCTTGCATTAGTGTGGTAGGTTTGTTTCAGTTGATGACCCAATATGGATAAATTAATAGTATCTCAAGTCCATACTTTACATTAGGGTTCATGCTTTGTGTTGTATAATTCGATGGATTTTGACAAATGCATGATGTCATGTATCTACCATTACAGTATAATACAGAGTAATTTTACAGCCCTAATATTGCCCTGTGCTCCACCCATTCATCCCTACCCTCTGATTTCCTTCCCCCACTAAACCCCTGGTAACCAATGATTTTTTTCTGTCTCTATGGTTAAGGTAGGCGTTTTAATGTGGCCAATAATTCTACATTATCTACTACTAATAAAATCCATTTGAATTACCTTTGGAAACCATGGTACCTTTATATTACCCCTTAAAAAATAAGATTCTATGTAAACCTACATAGTTTTTAGTTTTATAAACTGAGTTAGAATGTCATATATGCCTTGATTTTAATTCTTATAACTATTTATGCCACAGTGTCATTCCTCAACCTTACGTCTCCTTGGTCTAAATGCTTACTTCCTTGGAGAACTGTGCCATTGGCTTAAAGTATCACTTTTATGCTACCTCTTGAGTCTGTGTCCCTGTCATGCCTTCTTATTTGCTTTCAATTCTTTTCAAATAGTAATGTTTCTCAACTTTGGAGCTATTGAAATTTTGAACCAGATAAGTCTTAAGTCTCTTGTTTGGAGACTTTCCTGTATATTGTAGAATGTTTCACAGCCCAATGCCAGTCCAGGGAGACAAAAATTGTCCCCTGTTGAGTATCACTGGGCTATTGGATTTTTTTTTCTTATATTATCTCACTTTTATCTCAAACTTATTGTGTCCTTAAAGCTGTTATCCCAAACTGTCTTCTCATAGTCAAATATTTGTATCAGTGGTATTACCATCCTTAAAGTCATTCAGAGTATATGCTTTTAAAGATTTAAAAAATATCTTTAACTTTCATTAGGTCTTGCCATTTCTTGCTTTGTTTGTTCCTTTCACTCCATGTTGTCTTTGTCACCTGACGTTTTATTACTTATCACTACCCTGAGGTAAACCCTTTCAACTGCTGTGTCTGCCTATATTATATCATTACTGATTTATCCTGTACATGTTTAATGGATGCACCACCTCAAATACTGCTTGATACTTGGTGTATAAAACCTAAACTTACCTTTACCTAGCTTTTGAGACATTTCTGATCTGTCGCCATTTTACACATCCATCATTATTTCCATTATTTCCCACATACATATATACACCTGGCTATCCTTTCCAGACAGTCCAATCTTCTCACTAGTTCTCATACAGTCATTCTCAATCTCACCTCTCTGCATTTTCATTTCCCTTCTCTTGTAATGCTCTTTTTGCTAACCCTTTATAGTCATCCTCTAAGGCCCCACTCTTCAATAAAGCCTTCCCCAACTACTTTCTTTTACATTCATCTTTCTGGTCTCTCAGGTACTATTGTGCTTACCAATCAGTACCATGCTGTTCTCTGAGTTGTTCATGTGCATTTTTCCCCAAGAAGTTTGTTTGTAAGCTCAATGAGGGTAGGAGCTCCTTATCCTTTATGTGTTTTCCTCATAATATTTAATATAGTCCTAGGTATATAATCGGCTGCCCATAAGTACTTGATTAGTGCTAAGAATAATTGCGAGTTTCTAAAAGATAATATCATCATCATCATGCTTAATAACAACAGCTAACATTTATTGAATACTTAGTTTGTTCCAGAAAGTATTAAGTACTGTTTATGTATCATCTCTTCTGATCTTTACAGCATATGATGTAGGTTCTCTTACTATCCCTATTTCATAAGTGAGGAAATTGAGGCTTAGAGAGGTTAAGTAACTTGACCAAGTTACACAGCTAAGAAGTGGTAGAGCTGATATTCCAATCAAAGCCTTCTTTATCAGAATCCTAGGTAGATAATGATGGTGTCAGTTCTCCTTTTTTAAGAGATTTTTATACTTAATTATCCAAAATATAACCATAAACAAAATGTTGGAGCAACATTGGAATCATTTGCACTGTACTGTTGAAATGTTGAAATGTGATCACACTTTGTACTCCCTCTCACATTGTCTTTTTCTTTTGTTATTCTTCAAACAAAACTCTGTCCCCAACTCCAGTATTCTTCATCTCATACCAGTGCTGATCTGAAATGCGGTGTGCTAATATCTTTGTGGGTTTTTTTCCTCATAGTTACTGACTTTACTACTGGCAGAGTTGGAGCCCCTCTTATTTGCTGTGAAATTAAGCTAAAAGACTGGCAGGAAGGTAAGAATTTTATCCCCAGTGATATTAGATAAACTGAAAACCACTGTGAGCCTTAAGACATTCATTTCTTTATAATGCTACTTTGTCTGAGGTCCCAAATAATTCTTTGCCACTGCTTGTTCCCTGTACTTTGAGGAAAGGAAATTCCTAGAATTTCGGTTGGCCTGACAAATCCAAACGTGGGGATACTCGATGGTAAAGAGGGAAAAATTGCTTAGTGGTACTCTCCCTGGGTTTGGAGAATGTGTGTATCTATATGTCCCATCCTTAGAAGCTCAACTTTGCTAGTGAGCATTTTGAGATGGGAAGCGAAACCTTAGATCATGATACCAGCAAACATTTTCATAGTTTAGACTCAACGGTCTAGCTACTTATATAGTTAAATTTTGACATGCAGCTACACAGTTGAGCCACTTAGAGAAAACTTGCACTTCACAGACATTGATGGTGATAATCCTTTTTAAACATCAACTGAAGGCAAAAGAAAAACAATCTTTCTGTAATGAACTTATGAAAGATACTAAACAAACACCTTAACTGAAATAAGATGGATTGCTAAAATAAATAATTAACACTCTAGTCATACCAGATAAATGAGGAGTAACTTGGGGGATGTGGGGAATGGGGTATATGGGAACCTCTTATATTTTTTAATGTAACATTTTGTGTGATCTATGTATCCTTAAAAATATATATAATAAAATAAAAATTTAAAAAGAATAATTTAAAAGTATAAGATATTAAAAGAGATGTATAAGATATTAAAAGATGTATTAACTGAAAATTTAAAGAACCAATTACCTTGGAAGATGCTTCCCTTCGGTTGTTCAAATCCCATGAAAATGAATGAACTTTATCTGACATAAACTAAGTTTCTAAAGGTGTTTCTACTTTGTGTCTTTCTTAATATAATCACACAGTTCATTCATCACTTCAGTCATTATTAGGGCATTTTCATTATTTCAGTATTAATATTAATAAACAAAAAACAGACCAAAAAAACCTCATCACCTCTCAGTGTCTCTGTGCCTTCCCTGTTATATATAGCTGCTATTCTGTTTCCATCTCTCTAGTTTAGTTGTATTTATATTTTGTAAAACAGTCTTATACATGCAGTATTACTATATTCATATTACACATAAGGTTTCACTATGTTATACAGTCTCATGTTGTGTTTTTTAGCTTTCCTTCTACATGTCTTAGGCTTTCCCTTTCAACCACTGTCATACCCATGTATTAGCACTAGTTAATAATTTACTAGTTTGTAATTAGATAGTTACAAACACTTTGATGTACTTTCACCATTTCTATTCATTTTTAAAGATAAACAATTTTTTTTTTTCACCAACTCTGTACTATTAACCCTCAACTTTCCATTCCCTAATCTCAATCTATTTTCTGGTGACCTATTTCTAGTTAACTCCATGTGTATACACAATATGCTTAGTTCATAATAGTGTACTCATACAATATTTGTCCTTTTGTGCCTGACTTGCTTCATGCAACCTAATGTCTTCCAGGTTCATTGATGTTGTCATATGCTTCACAACTTCATTTCTTCTTACAACTGTATAATATTCCATCATGTGTATACACCATTTGTTTATCCATTCATTAGTTGTTGGATACCTGGGTTATTATCAACTTTTGGCAATTGTAAATAATGCCACTATGAACATTGGTGTGCAGATGTCTATCTGTGTCACACTGCTCTCAGTTCTTCTGGGTATATACCTAGTAGTGGTATTGCTGGTCACGTGGCAAATCTATAGACAACTTCCTTAGGAACTGCCAAACAGTCCTCCACAGTGGCTATACCATTCTACATTTCCAGAAAACAGCGAATAAACATTCCTATTTTCCACATCCTCTCCAACACTTGTAGTTTTCTGACTTTTTTTTTTTAAGGAGATACCAGGAATGAAACCAGGACCTTGTACATGGGAAACAGTCACTCAACCACTGAGCTACATCCACTCCAAGCCCCCCCACCCGATTTCTTAATAGTGGCTCTGTAATATGTAAAATGATACCTCTTTGTAGCTCTGATTTGCATTTCTCTAATTGCTAGTGATGTTGAACATTTTTTCAAGTGTTTTTTCACCATTTTTATTTCTTCCTTGGACAAATGTCTATTCAAGGTTTTTGACCATTTTTTGGTCAGGTAGTTTGTCTTTTTATTGTTGAGTTGTAGTATCTCTTTATATCTCATAGATATTAAACTCTTATTGGAAATATGATTTCCAAATATATTCTGCCATTGAGTCAGCTGCCTTTTTTTGCTTTTGAAAAAGCCCTTTGAGGTGCAAAAGTGTTTAATTTTGAAGAGGTTTCATTCATTCATTATTTTTTTCTTTTGTTGCTCATGCTTTGGGTATAAGTTCCAAGAAAGCACCACCTTCACAAGATCTCCCAGTAGTTTTATGTTCCTGGCTTTTATATTTATGTATTTGATCCATTTTCAGTGATTATTGTTTAGGGAGTCAGATAGGGGTCCTCTTTCATTCTTTTGGTTATGGATATCCAATTCTCCCAGCACCATTTATTGAAGAGACTGTTTGGTTCCAGTAACATG
This sequence comes from Dasypus novemcinctus, assembly GCF_030445035.2. Lineage (NCBI taxonomy): Eukaryota > Metazoa > Chordata > Mammalia > Cingulata > Dasypodidae > Dasypus > Dasypus novemcinctus. The sequence continues at coordinate 117,716,375 of NC_080704.1, read as the reverse complement.
GACTTCATAAGTTTGTCCAAGACCAGTTGGCCGTATAGGTGAGGGTTTATTTCTGGACTCTCAATTCTATTCCATTGATCAATATGTCTATCTTTATGCCAGTATCATGCTATTTTGACCACTGTAGCTTTGTAATGTTTCAAGGTCGGTCAGTGAGAGTCGTCCCACATCGCTGTTCTTTTTTAGGAGGTTTTAGCTGTTCGGATGCACTTTCCCTCCCAAATAAAGTTAGTAATTACTTTTTCTATTTCTGTAAAATAGGCTTTTGAAATTTTGATTTGTATTGTATTGAATCTATAAATCTGTTTGGGTACAATTTTTTTTTAAAAGATACTTTAGATTATATAAATGTTATGTAAAAAATATAGGGGATTCCCAAATACCCCACTACCTACTCCTCCCACTCTTACCAACTTTAACAACATCCTTCATTAGTGTGGTACATTTGTTATAATTGATGAACACATACTGAAGCATTTCCATTAACTGTGGATTATGGTTTATATTATAGTTTACACTCTGTCTCACACAATTTTGTAAGTTATGACACAATAAATAATGACCCATATCCATCATTGCAGCATCATGTAGGACAATTCTAATGTCTGGAAAGTGCCCCCATATTATACCTATTTTTCCCTCTCCCTCCCCTCAGAACCTCCTGTGGCCACTGCCTCCATATCAATGATAAAAGTTCTTCCATTACTAGAATAACAATAAGTCTATAGTGGAATAATAGTAACTCTACTTTAGTCCATTGTTCATTCCCCAATCTTGAGGATTTTGGAATCGTGATGCCTACTCTGCCTCTAATTGAGAGGGGGCTTAGATTAGTTTGGATACAATTGACATCTTCACGATATTTAGTCTTCCAGCCATCAACTTGGAATGTCTTTCATTTGTTTAGATCTTCTTGGATTTCTTTTACCAGTGTTTTTTAGATTTCTGAATATACATCCTGTACATCTTTGATTAAATTTATTCCGAGATATTTGATTATTTTTGTTGCTATTGTAAATTGGTTCTTTTTCCTGATTTCCTCTTTGGATTGTACTAGTATATAGAAACATTACTGATTTTTGTGTGTTGATCTTGTGTCCTGCCACTTTGCTGAACTGAGTTATTAGCTCAAGTCAAAAAATTGACCTTTTTCATAGACATTTCAGCATTTTCTAAATACAGGATCATGTCATCTGCAAATTGTGAGACTTTTACTTTCTCTTTTCCTATTTGGGTACCTTTTTTTTCTTGCCTAATTGCTCTAGCTAGAACTTGTAGTATAATGTTGAATAACAGTGGTGACAGTGGGCATCCTTGCCTTGTTCCTGACCTTAGAAGAAAGCTTTCAAAATTTCCCCATCGAGTACAATGTTGGCTGTGGGTTTTTCATATATGCTCTTTATTATATTGAGGAATTTTTCTCTTATTCCTATCTTTCAAAGTGCTTTTATCAAGAAAATATGCTGGATTTTGTTGAATGCCTTTTCTGCATTGATCAAAGTGATCATGTGGTGTTTTCCCTTCAATTCTGTGGGGTCAGTTTCTTTTATTTCTGATTTTATTTATTTGCATCTTCTCTCTTTTTCTTTGTTAGTCTAGCTAAGGGTTTGCCAATTTTGTTTATCTTCTCAAAGAACCAGTTTTTGGTTTTGTTGATTTTCTCTATTGTGTATTTATTCTCAATTTAATTTATTTCTCCTCTAATCCATATTATTTCTTTCCTTCTGCTCGCTTTGGAATTGGTATGCTGTTCTTGTTCTAGTTCCTCCAGGTGTTCAGTTAGGTCATCAATTTTAGCTCTTTCTTCGTTTTTATAAAGGTGTTTAGGGTTATAAATTTCCCTCTCAGCATTACGTTAGCTGTGTCACATAAGTTTTGATAAGTTATGTTCTTGTTTTCATTCATCTCAATATATTTACTAATTTCCCTTACACTTTCTTCTTTGACCCACTGATTGTTTAGGGGTGTGTTATTCATCCTTCTCACATTTATGAATTTTCCCTTTTCCCATCTATTATGATTTCCAGCTTCATTCCATTATGATCAGAGAAAGTGCTTTGTATAATTTCAGTCTTTTTATATTTATTGAGACCTGCTTTGTGACCCAGCATATGGTCTATCCTGGAGAAAGATCCATGAACACTTGAGAAGAGTGTATATACTGCTGATTTCGGATGCAACATTCCATATATGTCTCTTATGTCTAGCTTGTTTATCATATTGTTTAAGTTTTCTGTTTCTTTGTTCTTGTTTATCTTCTGTCTGGTTGTTCTAGCTAATTATGTGAATGGTGCATTGAAGTCTCCACATGTTATTGTAAAGATGTCCATTTCTCCCATCACTTTTACCAGTGTTTGCTTCATGTATTTTGGGGCACTGAGGTTAGGTACGTAGATATTTATGGCTCTTATTTCTTCCTAGTGCATTGTCCCTTTATTAATATATAATAGCCTTTTTTATCTCTTATCACTTTTTTGCATTTAAAGTGTGTTTTGCCTGATATTAGTATAGCTACTCCTTGCTCTTTTTTGGTTACTGTTTGTGTGGAGTATCTTTTTCCAACCTCTCATTTTCAGCTGATTTGTATCCCTGGGTCTAAGATGAGTCTCTTATAAGCAGCATATGAATGGCTCATTTTTCTGTTTTTTGGGTTTTTTTAAAAATATATTTTTATTACAGAAGTTGTGAACTTACAAAACAATCATGCACATGTGTAGAATTTCCATACCACACCCCTTCACCAACACACCACACTGTTGTGGAACATTTGTTACAGATTATGAGATAATATGATCAGACTGTTACCACTAACTATAGTCCATAGCATACATGTCACATGTTTTTTTCCATAGACCCTATAATTAACACAGTACATCTTTGGCATTGATGCAAGAATATTATAGTATTGCTGTTAACTGTAGTTATAGGTTATATTAATTGTATTTTCTCATGATTCTTCACATTCCCACCACCCTCTAATAGTGACATGCATCTACTCTGGGTCACAGAAGGAACTTTTGCATCTGTACTATCAACAACAGTTCTCATCTACCTCTGGGTTCACTGTGTTATTCAGTTCCTAGATTATTCTCTAGGTTTCTTTCAGTTGACATTTACGTTCCTAGAGCATCCTTTTCAGTCACAATCCCATTTATAAACCAGCAGCTACTAACTATAATATCTTATCATCAACTCTATCCATTTCCACACTTTTACAGTCAAATTAATTAAAACTTCTGCAAAGTCCTTCACAGCCCTCATCTTATCTCTTAATAACCTATACTCTAGGAATACTCCTTCACTGTTGGTGGGATTGTAAAATGGTGCAGCTTTTGTGGAAGACATTTTGGCAGTTCCGCAGTAAGCTAAATATAGAACTGCCATATGATCCAGCAATTCCTCTACCAGGAATATATCCAGAAGAACTGAAAATTATGACGGAAACAGACATTTGCATGCCAGTGTTCATAGCGGCATTATTCACAATTGCCAAAAGATGGAAACAGCCCAAGTGTCCATCAACAAGCAGAAGGATAAACAAAATGTGGTATATACATAAGATGGAATACTGCTGCAGTAAGAAGAAATGAAATTGGGAAACATATGATAACATGGATGGATCTTTTTTTCAATTTTTAAAATTTTATTCTTTATTTTCTTTTAAATGTTACATTAAAAAATATGAGGTCCCCATACACCCCCCAACCCCCTTATGGATGAATCTTGAAGACATTATGCTAAGTGAAATAAGCCAGACAAAAAAAGGACAGATATTACATGGTCTCACTAATATAAACTAAATACAAAGACTAAACACATGGGATTCATGTTTTTTTTTTCCATTATGTCAACCTGTACCTTTTGATTGGGGAGTTTAATCCACTCACATTCAGCGATATATTACTGTAAATGCATTATTTATTTATACCATTTTATTCTTTGGCTTTCATATGTCATATCTTATTTTCATCTGTCTTTTTACTCTTTTGTTATGTTTTCTGCTAGTCTTCTGTTTTACGCTCTCTTCCAAGGCTCTCTCTCCTGTCTTTTTCTTTCTGGCAGTAAGACTCCCTTTAATGCTTCCTGCAAAGGCACATTCTTTTTAAAAGAACTCTTAGTTTCTGCTTACATGTGAATATTTTAAACTCACCTTCATGTTTTTTTAAATTATTTTTTCTTATTTTTAAAGAGGCTTTAGATTACATAAATGTCACATCAAAACTATAGTGGATTCCCATATACCCCATGCCCTCCACCTCCCACTCCCACACTTTCCCACATTAACAACATCTTTCATTAGTGTGGTAAATTTGTTACAATTGATGAACACATATTGAAGCATTGCTACTAACCATGGACTGTAATTTACATTATAGTTTACATTTTGCCCTGCACAATTTTATAGGTTTTGACAAAATGTATAATTACTTATATCCATTTTTGCAGTGTCACACAGGAAAATTCCACTGTTCCAGAAATGCCCCCATGTTACACCTATTCTTCTCTCTCCCTCCACTCAAAACCTCTGGTGGCCACTGCCTTTATATCACTGATACAAGTCCATCTATTGCTGGAATAATAATAAGTCTACTGTAGTCCATAGTGGCATTTCCCCCTTAATGTTTGTTCATTCATCAATCTTGAGGATTTTAGGTTAGTGATGCCCCCACCATTTCTAATTGAGAGGGGGCTTAGATCCCATGGGGCAGATAGATACTCTCTATTTTGGGAGATGGGTATTGTCCATCATCATCCTTTTGTTATTTTTCCTAGGCAAGACCAGTGAACGGGAGAGTAGGTGTTGCAATTCTGCAGAGATTTAGGGCTCACCTGGCATATAAACAGACCAAAGATTTAAGTCTCTGGGACATATATAATATTTAACAAGTACAGTGCTATTTATAGTTTCAAATAAAAGGGGTAGAGGAGCCATGTGTATGGAAATTATAAATGAGTCTAACTCTTATACTTTGGGGAACACGTATTCCAAAGTATCACCTTCATATTTGAAGGACAATTTTGCTGGATAAAGAATCCTCAGATAACAGTTTTTCTCTTACAGCATCCTAATTAGATCATGCCACTCTCTTGCCTCAATGGTTTCTGATGAGAAATCTGCACTAAGTCTTACTGTGCATCCCTTCTGTGCGATGGTTTGCTTCTTCCTTGCTGCTCTCAGAATTTTCTCCTTATCTTTGGCACGTGACATTCTGAGTAACGTATGTCTTGGAGTAGGCTCTTCTATTTGGATTTATTCTCATCAGGGTAAACTCAGCTTCTTGGACATGTAAATTCTTTTCTTTCATGAGAGTTGGGAAATTTTCAGCCATTATTTCTTCAAATACTCTTTCTACCCCTTTTCTTTCTCTTCTCCTTCTGGAACTCCCATTGCATGTATGTTATTGTGCTTCATGTTATCATTCAGCTCCCCGAGCCCCTGCTGAATTTTTTTCCATTCTTTTCTTGCTCTGTTCTTCTCTGTTCAGCACTTCTGTCTTCTGCATTACTTATTCTATCATTTTGAGTCTGCTGATCTAATGTGTTTTTTATCTCACCTATTGTGTGTTTTATCTCACCTATTGTGTTTTTCATTCCCATAAGCTCTGTTATCTTTTTATTCAGGGTTTCATATTCTTTGTGTTTACCCAGTGTCTTCTTGATGTCCTTTATCTCTTTTGCCATATTTTTTTTCAACTCGTTGATTTGATTTAGGACATTTGTATGAACTTTGTTGATTAGGTGTCTCAAATCCTTTGTTTCATTTGGGGCTTTGATATATTCCTTTGCTTAGGCCATTTATTACATTTTCTTAGTATGTTTTAAAATTTTTTGCTGATGTCTAGGCATCCAATTATGATGGTGAGTTTACTCTGATGCTTAATTGCTCTCTTGTGTAGGGATTTAGTAGCAGGACACTGCATGTTACTGCCATTCTTTGATTCTTGGCTCAACTTGTTTTAGGTCTTTAGGATTGAACTTCGTCAGTTGCTCAAATATGGACCATGGACCCAGGAATGGGTTGCAGACCCACTTCCAAGGGCCCTGGGTGAGGGAGGTTGTAAAGGCTGAAAAAAGTCTCTTTACTTTTACTTTTAACATCCTCATATGCAAGTCCTTGTGTTGCCAGCAGATGGCGCACTTCGACAGCCCTCTCATTTACAACCCTGGTCAGTGTTTCCTGCAATACCCACAGCAACAGTGTGATTGAAGATCCTGCCTCAAGGCTATTCAGAACCTTGCAGCTCAAACCTCAGCCTCTGTTCTGCAACCTTTTCTGGCAGCCCTCTCCCTTTTCCCATGTAGGAAATAATTCCACTCCCCTCTATATTCTCAACAACCAGTCCTGGTCAGTAGGAAGTGTGTTTGTGAGAGTTGGATCTCTTCAGTTCCCTGCCACTTCCCAGGGCAAAGAATAGTACGGCCCCACCAGGCCTGGAAGGGCTTATGGGACACAGCTGAATGAGCCATAGGCTGTATCCTTTTCTCTCCCATTTCCTGGGGAGGTAGACCCCTGCTGTCCTCTCTGTCCGTAGCCACCAGCTAGGGGCCAAAGAACTCAAAGCTATTGTCTGCTCTGAGGGTGGGAAATGGGCACCTGCAGCTGTAGCTTTAGTTCATAGTTTTTGTGTTGAGGGTCTTTCCCTTTGCCCCTCTCTCTTCTGGGTGGTGTCCAGCCTTCCCCTGTTGTCCTAAACCCTAGAACATTTTTTTCCAGGATGTTTCTGCCTGTCCTCTAGCTATTTTTGGGAAAAGAAGTGAGTCCTGTGTCTCTCTAATCTGCCATCCTCCCAGAAGTCCAAATACTTTGTTTTTAACAGCTTTGAGTACTACCCTTCTTGGGGACCATTTTATCTTACTAGTGTTATATAAATCACTAAGCTTAATGGTATCCTAAATCTTAAATTTCATTTCTCAGCCTCATGGTCATGGTAGGGTTTGGGATGTGAGGTTAGTTGTGGTGATTATCATTGAGCCTTCTTGGGCACTTCTGAAATCATACCCAGTAAGTGGTCACCTGCTATCCTCACATAAGTTTGAGTAAATATAAACTAAAATTCTTGCATAAAGTGGTGTAAAATTTGACCAGCAGAAAAATATTAGCAAAGGAACTTTAAGAATTAATGAAAGTCCATTTTGTTTTAGAACATTAATTTGCTTTTGTGATTGTCAGGTGGATATACAGTTCATGACAAACCAAACCCCAGAGGAGAAATCGTAATTGGTGGACAGAACATCTCCATGGGATATTTTAAGAATGAAGAGAAAACAGCAGAGGATTATTCTGTGGATGAAAATGGACAAAGGTGGTTTTGCACTGGTGATATTGGAGAATTCCATCCCGATGGATGTTTACAGATTATTGGTCAGTGTATTTTTTTTTGTTTTCTTTGTTTTTCAAAACTTTAACATATATGAAAGGTTATATTGAGTAGGTCATGTGTTAGTCTGTCAAAGGGGTGCTAATGCAAATACGAGAAATCTTTTGGCTTTCATAAAGGGTATTTATTTGGGGTAGAACCTTAACAGTTATCAGGCTATAAAGCATAAGTTACTTACATCACCAAAATCTTTTGCCACGTGTTGGAGCAAGGTGGCTGCTGAGGTCTGCCAAGAGTTCAGGCTTCCTGGGTTCCTCTCTTCCCAGGGCTTATTTTTCTCTAGGCTCAGCTTCCTTGCTCTCTCCACAAGGCCAGTTGTAGACTGTCAGGCAACCGACTCTCTCTCTCTCCCCCTGGAGCTTGGGATCAGCTTCTCTCCACTTCTGTGTGCTTACTTCCCAGGCTCCAGCTCAAACTCCAACTCTCCTCTTTGTGGCATGGGAGCCATGTTCTACTGATGTGACCCAATCAAAGCCCTAATCATAATTTAATCATGCCCAGAGGAGCAGAATAGTTTGCAAACATAATCCAACGTCTATTTTTAAAATTTATATACAATGCCAAACTGCTATAGGTTGTTAATAGGGTTGATGTTCAACCTTTGGGCAAGTTATTTAGTTTATATCCCCATCTGTAAAATAGAGATAACAATACCGATGTCATAGAGTTGTTTTAAGGATAGGAGTTGGCATATATATAATATTTAGAGCAGTACCTCAAACTTCTCAAGTAGTAGCAGCAATAGAAGCAGCAGCAGCATTGGTGATGGGGGAATGGGCAGGGAAACAGCAGGTTGGTAATGAGAAAAAGAGCTCAGAGGAAGTATTTTTTGGTTAACCACATATATTTCTCTTACTCTTCTTTTACTCTTGTTTAACATGACCCCTCTGGTCAGTTTCCCTCCCCACCCAAGGGACAATGTCTATGGCTCTAAACAACCCTGCACTTTAGAAAATGACGACATCAGTCCTTAATCCTAGTCTGTTACTCTGAGAATATTTGTTGCATTGGTGTTGCCATTTTGAAGCCTATGGAACGAGACCCTTAAGTTCAAAAAACTTCTCTACCCACACCCCTTGTTGTCTGTCTATTTTCTGTGTCCATTTGCTTTGTGTTCTTCTGTGTCTGCATGTATTTTCATTGGGCGGCTCCGGGAACCGATCCTTGGACCTTCCAGATTGGGAGAGAGGCGATTATTCTCTTGTGCCACCTCAGCTCCCTGTTCTGCTATATTTCTTATTGTCTCTCCTCTGTGTTTCTTGTGTCATTTTGCTTTGCTACCTCTCTGCGTCGGCCGGCACTTATTCCAGCATGGGGTGATACTCCTGTGTGGGCTGGCACGCCACATGGGCCAGCTCGCCACACAAGCCAGCACCCCTTCACAAGGAGGTCCTGGGCGTCGAACCCTGGACCTCTTATATGGTAGATGGGAGCTCAACTGCTTGAGCCATATCCATATACCACTAATCATTTTTATCAGGTAAAAGTTAGACAAAGATTGAATAGCTGATAAGGGTTATTCTGTAGGATCCCTGCCAGGTCCTTTTCTAGCTATAAAGTTTCCCCTGTCACATTTCTAGTGACCTCTTTTAATATGCCACTGGATCTCACAATATTGACCTGAATAAAGTTAGAGATTTCCTGGGAAAGTTGGTTCTAAGGCCTACTAAGGAGTGTGATTTGCTGGGGAAGTGGTCCAGTCTAGAACCGATAAGTCTTTGTTTTGTTCTCCCTTGATCCTTAATTTCACTGGAATCACAAGTTGTTTCCTTGAGCCTAGAATGGGCTCACAGACTGAATAAGTAGGCATATCAGCATTCAGACAAGAGGTGCCATCATATGCCAGCACTTTATTAGAGCACTGTCATTTTAACAAGATAACAACAAATATGGAAAAGAGTGATTTACCATTTGTTGAGCATGTTCTGAATGCCAGACATTGTGCTGTATGCCTGTTTGAGGTAGGCATCGTTATGATAAAATTGAGGGTTAGAGAGTTTAGCTGACCTGGCTAGGTCACATAGCTAGTAATGGGCAGAGCTACCATTCAAGTCTAATGTTCCAAAAATCTTTGTTCCTTCTATTAACTTCATTATAGTATTTAAAGATTATAGTTAAGATGTTAAAGGTTTAGGTATAGGATGTAACATTTTTAGCAATACTTTTTTAGGCATTTAGCTGATGTGTATAGGCAAGCATTATATATAGCAAGATTTTAAAAGAATTATTTTTATAAATAAGAGTAGGGAAAGAGATTCAAAGAAAATCAGAATTGTACATACCTTGATAAAATGAACAAGAATAACTTAGCATTCTTCATGACTTATAGATCGTAAGAAAGATCTGGTGAAGTTGCAGGCAGGAGAATATGTATCTCTTGGGAAAGTAGAAGCTGCACTGAAGAACTGTCCACTTATTGACAACATCTGTGCTTTTGCCAAAAGGTAACTTTCAAAAGTTGCATATTCTATTTCATATACTTAACAGTAAAAGGATAATTAGCAGTTTGCTTAGATATAAAGGGTAACCTCAAATGCCTCTTAGAGTATTCATCAGAGTTGGGAAATGTTGTACATTTCTGAAAGTTCTTTAATTCAGCTGTTTAAAGATCAGTTGAGATAATCCAGACATTTTAACTATTTATTGGACACCGACTCTATCTTACTAATACCTAGATATGCCACAAAATTTGTTTCATTTAATATCTGTAACAATTGAAACTTAGCATAATTTTCCTGAGACAGTAAAACAGGTACTCCATATTGAGATGAGTATTTTTTTTCTCTCTCTTTATTTTTTTTTAAATGTTACATTCAAAAGATATAAGAGAACCCCACATACTCCCCACCCCCCTCACCCCACTCCTCCCACATCAACAACCTCTTTCATCATCGTGGCACATTCATTGCATTTGGTGAATACATTTTGGAGCACTGCTACACCACATGGATAATGGTTTACATTGTAGTTTACACTCTCCCCCAGTCCAGAGAGATTAGTTTTTAACCCACGTCTTTCTAAATTAAAAGCCTGAGAGACTGAGATTGAACCCTTTTCTTTATATATCAACAGGTTTTGTTATTATGGACTTTATTATTTCTTAATGAAATTTTATCAAATAAGAGAAAAATATATTTGACCTTATTCATACTGTATTGTTTCATTGAGTAATTTATGAATAATTGCTCTCAATGTTTAATTTCTATTTTGTTTAATTTTCTAATCTTTTAGTGACCAGTCCTATGTGATCAGTTTTGTGGTCCCTAATCAGAAAAGGTTGACTCTTTTGGCACAACAGAAAGGGGTGGAAGGAACTTGGGTTGATATCTGTAATAACCCTGCCATGGAAGCTGAAATACTGAGAGAAATTAGAGAAGCTGCAAATGCCAGTAAGTAAGAAATGGCTTGACTGTTGAAGTCCCTAAAATCCATTTGATGATGTCTTTTATTATTATTATTTTTTTAATTACATTATGAAAAATATGAGGTCCCATTCAACCCCACCGCCCCCGCCCCCCACTTCCCCCACCGCAACACTCTCTCCCATCATCATGACACATCCATTGCACCTGGTAAGTTCATCTCTGAGCATCACTGCACCCCATAGTCAATGGTCCACATCATAGCCCAGACTCTCTCACGTTCCATCCAGTGGGCCCTGGGGGGATCTACAATGTCCCGTAATTGTCCGTGAAGCACTATCCAGGACATCTCCACGTCCCGAAAACGCCTCCACATCTCATCTCTTCCTCCCGTTCCCCACACCCAGCAGCCACCATGGCTACCGTTCCCACACCCATTCCACATTTTCTCTGTGGACATTGGATTGGTTGTGTCCATTGCACATGATGATGTCTTATGCATTAGGTTCTTCAATGTGTGTGATTGTTTTAATTACAAAATACAAAATTTAAAGCAAACTTCCTCTAAAATATATGTAATGGACTTTCATGTTGGAAGAATACCTAAATGTCATATAATAGAATCTAGTTCTCTATTCCATATTACAGTATCCCTGTAAAATGGTTATTAAGCCTCTCTTTGGAATGGAATGGAATTTATACCACTCAAGGTCCAATTCTGAATAGGTCTGTTATGAAGGTCTACCTTATATCTGTAAAGTAGAAATTAATAACTCTTTAGTGAATAATGTCATAATCCTGATTATATTTTGTTCATCTACTTTGGTTCTTTAAACGGACTGAGATGGTGCATTAATTCAAACAATTGGAAAGCATCTGAGTGTATACTACATTCCAAGCATAGTCTTAGGCACCAGGAATATAGAATACTGGAGGCACCGGTAAGACACATTTCTTTCCCTCTAGGAGCTTATTGTCTAGTGAGAAGGACACATAGAGGGACAGCAATCTTAAGAGTAATAGAGATATGAATAGTTAGTTATCACAGAAGAAGGTAACCAACCCTACCTAGGAGATCAAAGGTCTCCTTGTAGAGATATCACCTAAGCTTATTTTTAAGGGTTGACTAGAAAATAAGTGGGGAGGGCATTATAGGCTGAGAAGCAACATGAGTAAAGGCAGGGGTATAAGAAAGATGATGTATACAAGAAACTAACAAGGAGTCTGGTGTCACTGGTAAAGTTACAAAGTGCAAGATGAGACTCTAGAGATAAACAGAGGCCAAGTCATAGGATGCCTTGTATGCCATATTCAGAAATTTAGACTTAATCCTGGAGACTGTGAGGGGGGTCATTGATAGTTTACTAGGTTAGTGATATGGCCAGATTTGCATTACAGGTAGATCAGTTTGCTTGAAGGCTATGCTGAAGATACATTTGTTTTTTTTGTTTTTTTTAAAATTTAAATTATTTATTTATTTTTTAAAATTACATTAAAAAATATGAGGTCCCATTCAACCCCACCGCCCCCACCCCCCACTCCCCCCACAGCAACACTCTTTCCCCTCATCGTGACACATCCATTGCACCTGGTAAGTACATCTCTGAGTATCACTGCACCCCTAGTCAATGCAATGGTCCACATCATAGCCCACACTCTCCCACGTTCCATCCGGTGGTTCCTGGGGGGCTCTACAATGTCCCGTAATTGTCCGTGAAGCACCACCCAGGACATCTCCTCGTCCCGAAAACGCCTCCACATCTCGTCTCTTCCTCCCATTCCCCAAACCCAGCAGCCACTATGGCTACCCTTCCCACACCCATTCTACATTTTCTCTGTGGACATTGGATTGGTTGTGTCCTTTGCACATCTATGTCAAGTGGGGGCTTAGATTCCACATGGATACTGGATGCACTCCTCCTGCTTTCAGTTGTAGACACTCTAGGATCCATGGTGTGGTGGTTGACCTTCTTCAACTCGATGTTAGCTGAGTGGGGTAAGTCCAATAAATCAAAGTGTAGGAGCTGAAGTCTGTTGAGGCTCTGGACCTGGGTGTCATATTATCAGTCCAGAAATTCAAATCTCCTAAATATATCTAAAACCCCAGGACCAGCTACAATTCCATTAAAGTAGCATGCAAGTCTTGTGAAAAGAGATCCCCTCTGAGTCCAATTCCATCACGCAGAAACAGCAGCTCCAGAGAAGGGCCATCTGCCATGGCAGTGTACCCCATCTGCCATGATCATAGAACCCGTGGGTCTTTTTATTCCTCAAAAGAACCAATACCTGGAATTGTATCTACTTTATCTGTCTCTCAGACTCTGCTCATTTGTGCATAAGGGCATTCCTTCTGACAGCCTCCAGACTCTTTTTTAGAGACTCATAGCCTTATATTCTCATTTCTCCTTTCCATTTCCCCCTTACATTAGGTCAAACAGCATTTTGAAGTCATGTTATTATATGTAGACAGGGATATTCTGCTGATCCGTGTTGAACCTTTAATTCAAGGTCCTTTTCTAGTTGCATCTTCAGCTGATATGTGGTAGTGATCCCTCGGTGCCAGGGAGGCTCATCCCCGGGTGTCATGTCCCACGCTGGGGGGACTGCACTGCATTTACGTGCTGAGTTTGGCTGTGAGAGTGGCCACATTTGAGTAACATGAAGGCTGTCAGGAGGAAACTCCCAGGCACAGTGCTACTCTAGGCCTTATTCTTATTGCAGGTGTATAGGCTCAAAAGCATAGCCATAAGTATCAGGAGCCCACTGTTGGGCCCTCCTTCCTTCCTGGTTCTTGCCGTTGCACCTGGGGAACTGCCGCTGCTCCCCCAGGGTCCATGACAGTGACCCCTCAGCCAGGGGCCCAGTACCCCCCCCCAGCTATTGTTTTTAATTGTTTCCACTATGAGTATATCTAGACATTACTATATACCCTGGGCATATGCCCTGTATAACTCCCTGTCAACCATATATATCCTGTCAATAACATCCTATATCAGTATTCCTCCGCTGCCATTGTTGAAGTACTGTGATCCAAAACTTCCGCCAGCTCATCACAGATTCCACCCCTCCAGATGTTAACTCACATCCTTCCTCCACCCCCCGATTTCCTGTAAGCCTCTTTTCCGGTGTCTAGCTCTCTGAGGCAGTTTGCTTATTTCATATCATTGAGGTCATGTAGTATTTGTCCTTCAATGCCTGGGTTGCTTCACTCAACATAAGATTCTCAAGGTTCATCCATGTTATCACGTGTGATTGTAGTGTATTTGTTCTGACAGCCGAGTAGTATTCCATTGTGTGTATATACCACATTTTATTGATCTACTCGTCTTGATGGACATTTGGATTGATTCAACTTTTGGCGATAGTAAACAATGCTGCTATGAACATTGGTGTACATATATCAGTTTGTGTCCTTGTTTTCAGTTCTGATGGGTATATACCCAGCAGTGGAATTGCTGGGTCATATGGCAAATCTATGGTTAGTTTTTTGAGAAACCTCCAAACTGTCCTCCAGAATGGTTGGATCCTTCTGCATTCCCACCAGCAGTGGATGAGTGTTCCCCTTTCTTCACATCCTCTCCTGCATTTGTATTCTTCTGTTTGTTTCATAGCTGCCAATCTTATGGGAGTGAGATGGTATCTCATTGTAGTTTTGATTTGCATTTCCCTGATAGCTAGAGATTTGGAGCATTTTTTCATGTGCTTTTTAGCCATTTGTATTTCTTCTTTGGACAATTGTCTGTTTAAATCTTTTTCCCATTTTTTAAATGGGTTCTTTATCTTTTTGTTTTCAAGATTTATGAGTTCTTTATATATGCAAGTTATAAGCCTCTTATCAGATATATGGTTGCCAAATATTTTCTCCCATTGTGTGGGTTCCCTTTTTACTTTCTTGACAAACTCCTTTGAGGTGCAGAAGGCTTTAATTTTGAGGAAGTCCCATTTATCTATTTGTTCTTTTGCTGCTCGTGCTTTTGGTGTGAAATTCATGAAGCCATTTCCTATTACGAGGTCTTGTAGATGTTTCCCTACACTGCTTTCCAAGATCTTTATGGTCTTGGCTCTTATATTTAGGTCTTTGATCCATCTTGAGTTGATCTTTGTATAAGGTGTGAGATGGTAATCCTCTTTCATTCTTCTACATATGGCTATCCAGTTCTCCAGGCACCATTTGTTGAATAGGCCATTCTCTCCCAGTTGAGAGGGTTTGGTGGCTTTATCGAATATTATATGGCTATATACATGAGGTTCTATATCGGAGCTTTCAATTCGATTCCATTGGTCTGTGTGTCTCTCCTTATGCCAATACCATGCTGTTTTCACTACTGTAGCTTTGTAGTATGTTTTGAAGTCAGGAAGTGTGATTCCTCCTATTTCATTTTTCTTTTTCAATATGTCTTTGGCTATTCGGGGCCTCTTTCCTTTCCAAATAAATTTCATAGTTAGTTTTTCTAGTTCCTTAAAGAAGGCTGTGTTGATTTTTATTGGGATTGCATTGAATGTGTAGATCAGTTTTGGTAGGATAGACATCTTAATAATATTCAGTCTTCCTATCCATGAACAAGGAATATTCTTCCACTTATTTAGTTCTTCTTTGATTTCCTTGAACAGTCTTGTATAGTTCTCGGTGTATAGGTTTTTTACCTCTTTAGTTAAATTTATTCCTAGGTATTTGATTTTTTTATTTACTATTGTGAATGGTATTTATTTTTTGACTTCCTCCTGATCTTGCTCATTATTGGTGTACAGAAATGCTACTGATTTTTGCGCATTGATCTTATAACCTGCGACTTTGCTGAACTCATTTATGAGTTCTAGAAGCTTTGTTGTAGATCTCTCAGGGTTTTCTATGTATAGGATCATGTCATCTGCAAATAATGAAATTTTTACTTCTTCCCTTCCAATTTGAATGCCTTTTATATCTGGTTCTTGCCTCAGTGCTCGTGCAAGTACTTCCAAGACAATGTTAAATAGGAGCAGAGACAATGGCATCCTTGTTTTGTTCCTGAGTTTAGAGGAAAGGATTTCAGGATTTCGCCATTGTAAACAATGTTGGCTGTAGGTTTTTCATATATACTCTTTATCATGTTCAAAAAGTTTCCTTGTATTCCGATCTTTTGGAGTGTTTTTATCAAGAATGGGTGCTGTATTTTGTCAAATGCCTTTTCTGCATCTATAGATATAATCATGTGATTTTTTTCCTTCAATCTGTTTATATGGTGTATCACATTAATTGATTTTCTTATGTTGAACCATCCTTGCATACCTGGAATAAATCCACTTGGTCATGGTGTATAATTCGTTTAATGTGTTGTTGAATACGATTAGCAAGTATTTTGTTAAGTATTTTTGCGTCTAGGTTCATTAGAGAAATTGGTCTGTAATTTTCCTTTCTTGTGGTGTCTTTGTTTGGCTTTGGTACTAGGATAATGTTGGCCTCCTAGAAGGAGTTCGGTAATGTTCCTTCTGTTTCGATTCTTTGGAATAGTTTCAACAGGATTGGTGTTAGTTCTTTCCGGAATGTTTTGTAGAATTCACCTGTGAAGCCATCTGGCCCTGGGCTCTTCTTAGTTGGGAGATTTTTAATGACTGATTCTATCTCTTTGCTTATGATTGGTTTGTTAAGATCCTCAATTTCTTCTGTCGTCAGTATGGGCTGCTTATGTGTTTCTAGGAATTTGTCCATTTCCTCTAAACTGTCATTTTTGTTGGAATATAGTTTTTCAAAGTATCCTCTTATGATAGTCTTTATTTCTGTGGGATCAGTGGTGATATCACCTTTCTCATTTCTTATTTTGTGTATTTGCATCTTTTCTCTTTTTTTCTTTGTTAGTCTCGCTAAAGGTTTGTCAATTTTGTTGATCTTCTCAAAAAAACAGCTCTTGTTCTTGTTTATTTTTTCAAGTGCTTTCTTATTTTCTATTTCATTTAGTTCTGCTCTTATCTTTGTTATTTCCTTCCTTCTTCTTCCTGTTGGGTTACTTTGTTGTTGTTTTTCTAATTCCGTCAAAAGTGCAGTTAGTTCTTCAATTTTTGCTCTTTCTTCTTTTTTGATATGTGAATTTATGGCTATAAATTTCCCTCTCAGTACTGCTTTTGCTGCATCCCATAAATTTTGGTATGTTGTGTTATCATTATCATTTGTTTCAAGGTAGTCATTGATTTGTTTTGAGATTTCCTCTTTGACCCACTGTTTTTCTAAGAGTGTGCTGTTTAATTTCCAAATTGTGGTGTGAAGTCTAGGCCTCTGTCCCTTGCAAATTTCCAGCTTCACTCCACTGTGGTCAGAGATATTGTTTTGTATGATTTCGATCTTTCTGAATTCATTAATCCTTTCTTTGTGGCCTAGCATGTGGTCTATCTTGGAGAATGTTCCATGTGCGCTTGAGAAAAATGTATATCCTGCTGTGTTGGGGTGTAATGATCTATATATGTCTATTAGATCCAGCTCTTCTAGTATATTGTTCAAATGTTTTGTTTCTTTAGTGATTCTCTTTTGAGATGTTCTGTCCAGAATTGATAGTGGTAAATTAAAATCCCCCACTATAATTATAGATACATCTATTTTTTCACTTAGTTTTTCCAGCGTTTGTCTCACGTATTTAGAGGCACCCTTGTTAGGAGCATAAATATTTATGATCGTTCGATCTTCTTGACAGATTGTCCCTTTCACTAAAATGTAGTATCCTTCTTTGTCTCTCACAATTGTTTCGCATTTAAAGTCTATTTTGTCTGATATTAATATAGCTACTCCTGCCTTTTTTTGGTTGTTGTTTGCTTGTATGATTGTTTTCCAGCCATTCACTTTCAACCTCCACGAGTCTCTGAGTCTAAGATGTGTCTCTTGTAGACAGCATATAGATAGGTCATATTTCCTTATCCAGTGTCCCAGTCTGAATCTTTTGATAGGTGAGTTTAGTCCATTGACATTCAGTGTTATTACGTTCAGAGAATTATTTGTGGTAGCCATATTTTGGTTGGATTTGTGTTTGTTATATTTTGTTTGTAATATTTTATTTTCCCCTTCTATTTTTGTCTTTTTTTGTTGCTCTTACACTCTCCTCCATCTCTGACTGTCCTGTTTTTATCTTTCTTCCTGCAGAACTCCCTTTAGAATTTCTTGAAGGGGATGTTTCTTGTTGATATACTCTTTCAGTTTTTGTTTATCTGTGAATATTTTGAACTCTCCATCATTTTTGAATGCTAGTTTAGCTGGATAGAGTATTCTTGGTTGGAAATTTTTTTCCTTTAGTACCTTGACTATATCATACCACTGCCTTCTTGCCTCCATCGTTTCAGATGAGAAATCAGCACTTAATCTTATGGAGCTTCCCTTGTATGTGATGGTTTTCTTTTCTCTTGCTGCTTTTAGAATTTTCTCTTTGTCTTGAGCATTGGATAATTTGACAAGTATATGTCTTGGGGTGGGCCTGTTGGGGTTTATGACCAGTGGAGTGCGCTGTGCATCTTGTATATGTACATCTGTCTCTTTCAGTAGATTTGGGAAGTTTTCAGTCATTATTTCCTGCAACACTCTTTCTGACCCCTTTCCCTTCTCTTATCCTTCTGGAATGCCTATGATACGTATGTTTGAGCGTTTTGCATTATCATTCAGGTCCCTAAGTCCTATCTGGATTTTTTCTACCTTTTTATTGATCACTTCTACTATCTGTTTGATTTCCAATGTACTGTCTTCCACATCACTAATTCTCTGCTCTGCCTCTTCTAGTCTGCTGATATTTGCTGCAAGTGTATTTTTGATTTCTTGAATTGTGGTGTTCATTTCCATCATATCTGTTATTTTTTTTCGCATTTCTACAATTTCCCCTCCAAGTGCTGTCTTCATGTTGTTAACCTCTTTCATTACTTCATCAAATTTGTCGGTGATAAATGTTCTGAGATCTTTCATTGCTTGTGCGAAGATCTGCTCCCCTTCCTGATTTTTAGATTGTTGATTGGATTCAGCCATGTTTTCCTGATTACTGGTTTGGTTTGTATATTTTTGTTGCTGTCTTGTCATCATGTCTTCTTGACGGGTTTAATCAGTTCCTTAGCTTCTTCGTCTAGTCTTGGAGATTAATTAGCTGTTGTTTTTGTGTAAGTGATATATCTTCTCTTTTTCCCTTTGTTCTTCCAATTCTGATTTCTTATTGCTGGTTAAGTTCACTTTAAAGGAAGTATTAGTGCTTCCCTCCAAATCGATGTCTAGACACCTCTGGACCAGCAAAAATCCCGAAACAGCCCGGTCCCGAAGAGTCTCCAACGCCGCCCAGCGGATTCCCCGCAGGAGCTAGTGACCGGGAAGTTCACTCAGCCGCCATCTTGCCTACCAATCTGAAGATACATTTGATCACAGGACTGAGACTAAAGGTCACATTAAAAGGACTGTAGTAGTTTAGATGGGTGGGGGCGGTGCATAGAGAATGAGGCTTGAACCAGGGAAGTGGAAGATTCAAAGAAACAATGAGGAAGCAAAATTGGGAAACTTTGCTGATTAACTGTGTAATGTATGTAAGGGAGAAGGAGGGTATAGCTCAAACGACTGGGTAGATATTGCTACTAATTTCGTAGAAAATGCAGGAGGAAGAGCAGGCTTATATGAAAAGGTAATAAGGGCAGTTGGGGACATAAGTAGTTTGAAGTATCTGTCAAATAAACAAAGTTTAACAGTCCAGAAGAAAGTTATATATCTTAGTCCAGACTTTATGGGATAGACCTGGACTGTACCTAAAGACTTGATCTTCGAAGCCATGAAAGTAGATGGGTTCAGCTGAGGAGAAAATGTGAAATGATGATGGGTCCCTAGACAGCACCATCATCTAAGGAAAGGGTAGAAGGAATGTCACGGAAAGAATATATAAGATGCAAGGAAAGCAAAGGCAGTGTGGGACACTATTAAGTGATCCTCAAGGAAGAGGAAGTAACTACCAGTTTCAAATTGGCACGTAGGTCTGAAAAGGCACCCAAGAACATTGCATTGGGAAATTAAATAGATTAAAAATTAGCTTTCAATAAGCCAAATAGAAGGTAGGTTTTATAACTTTTTTCAATTTTAATTTTAATTTTTTATCAGTTTAATAAAAATGTACATAGTACTTTAAAAAATCACATAGTGTTATGAGGCTTACATCAAACAGCAGCTAATGATGGGCCCCTCTTCATCCCGAAGTCCCATCCCCCTTCCACTTGAGCTGTTTTTTTAATTCCAGCCATTTGTCTCCCATTTTCTAAAAAAAAATGGTTTATTGCTATTTCTTGACTATTTTCATTTTATGTGTTATCTATAGGCTTCCTACCATAGAGGATGATTTAGCTTTCTTGTGTCCAACTTCACACGCTTCCTTTCCTGGTATATAGTACAATTTTACATTTTATATCCATGTTTGCATTGTTATGACTATGAAAATATTCACAGCTGAGCTATCTAGTGTTTTATTATTACGGTTATTTCTTGGGCAACTTTTGTTTGTTTTTTCCCCTTGGATTTAAAAATTGACGCTCATATTTACTTAGTTTTCTTTGTACCTATAATTAAACCTGAACTCTGGTAAGAGTTATAAAAGTCCTCTCATATACAAGAAAGCACATTAAGTCTGAATTCTTTTTTCTTGGAGATATCCTTTTTTAGAGCCCGCCATCCTCATAGTGAAATTTGTGGTGTTTTCTCTCTGGGGTTTCCCTTTAATATCATCCTGGAAATTTCCTTTTTTTCTGTCCCGTGTTAGACTCTATTTCCTGGATCTCATGTCTGTCTTTGTCCTGGTTTACTCCCACAATTGGGTAGAGTGCATCTTCCAGCAGCTCCCTGAGAAAGATGCTTAGGAGGTAAATATTGGAGACCTTCCATGTCTGAATACATCTTTATTCTATCCTCATGAGAAATAATTTGTCATATTTTAGAATTCTAGATTGAAAATCAATTTTCCTTCAATCTTTGAATTTTTAGCTCCATTGTGTTCTCACTTCCAGTGTTGCTGGTGGAGAAGTCTCAGTGGCATCCTTATTCATAATCCTTTGTGTTTGTATTATATTTTATCTTTCTAAGATTTTAGATTTATTTTTTAATTCTTGGAATTCTGATACTTCCTAATGATGTTCCTTGGTGTGGGGTTTTATCATCCCTTGTTGTTTATACTTACTGGGGGCCCATTTAATCTAGAAATCTCTGCCCTTCCATTCTAGGAAATATCCATTTATCTTTTTTGTTTGTTTTTCTTTCATAGTTTATCCCCTCTAAGTTTGTGTATATGTTTTGGGGATGACTTTTATATGGCTGTTGGACTCCCTGATTTTATCCACTAATTTTATCACCCTCTTTTTTTCCTCCTAGTTCTCTCTTTATCTTTGTTTTCTACTCTGGCAGAGTCCCTCCACTTTATCTTCTCCTCTGTCTATTGATTTTTCAATTTCTTCTATTAAAAGTTTCCATTCTTACGAGCTTTTCCATGTCCTCTAAATGTTCTTTTTTTTTTTAAGATTTTATTTATCCCGCCCCCCTTGCCACTTGCACTCCCTGTCTGCTCTCTGCGTCCATTCCCTGCATTCTTCTGTGTCTGCTTTGCTTCTCCTCATCTCTTTAGGAGGCACTGGGAACTGATCCTGGAACCTTCCAACATGGGAGAGAGGCACCTGATCATTTGAGCCACCTCAGCATCCTGGTTTGTTGTGTCTCTCATTGTCTTTCCTCTGTGTCTGTTTTGTTGTGTCATCTTGTTGCACTAAATGTTCTTTTTAATAATGACTTGTTGCTCTTTCATGGATGCGTTGCGCTATGTCTTATTCCTCTGAGGGATTTTTTAAATTACCCCCCAAAAAACCCACTTTATTCTAAATAGAATTACCAAAAATGCACGTTAACTCTGAAACACTTAAGACATTTCATTAAACTCGTATAGTCACAAAATTCAAAATATCAAACAAAAGGAGGTTTGCGTGCTTAAACACTTTTAATAAAGGAACTTAAATAAAAGAAACATGTAGAGACTTCCATGTTTCAGCTTCTTGTTGATTTCAGCTTCTTGCTTCCATGGCTTTTTCTCCCCCTCTCTGTATTCATTCCTTATAAAGGACTCCAGTAAGAGCATTAAGTCCCATCCTGAATGAGGTGAGACATACCTTAAGTGATGTAACTGCATCACAAGATCCTACTTATAGTGAGTTCACACTCACAGGAATGGATTAAATTTAAGACCATGTTTTTACAGGGCACGTACAGTGTCAAACCTCCACACATTCTGAATGAATTAGTGGAACAGAATGTGACTTGAGTAATTTGTCATTGGATATTTGACTGGGTAACAGCAATAATGGGGAAAGTTAGGTTGGATCATGATCAAGTGGAAAGCAGAATATACTCCAAGGATGTGCTAGCCCAATAAATTCCCGGTGCTTGTGGTGAAGCATATAATTGAACAATTAATGATTTGGATGGTAAGCATGAATTAAATATATAATCATCAAATTTCCATGCTACAAAAGATTTTTCTTCCCAAATTTTTGCTTCAAATTATAATTTCAGAGACTTATAAGAAAATGTAAAATAGTCTTAACT
The DNA here is from genome assembly GCF_030445035.2 of Dasypus novemcinctus. Taxonomy (NCBI): domain Eukaryota; kingdom Metazoa; phylum Chordata; class Mammalia; order Cingulata; family Dasypodidae; genus Dasypus; species Dasypus novemcinctus. The sequence continues at coordinate 117,694,083 of NC_080704.1, read as the reverse complement.
ATGTTCAGCTGAATCAGAAATCTTTACCTGCAAGTCTGTTGATGATTTAAATAGAAGTGTGAGATATAGGTAGTATTGTAAGAATGCAAAATAATTGTTTTAGGGTTAATTGAGCAGTGGCCAATAGGTGTAAAAATTAACATTTACTGCCACTTGCAAGTCACATTATGCAATTGGTTAAAAACGCCGACATTGTAAAGTTGAGGGATTTTTCTATAATGTTTCTCACTTTATGGCAATTAATTTATTTTCTTTATAGGAAACTGTGTGATCACCTGTTGCTCTATAGCTTGTGGTACTAGATAATGTTTAGGGGGTTGAAAAATGATACCCCTATAAAGCAGCCTTTTTTCCCCTTAGAACAAAAATTTAGTTAATAAAAATTAAATATAAGAACACTATGAATATGCTTTAATTTACTTATATACATCTGAAATAATGTGCCTGCCTTGTCCCTATTTTGTCAGTATTTCTAGAATAGGGACTTTGTAAATATTAAGATTAAATAAAATGTTTTAATATCATCTGTAGTTGAGAATTCAACTATTTCCTTGAAATCAAATGCAACCAGGGGAGCACCTGAGCTCCTTTCTGGCATCTCTGTAACTGAGCTGAAATATATCATTGTTAATTTAAACATGTTTTATGTTCCTTTACTGTCTGTTCAGGTATTAATAGGAAGTTGGTTCTAAGCAATATTTGAAAGATTGTTTTTCACAATCAGCTTTATGTTTTTTTCTCAATTGAATGAGAAACTCATTCTGTTTAACAAAGCTTTAATAAAAGTTCAGACAAGTATTAAAACAAGAACTTTCATGAATTTGAGTTCTTCGTACTTGTCACTGAAAACATTGTTTTAAAAAATTTGTTTAGCAGTGGTTTTTAAACATGCAGATGTTTGCTTTTTTCAATTGCCTTTTTAAATAATCACATGTAAAATAATGCTTACCTGCAGATTAACATTATTTGTTAATAGGCCTTCAGAATTTTAAGGATAAAATTGTATTAATAATAACTTGATGGAATATATGGTAATAAATTGAAAATTAATACATCAGTTATTTCTGTGTCCATATTTTCTTATACTGGCCAACTCATATATAGTATGTGCTGCCATAATTCTTGTACTATTTAAAAGTGTGAAATCCACCCTCCCTTTTTTATTTTTATTTGCATATATCATAACTTAAGAACATTTTTCTAGAGGCTTAATGTTCTATAGAATCAATCAATAAACTTATTTGTATGTGTTGAGGCCTTTCAGTGTTGGCCCCAGGGATGACAGTGAACAAAGACTCTGCTTTCATGGATCTTACATTCTAGTAGGTCAGAAAAACAAATATATAATATGATAGATGGTGATAAAATACTTTGAAGAAAACACAGTATAAGAGGATATAGAGAGACAAAGGGGGCTTCTGTTTTTGAAAAGTAGTCATGGAAATCCTCTCTGAAGGGGTGGCATTTGACCTGACATCTGGATGAAGTGAGGGAAAGAGCCATGTAACTATGTTAGGGAAGAGCATCCCAGGCAAAGGGAACAACAAATATAAAGGCTCTGAAGCACAGGGAGTGCATATGTGTGTGTGTATCAGAAAAACAACTTCTTAAAGATTGAATCTTTTTTCAACTGAAATAATTTGTGTACTTCAAGAAGCATAAAATGGAAATTATAAGTTAGTAGTATCATTAATAAACTATTCACCAAACGTTAAATAGTTTTGCCTTGTCACCTGCATTGTCTTAGGTAAGTCCTGCAAAATTCTGGTTTATTAATTGCTTCTCTCTCCCTCTCATTCCCCCCCCCCTTCTCATTTCAGTGAAATTGGAGCGTTTTGAAATTCCAATTAAGGTTCGTTTAAGCCCAGAACCATGGACCCCTGAAACTGGTTTGGTAACTGATGCTTTCAAACTGAAAAGGAAGGAACTGAAGAACCATTACCTCAAAGACATTGAGCGAATGTATGGGGGCAAATAATGCTGCTCTCTTATCTATACTTGTGCAGGGGGAGGCCTGATGGTTTTTCAATTCTAGAGTTTTAAGCCTTTGTCAAGCTGTCTGTTAGAAGGTAGGTATATCATTCTAAAGATAGGGTAATTAAAAAAAAAACAAAACCCCAAACTGTTGTTTACTTTAGCTTAGTTTTGCATAGTTCTAGCGAAGCTGAAATCAAATAGTTATTTCCCTTTAGCTGTTAATTTTAGAGTAAATTTCTATTTTTAAAAATTAGTCTAAGATATACTTGTTTTCTTAAAGGAAAACGTTTAATTTTGAACAAAATAAAGTGGAGTTGGAATAGAATGTAGTTTGAAGTTTGCAGCTTCCAATGTCTATTGTCTTCCTAGTTCAGAAGCTTCCATATTAAGCATGACAAAAAATAGGTATTAACACTACTCAAAGCAAAAGTGCATCAGGGCTTTAAAATTCTCTTCCAACCATTTACCTTGAAGGGAAAAGTCAACTGTAGTATAATATACAGAATCGAATAATACCCAGGAAACCATTTTAAAATTCGTAATTGTTGCATACATTAGACACAGAACCATTGTAATAGTGTGAATAATTACAGTGCCTAAAGTAAGACTAAAACATATATACACCAAAAATATTTAGTAATAGATTTAAAGGGAAATTGAACTGTCTTTTTGAAACTTTGAGTTCTAAAATCAGTAACTAATTATTTTAATCACTTAAGAGGAAAATACATCTTTTAAAATGCTGAAGACTGTCTTTCTATTTTCATTCAAAATGAAAGACTGAGACTAAGGATGGAAAGTTAACTTTTAACAGGAGGCCATTTCTCTGTTTTAAAAAGTGATAAGATCATAAGTATTTGCAATTGTGACCATCCACAGCACTGAGCCTGGGAAAGAGGTTTTGACTCTGAACTCAATCAGAAATTAGTTTTAAAATGTACTTGCATTGAATTACATTTGTAATTTAAGGTCCATTTGCTGTTGCTGGTTTGCTTCTTGATATGTAGTTTATATTTTCAGAAAGCCTTTCATTTTGCTTTAATTTTAATAAAGTGGGTTATAATGAATGATTTCCCCAATATCTCCTTTGCAATTGTGGGTGATTAACTAACTTGGATGAGTTTTGGGAAGTTAAAGTAATGGGGAAGAAAACATTATTTTTTCCTGTTTGTAAAGAGTTTAGAAACTGGAAATGCTAGATTTTGGAGGAGAGAAAGAGTTACTTGATAAGGGACTAATAGGTAGTGACTTGGAGTGTGGATTTCTTTTTGAATCTTTATTAAAATCTGGGATTATATATCCCTGATAGATATTCACACTTGAACCATAGTTACTGTAAAAGGCAAAAGTTCTTAATACTGTTATTCTTTGCACGTTTTCTTAATCATTTTATATATATCTGCTTACATTGCTTTGTACAGATGTGGGCCACCACTGCAACAAAATTAATTCTTTTTTGCTCTGAAATATTTATAAAGAAAATATTTAAATGTTATGTATATGGTGGTGATAAATGAAAAAATCATCTGATATTATTGTAAACATAAATGAAGGTTTTTGTAAAGATTTCTGTCCAGTGTTCTGCAATGTAAAATTCTAGACAACTTGTCCCTGAAGTTACATGTATGTGAGTATTCTCATTCTTTCCAACTTGCCTCTGAGGAGTTAAAGACCATTATTGTCAAGTAGACTTCTATTCAACTTCTACTTCTACTGCTACTGGCCCACTGTTTGTTTATCCTTTAACAATGATTTTCTTAGACTTTTTAATATGTGATTTTTTTCCCCATTTGAAACAGTGATTTTAAATGTGCAAGTGTTTGCCTGCTATCTTATCTCAGATGTTTGCACCCCCGCCCATCCCCATCTCCCAAAAGCTAGAACACTGCCATCTAATCTATTGTATAGGTCCTTTGGACACACATAATTAACACTTAAGGTTGGGGTGCTGCTAATTCTTTGTGAAAATCCAATTATTGTTAAGGGACCAGGGAGATGCCACTACCCCCTGATGTTTCATCTAAAAATATACATGTTTATGTAAACAAATCTTTCCACATTCATGGTGACTTTTCAAGTATTTGAGCCTAAATATTTTGATCCCACATTTTTATACCTGTTTAAATCGTTCACTGTTAAATATTATTACAATGTCAGCCATCAAATAAAGTCGTACTTTAAAATTTTACTGCTAGTATGGATATTTCTAAGTCGAACACTTGTGATGTTTGCTTCAATGACATGAAATGTATATTCTTGCCGCTTTGATATTTGTAGTCATTCTTTTTTCTCTAGAATGAAGGTTTATTTGTGTTGAAATACAGATGTTTCAAAAAGTCAGAAATTAAGGATTTGTCTAAATTTTCCTCATAGCATAAGACAAATGTTTTTGAGGTAATGAGAACAAGTTAAAGATTGTGTGGCATTTTGGATTTGGAGAGAAATATTTTAATTTTCAAGTGTAGTTACAGATTAGAACTTATTCATATTCGTACTTTCTGTTAAAAATGCATGATTACAGAGTTGTTATTTAGATTTTTGTGTTTATTCTTGATGAAAAGCTTTGTTCTTGTTTTAAAAGTTTGCACTTGAATCTTAAGAAATAAATCCACCCATGTTGTCAAGCCACTTTGTGTTTGAGTTGAGAATGAAATTTACAAGTTTGAAAAATAGGAGCCAAACTTAATATCTTAATATATTTAGGTAAAATTCACATAAGATAAAATTAGCCATTTTTAAATGAACAAATCTTTGGCATTTAGAACATTCATAATGTGCAACCACCGTCTCGTTCTAGCTCCAAAACATTTCCAGCATGGAAAGTAAAACCTCATACCCATTAAGCACTTTTTCCCCACTCCCTCCTCCCACCAGTCCCTAGTATCCACCAATCTGCATTCTGTCTCTCCAGATTTACCTATTCTGGATATTTCATATAAGTACAATCATACAATATATGACCATTTGTGGCTGGCTTATTTCACTTAGCATAGTGTCTTTAGAGGTTCATCCTCCTTGTGGCATGTATCATAATTTCATTCCTTCTTATGACTGAATGTTATTCCATTGTATGGATATACCACAAATTTTTATCCATTCATTGGTGGACATTTGAGCTCTTTCCATCTTTTGGGTATTGTGCACAGTGCTGCTTTAAACATGCATGTACATGTATTTTTTTCGAACTCTGAGGTTCGAAATACCTAGGGAGTGTTATTGTGGGATCGTATGGTAATTCCATGTTTAATTTATTTGGCAATTGCCAAACTGTTCTCCACAGCAGCTGAACCATTTTACATTCCCAACAGCAATCTATGGGGATTCCAGTTTCTTCACATTTTTACCAACAGTGGATATTTTCCATTGTATTGTAGCCATTAGCCAAACTTTTAACCATCTTTAAAGGATGCATCTCTAGGTTTATGGAATTGCATTAATCAGTTAACCTGACTTCTACTAGTCCCAAGCATTAGTTTGGAATATTTGAACCCATTCTGTTTCTTTAATATGGTTAATAGAGTAGAACCTTGTTGGGAAAAAAAGGGGTTCATTAGTAATAGTATCTTTCTCATAGTGTTTTTGTGAGGGTTAAAATGAGTTAATCCATGTAAAGTGTTTAGAACTGTGCCAGACAATAGTAAATTTATGATAGGTATTATCATCATATGCAGATAGTAGACATCAGTCCAGTTATTTTCAAGTATTGGCTAGCACATTCAGGGCCTTAAAGGATTGCCTGCCTCTGAAGATTTTGTGGAAAAAGTTCTGGATTTAGAGGTCCGGAGACATGGGCTCATTCTGTCACTAGTTCTGCAACCATGGGCAAATCCAATAACACTCCTGTTATCCTTAGTTCTGTCTGTTTGTTGTTGCTTTTTTTTTAAAATAATAAGACTGGATTCCAAATAAAGATTCCCTTAAAGAAAGGGAAAAATGAGTGATAACAGAAATAGGAAGTGGGGTGGGGATAGGGTATATGGGAATCCCCCATATTTTTAATAACATTTATATAATCTAAAGCTTCTTTAAAAATAAAAGAAATAGGGAATGTGATATTTCATAGGATCCATCATGTCTAGCTTTAATATTTTTCAGTCCCAAAGTATTTTTTTAAAAATCATGTCCCAAGTTCCTGGGTTTCCCACAGGGTGCTATAAGCCTATGGATGATGCCATTGGAAGAAATAATGGTTCTGCTAGGTATAGGGAACTTGCCATTCTCATGATCCTTTTCTTTAAAATGAGGTTTGTGCACACACATAATTTAAAGCAGTGCTTTCAAAGTTCTTTTTCTGTGATCCGCAATGCTGTGCACAGACACATATGTGTATATTAAACAATACTTTATGGAAATGTTTTTGTGAGAAATGATACTGCATGAGATGTGCACTGATTTTCTATTTTTCATTTATGGAAATGCTGGCTGTGACCCACTGTATTAATTTCATGACCTTGTAAAATAGTGCTGTCCATGGAACTTCTTGGAAAGTTAGAAATGTTCTGTATCTTCAACGTCCATTACAATAGGCACTACCCACACACGTGTACGTCACTATTGAGATCTTCAAATGTGGCTGGTATGACTAAGGAACTGAATTTTTTATTTTAATTTAAAGTTAAATAGCCACTTGTAGCTAGTGGCTACCCTACTGAACAGCACAGCTCTAGAAGATTGCAGCCCACAGTTTGAAAAACATGTTTATCAACAGTCTATGAGAAACAGCTGTCCTCTACCTTTGTCCTCCTCAGTTTCTCTGCCTCAGAGGCAACCACTTTCACATCGATTGTTGAATAGTAACTTAGATGATTGTTTTGGTATTTACTGTCCTGTATCTAAATAATGTGCTTGTATTGCTGCTTCTTGATCTGTAACTATTTATTGACCTCTCACAATAAATAGGCATACTTCCACCCTCCCAATAGAGATGTTAGGTAGATCAATAATAATAAGTTTACATCATAAGATTAATGCTATTCAGTGCTGAAAAGTGTAGTAGAAAGTCTGTGATTAATTTTCCTTTCCTAAATTTGTATTCCTCTTGAGCTAACAGTTGTCTTTTTTGTATTTACTTGGTTTCCTATATACCTATAATTCTTCACCAATAAGAATCCTAATAACTTCATCTTCTTGAAGAAATGTTTCCTAGAAAACTTCTGACCTGCTCCTATCTAGATTATTTGTCCTCCTTAACCTGGTATAGGGCTGTTATCTTCAGAATCTACCTTTGCCATCATCGTGCGATTTCCTTTTACTTTTAACATGTGTTGGATCTCATGTTTCCTTTATCCCATCTCTTTTTCTTCTTTGGATTATTACCTCTGTTTTGATAGAATGCGTCCTCCAGTAACTTACTGAGAAAAGATACATGGGAGATACAGTTGAGACCTTGATTCGTTATTTGGCCGCATGAAGAATTCTAGATTGAAAATTTCCTGTCAATGTTAAAAGCATGATTCCATTTTTATCTGGCTTCCAGTGTTACTTTTTGCAACTCAAAGGCATTCTGGTTTCTCTGATCTTTTTAAGTGGCTTGTTTTTCCTCTCAGAAGCTCATAGAGTCTTTTCTGGTCTCTGAAATTTCATGAGGATATGCTTTGGTGTGTATATATTTTCATTCATTATGTTAGGTCACTATAATCCGGAAACTCATATATTATGAGTAATACATTTGTTCTGGGAAATTTTCTTGAATTATTTGATACCTTCCCCTCTATTTTCTTTGTTCTCTCTCTCTAGAACTCCTATTATTCAAATGATGAATCTCCCGGGCCAATCCATTCATATTCTTATCTTTTTGAGCCTATTTTTCATCCTTTAAAAAATTCTTTCTGGGGATATTTCCTAATGTTGTTATTTCAACTCTCCTCTTGAAATTTTCACTTTTTGCTGTCATGTTATACTTTTCAAGAGCAATTCTTACCTGTATATTCCATTTTTGCAGCTTTCTGTTCTTATTTCATGGTAGTTTTCCTGAAAGGTTTTCCTTTTTTATTATATTTTCTTTTCTCTGCAGAGTTGATTTATTCCAGTTAGCCTTGGCTGCTTGTTTCAATCTCTGTTTTATGGTAGAGGCTTTCTTAAAACGTTTGATAATCCTTGTCTGCTCATTTAAAAAGAAAGTACTAGAATTCTGATTGGAAAGTTTAAGTGTAGGTGGAGCTTCTTGAATGAATTTCACCGCAAGGTGATTTGGGCTGGGCCATTTTGGAAACACATGTCAGTATCTTTAGATTTTTCCTATAGCACCCATCAGGTTTCCCTGAGAAGTTTCTTTCAGTCTCTTGTTTGAAGGTTACATGTCAAACTGTGTGTGTTCTAGGGGACATGTGGAAGAAGGGGGCTGGGCAGGGGTCATTTCTGCATTCAGCATGCATACATTTGCTTAATTCCCCTGTTTCCTGTACAGTACCCCTGACCTGTACCCAATATCCCCTCAGTTGTACCATCTTCAGTCTTAAGCTGGGGTTGAGGGGAGTGGAAGTCAACTCCCCAGCAGTGTGGTTCAGGGAGGTGGTCTACGGATCTGTTTTTTTGTAAGCAATTCTCAACCAATCCTTATTTTTGGCCTCAACCCCTTCACCTCCACTTTTAGAGGTATCTAGTGCTGCCATTTCCAGTTCCTTTTGGACATTCTACATAATATAAATCAGGTTGGTACTGATTTCCCACTGCCAGTTTAGAGTTTGGTTAAGATTCCACTTACCATTTGCTTTTCATTTCCAAAATACTGTTAACTGTTGTCACTTCTATTTTCCAGGTGCTTGTGGGTTGACAGCTTAAATTATTCATTGCACTTTTAGTAGGTTTTTCTTTCTTTCTGGAATTCCTTTATTCTTTGCCCAGAAATCACCCCAAGATTTCTTTATGAAACATAAATAGGTCTGTCTCTTAAGTTATTAAGTGGTCTCTACTTAGCTATGCATCCAGCAGAATGGCTAAAATAACAAATACTGACAATATCAAGTAATGATGAAAATATGGAACAGTATATGTGAATTCTCATATATTGCTGGAAGGAGTGGAAATTGGTACAACTATTTTTTGAAAGCTGTTTGATTATCCATAAACCTAAACATACATTTACCCAATGACCTACCAACCCACTCTAGGTATATCCTCAAGAGAGATAAGTACTTTTGTCCACCAAAAGGCATGTATAAGAATGATCATAGCAGAACTATTCAAAATAACCAAAATTGGAAACAACTAAGTGTCCATCAACAAGAGAATGAATAAATTGTGGTGTATCCATTCAAAGAAATACTACATAGCAAATTAAATTAATTAACTACAGCTACATGGCCGAATCTCACAGATATTATGTTGTATGAAAGAAGTTAGTCACAAAAGAATACCTTATTTCATTTATATGAAGATCAGGCAAAAGAGATTCTGACACAAAGAATAGTGGTTTTATTTGAAGGGGTGGTGGTAATGACTGGAAAAGGGCATGAGGGAACCTGGGGTATGGGAAATGTTCTATTTCTTGTCTATAAGAGCTTTCTGAATTTGGGTCAGACATGTCTGTTCTGGGGAGGTAAGATTGGTAGTGTGAAGGAGAATTTGGAGGGTGGGTGTATTTGTGTGTGCTGGGGGGGAAAAGGATGAACCAAACAGATTCTTTATTTTCTATCCACTATTTGTTAATCCTCAAACTGATCAGTCTTTGGAACACATGTGTTTAATCAACTGTGTGGGATAGCCTGAAAAGAACATTTGATGAGGGGCATCTTTTTGGTCCTGAATGAGAGATAGCAGGCCTAAGCATCTGTGAAGTAAGTAGCCAGGCAACTTGGGTGAACTTAAAATACCTGAACATAGGCTGGTATATTTCAGTGTTTACACCTACATAGCTTCAGGTGGACTTAGTTTTTGAGAGACATGACTTCTTTTTAAAATTTTTTTTTATTTTTTATTTTTTTAAAAAGATAAATAGATCACACAAAACGTTATGTTAAAAAACATGAGGTTCCCATATACACCACTCCCCACCCCACCTCCACCCACGTCAACATCCCCTTTCATCAGTCAGGCACATTCATTGCATTTGGTGAATACACCCTGGAGCACTGCTACACTGCATGGACTACAATTTACACTGTAATTCACACTCCCCCCCCCCTCCCCCAGTCCATCCAGTGAGTTATGGCAGGATAAACAATGTCCTGCATCTGTCCCTACAATATCATTCAGGACAACTCCAAGTCCCCAAAATGCCCCCATATAACACCTCTTTTTCCGTATCCCTGCCACCAGCAACTCCCGTGGCCTCCTCCTCCACATCAATGATACAATTTCTTCCATTGCTAGAGTCATAGTTCTATAGTAGAATACCAGAAAGTCCACTCCAATCCATATTATATTCCTCCATCCTGTGGACCCTGGGATGGTGATGTCCTCTCCACCTCTAAATCGAGAGGGGCCTTAGATCCCACATGGTTGATGGATATGATTCTCCTTGCAGTTGTAGGCACTCTCGGTTCCCTGGTGTGGTGGTTGACAATTCTCACCTCCCCATCAGCTGACCTGGGTAAGTCCAACCAACCAGAGAGTAGGTTTTGCAACTCTGCTGAGGCTCAGAGCCCAGCTGGTACATGGGCAATCCAGAGATTCAAGTCTCCTGAGATACACAAACCCCATGAGAAGGTTAATAACAACAACAAAACAAAATAAACAGCAGAATAAACAGTGTCCATGCCTCATTCTTCCTCACTCACCAATTTGGACTTCCTGCCAGATCTGCAGATTGTTTTATTCACACCTCTCTTTAGGATTAAGCCACAACAAATAACTCACAGAAGTAGTTTTCACGTGTTACCAAGGATGGTGTCTCCTGCTTGCCTGCTCACTCCCTTACCCCTCCCCCATTTGTACTGGATCAATTTTTCTTTTGCTTTGGCAAGTTAGTTACCTATTTTCTTCAACTCAAGAAACCTTAAGAGATCTTGAGAGGATGAGATATAAAACCAGAAGATTTCTTAGAAGACACTCCTAAAAGTATCAAGAATCAGAAATGAGCTTTAGAGGTAAGGCCACTTGGGGGCTGCTAAAACCCAACTTTGGCCTCCTTTGAGAGGTTTAAGTTTAATCCTTCTATCTCTTCTTCTCTTGCCTATATGACTCTATCATTACAGTTTTTTAATAGGTGTCTGTATTTTGCAGGTGTTTCTTAGCTAAAATTCTCTATTTTTCCTATTTTCTTGCTCTTTTAATCTCCTATGGTGTCTTTTGTGAATAAAAGTTACTAAATTTACTGGAAAAAAAAAACATCTTTGCCCAATTCATATTTCTGCATTGGGTTGCAAGAAATCAAATAAACAAAAAAAAGCATCACACTTCTAGGAACAAAGGAAAAGGGAAAAGAAAGAATATCCAAATCCACCCACCTGTGTGACTCTCTAGAGTGACTTTTACAGCAGAAATCTGAAAATGTTCCTTTTGAAGTCTGGTATGTATTCTTATTACTAGCTCTTTGCTAGCCCATGGAGTTAAAATAAGCCCAGAACCAGATATATGTGTTATATACATAATAATATATATTACACACAGATTTACATATATTTTCTTCATGGCCAATAGCTCTTTTTATAAATATCTTTCTCACCTCAGCTGCACCTTCACCATTCCTTAAGCACAGGGCACTTCAATTCCTACATTTTGGAATGGTTAACAGAAGGGACAGGGAAATAAATCAGGAAACATTCCTGCCCCAGTGACTGAAGCATGAACTAATAGAGGAAGCACAGTGGAGAGATATGAACTAAAATCTGTCAAACCTGAATCCCCAGCCTTCCTCTGGGTGGCATCGTTTCTCATCCAGATCTACATTTTATTCACCATCGGGATTGATGATGGTGAGAGAATGAACCTTTCTCAGGGATTCCAAATGAGGGAAAGGGTGTGGAGGCTATGATTTCATTCCAGCAGGAGTCTTTTGTTTTGTCTGCCAGAGGCCTCCTGGGCTCTCTTTGCATGTGAATTCTTCATTTTGCTTATAGTATTAGTAATACCTCTTTTGACTCCAGTTCCTGGGGTTGTGGGATATCTGTTGGTCTTTTGGTTTTCCTCAGAGAAGAAAAACTCCCAAACTGACCTGGAGTTGCAAGCATTCAGCATCCTGTCTCCAGGAATAAGGTTGCACAAATATGTTATCTTGAGCTGTTGAATTCATTCTCTCTCTTAAAACATTGGGAAACTCAGTTTTTAAAGACAAGTTGTCCACTGGACTTTTCTTAGATAGCAAAGCCCTTTCTGCTTAAGATGCTGTTAAATTCCAATTCTCTTAGATTTCCATCCTCTTAAAACATGACATCTAACAAAAAGTACTTCTAAGTCCTCTCTTACTTAGTATTGCTAGGTGCTAGAGGAGATAAAAGCAGGTTTTGTGCTATCAGCACACAATATCGTATTCCCGGGGCAGGGTGACTTCGAAGCTGATCTGTGAGGCTAAAGACTAAGTGTGTAGGAATTTGGAAAAGATAGACATTGTTTTAGGTTTCAATTGTCTGGGAAGGCTTCCTTGGGGCTTCCAGTCTCAGCCTAATATTAAAAAGCAGAGGTGACTCTTACCAAATTCTAGCTAATAGCTAGGAGTGTGCATTTGTCTGCAGCAGCAAGCCCCTGTGCCCCATCAGCCCTCAAGGACTAAAAGGGGGTAAGAGCACAAGATTCTCATGGGTCACAGCTTTTGGTTCTAGATGAGAGATTTCAGGTGTGCTTGTCATATTGATGCCCTCCTCCTTTGAGATGGGCAGAGTTCCCTGGCAGATTACTTTCTTGTCTATTTATCCAAGTGGGTCACATATACAATCTATTTGTAGTATGAGATGAAAACTCTTGGGGAGCACAATTCTGGATGTATCTCTCTTTTTGGAGAGCATTGGTAATACATGATCACAATGATTGGTTTTCATGTCCATAGTCCCAGGCTGACTGTAGGTTCTGGGAAGGTCAGGGCTGCCTTGTTTGCTGTTATATCTCTATTCCCTGCCACTGTGCCTGGAACGAAGTACATGTTCAGAAAGTATTCAGTGAATAAATGAATAGTTGAATAAAAGAGAAAGTATAGGTCTTGAAGGATGAATAAAATTTGGAAGGATTTTCAGGGGAGGTCAACAATAGAGTCAGATATGATCATGATGTGAGCCAGGCACAATCTGTAGAGGATCTCAGAGGCCCAGAACTGTTCAAATTTTGGGACAGTAGGAAATTGTCAGGCCCCATAGTGCTTGTTTAACATAATACTGGATGAACAAAAAGACACTGAAGCATTATTGTCCAAGAACAAAGTCAAAATTAAAACAGATGGTAATTGACACAACTGGTATTGATTTTTCTCTTAGCACCTAATTTTAAATCAAGCTTTGTCTACCCTCCATGGGAAATTTCTCACATGGTTCATATCCCGATTCCAGTAATACCCAAATGTTCCCATATCATATTTCAGCTCAGAGGCCCTCACTGAAACCTCCGGCATCCGCAAGGGAACAATGCTCTGCCATCCCTCATGATATATGGGTGAGGGGAGGTGAACTCTGTTGTTTTCTTTACTGATATACTGCTTACATTGCTTTCCACATGAAGAAAGGTTCTTAGTCACTATTTCAAAACTCCTCTTAGGTGTCATAGTTTCCAGGAAGTCTTCCATGAGCCCTCTAAGGTTGAGTTAAATGCCCTCCTCTGGTTCCTGCAGTACCAAATGCTTATTGTTAATGATGAAATACCAATCACAACTAACAGTATTGAGTTTTTAATGTGTTCCAGGAACAATGCTAAATGCTTGACAAGCATTATCTTGTTCAAGCCTTGCCACAGAACCGTATGGTAAGCACTTTTATTATGATCTCTATTTTACAAATGAGACTTGAGCACAGAGAAATTGAGTGTCTTTGCTCAAGGTAATACGGCAGGTTCATCTGAGGCCAGAGCTGCTGCTTTTATTCACTATTATTTACCTCTAATGAGGCCTTTACCACACCTAGTTGTAATGGTCTGGGTTGTGTCCGCCCTCCCTCCCCTAGAATGTTAGTGCCATCATGGCAGGGTTCAAGTCTCATCTGCATCCCCACTGCCTGACACAGGGCCTGACAGAGACGGGCAATAAACATTTGACTGGAAAACATTTTTAAAAATATTTAGGGTGTTAAATTTTTAGAACACTTTTTTATTAGAGAAGTTGCAAACAACTAAGCAAACACATATAACGTGCAGAATTCCCATACGTCACTGCTCCACCAACACCTTGCATTGTTGTGGAACATTGTTACAGATTATGAAAGAACATCAAAACGTTACCACTAACTATGGTCTATAGCTTATATTTGGTACATTTTCCCATATACTCCCTATTATTAACACCATGTATCAGTACTGTACATTTGTAATAGTTTATAAAGAACACTATCAGATTTGTACTGTTAACCACAGTCCATCTTCTACCACAGGGTTCACTGTTTTATACATTCCGTGCCTTTTACAATCCATCCAAAGTGAACACTCAGTGGCTCTTTGTTTCATCACAGAGTTGTACAGTCATCTCCTCAGTAAAATTTTGAGCGTTTTCCTTAGTCCAAAGAAAGAATCTCATACCCCCCTTTTATTTCCCTTAGCATTGATATATTGAGTGGAAAACATTTGAATGAAAAGAAACGAAAATCCCCAGGCGTCCACCAGATGGTGGTGTGGGATCCTGAGAAAAAAGTGTCCTCCAGGACACTTCCTTTCCCATGGAATACCCAAAGAATCCACATTGTTTTCTTTTCTTTTCCAGATAAAACTGAGTGGGTGGCACAAATATTTTCAAGATAATGTTTCGACAGTAATTGACACAAGTTTGACAATTTAATATACGACGTTATGGCTTGACAAAAGGGAAGGTTGACCTTACTTGAAACTTTCAGATTCATAACTTCTTTCAAAGACAGCATAGTAGTTTTCAGGCCCTTGTCACTGTTAAAAAGATATAAATAAAAATCAGAATTGCCTAAAGCATTGAAGGAGGCCGTGAAGCGGAGCAGAAAGTTTTCCTGACTGGAAGGCAGGAGCCTTGTATTTGGATGGCTCTGCCATTAACTAATGGGTGACTTCAAGCAAGTTATTTTTCTTTTCTGGGCCTCAGTATCCTTAGCTATAAAATAAAGTGGTTAGGTGAGACTTAAACCCAGAGGTATTTTTCTCCTGCTCACCTCTCTACAGAGCACCTTAAAAAGCAGCATTATATCATAGTGGTAACAATGATCATGGTCTCTGGTTCAAGTCTCATCTTGGCCCCTACCAACTATATGACATTTGGCAAGTTACTTAACATTTTTGGGCCTCAATTTCCTCATCTCTATAATGGGAATGATATCATATCTACCTCCCAGGGTTTTTTGGTAAGGATTAAGTGAGATAATGCATGTAAATGTTTAACATAGTGCTTGATATGTAAGTTACAGGGAAAGCTGTTATTATATACACTAACAGTCATATTTTAACAACTTTCAAGAGTTTGGCTTTACATTTCGTGGCCAGTAAGGGGGGAGACTTTAAGTAATAAACCATAAATAGCCAGACTTTGCCCTTTTATAAGTACAAAGGTAAATGCATTTCATGTGTGTGAGACAAGGCTAAGTATGTGATTGAAGCAGAGAGCTGCAAAAGTAACCACAAACAATTGGAAGGAATCCTCATGCATTTTGGGTGGGAGTGTAAAATGATACAACCAGTCTGGAAAAAGTTCTGGCAGTTTCTTACAAAGCTAATCTTCCCTGTGACCCAGCATTTCCACTCCTAGGTATTTACCCAAGGAAAGTGAAAACATATGTCCACACAAAGATCTGTATGTGAACATCCATAAAAGCTTTATTTATAATAGGCAGAAACTGGAAAAACCCAAGTATCTTGTGTGGTACAGTCATACAATGGAGTACTACACAGCAATAAAAAGGAACAAACAACTGATACATGCAGGGTCATGGAGGCTTCTCAAAAATACTATGCTGAGTAAACAAGTCTTGTACAAAAGAGTTCACATGATATGATTCCATTTATATGAAATTTAGTAACAGGCAAAACTAATCAATGATGGGAAAAAGTCAGAATAGTGGTTGCTTCTGGGGATAGGGATTGGTGATTGCCTAGGAAGAAGTATAAGGAAATTTTGTGGAGTAGTGGTATTGTTTTATATCTTAACATGGGTTTGAACTACACTGTTACATTTGTTAAAACTAGGCAGTGTAAAATTAAGGTTTGTGTATTTCATTGCATGTAAATTCTACCTCAAAAGAAAAAGAGAACAGAAAGCAAATATTGAATGCTAGTTAATGATAGCCTTGCTGAAAGTGTTTGGGAGTGAAGTGTACTGATTTCTGCACTGATTTTGAAATAACTTCAAACTTTACAAAAAAACCCAGAATGGATAGACAAATGGATCGAGGGATGGACAGGTGAACAGAAATGTGATAAAGTCAGTATAGTAAAATATTAATGGTATGTGACAGTTTGAAGCTAGATGGACCCTAGAAGACCATATTCTTAAACCTAATTCATTCACAGGGAGGAGGAAAGTCTCAAGAATGACCCAGGGACAGCTCTGAAGCCCAAAGAGATGAGATGTTGGCTTGATCCCCTGGGCAATGGAGAGTTATTTAGTCTGTGCCCCTCTCCTACTTCTTTGCTCCATTAAGTTGTGGCTCTGTAAAGCCATACTGATTGTTTCCAGACAGTATCTATTCTGATTGTTTGTTATTCCATTCTGATTGGACAGTGGCCAAGTCCTACAGCTGTTAAATATTTTTAATATCACCTCTTCCCACCTCATTGGGTAGTTGTAAGATTAATGAGGATAATGTATATAATGTGCCTGGCACATGCTGGGCACTCGATAAATGAGATAGGGAACGTGTTTGATGCTCTAGTAGGTGACTTTGAAATAGGGTGCCTTCATCCCAAGCCCACCACAACTCCAAGAAGTCTCTAAGGGAGGCACTCGAGGCCCCTGAGGTCCAATCCAAACCACAAATATCTTGGTCTTTATCAAACCCCACCTCCCCCAAATACTGCACATATCCCCGTGGAACAACTGAGAAGCCCCAGTTGGACTGTGGGAACTGTCCCATTTATTCTTCCTCTTTTGAGAATGGACCTACTGTGGTGGTTAGTGACAGGCCACATCTTCAAGATGGTGCTGCTAGGAGCAGGTAAGGTGGGTTCCAACATATCAGAAGACAGTGATCTCAGACCACTGTCAGAAGGTCCTCTTTCTTCAAATAAGGCTGTGGACTTTAGTGCTTGGAGCTTGGATCCAGAGTCAAAATTCTCCCCAAATCAGAATCCTGGCAGTCTCTTGCTCATGCTCATCCTCCTCCATATCCTGGCACTCCCTGTTTTCCCCCAGTTCACAGGGACATGTCTGTGAGAGTTATAAAGGCACAGACTGTGTCTTGTTCACTGATGTGTCTCTAGGATCCAACACAAATTTGAGCTGCAATAAGTATTTCTTGAATGAAAGAATGAATTAATGAATTAATGATTCTTTCTTGGTCTGTAGTTGGTGCTTCTCAAAGACTTCTTTCCTGCCCTCCCTCAGAGTCCACTGTGACTTTGCCAGGCTCCTGGACTCCAGTGATCCTGTCCTTTGGGACATAGCCAAATTCAACTCAGTTCAATTCAGCCAACTTCCATGGAGTTGCACTATTGACTGGAAGCATTCACAGTCTCAAGGAATGGCAAATGCATTTCCTAGCCAATGGCACCTTGATTGTACTTTTTAAACAAGCTTGGCATGGAACAGAAACATTTCCGAAGCTTTTTGAAAGTCTAAATATATGATTATAAATTGCTTTCCTTTGTTAACACACTCGATTACCACTCAGGAAACAAGTGAGTTCTCGATGATGAATAAACAGATGAGTACTTGACAGGTATTGTGCAGGTGTGGAAGGGTAGCGGACGGGTGGGGAGGAATGAGACCCAACCCCTGTCTGATAGATTTGCAGTTTCATCAAGTTTCATGGGGAGAGTATTTGGTATCTCAGCCATTCAGGGCTGGCCTGGGGCTGAGATTTAAAAGGATACCTACCAGCCTTTCATGAAAAGAAACCCAGACCCTCTCACACTTTCCCCCAAATACACACACCACCTGTTGTTGCATTTTTCTGAAGGTTAGGCCTTTTGAAATTTTAGGACAATCCACCATTCCTGTCTCCAACCTTTTCTCTCATAGTTATTTCTTTTACTGGAATTAGAGTGTGGACTACAATGTGGACCACTGTCCATGTGGTGCAGCGGTGCTCCAGAAGGTATTGGCTGGGTGCAGTGGATGTGCTGCAAATGATGGAAGAGATTGTTGACGTGGGAGGGGTGGGTTAGGTGGGGTGGGGGGTATATGGGGACCTCATATTTTTTTAATGTAACATTTAAAAGAAAAAGAAGAAGAAAAAAAAGAAAAACATTGTTAATAGCAAAAACCTAGAAATAACATAAATCGTACAATAAAGCCTAGTTTAAGAAAATTATTGTACAGTCACTCTCTGAAATATTGCATAGACAATAAAATATTGTAGAGGAAGTTATTGACATGGGAAATAGTCACAATATGTTGTTAAGTGAAAAAAGCTACAAAGCAATGTGTGTGTTTTTGGACACATGCACACTATTGGTATTCTTTTTTCCTTGATGCTTAGCTGTGTTTTTCAAGTTTTCTGTATTGAACACTGCAATCCGAGTTAGGGTAGAGCTAGGAGGAGATGATGATACATTATGAAGCATCTGAGAGCAAAAACCGATTATCAATCAAGGCTGCCTTAAGTCAGTGAACTTCAAGGAAGACCTAAGGCACAAGTATTTACTATGCTGTTTTTCAAGTGCAAAGGTGAGGAAATGGTGTCTATTGGTTGTGAGGATTTAAGACACACCCAAGAAGACTGGACTCTATTAAAGAAGCAATGGAGAGCAACTTTGGGTTTCTGAATATAGAGGTGAATTGATGGAAGTGGTATTGGAGGAGAATTATTATAGCCATAGCATAATGGTTTGGGTTGTAGGCAGGGAAATCTGCCAGGAGACTGTCGGTGTGTATACTTGATCTGAGGTAATGAGATCTTGGATTAGGTTTGTGGCAATAAAACCAGAAAGGAAGGAGCGGATGGATCTAAGAGAACTACCAAGAAAGAATTAGAGTTTGAGATTCAAATTTGGCCAAATATGTGCTGGGTGGTAGTTAAAGTAATGTAAAGAGACACTTTCCAAGAAAATGGTGTTGAGAGAATAGCTGAAGAGTGAGTCTTCAGGGATTCCAACAGTTAATTGGAAGAGAAAAGAAGAAGAGCCAGTGAAAGAGACAGAGAATGATGGGTCAGAGAGATAAAAGAGAAACTTGAGAAAGCAATGCCATGAGAGCCAAGGGTAGGACAGTCACAGGAAAGAGTGGGCGGTTAATGGTATTAAATTCATCCTCAAGGTCAAAGATGCAAATTGAGCAGAAGCCCTTGCATTTGGCCTAGAAGTCACTGTTGAACTTAGAGAGGTTTTGACAGAAAGCATTGGGCTCTAGAAGGTTCCAGGGGATAAAGAAGTGGGGAAATGGAGGCAGCACATGGATACCAGCAATGTAACAAGATTAATGGTATTAGGACTGTTAAAAACAAGGTCTCACTTTTATAATTCTAATCCTGTTGCTCAAGAACTCTGAACCTCAGTTTCCTCTTCTGAAACAGGAATTATCCCAAGAAGCTCATAAGGCTGTGGGAAAGTACAAGAAAAGTTTAAAGAAATTGTTTTCATGCTATAGTGAAAGGGTTTCCCCCTCTACACTCACCCCAACAAATTAGGTATTTCTGAGAATGTTTAAACAGATCAGAGTAACCTTTTATCTCAATAATCATGTCCCTAGGTTGGTACCAGTTTTAAAGTTCCCTAGCTGTGGGGAAACGGACTTTGGCCCAGTGGTTAGGGCGTCCGTCTACCACATGAGAGGTCCGCGGTTCAAGCCCCGGGCCTCCTTGACCCGTGTGGAGTTGGCCCATGCGCAGTGCTGATGCGAGCAAGGAGTGCCGTGCCCCACAGGGGTGTCCCCCGCATAGGGGAGCCCCACGCGCAAAGAGTGCACCTGGAAGGAGAGCCGCCCAGCGCGAAGGAGGGAGCAGCCTGCCGAGGAATGGCGCCGACCACACTTCCCGTGCCGCTGACGACAACAGAAGCGGACAAAGAAACAAGACAACAAGACGCAGCAAAAAGACACAGAAAACAGACAACCGGGGGAGGGGAGGGGAATTAAATAAATAAAAATAAATCTTTTAAAAAAAAAAAAAGTTCCCTAGCTGTGTCCTCTGGCATTCATCACTCCAAGCACTTTTTTTAAAAAGATTTATTTTTATTTATTTATTTCTCTCGGCCCCCCCCCCCCCCGTGGTCTATTCTCTGTGTCCATTTGCTGGGTGTTCTTTGTCCGCTTCTGTTGTTGTCAGTGGCACTGGAATCTGTGTTTCTTTTTTTTTTTTATTGACTTTGTAATAATATTACATTAAAAATATATATATATGAGGTCCCATTCAACCCCACCATCCCCACCCCACCTCTCCCCCCCCAGCAACACTCATTCCCATCATCATGACACATCCATTGCATTTGGTAAGTACATCTTTGGGCACCTCTGCACCTCATGGTCAATGGTCCACATCATGGCCCATACTCTCCCCCATTCCATCCAGTGGGCCCTGTGAGGATTTACAATGTCCGGTGATTGCCCCTGAAGCACCATCCAGGGCAGCTCCATGTCCCAAAGACGCCTCCACCTCTCATCTCTTCCTGCCTTTCCCCATTTTGTTGCGTCATCTTGCTGCGTCAGCTCTCCTCTCTGTGTGTGCGGCACCATTCCTGGGCAGACTGAACTTTCTTTCGCACTGGGTGGCTCTCCTTCCGGGGCTCACTCCTTGTGCATGGGGTTCCCCTACACTGGGGCACCCCTGCGTGGCATGGCGCTTCTTGCGGGCATCAGCACTGCGTGTGGGCCAGCTCCACATGGATCAAGGAGGCCCAGGGTTTGAACCAAGGACCTCCTATGTGGTAGACGGATACCCTAACCACTGGGCCAAGTCCGCTTCCCGCTCCAAGCACTTTTAACAATTCTTCCCTGAGCCCTTCTGAAGTTCGAACATGGAGGCAAGGTGATTAGGCAGGAGCCAGTGGTAAGGGTCATGTGAAATGTCTGTGAGGCCTGTGTAGAGGCTGTTTGAACCTTGGATATGGGTAGGTACCAACCTCATCCATACAACACAGAAAGCTGCAGCCCATGAGTGGATGGTGATTTGGAGGGTGGCTCAGGTAGAGGCACCAGAAAAACCTTCACTTTTTAAACCATGGTACCTGCATAATGAATTGCCCTGGACTGAATGATTTAGAAGAGGCAGCTTGGTTTTCAAGGTATGCATGAGTGCATATATTCTTCTCTCCCTCCTACTATTTCTCATTTGACAATTATTTACAAACAGACCTGGCTAGCACCACCTCTATTTTTTTTTAAACGATTTCATTAGCTACAGACCAACCCTCCGAGCCCTTTTTTTTCTTTTTTCTTTTTTCCCCTTTTTCTTTATGAAGGCCCATTCTGTTTCCATTTTAATCTACTCTGGACTGATTTATGTCTTAGTGCCTGTTCTCCCCTGAAAAGCAGGTATCTTTGTGAGAAAAAAATGCCTGCCTCACAAACCTAGACCTGCTACCAGGCTCTGGAGAAGCACAAAGCTATGTGCTGGCCTAATTGGAGGTGGGGTGGGGGAAGGGTGAGCATATTCTCTAGAACTGGCACTTTTCAGACTCTGAGACATGTAGAGAATGTTGTCAAAGGGCCTTTTTAGTGACTCCTCTTAATGAAAAATTTGGCTTCACTTCTGGAAAGATGGTTTACCCAAGGGAAGTGGGCCACATTATGGATGTAGTCTTACATGCCAGGATATCTGGGCCCTTTTAAAAATGTAATAGGAGATCAGACCAGGGGTACTTCCAAGGAGAGTGGTAGAGTATCAGAAACTTTTTTGGAAAACCTGGGAGTCCTAAGCTCTGTGGTCTTCAACCAAGTGCTTAAGTACTGAGTTACCAAATTTGGCCTGGGCATCTTCTGAATAAGACGTTACCCACAGGCTGAGGGAAGGAATGAGAGTTAGAAAGATAGACAGGCCAGGGCCCTTGTCTTTGGCCATAAGATATGGACAAATGGTCTTGTCTGCCATGTTACAAGAAAAGGTTTCTGCAGTCTCACTTAAGGGCCCCTGGGCAGCGTCTGCCTTGGGGGGCCAGATGCTGTATCTGGGCCAAAGCTGGGCTTGCAGGGCAGGTGGCCAGAGCTTGGAAGGAATTCTCTTCCGCAGCCCTGGGGTCCAGGGTTGGCCCCAGCAAGCTGCACGGCCAGCCTCTGCTGCCTGGGGCCTTACGCATTCCGAACCCCCGCCCCCTCCTCCCTTCCCCTGGTTTCGCCTGCTCCCTTGTCCCTTCCTCCTTTCCCCACCAGTTGTCCCCTATCCCCGGAGCCGGAGCCGCGAAACAGCCAGAGCCTGGTAAGGGGCGGACGCGGGGCGGAGGGGGCGTGGTGGGGAACTGGAGGAGGGGCACGGATGAGGGGATAAGGAGGCCCGCGCGCGCGGCACCCCCAGCCACTGTGCAGCCTGCCCGAGAGCTGGCTGCCACCGCCGCCGTCGTCGCGTCCCGCGACCCGCTCCCCGCTAGCTCGCCCGCTTCCCTTCGTCCAGGAGAAAGGTCACCAGCGTCCTGGAGTCGCCGTGTTACTTCCCAACAGCTATGAACTGCAGCGAGGGCCAGAGACTGCGAACTCTCCTGAGCCGCCTGCTGCTTGAGTTGCACCACCGGGGTAACGCCAGCGGCCTGGGCGCGGGCCGGGGGCCGAGCATGGGCATGGGGGTCGTGCCTGACCCCTTCGTGGGCCGCGACGTGACCAGCGCCAAAGGCGATGACGCCTATCTCTACATTATGCTCATCATGATCTTTTATGCCTGCCTGGCTGGAGGCCTTATCCTGGCCTACACCCGCTCCCGCAAGCGCGTCGAGGCCAAGGACGAGCCGTCCCAGGTCTGCGCAGAGCACGAGTGGGCCCAGGGAGGCACCCTGGCCGCCGCCGACGCCGAGACTGCTGCCGGCTCACCAGCAGAGGACCGCCGCCTGCTCGCCACCGCAGACCTTCCAGCCCTCGCCCAGGGCGCTGAGGGTGTCTAGAACCACCGCCCCAAGTTACTCGCGCCCTCCTCATCTTGCTTATCCCAGGGCGGGGCTTCCGCCCTTTCCTCCCCTTTCAGGGTTCGCCTCACCTGAGGCCCTGGCAAAGATGAAAGGTCAGGAGACCTTGTCAGGAAGGCCCTGGAAGAAGTACCATCCTACCAACTCCCGGCCATTTTCTCCCTCCTTTCCCCACAAGCTTCCACCCCCACCCCACACACTAAACTGCCTTTGCTCTCTTGTCTTCAGACAGCCCTGACACCATGCTCCAGCCTTCTGGGAACTGAATCCAACACATCCAATATTTGGCATTGAACTGAAGCGCTGAAGTCTATCAAACTCTGAGCTGTCTGTCAGCTGCTCTAGAGGCCACCAGGGACCGCTCACTCTGCAATGCCAACCGGCTTGCCATCACGGCTAGACCAGCTGCAGCAGTTCCAGCTTCCTGTTGCCTTAGGGACAGAGACAAAGAAAATGGAGAGACCTCAAACATCTTTTCCCTCCCTCCCTCTTTCATCAGGGAGCTAACAGGACAAAAGGACCAGTCTGTGGGATAGAACGGACTTAATGGGGACTGAAGGTGGAGGGGAGGGGGCCTCCAAAGGAGGTAAAGACCTATGACCCTAACTGTATGGTTTTCTTGCATCCCCAGTTGTCATCCCAAAGGTAACTTGCCTAATTTTTAGTAGCTCTGCCTTCTTCTGCTCTGGATAGCCATTACCGGGTGTATCACTCCAGTTATCCAAATGCTTCTTCTGTATTGATTCAGTTGTTATTGCAGCTGTCTGCTTCTCAATGGATCATGAGGCTCAGATATCCCCTGCTCTGTAAGCCTGGGGAATGTCAGAGACAGATAATAAAGGTTGTTGAAATAACCTATGCCTCTTCTCTTAAAGCCTTGAGACCAAGTACTATCCAGAGAAGAAGTCTTACTTGCTTTTGAAAATGATGTTAGGACTTTGGGGTTGGATTGTTGTTATAGTTAAACCTATTTAACTCTGTCTACATATTCAGTTCCAATATAATAGGTATGGTTGTGGGGGAAGAAAAGGTTTATATGGCCAAACAGGTTGTTTCTTCAGGTGTTTCCAAAGTTGCACCTGCTTTATTACTTTGCCCCACCTTTTTTCCCTTAATTCTGAAACACTTGCAAATATCAGAATGCTAATAAGGGTTTCCCACTTTCCTTTTGCAATTTTTCTGAATGCACTTATAAAAACTCACAGCAATCACAATAAGCTACTATAAAAGCTCATTTTCATTAGTGACCCTAGTAACTCTCTCAAAGAAGTGGCTTATTAAGAGAGAAAAAGTTCACAAAATAGTGTATACCTGAAATCAGAAGAAAGAATGCTTGTACTAGGCAATCCCAACCAATGATGGGTAAAGTTAGACATGTGGGTTTATTGATTTATTTTCCCTGTCGCAAGAAGGTCATTAGAAACTGGCCTGCTTAGGACTGAAATGCTTTTATCTTATGACGACTGTTTGCACTTTATCACACACATAAAATCACCTCAGTACTAAAGCCAATTTGCTTAAACACAGCTGGGTTCATAGTAATCATAGGACAAAGGTATTCTGGGTCACTTAAATACTTTGATAATACACAAACCTCATTTGAGGCATTGTTTTTGACCTTCTACACCATCTGGTATTTTACTGGAGCTATTAATAAATTAAATGAAATTATTTCCATTCCAATGCTTCACTCCTTGAAGATATACTGGCCTTGTCCCATTGGCTCCTCTCCAGTCCTATCTCCAGTCCTGTGGTTGCCCCCTTTCCTGGCAGGTGGGGGCCAGGGATTGGGCAGGAGCCCAAGACAATGAGAGGACGAGAGGGGATACTTTGATAGCTATCTCAGCCAGGCAGGGAGGCCTGAGGGAAAAGTGGAGGGGGAGACACAGATGTATAGACATGCCAGGAGCATGTGGGGGCTCAGTCCCCAGCCTTGTACTTCAAGTACAATAATGTCCCTCATTTATTTGGCTTAACTAGAAACACAAGGTTGTTTCCACAACAGAAACATAATCACTGCTTGAAATGTTGAAACTTTATAAACACATTTGTAACATTGTTTTCATCGATATCTCTTACAAATATATTGCCAAAAAAAAAGAAGCTGGGAGCAGTTGAGATAATGCCTATAATAAACATTAATGGGCAGGTTGTGAAAAAAGCAAGTTGCAAAACAGCCCTGCTTTTAAAAACATTTTAACATTTTTATGATGATTTAGGCTACCAATTAAGATCATTTAGAGCAGGGGTTCTTAACAAGGGGTCCGTGAGCTTGAACAGAAATTTTTTAAAAACTACATTATTCTTGTGGGGACATGTTGGTGTGGGTGTGGATGTGATAATATTTATTAACTAATGCACGGTATAGTGTGGACTTAGTAAGGGGATCATGGTTTTCACCTGACTGGTAAAGGGGTCCGTGGAACAAAAAAGGTCAAGAGCCCCTGATTTACAGGGTAGCTACAGAACTCTCCCAGGAAGAAAAGTAAATTGGCCTTGGGGAGAGCTATTTGCTTTACTACCCATTCACTTTTTTTTCAGACACTTTCAGGGTTGCAACTGTGTTCCAGATAATGAAGTTTCCCAGAAGTCTGGACACACAACTCTACCAGCCACTGGAGGTGTCAACAGCACTGAAGTGACCAAATTGTGGTCAGCAAAAGAGAGAGAGAAAAAAGAAAAACTAGGTATTTGGCCAATCCACAATTTTGATAATATATTCCTGGATAGCAAGACCTGAATGCACAAGTTGGAAAACTGTTAGCCTTCTCTTTAAAATGTGATTTCAAAGGTGTAAAACGTGATAAATTATGGATTTGTTTTTTAACTCCCCAGTGATCTATTTCTCCCCTTGGCATAAGCAGTCCTGTTTTAGTTCAGGTTCAGATCTTTGCTCCATAATAATAATGAAGCAGAAGACCCATGCTTCCTTACTTGTAACTCGAGGCTTTAGACAAAGTGGGACTAGAAGTTTTGAGTTCTAATGTCTGGAAGTGCTCATCAATAGTACAAAAATAAATGGAAGTTTTTCTTCCATTACAGGCATAATTCTGGGTTGCTGGTTTTACTTTTCTAGAGGGATATAGATGAGGTTTTATATTTGTTTGTGGTTACTGACTTACCCATTTCAATTTGCAGTTTCTTTTAAACCTATGATCTGCACATGATATATGTTAACAAATAGAAAAGGGACTGGGCTGTTTTCCAAATAATCTTGCCTGAGGACTAAAGCAAATGCACCTTGGTGTCCTGGAGAGAGCCAGGGACCAGAAATCAGAACTGGGGTCTGACCCAGCCTTTGCCAATAGCAGGCTTTGTTTCTTAGAGTGAGCTGCTTAACCTCTCTGGGCCCCATTCATCACAGCTGTGGGGATTTGAGGATCAAGTGAGATACATGGGAAAGGAGAAATAGAGCAGATATGGAATTATAAAATGTTAAGTTTATATTTTCCTTTTCTTTCCTTGGGAAATTGCCCTTGGACTGTTGTGGCTCGGGGGGGGGGGGGGGTGCGGGGCGGGTGAGTAGGAGAGAAAATTCTCCGCTATGTATAGTTTATCCTTATTGCTTAAAGAAGAGGGTTCCAGGTACTTGGCCACTAGCGCTCACATTTCTGAGCCAATCTCCTCCATTCTCAGAATCTTGGATAACTAGACTTCCCTTTATCTGAAGGCCTACATACAGTACCTTATTAAGTCAGAGAAAAATGTAAGCAGCTTAATATATAATAATAATATACACAATATACGTAATTGTATAATATATTACATAAATATATATTAACATATAAGCTGTAGGGCTTAATCATTGCTTGAGATGACTTCCCCTCCAGGGATAGTCACATTTTATCATAGATCACTCAGGACAATGTAGAGGTGAGATACGAGAAAGGACTCTTTAATTGCAGATTTCAGTGGAATCTAGAAGGAGCAAATCTTGAAATGTTTATGTGTGTTCAGGAGGGTGCCCAAGTGGGTGTGTACCTCCCACAGCTTCTCGAGTCACATTCTACTCACTGTAAGAAGCTCTTGGAACCCAGGGGAGGACTAAGGTGGCCATGAATGACTGGGATTCAGTAAAAATATATACAGATTTCCTGCCTACTTGGCCCAAAAGATGTCCATTCTTAAGACATCTCAGGGACAGGGGGACTTTCCTTTGCTCTTTTCAGGATCTCACAGTGATTTAATAGGAGTTGCAGCTGCAGCAGTACAAGCCAGAGAAAGAATGGAGATGAGGGGCCTGTTAATTTCACTCCTCTGAGCCATTTGTCTTACCCCACTTCGCTGGGACACCATAGTCAGGACCAGCCTTTGACCAAACTGGATTGGCATTTGACTATTTTTTCCCTTCCTTTTCCAAGCTTTCCCCTGCCATCCCTTGCCCCAGTATCCCAAAACTGTCCCTTCCCCTTTGTCAGGATCTTATGACCTTACTCATTCACATCTAATCTACTACTCATTCTGATAGTGATCCAAAGAATTGCCACTTTAATGGTAGGCTTTTAAGGAGAGAAGTATCAAGAGAGGCTTGTCCTAGGACCCTCAGATCTGATATGGGTAAGGCTTGCTCCTCAATAAAAGAACTATGGCTTTTTCTTTATCTCCACTACCTCATAGGGAGTTTGGAAGACTATAACTCTCAGGCAGCTATATGGCACTTTCATTTGCTAGGCTGGGGGTGGGGATGGGAGTAATTGGGGCAGGTGGAAAGGGTGATAAGCCCTTGTCTTACTCCCCAGTTAGCCCTTTACCCACTGGAAGGCTACTTAGCAAACAGGACATAGGAGGTGAATGGCTGAAGTCATTGAAGGACCATGAGGACTGTAAGGTTGGAATTCTCATCATTTTACTGTCATCTCCCTGTAAGTCTGTAGCAAACCAAGGCCATAGCCAAATGACAAGCCATGCTTCGAAGTGGCAGCTACAGAGTCAGCTAGGTTAGACTCAATCCCAGGTCCTGAGTAACTGGCACCATCCTTTGGAGATTTGGGCTTATCTTCTACCAAGCCCAAGGGACTGGTCAGTTCAAGAGCCCCATGTTTTGACTTTCTCCATCACTAAAACAAAATAATGTGTTACATAAGGGCATGAGCTCTAAAAGCCATACTGCTTGGGTCCAAATCTATGGTCCTCCATTCATTAGCTGGGTGATGTCAGGAAACGTACTTAACCTTTGTCAAGGCTCCTTTGCACATCTGTAAAATGGATGTAATAATAGTACCTTCTTCCCAGGTTTGTTGTAAAGAATGAATAATAAACACAGTGCCTGGCTCAGGGTAAAGGTCCAGCAATATTAGCTATCATTATGTACTTCCCTCTCATCTTGAC
The DNA here is from genome assembly GCF_030445035.2 of Dasypus novemcinctus. Lineage (NCBI taxonomy): Eukaryota > Metazoa > Chordata > Mammalia > Cingulata > Dasypodidae > Dasypus > Dasypus novemcinctus. Next base: position 117,665,553 of record NC_080704.1, on the reverse strand, counting down.
TTCCAATCCCTCCACCCCTCCCTATTATCTAGTGTCAGTAGCTACCTCTTGTCTCCATTTGCCTCATTCCTCCAGCATATAAACCTATCAGTCTTGCCCACCTTACAAACAATCCTCACTTCAGCTATTGTCCCATTTCTGTTCTCTTGTTAAGAGTAAAACCCTTTGAATAAGTGGTCTACACTCTGACTCTACTTCCTTACCATACGCCCTATCTTGAATCCATTGCAGTAGGTTTATTACAACTACCATGCTAGTGAAATTTTGTCATAGTCACCAATGATCTGCATGTTGCCAGAACTAAAGTTTGATGGACAACCCTCATTTTCTGTGACTGTTTAGTAGCATATAATGCAGTCGATCACTCCTTCCTCCTCTTCTCTTGAACACCTCACTCTCCTTGCTTTTCTCCTCCTTCACCAGCCCTTTTCTTCTCACTCTTTTCTGCTGGTTGCTTCTCACCTCTTCTACCTCTCAATGTTGACCTGCTCAGAGCTTCATCCTAGGACCTCTTCTCCATCTACTCTCTTTCTCAGTGATGTCAACTTTCCCAATATGGTAAGTACCACGTTTACATATAAGTACTATCTTTGCAATTATAACTCCCAAATACATATTTTTATCCCTGAAATTCCTACTATGAGTTCCAGACTTGTTTAAGTGACTGCCCACTTAACATCTCCACTTGGATATATCTAAACCTGCCTTAAAGTTAACATGTCCAAAACAGAGTTCTCAAGTCCTTTCCTCCAAATTTGCTTCCCTACTTGAGAAAGGAAAAGCAATCTCTGACATCGGGAAACTGGTACAACACCCATATCAAGGCCTCAGGGCTATTAGAAGCTGGCTTAGCATTCACAGGTTGCCCATGATATTCTCATGTTAGACATAAATAATCTCACAGAATTCCAACATCAGACAAGGTCACTCTGTGACCATGATGAAGCGAGACAAAACAAGACCATTTCATAATTTTGTCTAAGGAGAGACAAAAACAATGTTAAACAATGTTAATTATGAAGTCCACAAAGTACCAAATATCCCCCTTTCATGGCTAATGTGAAGGACCACTAACTCTTTACCAATTATACCTATAATCTTGCTGTAGAGTACCCTCCTCTAAAATAAAGGGAAAGAAACACAAGATAAGATTTATTATGATACTCAGTAATAGAGTTACTCTTTCTTCCTGACAACACCCAACCCAGAGTAAGCAACTGTTTCCTTGAACCCTCCCCCAAATTACCAAATGTAAGACCCAATCCAATAATAGACCCTTTCTAACATCCTCTTCCTGAGACACCCATGGCTCCCCATGATGTGTGTTCTCTTTTGCCGCAATGAGGAATAAACCCAACTTGTTAAATTACAGGTGTGTTCCTTGTAGTCTTTGGCTGGAGGGCGACATAGTAATCCTTCCTATTTTTGTAAAGGTGTCACTATCCACCCAATTGCTTAGGGCAAAATAGGAGTCACTTTAAAACTGCCCTTTCCCTCACCCTCCCACATCAGATCTAGGATCCAAATCCTGTCAATTCTACCTCCAAAAACAACATTACACATGACCACCACTACTGACCACTTCTAGCTCCCTAGTCTATAATCCCATCGTTTCTTTTTTTTTTTTTTTAGGGAAGGAAGTAAAAAGTTTATTAAGAAACAAGAAAATGAGAAAAGTACAAATCCAAGGCATGGACTGCAGGTGTGCTGCAGGGGAGTCATACATGTGGGGACCCCAGGGTGGGTCTTTTAAAACATTTACTCCACCCTCTTCATAATGTTGGGGAGGGACCCCAGCTCTTTGCTGTTTTGATTGGTTACCCTACCTGCTAGTTATCAGGGGCCTAATGGTGAGGCCTTTTGAAGGTATCTGAGGCTTCCCCTTGACCCCAGACAGGATTCTTGTTCCAAATGGGATTCTCATGGTTGAAGTCTCCTGGGATCTTTCCAGCTTTATTCTTGGTGGCAGCCTTTCCTTCAAGGGGTTTCTGGATGAGGTTTTATGGCTATGTGTCCTGTGGCCATGCTTTCTGCCAGGTCTGCCAGGTCTTCCCACTTTTCCCTATACTAACCTTACTCAACTACCCCTTCAGAGAGTTTACATCCTTATTCTTAAGGGGGTACTTCAGGACGATGGTCATTCTTCTGTAGCTACTTCCTGCTGGTTAGGAGGATATACTCCCATCATTTCTTACTTGGACAAGCACAGCACTTCCTAACTGGGCTCCCTTTCTTTACCCTTGTTCTCCACCTACCTTACCTCACAGTCAGGTCTTTACTCAAGAGCCAGAACAATATTAATATTGAAATATTAAAGCAGAATCATATCCCTTCTCTACTTGAAGCCCTCTATGGTATTACCCATACCATTAAAATATAAGCCCAACTCCTTACCATGGTCTACAATGGTCTAAATAATCTGATCCTTGCTGACTTCTCTAAACCTCATCATCTTCTGATACTATCCCCTTGCTCAGTATACTCAAGATACACGAGCCTTCATGTTGTTCCTCGAACACAAGTTCATTCCTGTCTCAGAGTCTTTGCATTTTCTGTTTTTTCTGCCTGGAAGGTTCTTCTCTGACATCTTCTCAGGGCTGTTTCCTTCTCATCATTCATTTCTTGGCTCAAATGCCACTTTCCCAGAGGACTTCTTCACCATCTTATCTATAGTTGCTCCTTTATCCTTGCCCACCACTGTATTCTCTATCCTACTGTCTTATTTCCTCTATAGCATCAAACACTGTCTAAAATTATCATGTTTGTTTTTTCATTAAAAATTTATTGTAAGTCTCTCCTGTGTAGGCTCCCATAAAGGAAGGGATTTTTAGGACAAATTTTTTAAAAGTTGGCATATTTTAATAAATTTTTGAGGCATAATTGACATACAGTAGACTGCACTTATTTGAAGTGTATAATTTGACAAGTTTTGACATATGTATATACCTGTGAAATTAATACCAGAATAAAGACAATGAACATATCCATCGTCCCCAAAGGTTTTCTTGTGATCCTTTGTGCCTCCTTCCTGTTGACCTCAGACAAGCAGTGATCTACTTTTTGTTGCTATAGATTATTCTGTGTCTTCTAGAACTTTGTGTAAGCGAAATCATGCAATATATACTTCTTTCACTCAGAATATTGATTTTGAGTTTTGTTGTATGTTTGTCAATAGATTGTTTCTTTTTATTGCTGGGTAATATTCCATTGTAGGGATGTAAAACAACTAGTTTATCAATTACCTGTTCATTGAGGTTTAAGTTGTTTCTAGCTTTTGGCAATTATGAAGACAATTTTTAATGAAAATTTGAGTGCAGTCCTTTAAGTAGATATATATTGATTGAGGGATTTTGTGTGTCCAGTTTCTTACACTATTCTTATGCCTAGGCACTTATATAATATGTATATAATATGCAGTAAGTATCTGTTGAAAATGAATAAGCTGCTTATTTTAGCCAAGGTTCATGGCATTTTCATTGTTCCTGTACCCACCTTAGAGTTTTTCACCACCCTACCTTTATCGTATTCATGCCTTTCCAATCTGCAGCCCTGGGTGACCCCTTAAATGTGACTGTTTCCACTCTTGGCTTGTTGGAGAAACCTTGCTCATTGCGTTCCCTGCCAATGCATGCTCTTTACCCTAAGCTGGCCCCTCTGGCTGTTCAACAATCCGCTCATTCCTTGCTTACTGACTCCCTATCACATTCCCTACAGCAGCTGCTCCAAACTTCCTGCCCTCTCTTCAAGCCCCCAGCCCCATCCCTCTCCCTCATTCTCGGGAGATGACTTCATCTCCTTCATTACTGAGAAGATTGAGGCCAACTGACAGGAGCTTCTTTGGCTACTATCTGAACCATCTCCACACAGCCATTTCAAATGCTTTTGGCTCTCAGGCAGATGTTCTCCTTCACCTTGCCAAGGTTATGCTCTCTTTCAGTGTGCTTGACACTAGCCTCAACTTTAATAACATTAACCATAACAACAACAGGAAGAGAAAATTTATTTAGCCCTTGATATGGACCACACATTGGGCTGAGCACTGAGAAAACAGCTCTAACTTTTACTAAAGAATGAAGTCATATACATGTATAATTTACTTCTTTTAGCTTAAAAACTTACCATTTTTTTACAAAAGTTTTGCAAGTACAATACTGTAATATTCTTGCATCAATGCCAAAGATGTATGTTGATGTTGGGGGTGATATGGAAAAAGCATGCCAAATGTACATTATGGACCATGGTTGGTGGTAATACTCTGATGAGATTATCTCATAATCTGTAACAAATGTTCCACCATGGTGTGGTGTGTTGGTGAAGGGATGTTGTATGGGAATTCTACACACATGCATGATTGTTTTGGAAGTTCACAACTTCTATAATAAAAATATATTAAAAAATAATAGGGTGGTTGGGGAAAAAACACACCAAATATAAGGCCTATAGTTAGTAGTAATATTTTGACAATATTCTTTCATAATTTGTAACAAATGTCTCACAACAATGGAAGGTGTTGGTGGTAGGGTGATGTATGGGACCCCTGTATGATGTTTTGTAAGTTCAATATTATATACTTATTGTTTATGTATATACATAAATATATATATTGATATACATCAATAAAATTTTTTAAAGTATTGCAAGTACATAAATACTAAACACTTTGCATGTGTTATCTCATTTAATCTTCAAAGCAAGACTATGAGGTAATTTTTTTTAACAGAAGAGGAAACTGAGGATCAGAAAATTTACGTAACTTACTTTGGGTCATATTGTATGTAAGTAGTTGAGCTAGGATTTGAACTAAGCTCTAAATCTAGAGCTCTCCCTTTCCTTCTTTCCTCTCCCTCTGCTCTACTCCCATCTCTCATTCCCTCTCCCTCTCCCTCTTCCTTTCCTTTTCCTCAAAGTTCAGAGGGTTGTCTTAATCCTACTCCTCAGTTCATGGCAAATTATCATCTTTGCCCTAAATATAAGGCAATTACAAGAAAAAGTAAAATAAAGGGAAAGAGAGACACGCTAGGTGCAGAAACAAAGCATTGTGCCAAATTAAGGAGTTTAGGAATTTCATCCTGTAAAAGTAGTGAGCATTTTAGTGAGCATTCCCTTGGGTGCTTGTTAGAAGTTCAGAATCCCAGGCTTTATTCTCAGGCCTAATGAATCAGGCCTGAGAATCAGGCCTCTGGGGCTAGGCAAAAATGTAAGCATAAAAGAACAGTTAGGGGAAGTGGACTTGGCCCAGTGGTTAGGACGTCCATCTACCACATGGGAGGTCCGCAGTTCAAACCCTGGGCCTCCTTGATCCGTGTGGAGCTGGCCATGCGCAGTGCTGATGCGTGCAAGGAGTGCCCTGCCATGCAGGGGTGTCCCCGCGTAGGGGAGCCCCACGTGCAAGGATTGCACTCTGTAAGGAGAGCCGCCCAGCATGAAAGAGAGTGCAGCCTGCCCAGGAATGGTGCCACACACACGGAGAGCCGACACAACAACATGACGCAACAAAAAGAAACACAGATTCCCATGCTGCTGACAACAACAGAAGCGGACAAAGGGGAACACGTAGCAAATAGACACAGAGAACAGACAATTGGGGTGAGGGGGGAGGGGAGAGAAATAAAATAAATAAATAAATCTTTAAACAATTTTTTAAAAATTCGGTCTAGTAGAGTGCAATTGATAATCCTCTGTGCCCAGAAGAAAAAAAAAAAAAACCCAGCATGCTATGACAATAGTCCTGAGGAGAGAGGGCAATGGCCTGGACTATGGTGGTGGCAATGGAGGTTGAGAGACATGGACAGATAGGAGACGTTTTAAAGGTAGAATTGACAGGGCTAAGCAACAAATAGAATATAGGAGGCAAGTAAGAGGCAAGGACCAAGCTCATTAGATTTTGATGGCATACTGGTGATGTCACTAACAGGGATGAGTAAATAAAAAGCAGCACTTTGTGAGGGTAAATGAAAAAGATATCAAGGCAATTATGGGCATATTGAGTTTCTTAGAGACCCTCAGGGGGAGATGTCAAGCAACCAGTTGGAATGTACCTGGGGTACAGGTGAAAGAGTCTGGAGGCTCAGACTATAATAACAAATCCTTGCATGAGACTTACTTACTTGTCAGGCACTGGCCCAAGAGCTCTCTATATATGATCTTAATTAATTCTCATTTTACATATGAGTAAACAGAGGCACAGAATAACTTGTTAAAATTACTAGCATGTGATGGGGGGCAGGTGGTTGGAACTCAGGCAGACCGATTCTAAAGTCAGTGTGCATAGCCATTTATGCTATGCTGCCACTCACAGAAGTCCATTTCAGCTGCAGAGTGATAACACCTGAATTTAGGACAGGCTGAGGCAAGGCTGAGGGCAGAACATTAAATAAAATACACATCTATGGGAGGGGAGGTATAAAGGAATCCTTTGAGGAAGACAGAGAAGGAAGGACCAGGAAGATAACAAGAGAATGGGGAAAGAGTGGAGGCAAAAGGAGAGAAGTGTTTCAAGAAAGAGGAAATGTCTGATGTTGCAGATGTGTACCGACTAAAGGCTGAGAAGACACCATTTGATTTGCTGGTGACTAACACTCGCTAGGTGGCTGATTAGTGTAGGAATAGGGCAAGCCATAGGAAAAGGGTTAAGGAGGGAGTTGGTGGTAGGAATGGAAGACAGCTACTGTGGACTGTTCTTTGGAGAATGCTGGAAAGGAATGAATGGGAAAAGATAATCGACTGATAACTCTTTGGAAGGAGTCAGCATAGCATCTTGAATCATGCAGACAGACCATACTTCCTGTCCTGCAACTTATTTGCAGAGCGATCTTGGGTTCGTGATTTAACTTCCTGGTGCCTCACTTTCTTCATGATAATAGCAGGACCTACCTACCTCAGAAGGTTGTGGAGTGAGATGATACACTTAAAATGCATAGACACTGAGAGAATCAGTACATGACTAGTTGTTGTTATTAGTTGCTCAGTAAATGCTAATTGATTTAATTTGGAGATCTTCAGTATCCTGGAAACTCCAAAATCCAGCCTTCTCAGGGTCTTTGAGATCAGCGATTACTAGACTGGACTTGCCAATTGCTGCCAATAGGAGCAGCCCCCTTGGGGTCACCTCAGACCGAAGCCAGGTCATGGGAGTTAAATTGGAACCTGAGCGGCTTAAGATAGATGCAGCCCTTCAACTCATTACCTCTCTGTGTAGTAAATGGATACAGCTTGTGTCAACTGCATATGTGGATGATTAGGTAAAGAACCAGTTTCACCATTAGGGAGAAATGACTTATCACATATCATTCCCTGGCCTGGTTTTTCTAAGAACCAAATGAAGCAAAGAAAGCCTGTGGTTTCCTGGCATGTGTTTAAGAAGTTTGCCTCCATATAAGATGGGAAATTTCTCTCTCTCTCTCTCTCTCTCCCTCTCTCTCTCTCTGCCCACCCCCCCCCCCCCCCAACAAACTCTCTGGAGTGCTTCCATAAATACCATATAAACATTATGCCACTTAAAAAAATTAGGATATGATGGAATGTGTACATTGCCAAGAGTCTCCTAAAATTTACTGAATTTTTCTTTCAGGATTCTGAATGCATCTACAGATCCTGTCAGACTTCACAGATCAGAAGTGTCTGTTATCTAGGTCTGTAGCTCTATAGGTGCTGTTGAAAATGTTCCAGAATCTGCTTTGACCCTGAGTTATTCCATGAAGGTATATATTTTTAAAGCTGTCCTTCCACCTGCTTCTCCTAAGATGTCAGTGCAAAATGACTCAAAGACTGACTTATGGTAATCTGAGTTTTCCAATTTCATTATCAGCAGGTTATCAGAGACACATTTTCCGTAGGGAATATTTTGCTAAGATTCAAGGCATAGAGTGGTGTTCATGCAAGTCTCATCTGTTGAGCTTGCAACTAACTTCAATGCCCACCCTACAGGGCTACAGTGAACAAATGCTGACTGCATGCTTTCCGAACAACACTGGAGACCGTGGCCCCTAGGAGCCCCCATCCAAAAACAACCTACATGGAAAGGGTTGCTAGGTTTCTCCACTGTATTTTTCCTCTCCATCCCATCCCAGTTTCTTTATCTCCCTAGTCTTAGTTTTTCTGCCCCTTTCTCTTGAGTGTTTGGAGTGATCACCTGCAATTGTATCCTTTCTTGCTCCTTCACCTAGGTCAATCTCAGAGCTATTTGCTGATTGGAAAGACTCTTTCCCATGGCTGAAGTTGCTGCCTGTGCATGTCTGGTGATACTGATCAGAGCTTTCCTAAGGGGGAGCCTATTTCAGCAGAGAACTGGAATTCAAACAAAATGCCTGGCAGGGCAGATACGGGGGCAAAAGAATTTGTAGCGTATTCAGAGATGCCTGCTACAGTACCCTATTAGCTGATCAGAAGGGAGTTCCAGGCTTACTTGGACTATACCTGCTTTCATCCATCAATAGAAAAGCTGCACTTCTCCAAGAGACCAAGTCCCAATACACAAACAAACAAACAGTGTCAGCCTATTTCTCATCTTATTGACTCCTATGGGAGCAGGAAGGCCAAACCACAGGCTGCTGGAGCCCTGGCCTCATGATGTGCTGCCTCTCTAGTCTTTGACTTTGGGTCACATTTATAGTTATGCACAAGTTTCTATGCTTCTCTATCCCTCCCCTGCTGCATGATGGAACTTGGCCCTCCTCAGAGCATCCTCCACTTATTTTTGAGACTCTCTCCAGGTGATGCCTCTCAGGTGCCTTTCAGATGTAGGCACTGACCTGATCATTTTCTCCTACTCCACATCTGCCATTGTTGCTAAGGGTGACCATCATGAGCATGCTTGTGTCCATGCCTAGGCATCTGGCACCACATACTCCTCTGGGGCCACCAGAGAGCTGAGGTATGTGCAGAGGCAGGGTAAACTATGCTTCCTCTAATCCTATTACACATTTAGTCAACGGGACCCAAAGTTAGCTTGCATAAGCCTAGAGTCTCATAACATCACTAGTGAATTTTTCCATCAGCCTTGGGGCCTCAGCACTTGCCCAGAATCTTACAAAGTCTTTATTCATGTCTTGCCAGTCCTCTCACCTGGAAGGCTTAAACCCAGTCCAGTGGGCCAGAGGAAGAAATGAGTCAGGCCAGTTTCCCAAGTCAGTCTCCTCTCTCCAAAACACATCCACTTCCCCCTCAAAGCAGCTCCATCTACCCAAATTCAGGTCCCCTGTACTGCAAACAGTATTTTCCCCTTACCTTCAAGGCAGGTTTGTAGCAATTTGGAGCCACATCCAAAGTATCTCAGACATCTCCATCCCAAGGCAGCGTCTATGCTTCTACCACTGAATAGTTAGAAGAAGCAACTGGGAGGAGGACCTAGGGTTGAAAAAGGATGTTTATGTTTGCTTTTGTTTCTTAAGAAAGGGAGAGGCTTGGACATATTTAAGTGTTGATAGGGAGAGAGAGAAGTTGAACATGCAGGAAAGAGAAGAGGATAATATCTGAAGTAGTGTCCTGGAGAAGAAAGTAAAAGGTGGACCCTGCCTCCCTGCATGGCTAAAGGATTTGGTATGAAAGAGAAGAGACACCTTCTCCTTTGTAGTAGAAGGAGGGAGGGAGGAGAAGATGGGGAACTACTTAGACAAGTTAGAGTGGTGGGGTAAGAAGTTGAGTGCTCCTCTACTTCCTCTTTGAAATGAGAGGGGGGAGGTGGAGGATGATGATTAGAGGTTTGGGAAAAGTGAAGAACATTTGAAATTGTTAATTGTGGAGGAGAATAGAACAATCTAATTAAAGAATCATAAAAGATAGTGGGGCAGCTGAAAGGTTGTCATTGATATTGGTTGTCATGACATTATGGTATGTAACAATCTGCCCAGTAGAGTATTTCTCAGCAGTGCCTAGTAACAGGTATGCAGAACAAAGTTTTCCCCTGTTAAGTAAAAATAACGATTCCTGATCTTCCCTGCTAATGGATAAGATACTGGACTAGGAGCAAGGAGACCTGGATTCAAGTCTCAGTTTCATCACCACTTGTGTGAACTTGGACCAACTAATGTGACCTTTTTACATTCCTTACTCTCTCTACTTTAAAGGACTATTGAACTACAGGGTGCTCCAAAGTGTGTTCACAAAGTGTGATGAGTGTGCCACAATGATGGAGGAGGTTTTTGGTGTGGGAGGAGTGGGGGGGTGGAGAGTATACGGGAACCTTTTATGTTTTTTAATGTAACATTTTTTTTGTGATGTATATATCTTCAAAAAATACAATTTACAAAAAGGATGGGGTGGGGAGTGGGGTATATGTGAACCTCTTATTTTTTATGTTTTTAAAATGTTTTTTTTTTTTTTTGGGATTAACCTTCCAACACTTTTATTTTTTTTTTAATTCTTTTTTTTAATTGATTTTGTAATAATATTACATTAAAAATATATATGTGAGGTCCCATTCAACCCCACCCCCCCACCCCACCTCTCCCCCCCCCCCCCCAGCAACACTCGTTCCCATCATCATGACACATCCATTGGACCCGGTAAGTACATCTCTGGGCACCTCTGCACCCCATAGTCAACGGTCCACATCATGGCCCATACTCTCCTCCATTCCATCCAGTGGGCCCTGTGAGGATTTACAATGTCCGGTGATTGCCTCTGAAGCACCATCCAGGGCAGCTCCATGTCCCTAAGACGCCTCCACCTCTCATCTCTTCCTGCCTTTCCCCATACCCATCAGCCACCATGTCCACTTTTCCCAATCCAATGCCACCTCTTCTATGTGGACATTGGATTGGTTGTGTCCATTGCACCTCTATGTCAAGAGGAGGCTCAGATTCCACATGGATGTTGGATGCAATCCTCCCACTTTCAGTTGTAATCACTCTAGGCTCCATGGTGTGGTGGTTGTCCTTCTTCAACTCCATCTTAGCTGAGTGTGGTAAGTCCAATAAATCATATTGTAGGTGCTGGAGTCTGTTGAGGCTCAGGACCTGGCTATCACATTGTCAGTCCAGATATTCAAATCCCCTAAATATATCTTAAACCCCAACATTAACTGCACCTCCAGCACATTAGCATGAAAGTCTTATGAAGGGAGATCCCATCTGAGTCCAGATTCATCACACATAAACACCATTTCCAAAGAGGGGCCATCTGCCCTGGTAGTTAACCTCATCGGCCATGACCATAACTCCCATGGGTCTCTTTAGCCCTCAAAGGAACCAATATCTGGGGGTTGTATCTGCTTTATCTGTCTCTCTGACTCTGCTCAGTTGTGCATGAGGGCAATCCTTCTGCCAGCCTCCAGACTCTTTTTTAGAAACTCGTAGCCATATAAACTCATTTCTCTTTTCCATTTCCCCCTTACTTTAGGTCAAACAGCATTTTAAAGTCATGTTATTTTATGTAGACAGGGATATTCTGCTGATCCACATTGAACCTTCCGTATAAGGTCATTTTCCAGTTGCATCATCAGTTGGTAGTTGATAGTGGTCCCTCGTTGCCAGGGAGGCTCATCCCCGGGTGTCATGTCCCACGCTGGGGGGAAGGCATTGCATTTACATGCTGAGTTTGGCTTCGAGACTGGCCACATTTGAGTAACATGAAGGCTGACAGGAGGAAATTCCCAGGCACAATGTTGCTCTAGGCCTTGTTCTTATTTTAGGCTTATCAGCTCACAAGCATAGTCATTAGCATCAGGGGCTCACTGTTGAACCCTCACTCCCTCCCGGTCCCCGCCGCTGTACCTGGGAGACTGTTGCTGCTCCCCTAGGGACCATGACAGAGCACCACTGGCCAGGAACCCAGTACCCCCCCTACTGTGGTTTTTAATTGTTGCCACTATGAGTATATCCAAACATTACCATGCACCCTGGACATATGTTCTGTACAGCTCCCTGTCAGCCATATATCACCTGTCATTGGTATCCCATACCAGTATCCCTCCATTGCCATTGTTGAAACACTCTGTGATCCAGAACTCCCCGAAATTTGAAGCCCAGTATAATGCCATGGTCCCTTACTAGGGAATGGCATATAGCGATGGATTTAAAGGTTAGATAAAGAACTTGGATAAAGTTAGATAAAGAACTTAGATAAAGAATGTTGACTTGAAAAAATTCTACATCCTATCTTTTCCCCCCCCCCCCCCCTAATTATTCAGCTTCTCTTCACAGGAGTCCTAGACCACAGCAATGCATATATATAATATACAACACTCCCATACATCCACCACAAAACCTTTTTCCTTCCACAGCGATACTCTTACACCCTATTCACATCATATTTACTTAACGTGATGTACAGAGTCTGAGACATTAGCTTTCTAACAAGGTGACATCTGTGCTTACATTATGGTGCATACTTTGGGATACACAGTTCTTTGCATTCTTAGTTATCCTATGTTTTACATTATGGTTTACATTATCAGTCTGTCATCTCCTATATGTTATGGTGTAATATTACATGTTTTATATCCATCCTTGTGTACTCTCAAGAAACTCCTCTCTTACCCCCCATTTACCTTGGTTCCACACATTTAACGTCCATTTTCCCTTCCACCTTGGTGCCCACAGTGACAGCCAACCTCCGTTTCCTGAGGAGCCACTTCCAGAGATAGATGGAATAGTGTTCAGGGCCTAACTTGCTCAACTGCCCCAATGCCCTGGGAGCCACCCTTTCTCTCGAGGGATACAGTTCCCTCTATTTGGTGGCATTAGTCCTCCCCAGGATGTGGGTCCACCCCCACTCTCACTACTTGGGTTTCTACCCCATGGTGACACCCACTCTGGCAGAATGAGCATTTAGACATTCCCCAGGAGCCCGCCCTGCATCAGACCCTCCCCTCCAAGCATTCTAAACAGGTAACCCTCTTTATTATATTTTGATATGATTTTCTCGGCATTTTACTCTCCACCAACACCTGATAAAATGTTTTTTAATGTAACATTCTTTGTGATCTATTAGCATTAATTTAAAAAGTGTGAAAAAATGCAATAGATAAAGGTGATAGAGTATGGCAAAAGCCATATACAAGACATGAAAACAGCAAGACCAAAGAAAATGACAAACAGCTCCACTTTAAACACTCTGAACAATAAATTGTGAGAAAGTTAAAGAAAACATTTGTGACACATATTTAATACACAAAGAGCTTTTTAAAACCAAGAAAGTAGAAAAGGGACAAAGAATGAGTAGGCAATTATCAGGAGAAGAAATACAAAAAGCCAAACATACACAAACATACAAAAGATGTTCAGCCCCAGTAATATCAACCTTAAAGTTAAAACAATAAGAAGTGGATGTGGCTCAAGCAATTGGGCTCCCATCTACCACATAGGAGGTTCAGGGTTCAATGCCCAGGGTCTCCTGGTGAAGACAGGCTGGCCCATGTGGCAAGCTGGCCTACACAGAGTGCTGGCCTGTGTGGTGTGCTGGCCCAAGCGGAGAGTTAGTACAGCAAGATGATGCAACAAAAAGAGACACAGAGGAGAGACAATAAGAGACGCAGCAGATCAGGAAGCTGAGGTGGTGCAAGGGATGATCGCCTCTCTCCCACTCCAGAAGTTCCCAGGATTGGTTCCCAAAGCCGCCTAATGAGAATACAAGCAGACACAGAGGAACACACAGCAAATGGATACACAGAGCAGACAACGGGGGTGGGGGGAGGGGGAGAAATAAATCTTTAAAAAAACTAAAACAATAATTATTTACCATCATTCACATACTAGATTTACAAATATTAAAACAAAATCAGTAATAATTCCCTTTTTAAAAAAGATTTATTTATTTATTTATTTCTCTCCCCTTCTCCCCCCCGCCCCAGTTGTCTGTTCTCTGTGTCTATTTGCTGCGTGTTCTTTGTCCGCTTCTGTTGTTGTCAGTGGCACGGGAATCTGTTTCTTTTTGTTGCATCATCTTGTTGTGTCAGCTCTCCGTGTGTGTGGCACCATTCCTGGGCAGGTTGCACTTTCTTTCATGCTGGGCGGCTCTCCTTATGGGGCGCGCTCCTTGCGCATGGGGCTCCCTAGCGCTGGGACACCCGTGCGTGGCAGGGCACTCCTTGCACACATCAGCACTGCGCATGGGCCAGCTCCACATGGGTCAAGGAGGCCCAGGGTTTGAACTGCAGACCTCCCATGTGGTAGACAGACACCCTAAAAACTGGGCCAACAGGAATTCCTGTTGATGATGGCGTGGTCCCCAGCATTCTCATATATTGTTGGTGGGAGTGAAAAGTGGCACAATACTTTTAACCCACTAATTCCATTTCTAGTAATTTGTTTGACAGATATGCTCACATGAGTACACGATGTTTATAATAGCAAACAAACAAAAATTCTTATCTACTACTAACATTTCCTGCAATAGAAAATGAATTGAGTTATTGTAGAAAGATATAATGGACTATTATGCAGCCACATTAATAAGAATGCCATGGAAAAATGCCCAAGGTAAATGGCACAATGAAAATAGTGAGTACAGAACTGTATTGATAAAGCTGCCTCCCATTTTTAAAATATACATATATGGTAGAAAAACATGAGGAGGACTATACAACAAACTTAGAGGTTCTTCCTGGGTAGGGGGATTATAAGAACTTTCTAACTTATATTTGTGTGTAATTTTTCTGAGATTTCATCACAAATGAATTTTTGACATAGAGAAAAGTAGAAAGAATTGTATGGTGAACACCCATATTTCCCCTACCTAGTTCTTGCTGTTAACATTTTACTTTCCTTGCTTTATCACATATCTCTCTAACTATCCATCCCTTCAATCCATCTTATATTTTTATGCCTTTCAAAGTAAGTTGCTGCCATCAGTATACTTTTCCCAAAATACTTGAGCATTTATGTTAATGTGGAGTTCAATATTTGTTTACAGTGTTTTTCCTTTTGTGATAAAATCTATCATAAAATGAAGTGAATGAATCTTAAGTGAATAATTCAATGGGCTTCGACAAATAAATACTCCTGTGTAAACCAACACCAAAACCCTATCAAGACATAGAATATTACCATCACCCCAGAAAGTTGCCTCATGCCCCAACCCAATCTCTGCCCCACCACTTTCTATAATTTAAAAAATATTTAAATAAACTTCTAGTTTTAGAATAGTTATAGATTTACAGAAAAATTACAAAGATAGTACAGAAAGTTTCCCTATATCCAGTATCCAGTTACCCCTACTGTTAACATCTTACATGACTATATTTGTCACACTAATGAACCAATATTCATATGTTATTTACTAGAGTCAATATTTTATTCAGATTTTTCTAGTTTCAGTTTCCCCTTAATGTCTTTTTTTCCTGTTCCAAGATTCCATCCAGGATACCACACTACATTTAGTCATCATGTCTTCTTTGACTCCTCTGGGCTCTGCAGCTTCTCAGACTTTCCTTGTTTTTCATGACCTGGACAATTTTGAGGAATACTGGTCAGTTGTTTTATATGATGCCCCTCAATTTGGGGATGTCTGATGTTTTCCACATGGTTAGACTGTGGTCCTATAACTTCTCAATATTTAGAATAATCCTGTTTAGCATTTGTAATTAGACTCAATAAAGATATGTTTTCTAAAGGCATGATGGTGGGCAGCCATAATGACAAGTATAGCCGATGACATAAGTAGCTAGAGAGAAGCATGTCTCTTTTGAGTAACTTGGAGAAAATAAATGAGAATATGGAAAGACAGGATTGCCCTGAGTGTTCCATGCTGACTATATGTGATCACATCCCTACAATTGCTATAACCTGCCTGAGAAGGGACAGGGGTGGGGGGCGGGGACGGACAGGAAATGGAGGAAGAAGATTCCCCAGTGGGGCCTGAAATCTTTTCCATAACATATGTCTCCTAAATCAAGAAGCGTTTCTAATCTTTAAGAATTGGCTATTGGATGCTGCATCAATTGAGAATTCCTCACCACTTTCTGCACAGATAGCGACTTGAAGCTGGATAGTGAAACCAGTTCCAGGAATTCCCAGGCATGAGCACAGCCTCAGCACTGGCTCTATTTTGGGAACATTTGGACACATTCTGCAGCATCATATTTATACTTTGGCAAAACAGGCGAAAGTTCAAAGAAATAATCCTTGGCTTCCCCCTTACATCCTAGATTTTCTTTTATAGAATGGTATATTCTGAGAAGAAATGGGGGCGATCAGAATGGTTGGTTAACCGTTGTACCAATCAGCCGTCTCTGGGGTCGACCTGGATTTGAACGTGCAAGTGCCCATTATGCGGGGTTAATGGAGGCAGAAAGGGATCAAGTCAGTGAAATGTGAGAGAATCAATATGAGGAATGCTTGACGATAACACATTCACACATTTCACAGAGGAAGGAGGCTAGGGTTACACCCAGCAACTGCAGATTCTTGAGTAAAAAAAACAACCTTAAGCATTTGCTATTTGTTAACTGACTTGAGCACCCTGAAGGGACACAGCAGCGAAGCTCCTTATCCTTTACTAGGTTTTCTCTGTTGTCTGCGAAGTAAGACTGCCCCCTCCCCAAACTCCTCTACTTCCCACTTCGGTTCCACACAAACTTGGAAGACAGGGGGCTTGGGCGAGGGCTTTACTCTCCAAGTGAAAGTGTGTCCAAGGGAATGTGATGGGGTGGAGGGGCAGCGCGACGGTGGAAAATGAGCAAACAGCTGGAGAAGCTCCAAGGCAAGATAGAATTTTAGATCCGGTACTGGCGGGGGCAGGAAGAAGAGAGGGGAGGGGTTTGGAGATGGTGGAAGGAGATGGAATCTTAGGAGCCCCCGCAGCTATTAAAGCTCAGCACCTGGTACAGGGTTCTGAACGCAAATGACACATTAATTACTGCTCTAATAATAACTAAGATTTATTGAGCACTTAAATTTTGCCAGGCACTATATTCCATATGCATTACCATCGTTAATCTCACGACAACCCTGTGGGATGTGTACTAATATGATTGTCCTCATTTTACAAAAGAGACACTGAATCCCATATAGGTCAAGTAGTTTGTTCAAGGTCACCATCAGCAAGTGGGAGTGCTGGGATGTGAATCTAGAGTCTGCACTGTCAACTCTTCCTTTGTCTGAAAGACCTCAAAATGGTTGATCAAGGTTGGTAGGATGAGTGGGTTAATTTTCTAGCTGATGTTTCCAGCTACCTGCTCTTCCTCCTCAGAGTCAAGCCTCCATTTCTTCTGAATAGTATTCCTCCTCAACCCCAGTCCGGGGCCTCCTCATCCCCAAGGCATGGATAAAGGACCCCTCCACAGACTCCCTTGTAAACTGCAGGCTGCTAAGGGAGCTGGAGTGAGCATAGTTGGCTTGTCTCTCTGTCCTGCTCCTGTCCTCTGTGATCATCTGTGCGTCCTCACCTGTTGTTCCAGATTCTCACTCGCTATGACAAGAGGTTCTTGTGGCCTCTGAGCTCAATGGCTCAAGGGGTGGGTGGTGCTTGCCGCTCCACGCCGAGGCTGGATTTTACACTGCCGGAGCTTCCAGCCGGGCACCTCCTTGAAACTGGCCCTTGCCCTATCCGGGCTCCTCCTGCCTTTCCATTTCTCTTCGGCCTTCTGCAGCAGACGCTATCATCAACATGTGTAGGGGCCTGCTCTCTTTCCTATGGTTCGGGTTCAGAAAATTACCACGTTGAGGTCCTACTTCTTACCACATTACCGGAGATCCCGCCAGCCCAGGCTGCTGCAGGCAGCCTGTCCCAGATGTGTAAGAATTAGCAGCTACGCATCGCTCATACCAGATCCCCAACACCCGGTTTGCCTCACGCCCTGCCTTTCTTTTCAGCTTTCCTCCCTCCCTCCCTCCCTCCTTCCCTTCTTCCTTTCCTCCCTACCTCCCTCCCTCTTTTCTCTTTTCTGTCTTTCCCTCTTCATTTTTCCAAGTACTTTATTCATTCTAAAAGTAATACGTGCCTGTTATGAAACAACACAAAGAAGTATTTGTAAATAAAATCTCCCCCTCCTACTCAACCTCTGGGGTAACCCATGCTAACAGTTTGGTGTGTGTCCTTTTACAGTTTCTCAGTGAGCATACTAACACACACACATACACATGCATGCATTAGATTAACACGGTTTAAGCTTTGGTATATACTTTCTCCAGACCTGAAGGCCTTACCAAAAATGTGGATGCCCTCTGTTATTTAGAAAACTTATCAGTGTGGTTTATTACATCTTCTAAGAGAAGTAAGGCATTTTGGTTTGATAGACAAGTACAACTTTACCATATAAATGTTCAATTATAGCTTGTTATCGGCGAACATTTGATGAGCACACTGAGTGCAGAAGATTATCTGTGACTATATGTGAGCGTGTGGAGATCCTCCTCTGTATTCTACTCAGTGTGTATGCACACAGATATAGGACCACTTTCTCACCTATTTTAAAACAAAAATAACATCCATACAATACGCAATACTTTACATCTTTAAAAAAACTTAACAATACATCATCGACAGCCTTAGGGCTAATTCATACTCTATTTCAGTGTATGGCTGCCCCATAACTTATTAAATCATTACCCTTTAGAAGGATTTTCAGATTGTTTTCCTTTTTTATTTTTTGCCACTACCAAATTCAGAGAACATTCTTGAACATAAATCTCTGCTTACAATTCAGAATAATATATTAGGATATATTAATAACAAAACTATTTGAAGTTATATATTTACCTCAAATTTAACTCTAGCCATATCCGATAGATTTTTTTAGGAAGTGTTTTTTAATAATTTCTAGGTAATTTGCAATTTCAATTTTTGATTTCCTATTTGATCCACTGGCTGCTCAGAAGAATGTTTCTTCATTTGCAAATGTTAAATTTTGGGACTTATCATTTTTGTTAATTTCTTGTTTCTTTTTTTTTAATTTAGAGAATGCAGCCTATAAAATTTCTACTTTTTGGAATGTCTTAGGCTTTCTTTGCAGCCAAAGACATGATTGAGTTTTAGAAATGCTTAATGGACATATGTGAAGAATATTTACTCTCTGTAGTGTTCAATTTTATATTAAATTGAAATTGTTGGTTGTATTTTTTCAGATTTTTATACCCTTGTTTATTTTTTTGTCTCCTTCATTTGTTAATGTTTAAAGAAGTATGTAAATTTCCTCATTGGAACTATAGCTTTTTATTAAGCCGTCCCTATGTTCTAGGTTTCTCTTTATGTATTTTGTTTAGTGCATAAGGCTTATGACATAAATTCTCTGAGGAATGTGCCTTTTATCATCATAAATCATATCCTTGTTCTGTTTAATTCTCTTGGCTTTGAATTTCACTTTACCTGATTTTATTATTGCTACTACTTCTGCTTTATTTTATTTTTTTAAGATTTATTCTTTATTGATTTCTCTCCCCTCCCCCCTCCTGCAGGTGTCTGCCCTCTGTGTCCATTCACTGTGCATTCTTCTGTGTCTGCTTGCATTCTTGTCACCAGCACCGGGAATCTGTGTCTCTTTTTGTGCATCATCGTCCTGCGTCAGCTGTCGGCGTGTGCAGTGCCACTCCTGGGCAGGCTGTAATTTTTTCGCAAGGGACGGCTCTCTTTACGGGGCGCACGCGTTGTGCATGGGACTCCCCTATACGGGGCACACCCCTGCGTGGCACGGCGCTCCTTGTGCACATCAGCACTGCACATGGGCCAGCTCACCACATGGATCAGGAGGCCTTGGGTTTGAACCCTGGACCTCCCATTGAGCCAAATCCACTTCCCTCTATTTTATTTTTTATTAGCACTTGTCCAATGTGCTCTTTCTATAGCTTTACTTTCTACCTATTTTTGTTATTTTCAGGAGTACTCATTATAAACAACATATAGTTGGATTTTTTATCTCAAACCAAAATTCCTTTTTTTGGAAAGGATAATTTAACACATTTTTAGTTACTTTGATAACAAATATATTGATCTTATTCTTTCCATCATTTTAATGCACATCCATGTTTATTACCACATTTAAATCTCACAGCCATTCTCTGAGGTTAGATTTGCTCCCATATTATAGGTGCTGACCCATCATGCTTTGTTTGCTCTACTTTGTTTTTATTGTTCCTTTTCTTGTTTCCTTAC
Organism: Dasypus novemcinctus; assembly: GCF_030445035.2. Classification (NCBI taxonomy): domain Eukaryota; kingdom Metazoa; phylum Chordata; class Mammalia; order Cingulata; family Dasypodidae; genus Dasypus; species Dasypus novemcinctus. The sequence continues at coordinate 117,645,528 of NC_080704.1, read as the reverse complement.
TTTTGCTAGATTTACCAAGTTTTTATTTTTTAATTTTAATTTTTTAATTTTTTATTATTATCTTTTTTTTAAGAAAAAGATACATGGATCACACAAAATGTTACATTAAAAAATAATAGGTTCCCATATATGCCCCTCCCCATACCCTCCACTCCTCCCACTTTGACAACCTCTTTCATTAGTGTGGCACATTCATTGGATTTGATGAGTACATTTTGGAGCATTGCTACATAGCATGGACCATAGCTTATGTTGTAGTTTACACTCTCTCCCAGTCCATTCATTGGGTTATGGCATCATATATAGTGTCCTGCATCCGTCCTTGCAATATCATTTAAGACAACTCCAAGTTTTTATTAATTCCTTAGTTGTCCTACTGTAATATAGTTTTCTTGAAAGTGTTGTCTTGAAAGTTTTGAGGCCCTGACAAGAAGCCTGATAGTTCCTCTTCTTGAGCAGCTGATTAAATCCAGTCTCCAACCACTTTGCTTATTGGGCTGTCACACTTCATGTCCACCCCAACTCCAGGGCCAGATACCAAACAATTTTCCCTATGCTCAAAGCCTACGAAAATATTTGAATTAGCCAATCCACAGGGAGCCCACAAAAACTACCTAACCCACTACTTAAACTGCCTCCTACAGTTCCAGCTGGCTGTTACCCTCTTTCTGGGTTAAACCCCCTGTGTAACCCTGCGTGGCAACCTTCTCATGTTTGGAGGTGTAAATAGTAAAGACTACTGCCTTTTATCAATCTGAGTGTTTTTGTGTTTGTCCTCTGTTCAAAGAACCCCTAACCATACTTAATATTGTATATTATGAAACACACCCTTCCCCAGGTAGTTTGGAAATATGTCTCTATTTTAAAAGTGGTTATATTCTTATTTTTAACAATTATATTTAAACTATGTTTTTCTTTTGATACATCAACATTAAATAATAAGCATGTTCCCCTCTCTCTGCCGCCCATTTACAAAGATCAATGGCCACTGCAAGGTGAATTGAATGGACTCAACGGGAGGTAGGGAGACATATTAGACAGTAGTTGCTCTAGCCCAGATTAAAAAAGTTTTCACTTGGAGCACAGTTCTTTTGTTTCAAGTACTTTTATTTAATGCATTTTGTAGTTATCTGTCACATTATCATCATCCTTTTGGATTCAGTTGTAAATAGACTCACTATTTCATGTGCCTTTCATCATTCCTCATTTTGAAGTCTCTGTATTCATTTCATTTTTGTTTGATTGCAGTCATGTCTTAAATAATATCCTCAGAAAGGATACATGGCCAATAATTTTTTGAGCTCTTGTATGTCTGAAAATGTCTTTCTTTTGCCCAGACAAGCAAATGATATCTTGAATAGGTATAAAATTGTGTCTATAGATATTAGCTATTATACCATTATCTAGCTTTCACTGATGAATATGAGATCTCCAATTCTGGTCAGCTTCTTTCCTTGGTAAACACAAACTAAACAAAAAACTCTTCTCTGTCTGAAAGTTTGTAAAATTTTCTCCTTATTTGTGAAATTCATAAGTGTAGGAAAGTTTTCTTCTATTATTTTCTTGATTATCACTTTTATATCTATTCATTTTTCTCATCTTGAACTCTGATTATTCATATATTAGGTTTTAGGATATATCTATATATATTGCTGTCATCTTTACAGTCATAATTTCAACTTCCCTGTACTTCTGCTTTAAAATTGTGGGCTATTTCTCCATTTGATCCTCTGGAAAACTATTTTTGTTTTCAGCAGTGACCATATTGCTACTGAATTTTTAATTTGGCAGTCGTATTTTATTTTAATTTTCCAGAAACCCTTTTTAAGTCTTCTAATTAAATCTAATACAAGTGAATTATATATCATTAAATTTATAATAAAATCTAAAAAAAATTATTAACACTTTGAAGGAAAAATGAGGCAATATTCATAGACAGGGATAGACTATAAAAGGTTCCTTAATCATTAAATGCAGACTGTAGGTATAAAAGGACTTAGAGGAGAGCGAAGTCAATGCGGGAAGGAGAAAAGAATTTCTATGCCATAAGTTGGAAGGCAGGAAAGAGGTGAAATGTGTATCTGTCTCGACCTTGAATCTTTAATCCAATATGTAACCCTCATGCCCCTGTCATCCTGTAAAATGAACCATGAATGTCCAACACCATTCCTGACAAATATTCCACTATTCCACTTCTCCAAGATACTACTTCATTTATTTTCTAACCTGCTGCTACTTCCAACAAGTTCTAATCCCATTCAAAAATCAATATATTATTAATAACCTTAACCTAATTTTTGGAAATGAATGTTTGCATTTCATATCAGTAGCTTTTTTTTTTTTTAATGGTACCAGGGCCAGGGAATGAAAACCGGACCTCATATGTGGGAAGCTGATGCTCAACCAATGAGCCACATTGGCACCCCTGAGTTGGTTTTTTCATTTGTTTGCTGTTGTTTTTTGTTTATTTTGTTTTTAGGAGGCACTGGGAACTCCCCTGTGAGAAGCAGGTGCTCAACTGCTTGAGCCACACCCACTATCCATGTAAGTAGTTCTTTTTTTTTTAAGATTTATTTATTTATTTATTTATTTATTTATTTATTTATCTCCCCTTTTCCCCTCACCCCAGTTGTCTGTTCTCTGTGTCTGTTTGCTGCGTCGTCTTTGTCTGCTTCTGTTGTTGTCAGCAGCATGGGAATCTGTGTTTCTTTTTTTGTTGCGTCATCTTGTTGTGTCAGTTCTCCATGTGTGCGGCACCATTCCTGGGCAGGCTTCACTTTCTTTCGCGCTGGGCAGCTCTCCTTACGGGGCGCAGTCCTTGTGCGTGGGGCTCCCCTACGAGGGGGACACCCCTGCATGGCAGGGCACTACTTGCGCACATCAGTACTGCACATGGGCCAGATCCACATGGGTCAAGGAGGCCCGGGGTTTGAACCGCGGACCTCCCATGTGGTAGGCGGACGCCCTAACCACTGGGCCAAGTCCGCCTCCCCTGTAACTAGTTCTTGACTCTTTTCTAACTTTCAAAAGCTTGGGCTTGAGTTGGACCAACTATTCTCTCTTTCTCTTCATGATTTGGGAAATCTGGAGAAGTATATCTGCTCTAGTGGCCCCTTGGAGCCTAACCTCAGACTCTGGTCTGTCAGTCAGTCCCCACATCAGTCCACCTTATTAGGAGAGGAAATTCAGACCAGCTGAGTGAATGGAAAGGAGAACAGAGGAACAGAAAGAACAAATAGCTCACCATAAGAATAAGGGTGGTGTTTTGGGGTGGGGTGCTCTGTGAGGAGCCAGTTTTGACAGAATAAAAAGTTTAATTGAAAGGCAATGTCCAAGAAGCTGCTCTTGGGGAAAGAGTGAGAGGAAGTGGATTATTTTCAGAGCTGAAAGAATTCCTCAGAGCGAATGCTGTTGGAACAAATTTCTTTCTCTAAGCTATAAGAGGATGATGAACTCAGAGTAGGATACAGAACCAAAAGTCAAGTAGAAGCCAGGTCCAGTAAGTCAAACAAGAGATTTGGACCAATTTTCAAAACCAAGAGGTTATAAGAAGACATTGAGAACAAAGGTCAAGAATTGGAGATCCAGCAAGGTAAGCAGGCAAATTTAGAGAAATCAGGAAAATTCCAGGGAGATTGCTTATAATAATTATCTCTAACTTTTAGGTGCCTGCTACAATATGGTATATGGTCATACTTGCTAGGTAAGGACTGGGTGAATGGGAAGGAAAAGGTCAGATTGTGAAGGTCTTGGAAACCAGAATAAGCAATTTAGATTTGAAGTACTGGCTAATAGGAAGCTATCATAGATTTTTGAGCAGAGGAGTCATATGATGAAAACAGGCTTTGTGAACATATATTTGGCAGTTTGGAAAGGCTTCAAGGAAGAGAGACTGAAAATGAGCTTGAAGAAAATTTAGGAGGTTCAGGTGGGAGATGTTGAAAACTTAGACCAGGTAGTAGAAAGGATAAGAAATTGACACATCCAAGAGATGTTGTGAAGAAACATTCAGAAAGATGTTTGGATGAATAAGATGGGAAGATAGAAGAAGAAGCTATTAAAGGTAAATATGTACTTTTTTAGCTTGAAAAGGATAGAATCCTTGAGGAAGGTTGGGCATTTTGAATTTGAAACAATGACTAAATACTCACTTGGTGGACAGCATATTTTGATATTAGCTTGTGGATATTTGTTTATATAGGGAACTTAGATACCAAGCTGCATCAACATATAAGTGTTCATTGAAATCATGAGAGTGATTAAATGAGAATGGAGAAAGAGGGATATAGGGGCAGATGACTGAGAATTGGGCATACATTCACATTTTGGGAATGGGAAAAATAAAAGGAGACATTGAAGGAGAAATAAAAGAAAAGAGAAGGAATTAGAGAAATTCAGGAATGAGCCTTTTAAGAAAAGGAGGTGATCAATGAGTTCAATTATTATTGGGGTGGGGAAGGTACTAAGGAGAGTGATGATATAAGAAGGCTTTGGGTTTGGTTAGAGCAGTGATTCTCCAACTTGAGTGTATCATCAGAATTCTCTGGAGGGTTTGTTAAAACACTGATCACTGGGCCCCATCCCCAGGATTCCTGATTTAGCAGGTCTGGTGTGGGGCCTGAGAATTTCATTTCAAACCAGTTCCCAGGCAATGCTGATGCTGTTGTTCTGGGGAATGCACTTTGAGAACCACTGAGCTATAAGAGTGATTCTCACCTTTTAATTTGTTTGTTTCTCAACACATCGAGTTATATGACACATTCCAATGCAGGGATTCTCACCTAGGACTGTGCTATTTTTAAAGCACATCCCCTCCCCATCCAGATGATTCTGAGCACCATTCATTTGGGGGTAATTACTGAGATGAAATATGATATTAGTAATTTTCAAAAACTAAATCAAACCAACATTGAAAGCATACCAAAAACAGCTATATCTTTCTTTGATGATGGAGAAGGCTCTTAGGGATCTGGTTTGCTTCAGGATGTAACTGCATGTGGGCAGGAATCCCTTAAATTTCTGACCCTCAAGGTGAGTCTCTCACAACCACATATCAGAAGAGGCGGTAGGGGAAATGGACCTTAATGTCTCTCCAGCTATATCTCCATCCATGGTAGATAATCCTTGTAACTCTAGTCCAGAGTCGTTTGCAGGTGGGCGTTCCTTTTTACCCCTTAGTCCACAATGAGGGTGATGATATCCACAGTGGGAGCAAAGCAGCTCTTTCACTCCTTGGCTCCCTCTTCTGCTGCCACATTTGACTTTCTCTAAAGTATAGCATATGTCTTGCACCCTGAAATAAGGTTTAAGCAATTCTCTACTCAGAGCCCAGGTAATTGGTCCAGAGTCACACAAGTTGAGGGTAAGGGGAAGCATTGTGCCATTGTACCCTTAGCTTAACTCCCTCATTTCCTTACACCATGCAAAGGCACAAGGCCTCACTGCTGAAGTCCTTGGGGGCACCACATATGAAAACACCCTGGACTTCCATAAGATGGCCATCCTTCTCTGATTTGTCCCTTTATTTATTCCTAACTGAAGTGCTCTCCCTTTCGCCCTTTCCTTCTCCCTTGTCCATGCCTCCCCTTTTCCAGGAACATGCCCCTTCTCTCCCTACAAAAGTGGTCATGTCTAATGTCTTTGAATGTCAATAACTTCCCTACCTTGCCAAATTCTGCTAAATCTGCAGAAGGAAGGGGTAAGCTCTTTCTCTCGGATTTAATATATTTTAAATGTTCATATGCTAATTGAACAAGGTATATAAATACATTCCTTTCTATCTACCTCCCTAACCAATCCCATCTCTTAAAGTGATCAATGTTAACAGTTTGATGTGTATCATTTCACACCTTTCTCTACACTCTTAGAAATATATATATGTGTATGTGTTTGTTTTCATCATGGTACATAAAATATGTAAATAGGATTACAACATATATATCATTCTGCAACTTGCCCCTCCAAACAATATGCCAACTCATTGTCTGTTGATTCTCCTGGTTGTGGGTTTAATGAACTCTAATGGGTGGGAAGGAAGCCTTACACTCTGTACTGTGGACTATGTAAGGATTAATTTTCTTCTGGACCCCATTTTCTGAATCTGGTGTGCAAGAGAGATTTTTACATAATTTAGAATTTATTTCTAATGAGCTAATAACCATGGCTTTGTAGTGTTTTAACCTGATCTCTCCCCTCCAGCTCTCTAATAGGAAGAAGATTATTACTATAGATCACCTTGACAGCTCCTCCCCACCCCAATTCCTAGCTGCCACCAGACTGGACTTTATATATTGGCAGCAATCCTTGTTGTTCCCCTACAACATACGGTGTGCCCTTCAAATTCTCAGCTATCTTAGGCAGACTCAGGATGCCCAGTTTCCGCAACAGGACCCAATCTCCGGTCCTTGACTCCTGACACTACACCTGGGTATCAAGCGTTTTTTTTGTCTTGCTAGTTATTCTGGCCCACCTCATCTTTTGGCTCAATTGCATGTCCATTAAGCCTGTTTCCTTCTAACCTGAAGCTGAGGTCAGTGGGTAGGTGGGGTTCTTGCGTAAATATCAGTAAAGGGGGTGTGTATGCTTAAGCTGGTGGAATTCTTCCTAGCATTGGTTGCCAAGAAAGCTACATGTTGACTTCACTGCCCCTTTTTCTCAGGGTGCAACATTCTCAAGCATGTTTAATAAAGTTCTGTTACTATGAAGACCATTTTCCACTGCCCCAGATTGTGGTACTCTGAGTTCTGATTTCAGTCCTCCTTGACCAAGCACAGTACCCAGGTAGAGATTCTTGCCCCCACCCCCCATCCCACTAATTGTCACAAGGTCCCCTTTGGTCTTACAGTGGCCCTGGTAGACAGATTCTTCATGGAGGTGTTGTAGTGTTAGACTGCAGATTGTTAGCATACTCTCTTGAATAGCTTTCCCTGTTTGTGGTCCTGGAATTCAGGCTTCTCTTCCTTCTTTCTGCTTTTATTCTGCCTCTGGTCCCTGCCCACTTTATCTATAATAAATAATATTTTTACCCCAGTCCCAATCAATACAAGGACCTTAGAATAAGGACTTTATTCGTGACTACGTACTACTGTTATCCAGTATTATAGTTTGGTTCTCTTTATAACCCCAGAGATGAGACATTAGTTTTACTATTTTATAAAAACAATGTTTCTTTGGAGTTTAATTTATGCATACCATTTTATTTGCTCACTATTTCTCTTATATTTATTAATAAAGGAATACCTTCATTTTTGAAAGATAGTCTTGTTGGGTACAACCTACCTAAGATACCCACTCCTACAGAAGAAGAGTTCTGAGATAAAGCAGTGCAATTTGTGGTAGATGTCATTAGGAATGAAAAACCTTGGATTTGTGTGGAATTCCTGGTGTCTCAATCAATGCTGCTATTCTGTATCACAAGATGCAAGGTTCTGAATTTGGGTAGTAATGTAGGGAACTATGTAATGGGATAAAGCAAGCAGACAAGGATTAAACAAGTGCTGGTGGAGCCATATAAAGCCAGGGTCTGCCAGTCAATCTTGAGCTGATGAGTCTGAGTCATTCAATTACTGGGAAGAATTGCATTTAGTTATGATTGGCCTTTGATTCCCATGCTCATTACATCTTCTCCAGCACTAGGGAATGATTCCCCAGGAAGCATTCAGCTTGCCAGTAGTTGCCCATCTTGCCGACATTTGTGGTAAAAACCTAGAACATATTCAGTTAGGTGTAAGCCCGCAAGTCCTCTTCTCAAAGATAGGGGCTTGAAGTCTCCATATGCGCAAATGTCAGAGCTGCTGCTAACACTCTAATCTGTCTTTTTAAAATGGTTTTATTTATTTATTTTTAAAATGTTACATTAAAAAAATATGAGTTCCCCATATGCCCTCCACCCTCCCTACCCCACTCCTCCCATATCAACAACCTCTTCCATCATCGTGGCACATTCACCGCACCTGGTGAATACATTTTGTAGCACTGCTGCACCACATGGATAATGGTTTACATTGTAGTTTATACTCTCCCCCAGTCCACCCAGTGGGCCTTGACAGAGTTTTTCCCGTGTCAGTCCTCAGTTCTTGCGCTCAGTCTGGGATGTAACTCCAGTAATTAACTTGGTTTTCTCCTCTTCCTGCTAACAATGGAAATTCAGGTTACTCATGAGGCCTAAAGTTAAATAAAAGTTCTTGGTTGTAAATGTCTACCAAAACCTAGCTTTTATTTCTTTCTTTCTCTCTTTTTCTCTCTTTCCTGCCTCTCTTCTCTTCTTTCTTTTTCTTTTTTGTCATTTCATTTCCTTTCTTTTCTGACATGGTCCCTGCTCTTCCGTACAGTGTGAGAGATAGGTTCCCTGTCTAATTCATTTCTTTTTTTCCTCATCAACTTTATCCCTAATGTGGTAATGGTTTTCTAGAATATTAACACATCAAAGCTAAGCTGTTAGAGGTGATCGATATTCATAAGTTTAAGGATTGCTTGCTTTATAGCAGCTCCCCTCTGAAGGATGTGAGGATCCAAAGCAAATTGGACTTTGTGTCTCAAATTAAATGGGCAACTGCAAAACAGGACTTAATTCAAGCCTAAGAGACAAAAAGCAAGATGAGGACAGAGTATGGAGATGAGAAAGAGGAAAAGAGAGGGATTTTCTGGTGGCCCTACAAGGAAGATGAGAAGTGAATTGAACAAATGAGGGATTTTATTTATTTAAATAAAATTTTATTGAACTATATCACTATAAATGAACATGCATAAACAGTAAGTGTATAGTAAAAGTTGTGACTTTACAAAACAGACATGTTGTCACATAAGGCTCCCATACATCTCTCTACCACCAACACTTTGCATTGGTGTGAGATATTTGTTACAAACTATGAAAGAGCATCACCAAAATATTACTACTAACAATAGCCCTTACCTTACATTTGGGGTATTATTTCCCAAATGCACTATATCCTTTATGTCTTGTATTAGTATTATATATTGTTTATCTTTCATGAGAAAACATTCACCTGTTTGCCCTGATAACCAGAGTCCACCATCCATCACTGTATTCCCTGTGTTATACAGTTCCATGCTTTGTAAAGTCCATTCAAAGTGTACACTCAGGGGCTCTCATTTTCATCACAGTTGTGCTCTTATCATCTCAGTCAATTTTAGTACATTTTCATTACTCCAAAAGGAAAATCTCATACCCCTTATAACCCTCTATTGTTGTCCATTAGTGTTCAAATAATATCTTCTTGCCACTGTGGCAAAATATTCCACTATTACTATCATCATCCATAAGTTACATTAGTTCTAATTTTCCCATGTAGCACTATATTCTTTTTTTTAAGATTTATTTATTTATTTATTTCTCTCTCCTCCTCCCCCCCCCCCCCCCCGGTTGTCTGTTCTCTGTGTCTATTTGTTGCGTCTTGTTTCTTTGTCCTCTTCTGTTGTTGTCAGCAGCACAGGAATCCGTGTTTCTTTTTTTTGTTGCATCATTTTGTTGTGTCAGTTCTCCGTGTGTGCGGCACCATCCTTGGGCAGGCTGCACTTTCCTTTGCACTGGGCGGCTCTCCTTATGGGGCGCACTCCTTGCACGTGGGGCTCCACTACGCGGGGGACACCCCTGCATGGCAGGGCACTCCTTGCAAGCATCAGCACTGCTCATGGGCCAGCTCCACATGGGTCAAGGAGGCCCGGGATTTGAACCGTGGACCTCCCATGTGGTAGACGGACGCCCTAACCACTGGGCCAAGTCCACCGCCCTGTTCTTAGCACTTTGTAAAAGAAAAACATGCTTATATTTATACTATTAAGCACAGTCTTCATCCGTTGAGTCAGCTGCTTTAACCTTTTTGAGAAAGTCCTTTAACTTGCAAAAGTGTTTAATTTTGAAGAGGTCCCATTTATCTATTTTTTTTTCTTTTGTTGCTCATGCTTTGGGTGTAAGGTTTAAGGAACTGCCACCTACTATAAGATCTTGAAGATGTTTTCCTACATTTTCTTCTAGGGGTTTTATGGCTGTAGCTTTTATATAAGGTTCTTGATCCATTTTGAGTTAATTTTTGTATAAAGTGTGAGTTAGGGGGCCTCTTTCTTTCTTTTGGATATGACTATCCAACTCTCCCAGCATCATTTGTTGAATAGACTGTTCTGGCTCAGTTGGGTGGGCTTGACAGCCTTGTCAAAAATCAGTTAACCGTAGATGTGAAGATCTATTTCTGAGTTCTCAGTTCAGCTCCATGGATCAATCTATTTATCTTTATGGCAGTATCAAGCTGTTTTTACCACTGTAGCTGAGTAATATGTTTAAAGTCAGGAAGTAAGAGTGCTCCAATTTTGTTCTTTTCAAAAACATTTTTGGCTATTCTGGGTCCCTTTCCCTTCCAAATAAATTTGATAATTGGCTTTTCCATTTCTGCCAAAAAGGCTGTTGCTATTTTTATTGAATCTGTAAATTAGTTTGGGTAGAATTGACATTTTATTGATATTTGGTCTTCCAGTTCATGAATATGGAATGTCCTTCCATTATTTAAGCCTTCTTTGGTTTTTAGTTTTCTGACTACAAGCTTTTTAGTTTTCTGACTACAAGTCCTTTATGTCCTTGGTTAAGTTTATTACTAAATATACGATTCTTTTAGTTGCGATTATAAATGGAATTTTTTTTCTGACTTCCTCCTCTGGTTGCTCATAAGTAGTGTATAGAAATATTAAGGATTTTTGCATATTAACTTTTTATCCTGCCACTTTGCTGAACTCTTCTATTAGTTCTAGTAGCTTTGTTGTGGACTTTCCAGGATTTTCTGGATATAGGATCATTTCATCAGTGAATATTGAAAATTTTACATCTTCCTTTCCTATACGGTGCCTAATATTTCTTTAATTAGCCAAACTGCTCTACCTAGAACTTCTAGCACAATAATTGAATAACAGTGGTGATAGTGTGCATCCTTGTCTTGTTTCTGAACTTAGCAGGAAAGTTTTCATTCAGTATTTCACTGCTGAGTACAATGCTAGCTGTAGGTTTTTCATATATGCACGTTGTCATGTTGAGAAATCTTACATTTATTCTTGTTTTTGAGTGTTTTTATCAAGAAAGAATATTGTATTTTGACAAACGCCTTTTCTGCATCAATTGAAAAGATAATGTGCTTTTTCTTCTTCAATTTATTATTGTGGTTTATTACACTAATTGATTTTCTTGTATTGAAAAACCCTTACTTACCTGAGATAAACCTCACTTAATTGTGGTGCATAATTCTTTTACTGTGCTTTTCAATTGGGTTTGCAAGTATTTTGTTGAAGATTCTTGTATCTATATTCATCAGAGATATTGGTCTGCAATTTTCTCTTTTTACATAGTATCTTTATCTGGTTTATTATTAGGGTGATGTTGGCTTTGTAGAATGAGATTGGTAACATTCTTTCTTGTTCAATTTTTTGGAAGAGCTAGAGCAAGATGACTGTTTCAATCTCTTGTTTTTTTTTTTTAATAATATACTTTTTATTTTTTAAAACATACTTAGATTTCATAAGTGTTACATAAAAAATACAGGGGATTCCCATATGCCCCACTCCCTACCCTGCCCACATTTTCCCACATTAACAACATCTTTCCTTAATGTGGTACATTTATTACAATTGATGTACACATATTGGAGCATTGCCACTTAGCATGGATTATAGTTTACTGCAGATTACACTCTCTCCCATACAATTTTGTAAGTTATGACAAGATATATAATGGCCTGTATCTGTCATTGCAATGTCATTCAGGACAATGTCCAAGTCCTGAAAATGCCCCCATATTACACCCATTTTTTTCCTCTCTCTCCCCTCAGAACCTACAGTGGCCACTGTCTCCACATCAATGATAACAGTTCTTCCATTGTTAGAATCACAGTAAGTCTATAGTAGAATAACAGTAAGTCTACTTTTGTCCATCATTCATTCCCTAATCCTGAGGATTCTGGAATGGTGATGCCCATTCTGCCTCTAATGAAAGGGGGCTTAGATACCATGGGGCTGATGGATGGAACTATCTTGCTTGCAGTTGCGGACTCTCTCTGTTCCTTGGGATGATAAGTGTCCATCATCATCTCCTTGTTAGTTTTCCTGGGTGAGTTCAATGAACTGGCGAGTAGGCGTTACAATGCTGTTGAGATTCTAGGCCCAACTGGTACATGAAAAGCCCAAAGATTTAAGTCTCTTGAACATAAACGTATCAAATCTAGTAGTAACTACAGTTTCAAATAGAAGGGGCAGAAGAGCTGTGTGTAGTGAAACCACAACTGAGTCCAACTCTGTCACATGGAGCAGTGTAAATTCCAAAGTAGGGACCACTGGCAGGGCGCCAAGCTCCTCAGTTGTCTGCCCTGCCTGTAGTGTCTGGGTGTCTCCAGAGCCCTCAGGAGCACTGCTAATTGAGGCAATATTTACTTTGGCAGTCAATGAGTCAATTTCTTTACTTGTGATTCATTTGTTGAGGTTTTCTTCTATTTCTTCTATGGTCATTGTGGCAGTTTGATATTATTTATGAATTCTAAAAAGAGGTATAGATTATGGTTGTAAACTGGTCTGTTCCTCTGGGCATGATAACCTTTTGATTGTTTTGGATTCATCTGAGACATCTGATTAAATTATGTTAAGATTAGGGCTTTGATTCAACCACATTATTAGAGTGCAACTCAGGGTTGACTCCCAGCCCCCTTGGTGGGTTGATGAAACAGATTCCCACATGGAAGTAGATAAACAGAGAAGAAGAACACAGAGGAAGAGAGATAGCTCCATGGACATAGCAGAGACCCCAGGACAAGATATGAGCCCAATAGTTTGCAGCCGAAGAGAACAAAACAGCTGAGAAACCCCGCTGGATGAGTCTTATGCCAGCCTACAGTTGAGATCAGAAGAAGCTGGGACAATGGAGCCTTAAGAGGAAGGAGGAAGGCTGAACCATTGCAGACATCACCCACCATCTTGCACCAACACGTGGCAAGTGAGTTTGGGTGGGAAATTACCTCTTATGGTGCCTTGGGCTGGACTCTTTAGGGCCTCGTGATGGTAAGCTACTACCCCAAATAAATACCCTTTATAAAAACCAACAGATTTCTGATACTTTGCATCAGCACCCCCTTTGGCTGACTAAAACAGTCAGTGTAGGTTGTTCATGTGTTTCTAGGAAGTTGTCCATTTCACCTATGTTGTCTAGTTTTTTGGGGTACAGTTGCTCATGGTATCCTCTTATGATCTCCCTTATTTCTGCAGAATCAGTGGTAATAGTCCCCTTCTCATTTCTGATTTTATTTGCTTCTTCTCTATTTTTTTTCTCTGTCAGTCTAGGTGAGGTTTTGTTGATTTTGTTAATATTCTTAAAGAACCAAATTTTGGTTTTGTTGATTCTCTTTTTTTTGTTATTGTTGTTATTTTTCTCAATTTCATTCATTCCTGCGCTAATCTTTATTATTTCTTTCCTTCAGCTTGGTATGGGACTAGTTTGTTGTTCTTTTTCTAGTTCACCCAGGTCTGCAAATAGGTCTTGGATTTTAGGTCTTTCTATTTTTAATGTCAGCATTGAGGGCTATAAACTTCCTTCTCAGTACTGCTTTTCTGTATCTCATAGGTTTTGATATTTTGTGTTCTCATTTTCATTCATTTCAAAGTATTTTCTGAATTCTCTTGCAATTTATTCTTTGACCCACTGATTGTTTGAGTGGGTTGTTTAATCTCCATATATTTATGACTTTTCTCCTTTTCTATTATTGACTTCTTGACTTCTAGCTTCATTCCACTATCATCAGAGAATGTATTTTGTAAAATTTCAATCTTTATAGATTTACTGAGGCTTGTCTTGTGATCCAACATATGGTCTATGCTGGGGAAGGATCCATGAGCACTTGAAAAGAATGTATATCCTGCTGTTTTGGGGTGTAATGATCTATAAATATCTGTTATGTATAGTTTATTTATCATTTTATTCAAGCTCTCTGTTTCTTTATTTATCCTTTGTCCAGATGTTCATCCAATACTGAGTTTGTTGAAGTATCCAACTATTATTGTAGAGATGTCTATTTCTCCCTTCAGTTTTGTCAGTGATTGCCTCATTTATCTTGGGGTAACCAAGTTAGGTGCATAAATATTTACTACAGTTATTTCTCCTTGGTAAATTGCCCCTTTTATTAATATGTAATGAATTTCTTCATCCCTTGTAACAATTTTGAATTTAAATTCTATTTTGTCCAATATTAGTATAGCTACTCTAGCTCTTTTTTGGTTGCTATTTGCATGGAATATCTTTCCAAACTTTCACTTTCAACATGGTTTTGTTCTTAGGTCTGAGGCAATTCTCTTGTATACAGCATATAGATGGATCATTTTATTTTGTTCGTCCTATCAGTCTATGTCTTTTCATTGGGGAGTTCAAGCCATTAACATTCAATGTTATTACGGTAAAGGCATTATTTAACTCATCCACTTATCCTTTGGCTTTTTGCTGTCATATCTTACTATTGCCTGTCTTTTTGTCCTTTAATTTACCATTCCTAATAATCTTAATTTCTACACTTTTCTCCATTTCTCTTGCCTTTGTTCTTTCCTTTCAGGCTGCTGCACTCCCTTTATTATCTCTCATAAGTCTGATCTTTTGGTAACATACTCTCTCAGTTTTTGTTTTTCTGTGAAGACTTTCAGCTCAACCTCATTTTTGAAGGACAGTTTTGCTGAATACAGAATTCTTGGCTGGCAGTTTTTCTCTTTCAGTACCTTAAATACATCATACCACATTCTTCTCACATCCATGGTTTCTGATGCAAGATTAGCACTGAATCTTATTGAGGTTTCCTTTTATGTGATGCTCCTTGTTTTTCCCTCGCTGCTTTCAGAATCCTCTTTATCTCTTGTATTTGCCAATATCAACAGTAGTTGTCTCAGGGTAGGTCTATTCAGATTTATTCTGTTTGGGTGCATTGTTCTTCTTGATATTTATGACTTTCATAAGGGATTGGAAGTTTTCGGTCATTATTTCCTCAAATATTCTTTCTGCCCATTTTCTATTCTCTTTTTCTGTGACACCAACAAAGCATATATTTGTGCGTTTTGCATTGTCATTCAGTTCCCTGAGATCCTGTCCTATTTTCTCCATTCTTCACTCTTTCTGTTCTCCTGTCTTTTCAAGTTCAGATGGTCTGTTCTTGCTATCAGTAATTCTGTCTTTAATCAATTCAAATCTGCTTTTATATGCCTCTAATGTATTTTTTAAGATTTTAAGAAATTTCTCTCCCCTTACTCCACCCCCCCCCACTGTTGTCTACTCTCTGTGTCCATTTACTGTGTGTTCTTCTTTGTCCACTTCCATTCTTGTCAGCAGCACTGGGAATCTGTGTCTCTTTTTGTTGGATCATCCTGCTGCATCAGCTTTCCGTGTGTGTGGTGCCACTCCTGGGCAGGCTGTGCTTTTTTTGCTCAGGGCGGCTCTCCTTGAGGGGTGCACTCCTTGCATGTGGGGCTCTCTTACCTGAGGGACACCCCTGCATGGCACTTCACTCCTTGCACGCATCAGCACAATGCATGGGCCAGCTCACCACATGGGTCAGGAGGCCAGGGTTTGAACCTTGGACCTCCTATGTGGTAGGTGGATGCTCTATCAGTTGAGCCAAATACACTTCCCTCTAATGTATTTTTAATCTCATCTATTGGGTCTTTCATTCCCAAAAGCTCTGTTATTTTTCTTTACAGGCTTTCAAATTGCTCTTTATGCCACCCAGTGTCTTCTTAATATGCCTTATCTCCTCAGTCATATTTTCCTTCAACTCTTTGAATTGATTTACTAGATTAGCATCATTATTATTGATTAATTGTCTTTAATCCTGTATCTCTTCAGGATATTTGGTTTGTTTCTTTCACTGGGCCATCTCTTCCTGTTTCACAGCACAGCTTTTCATTTCTTGCTGCTGTCTAGGCATCTGAATATGTTGGTGAATTTACTCTGATGGTCAATCTCTCTCTCTTGCCTAGTTTTCTTTTTTTTTAATGGCTCTTCTTTGACATCTGGTTCAACTTATTCAGAGTCTTTAAAATTTCCCAGCTTAAGTTATCAAAATTGGTCCATTGGCTCACTAATGTGGCACAGATTTTCTCCAATGGGTTTGGTATACAAGAGACCTAAAGGCAATTTTTCTCCTAGCAGTTTCCTGGCCAGTCAGCAGATGGCACTTATCAGTGAACCTTTCCATGGAGGTGTCGCTACCTGCTAACCTGTGCTTCTGCTAACCTGTTAACCCTGCTAATCTATGCTTCTGGTCTGGCCAGAGCCAAGATTCAAATCTGGATCTGTTGGCCATATTTACTGAGGAGAAAAAACTCCCTGCCCTCCACTGCGCCCTCCCTCTTCTCAGGGAGGAAAACATCTGTTTCCCTCTCAGTTGGATGCAATGAGACATTTTTTTTTTCCAGGCTGTTCACCTTGAGGGTGGGGGCTGGGTGCTCTTCCCAGCTGCCATGGGAATTAGTAATTCATGCTTGTCATATCAGATTTTTTGTCTCTCTCTTCTTTGCCCTTTTGGGGGTTGCCCAGCACTTTCTGGTCTGCTGATCCCCAAAACGCATCCCTCAGAGAGCTTTTTATCTTGGGTGGGGGCTATGGAGAGACACCTTGGGGCCTATTGTATGGTGTTGTTGAACTCTGGAGTAGGAACCAGCAGTGCCTGAATTAAAGCCTACCATGAAAAAGAATCAGCTGTAAAGGGGTCAATATCTTAGAAAAAGAAGCAACACCAAGAAGTTAGCCTGTTTTGGTGCTTTTCCCATTGAAGACATTTGCCAGATTCTTAAGTTGTACAAGGCAACTGGCTAAAGAGGTAAGTAGAAAGCCAGTGAAAAACAGAATGGCATTTTCAGAAGCCTCACAATGCTGAAGGGAAAAACTATGAGTTTAGGTTGTGGATGCCCTAGTAAATCCACCAGGCTGTAAGCCAAGGAAGGGTTACACCTTAAAGTAGTTAAATCCCTGTTGGATTAAGGTGGGTTTTACCCTGTCCCCTCCCCCATTTGAGGATATGGTGACCCCCTCTGGAGGAAGATAGCATAATGCAGAGCTTCTATAATTTTCATACACAATTTTTAGTATTTCTATAAAAAACTACCATGCATGCCAAGAAACAGGACCAAGAGAAAAAGAAAAACAAAATACAATAGAAACAGATTTATAGTGATGCAGATATCTTGGTAATCTTAATTGGAATTTAAGATAACTGTGATTTAATATGTGCAAGTAAGTAGATGACAATATGGAGAGCTTCACCAGAGAAATGGAATCTACCAAAGGAAATCAAATGTACATTTTGAAGTGAAGAGTACAATATATAAAATCAAGATATGTAGTAGATGGATTTAATAGTAGACTGAACACAGAGATTAGTGAACTTGAAGATCAGGTAGGGTGAAAATATACAGGCTGAAACTTGGAAAAGGAGGTAACATAATCTGATTCACTGTTTGAGACGATCACTCTGGCTGCTGTGAGGAGAGTGGGCTCTAAAGAGGCAAAAGTAGAAGCAGGGAGACAATTCTAGAAGGAAATGCAACAGCTCAGGCAAGAGACAATGGTATGGTTGCTTGGGTCCAGGGTGAAAACTCTGGAAATTCAGTGAAGTAGATGTTTTTGAGATATATTCTATAGATAGAAACTGACAGGACTTCATGATGGATTGGATGTAGGAATGAGGGTGAGGAAGGTGTCAAAGTGGACCCCCAGGTTTTTGAATGAGCATCTAGGTCAAAGGTACTTCCATACACAGAGGAGGAGCAGATTTGGAGAAGAGATTATGAGTTCAAATTTGAATATGGTAAGTTTCATATGGCGATTATCCATACAATAACTGATGTCAGTCAGATAGTTGGATAGATGAGACTGGAGCTCAGAGGAGAGGCCAAAGGGCAGGTAAACATTTGGGAGTGGACAGCGCATATTATGTTAACAAAGCATTGCACTGCCTCTGCCCAGAATTACTATTACAAAGCTTTTCAACATTGTCTGAGAATAGCAAAACTAATGGTGCCCTTGTTCTCTAATACCTTGGCTTCTCACCAGGCTCCAGAAGGAGGTGGTCGGGAATGCAGGTATCTCATTTGCCCCACCATCACCACAGGTTGACAGAAAAGTCCGTTATGGGAAGCATGAACTCAGTGTTTCCTGCCCAGTTGCATGAGTGGGTCTATACACATTATCCTAAGGGTCACAGACATGCAGATGTAGAAAATAAGAAAACAAAATAAAAGATAGATTTCTACCTGTGGTATACACCTAACAAAATCAATTTCAGATGAATCTAAAACTAAAAAAATCCCACAAAAAATAAACATCACCAAACTTACATAAGTACAATAAAGGAAAAAAATGAGTGAATATATTTATATTTTTGAGGTAGGGAAAACTGTCTTACGCATGCCATGAACATAGAAGCCACAAAAGAACAACTAACAAGTTTGGCCTGATATAAGACATAAAACATGTGTGGCCAAAGGTATAAACTAAGTTAATGGACAAGTGGCAGAAGGGAGAAAATATTTGTAACATGTATAACAAATGGTTAATAACTTCTTTCTACAAAGGACTCATCAAAATCAATCAGGAAAAGAAAAAAAAATACTTCCTCAGAAAAACAAGCCAAGAACATAAAGTGGCAGTTCATAGAAAAAACACCACTAAAGATCTTACTCACTAATGCTCAATCTGGGTCATTCAACAAATATTTAATGAGCAGTGATTACATGCCAAGTACTGTAATATGTGCTAGGGGCCAGACCATTACCGGGGTCTTGTCCGCCATTGAAAGGAGTTTGGCATTTACTTAGAATGAGACAGGAAGTCCTTAGAGGTTTTGAGCAGAGACCTGGCATGATCTGACTTGTGTGTTTTTGTTTTTTGCTTTTTTTTTTTTTTTTGACCTGTGTTTTTAAAGGACCAAGGTTGTTTCTGTGTTGGGAATAGACTGGTTGGAGAAGGGGGCAGGGAAAGAAGGATGGGTTTAATAAAAAGAGCTAGGAGGCCAGTTAAAGAAGAGAGTGCCTTGGAACAGGATCATATCAGTGGAGGTAGTGAGAAGTGGTCAGGTTCTTTGGGGTCTGAGAAAAGGGAGGAGTGGAGGATTAGTCTAGGTGTTTGGCCTGAGTAATTGGGAGAATGGAGTTGCCATTTACAGAAATGGGGAAATCTGTAGGTAGAACAGGTTTGAGGATAAGGTCAGGACTTCCGTTTTGGACATATTAACTTACTCCCATCTCAAATGTTATTGTTGCCCATATTTTGGTTCTACTTTTTAAAAATCTTTCCAAATTAAGTTATTAATTTTGGACATGTTAAATTAATTAAGCTGCCAATTAGATATTTGAGTAGGTATGTGATTTTGAGTACATGTTTGTAGTTTAGGGGAGAGGTCATGGCTAAGGAGATAAATTTAGGAGTTATTAATCACATAACAAAGTAATATAACTGAAACACTACTATTTTTGCAGTCATCAATTTGGCAAACTTCTAATTTTTTTTAACAAATCAATTTTACTGATACATATTAGTAAAGCATAAATCCATCTAAAGTGTACAATCAATGGTATTCCATCTAGTCACATAGTTGTGCATTCATCATTTCAATCATTTTTAGAGCATTTTCATTATTCCGGTAATAACATTACTAAAAAACACAAACAAAACCCATCACCTCCCAATCTCTTTATGCTCCCCCTTCCATAAATAGCTGCTATTCTGTTTCCTTCTCTCTAGGTTTTTTTTGCACTTTTATTTTGTAAAAAATTGTCATATATGCAATATCACCCATATTCATATTTTACATGAGGTTTCACTATGTTATATAGTTTTTAGCTTCCTTCTAGGATTATAGATTTCCTTAGGCTTTCTCTTTCAATTACTGTCATACTCATATAATAGCTCTGCTAGTTATAAACACCATGATGTGTTCTCACCATTTCCATTCATTTCCAAAGATTTACAAACAACTTTTTAACCAATTCTGCACGGATTAACCATCAGCTTTCTATTCTTAACCCTCATTCTATTTTCTGGTGACCTATATTTTAATTACTAATTCCATGAGTTTACAGAACATATTTAGTTCATAATAGGACAATCATACAGTATTTTTACTTTTGTGTCTGGCTTGCTTCACTCAACATAATGTCCTCCAGGTTCGTCCCTGTTGTCATATGCTTCATGACTTCATTTCCTCTTACTGCTTCATAATATTCCATCATGGGTATACACCACAATTGCTTATCCACTCATCAGCTGATGACACCTGGGTTGTTTCCAACTGTTCCTATGAGCATGGGTGTGCAGATGTCTATTAATGTCACTGTTCTCAGTTCTTCTGGGTATATACCTAGCAATGGTATTGCCAGGTCACATGGCAAGTATCAGTTCCTTAGGAATTGTCAAACAGACCTACACAGTGGTTGTACCGTTTTACATTCTCACCAGCAGTGAGTGAGCATTCCTATCTCTCTACATCCTCTCCAACATTAACAGTTTTCTGACTTTTTGATAGTGGCCAGTCTAATAGGTGTGAAGTGTTATCTCATTGTAGTTTTGATTTGCATTCCCCTGATCACTAGTGATGTTGAACATTTTTTCATGTGTCTCTTTGCCATTTGTTTTTGTTTCTGCTTTTTAAAAATGTTTTATTCTTGACCCCCTCCCCTCGTGGTTTGCTTGCTGTCTGCTTTCTATGTCCATTCACTGTGTGTTCTTTCTGTGTGTCTGTATTTTTATTTTTATTTATTACCCCCTCCTTGCGGCTTGCTTGTTGTTTGCTCTCTGTGTCCATTTGCTGCATGCTCTTCTGTGTTTTTACTTATCTCCCTTTTTGTTGTGTCACCTTACTGAGTCGGCTCTCCACGGCACTTGTGGGCTGGTGGCACTCCATGGCGCTTGTGGACTGGTGGCTCTCTGTGGCATGTGGGTGAGCCTGCATTCCCAAGGAGGCCCCAGGACGTGAACCCAGGACCTCCCATATCATAGATGGGAGCCCAACTGATTGAGCCACAGCCGCTTCCCTGCCATTTGTTTTTCTACTTTGGACAATTGTCTGTTGCACCATTTTTAAATAGGGTAGTGTGCCATTTTATTGTTGAGTTGTATGATCTCTTTATATATCATGGATATTAATCCCTTATTGGATGTGTGATCAAGTTTGGTAAACTTTAAAATTAATTATGACCAGTATGAACAAGGTTATGGGAAAATGAGCTCCCTCATAAATTTTGTGGGGCTATTAATTGGTAGTCTTTTGGGATGGAAATACGGCAGTTTTAATAAAAAAAAATTTAACGTATATATCACTTAACCCAACAATTATACTTTTAGAAATCTGTCCTTTAGTTATGCTTATACATATATGAAAAAATAACTGTAAAATGATGTTTCAAAGTTGCATTGTTTGTAATAGAAAACAACGGAGACAATTGGTATATCTAACAATAGAAAATGATTGAATACCTTATGGTCCAGTCAGCCTGGAATACTAGGCTCCTTTTCAAAAGACTGAGTGCATGATATTAATAATAATATTTGCTGGATGCTTACTAGGTGTTTACCACTGTGCTAATTGTTTTATGTCTTATTTAACAAATTAATTTTGGCTGCCCTTAGTTATTTTCCTTTTCTAGTTGTTCAATTCATTCAAGTAACAGTTATTTTTGGTGTACCTAACCATATGCCAGTTATACCTATTTAATCCACAAAATTAGATTCACTTTCCCTAGACCAATATTTCCTAATCTATTACAGACCTTTTGAGAAGTTGATGAATGCTATGACTCCTTTTCCTAGATATATACTCAAAATTTCCTTGGGGTGAGCACAGACCATCCTCCTGATGCTCCAGCAGGTCTGTGAGCCCCAGACCATTGTTCTGGTCTGGAGTAATGATGTGAGGACACACAAAGGCAAGAGTAGGAGATGGAGCAGGGCAGAAGGCCAGGGCAAACAAATCTTTGGCAGGCCAGCTTCTATTTGGAAAACACTGGTTAAGTGCAGACATTGCCAGGATGTTGGGGTACTTTAGTGAATACTAACAGTGCAAACTGGGCCATATACTCCCATCCCCCAGCATTCTCTTCCCTATCCTCCATGCCCCCCACCCTATCTTCCTGTCCTGGGCAGCCTAAATGTCTTTCATCCTCTCTTCAGCTCCAGCTCACAAGGTCAAATTCTCTCAGCCACAGAAAGTCTTCTGTGTAAATGGCTGGGAAACCTCTCCCACTGCCTGGGTAGGGGACTTTGCAGTGAGTGCTTGTCTCCTGTTTCATTCCTTGCCTGTGGAAGTCTTCATAGCAATGGTTAAGCAAGCTCCTAGGATACCTACCCAGGAAGCCACCAAACCTCACTCTCAATATTGATCAGTGCTTCAAGTTAGTAGAGCACAGGGCACAAAACCCATAGGTCACTTTGGGTCCTCTAGCAAGCAGATACTGAGAAAGGGTTAGGAGTGCAAGAGGTTAATTAGGGCTTTCCATTTGTGAAAGATGAAGAGGGAGAAAGCAGAGTTGGGCAGGAAGGTTTTCAGACAATAACATAGATATCACACCTGTGAAAGAAAAGACAGGCAAAAGCAGAATTAGGCAGGCTGTTATATGGATCCAAAAATGTCTCGGCCAATCTGAGAGAGAGATGCAGAGCAAAAATGGTCCATTAGAGAAGTCCTGCACTGGACCAACATGGCCAGGCTTTAGTACCCTCCTTGGTTCAAATAACTGTAGTGGATCCAGAAGGTGCTGCAGCTGGAGACTGTCATATAACTGCCCTCTTCACAGCTGAAAGGCAAGTTCTTCCCTGAAAGAACTGAGCATTGCCCTATGGCTGCCATAACATCTAAACCTTTCTAACCACCAATAAATTGCCACCATGGCTGAATCATGGCCGATCAGGATTAATGTGAGGTATCACCTTATGCCACTTCCAAGACAGAGTCTGCAACTTGGGTTGGTTTCCTCTACTTTGTGAGTAGTGGGGGGTGAGAGTCATTCCCACCCTTTGATTTTTGTCCAGACATTAGCTCGTGCTTCACCCTCAAGAGTGGCATATATACTATATATTCTTCATTTTACCCATGGCTCTAGGAACCTTCCAGCCGAAGAGGCAAGGAAATAAGATATTGATAAGATGTACAATGAGTGAACACACATATATACTGTATACCATGGCATACAAATCACCTTTTTACAGTAATGACATTTCCCTCTAAATTTCAAACAACTTATTTGCAGGGTGCATAGGCAAATAGATCTCCAGATTTGGATCTAAGCAGCTATAGCACAGTAATGACAGGAATCAATACCATTTGTGAAATGCCTATCCTATATCACAGTGGTTAAGAATAAGAAAGACCTGTGTTTGAATCCTGATTCTGCCACTAAGTGGCCTAGGACAAGTGACTAACCTCTCTCAGATTTAAGCCACAATTTTCTCATTTGTAAAATGATAATGATGATAATACTATTTCCTAACGTTATTATTATGAGGCCAAATGAGATGATAATGTATGTAAGGTGCTTAACAGAACCTAGCACACAGTAAGTGCTTAATGAATATTAGCTATTGTAATTATAGTTTGCCAGGTGCTGTACAGTTATTATACCATTCAAGCCTTACATTAGCCTTGAAATGTAAGTACTATTATCTCCCTTTTATAGATGAGGAACCTGAGGCTCTAGTAGAGTATGAACAACTTGCTGCTAGCAATTGGCAGGTCCACAATACACCTCCAGGTCTCTGACTCCGGAGTCCATTATCCTACACCACACTGCCTCCTAGGGTTTTCCTAGGCTGCTGCTAAAGGGGCTCTGCACGCTAATGAGCAGTATGGAGGCAGAAATAGGGTTTGAGCATCTTCTCAGCCTACTAAAAACTAGGTAAGAGTGAAGAAGGGGGATTAAAGTTAATTTTCAGATTGAACAGATAATTTAAAAATGCATAATTAACAATACATTTAGATGGTTATATATATTCCATGGTCAACGATATATAGTTCACCTTCTGCAAGGTGCAGTTTGAGGGGTGCCAAAGATACCTCTGATCCTCAAATAAAATTTTTATTCCTCACACACAAAATATGCATCTGAAGTGAAAAGATTAGCAAGCCATTCCTTCAAGTTATGGTATTATTCCAGCTGCTTCCAGCCAAAAAGCAACAACCCCAGGAGGCAATAGGTTATCACCTGTATGAGTTTATGAGTTAAACTTGATTTAATGGGAGAGGAAGGGGTCTGAGGATTCAAATGAGTCTTAGGACAAAGGAATTTTGATAGGATGGGAAGGGCTGGATATGCCCAGAGTCTGCAACAGTGGAGGCTATCTTTTTAGACATACCACACAGTAATAGCTAATCTCCAAAAACTAAGAAAATATTGACTCAAATTCACCAGAGCATATGCATGCTTAAATAAGGACTGTGGCACTCCCAACCATTAGGGGCTAGTTATGAAATACAAGTAACATGATAGAGAGGGAGTCATGACTTTTTAGCCTCTTAAGCTTACAGCCCTTCACTCCCACTAATGCCTATAAATATAGACCTAAGTAGATTCCTAAGCATTTTTATCTTGGCAAAACTCATTACAGTATTTCATCAGTCTAAGATGCTATGAATTTTAAGACTCACCATTATTTTCTGTAGTACTAAGAAAAAAGAAAAAAGCCAATTAAACTATGATGTCATTAAGTTCCATACCAATTGAAGGGATGTTAAAATGTGAAAAATATCTTTAAAGAGGTGAAACACATACAGTATTTGGTTTCAGGGGCTACTGCCTCATCTCACTCCTCTCCAAAAGTGTGTATTGGCATATTTTTAATGTATAATTAAAGTTAAGGGGATCATTCTTCCTGGGAACAATTGTATTTTGGTTTGACTGCCTACTGAATATAGTGGTTTGGATAGTTTCTCAGGGTTAAAATTTCGAACTTCTCACTAAAATTTTAGTGCCACTCAAACAGGTGAACTCAAGAATGTGAACGCTTGGCAGGAAAAGAGGACAAACGAAGAAGAGACAGTACAGCAAAGAAACTGTCAAAGTTGTCAAGCACTGAAAATCTTCTAAGGTAAAGAAACAAACATCTGTTTTGGAGAGTTAAAAAAATTCAAAAGATCTTACAACATGCTTAAGAAAGCTTGTCACAAGGCAAATTTTATTTTTTTCAGGATACAAAAATATGAGCATGTCAAAAATACAGTCTAGTCCACGTAAGGGTAATTTCAGCCATTTAAAATTATACAGAACTTGGAGAAAAGAATTCACAAAATGTCTTAGAACAATTAAGACTAACAATTCAGTTATTGCTAGGTATATTCAGTTACTAATTTAGACTGTTCTCCAAAATGGAAAGGACAATTTTGTGGTATTCTGGTTGCTGCTGCTTAAGCTATGATTTTAAAAACCAATCCAAATTAAAAACAAGCTCACTTTGAGTAAAATATAACATGTTAAGTTTTGATCAGTAGTACCATGAGACGGAGTGGATAATTTCTAAATTTCAGTACTAGCCCCTTACGTTTAATTCTATTTTGTTAATATATCAAAATATAATGTGTAGTTTGGAGCAAGAGGAAATGACTTACTGGCTTTAAAATTAAGTGATAAGAAACATTAATTTTGAGGTGTAATGTAGAAACAACACTGGCAATGCAGCTTAAAAACATTTTTAAAAGTATTATTTAAAAAATGGAAAACATTTAAAAAGTTTAACCAAAGTGAAGCTTCTTTCCCTTTAAAAGTTCAGACACCATATTAATCTATTTGCTCTTTTGAAGTTCACGAAGACCTGTCATTCTTTATTTTCTCTTTAGTAAAAAATACTTTCTAAAAAAAGATATGTTCAATGTCATATGAACTAACAGCTCATAAAATTAAAAGAAATAACTTTAAAAAAGAATACAATGTAAAACACAGGGAAAAAGTTACTTATCTTGTGGGCTATTATTACATAGGAAATTTTTGGCCTAAAGTTCAAGACTTGGAATTTCAGGGTTATCTTAAAGAGATGTGTCTTGATGCAACTGACAATGGCTTTGTTTCTAATTTTCATGTTAGCCTCCGCTGCCAAGGTTATGCTTATTGCTGACAATTTTATCCCTATGAGTTCTTGAACAAATTGAGAAATATATTGGTTTGGTATAAGGTGAAGTACAAAAACCTTAAAAAAATCATTCTCAGAGCAAAAGCAACACTTACAGCTATTTGGCAAGGACATTAATTACCTTAGTGATTTAAATCCTAAAAACAGGTTATTATTTTAGGAGGTAAAAAACAAGTACCAAAAATTTAGCATCTGGCCAGGCTTCTTCCTTAGTTTAACTTCAACCTCAGATCTCTACATTACTTATTTCCCATCCTCTGCATAGAGCTATCAATCTTATTATTTGTTACCTAAAGTTATAGACCTGGAGATGCCAAGAAAAAATCTTAAGGTTTACTTTCTAGCCACTAAATGTATTCAATATTCAGGTACCAATTAAGAGCATTTTGTACTTCTCTTGTCAATTAACTCACTTCACAATAAAACATGCCAAAACAAAAAATATTACTTAACATGAAAAAAATAAAACTATTGAACATGTCTATGTATAATCCCAAACTATCAGAGTGGTTAACACAAACCCAAATTAGTATTTTCATTGAACTTTTTCATGAAAAAACCATATATTAAAACCATATTACCAGTGTTTAATGAAAGTAGGCATGTGCTTTATGACAAAATTAACCTAATAAACAAAAAACCCACCTCCTCCCTTTATAAACGCTGAGTGCTAATAATACGGTATCATAAAAGGATTTCATTTTTGCGTAGGCTGAGGGTTCACAGTGAATACGTTGGAACAGAGATAAGGTGTTTAATATTATTACAAGAATATCAGTAGTGGAATGTATATAAGGCATGTAAAAAACTAGCATTAAAGCTCTTAAGGGCAACAATTCAAACTGGCAGCTGCTAGAAAAGGTGCTGCCAGGAATCAAAAAACATCAAAGAAATCTAGTTTTAGCACATACTAGTTTACAGTGCTTCTACAATGAAAATAAGAAGTTAACATAAATTTCTGTTGCTAGCACGAATGTACCAAAGAAGAATGGACTTTTATCCCCTTTAAACACTAGCCCAATCTTGAAAACGAAAGCAATCACTTGCAATCTTCCACACAGTATTGTTAGGAGTGGACTGAGCAGTCAGCAGGAAGTTCTGGTTGAAGTAGTGTTGTTTGTTTCCATCAAACTTCACAGTTCCACTGGTCACAACAAGAACTGTAGTCTGGGACTGGGTAGCTTGCTCTTAACCCACATAAAAGAAGAGAGGAAGTCAGTTTCTATATATATATAAATAAGGAGATTTTCAGGCTTAAACCACATTGCTTATAATCTAATGCTAAAGTTTCATAAACTTTCTTTGCATTAAGCATAATCTGTATTTACATACCCAAAGCCAGAAAATTATGTATTACAACCATTTCAAAGATACTGAAGTTATTTTCAGTCCAGAACTCTAAAATTTCAAAATAAAGAATTTATAATCTAGCATGAGACCACTTGCTTGCTGTACATATTAATACTTCACTGGGTTTCTAACAGAACTTATTCACATTCTGTTTCTCACCTGAGTTCTTTTCAAGAACTACAAAAAGGAAAAAGAATCACCCTAAACCACTACTTAAGACACTTAGGACCCCTTGTTGAGGTTAATCTTATAAACTGCATCAATCTACCTTCAATTAAATGATGTCTTGTTAAGGTAATCCTTTCATATAACAGTAAATTTCTTCTGTAAAGTTTTAATAGGTTATAAGATACTAAAACATATTAATCAGAGATAGAGTATAATCCACCTTTGGAGACATTTCAGGACATAGCAGCCACATATTTATTTAAGAAAAATAAGTAACCTCTCCTCTGCATGAACATAAATCAATTTAGACTCAACATCTCATATAATTTTTAATAACCCATAATCACACAATCCACCAAAACTACTAGTGATATTCTGGAGTGAGATGCATTGAAAGGAAGACCGAAAGATTGATTACACAGCTATATTTTTCATAATGTTGAATTTTTTTCAGGAAGTAAATATTTCCATCACTAAAAGTTGATTACTGCTTTTGGTGTAACAGCTCATTGC
Organism: Dasypus novemcinctus; assembly: GCF_030445035.2. Classification (NCBI taxonomy): domain Eukaryota; kingdom Metazoa; phylum Chordata; class Mammalia; order Cingulata; family Dasypodidae; genus Dasypus; species Dasypus novemcinctus. The sequence continues at coordinate 117,617,372 of NC_080704.1, read as the reverse complement.
TCACTAAATGAAATCAAAGGAAGAACCTTGAAAGACTGTGATCTTACCATGAACTGGCTGGCAATCTAACATATTGATCTGGAACTCACTAGAAGGCAACATTTCAAAAAAATTAGCCAGGGCTTCCAGTCCAGTAACAACATTTCCATTCCATATTAAAGAGGCCTTGTCCAGATACAGCCTGGTTAGTGCCTAAAAAGAAAGTAAAAGAAAAAGGGAAAGATTTTTGTTTCTGGGTAAGACTTTTACAGAAACGAATTAAAAAGGTACAGAAGCTATATAAACATTTTCATGATTCTACCTCCACTGAAAACCAATGTAAACATGGGTACTGCCTTTGGCCATAAATAGATAAACTAGGCAGTTGAATACTTCTCTTCTATTTCACTTTAGCTACAATGAGAAACCTTGTCCCCAAAAGCTCAAGTTGTAAAGATTTGTTTCTGTATTAAAATGAATTAAATTGTTAGCAGTTTTAAGTACATGCAGCCCCAAGCCAGTTTTAACCTTTTTGTAAAAAGAAATAGAGAATTAAGGAAACACTCCCTTTATCAGCAGATCCCTTCACTAGCACAAATACTACTTCAACCCTATTGGTTAAATGACCAGAATAAAAAAAGTAACACACTTAAGTAAATATATGCTTAACCCCATGTTAAGTGCGGTATTTAAATTAATTCCTACTTACCATCCTAAAAAAATGAGGTTAAGAGAGGTTACACAGCCAGGTAAGATCAAAGTTGGGATATGACTCCAGAGTCCACATTCCCACTAATACCATATTAATCCTTGCCTAGGCAATGCAGTCTTAAAGATCAGGTCCAGAGTTATCACTTAGGCAAATCAGATGAATGGCTGCTCAGAAATAGACCTGGTATTTAATGAAGAGTAGTAGGATTTGTAACACTCACCCGTCTTCTTTTGTCCATTGTCTCATAATAAATGTTGACAAATTCCTCAGCAGCTCTACATGCCTGATCCACATAAGTTTTAAAATCCTACAAAACAATTTTCAGAAATGTAGATTACCACCCCTCCAACTTCTCAATAACACAAAACCACCAACAGAAGCTGACAATTAATTTCAACCACTTTGTAGTTCTACACTTAGCGCACATTCTTTCATATAAATGTGGACATTTTAAAGGTTAGGCCTCAAGTTTCCAATTTTTAAAAATTTCACTATTTTTAAGAACCTGTTTTTTGGTCATAATCATCTCTCATTAGGTAGTTTGAAATTTTTCAATCTTCCCCTATAAATTTATAATCTGCTTGGTAATGAAGTACCTCAGGCTTTCAATATTTTACAAAGCATTCACCTTAAAAAATGATGCTACATGAACCTTAAGTAGAGAAAAAACTGCCATGGAATAATCTAGGAAAGTATTCAGTTCTCTTTTGAAGCAAAAGTTGTTACTGAACTCAAAAGTTGTTCAATGAAAAAAAAAAAAAGAATAAGAATGAAGTTCAAGGAACTACTTGAAAACCTAAGTCGCTAACCTACACACATTATGTAAACACAGGCGTCTGTAAAGAATTGTAAAACTTTAGAAAAGAAATACTGATCGGTGGTTTCTCCCGCAGGAGTATTAATTACCTTCTTTCCCCAGCCAGAGTTGTCATTTATATTAAGAGCAACAAATAACCGGTTGCATTTTTTTTCTCAGGCTAGCTACAGTGATTATTAGAAGGCAGGTGCCAAGCCATAAACAACAGACTCCAACATCCCTGGCTCTCACAGCTCACAGTCTGGCCGTCTTTTTCTGGACTGCGGAGCAATCACACAACCGACGAGGCTGGGGGGAGGGGGAGCCAACAGAGAGCGGGCCCCGCCCCGCAGCAGGGCAGGCTAGGCCCCGATTCGCCACTTGCGCACGTGACCAGCAGCCAGCGCAGTCCCGCGCTCCTCCCCTCATAGGCCCAACAGCCTGTGCCCCAACAGCCCAGCCCAGCGTGTCTCGGGCACTCACCACGGACATGGCCATCGGAGAGCCCGAAGGAGTTTGTTGTCCCGGCAGTGGCGGCGTCACTACGTCCTCACGTGTTCGGCTCCCTCGGCTGCAGTATAATCAGATACATAGGAAGAGCGCGAAACCCGCCAAACACTCAGAATCTTCTACCCGCCCATTCTCTTCCGGAAATAACTTGGTCCGTTGAAAAAAGCGGTCCGATGTTTCAACCTTGGGTCTCACCTCCCTTCAGTTCCGGATTTCCCCTCCCATTTGCTTTATTAATTTGTTTCGGATTTATTTACTTGGGTTAAAAGATAAAACATATACCCACGCACACAAATTATTTTGCTTTTGTAAATTGGATACTATCATCAAAGTATCCAACTCTACAAAGACGCTCCCTGGGATAGGCAGAGAAAGAATTAACGAAAGGGTCCGATGAGGGGACATTTTTTGCTGCAGGAGGCGGGACCGAGGCCCGCTGAAGAACAATGAGGAACCAGAGTTGAGTCCTAGTGGCTCTGTAGCCAATAGGGAAAAGACTGTAGATTGGCCAAACTCGCGCGCTCTTACTGCGCATGTCTGGAAGACAACCGGTTAGCGTTCTGGAACATTCTGGAAGAATCTATACTGACATAACCGCCAACGCCTCAGTGACCTTCCTAAAATTATTAATTTTGCGCTAGCAATATTTCAAGGTAGAAGAATATTCTGCTTCTCCCTTCTGGGATGTATTTTTACTTTTCTTACAGACTTCAAATGTAAATAAAATTAGCGCCATTTACCATCTTTTTACCGATAATTTTTCCACAACCCACTCTAGTAATAGCTAAACTTTTATGAAGTGGTGACCACATGCAAGGTATTTCTCTAGGCATTTTACACATATTTACTTGTTTATTCCTTACAATAACCCTAATTGCTCTTATTTTTTCATCCCCATTTTATGGCTGAAGAACCCAAGGCACAGAGCTATCGAGTAATATGCATAAAGTCACAAACTAATGGGGATTCAAACTTAAGCAATCTGAGGACTGCTGCGATCTTACTGTACTTTCCATCTTCCCAAATCGCTCATTTCAAAGCCACCAACTTCTGGGGAGTCAAATCAATGATATGTTTCGATAGTCTTACCATGCGTGGCTGGTTTCTGGCTCTTCATGAAAATCGTCACTCCTTCCTTGGTGTCTTCCTTTGTCTCCTTGAGACCAGTCTCTTCCGAATTTCCTCATATTTTTTATCTTATTCTTGATCTGGCTCTTTCCTCTAGCCTAGCTCAAGCTGTACTTGCTTCTTAGCACACCCTATTCCCTCCTCTGCTCTCCTCTTACTGGCATCTCTTCCGAGGCTCTCTCCTATTTAAAATCTCCCTCATACCACGTGATCGCAATCGCTATTCATATGCTAATGATTTCCAACGACCTATCTCCAGCCGCCATCTCTTTGCTGCGCTCCAATTATAAATAAGGAATTTTGTTAAACATGAATACCGGCATGCACTACAGCCTCCTCAAACACACAGACCAGAATTTATGATCGTTATTCCTTGGGTTTTCCTTGGGTTTTTCCAAACTACTCCTTTATTCTCTCAGTCATCTATGCTTGAAGTGGAAATTTTTTTTTTTGGCTTCCTCACCGCATCATTATAATCCATTCATTTATTCAGCAAATGTTTATTGAGCACTTACTATATTCCCGGCATTGTACAAGGTTATGAATATAGAATGATGAACAGAATAGACATGGTCCACACACTTATGAAGCTTACAGTGTAATGGGAGTGCCAGACAATGAAACCATTAATAGTACAAATGACTTCCCAGTAACTTTCCCAGTTCTACACAGTTTCTTAAGCAACCTCTCTGTTTCATTCCCAATGCCTTATTTTTGTTCACTCCTATTCCATTAATTTCCCAAGTCATTTTTCATCAATCTCAATTTGTCTGTTTTTCTTCCTCCCTCTGTCTTGCTCTCTCTCTCTCTATCTCTCTGCCAATCTTTTATATGCAAATTTTGACTTTGATTACTCTATTCTCTTTTCTCCAAAATTATTCTAATATTTACACACCTGCCTTGGTATGTTCCCAATTACTTTTCTAGACTTCTCTTCAATTACTCATCAACACTGGGAAAATTATGTTCACTGCTTTATTGGTGGCTTCTTTTCTTAATGAGAGTTTAGAGACTGTGACTGATGTTTTACATGATTTCATTCAATCTTCACAAACCTAGGAGAGGGAGACATTATTATCCAGAGTTTTAATCATTTAAACTGAAGTTCAAAGAAGTTAAGTAACTTTGATTAGATGACACAGCTTTTGGAACTGGGATTTCAACCCACAACTATCTCACTCCAAAGTCTTTGCTCTTAGACATTCATACATTTGCTATTACTGTGTTTATTTTGGAATACATGTTCCCTCTATTTCTACCTGTCCTTCAGGGACCAAGCCAGGTGTATCTTCCTCCATGACGCCTTCCCTCATTCCATTTCATATGAACCTTAAATTATATAACTTTTTCTGTGGCTGTGAGGAGTGGCTGTTGGTGTGGGGCAGTAGTGTTTGGGTATATGGGAATTTTGGAACACTGAAAAGGTACAGCTATGATGGAGGTGGCAGGAAGGTTTAATATTTTAAATTACATTTTTGCACAGAATATTGTGAATGTGCATTATGTGCTATAAGGGCAGGAGCCTAGGTAAACTGATAATAAAGATACTGATGTTGGGCTCTGTTTGATCAGAGAAGTAAATTTAAATCACATGAAAAATATGTTTGAAGGAGAATGGTAACCAAGTTAAAAATACACAGAATTTTCCCTCACTAGGTAACTACATAGGTGCAAAAAAGTGGGGAGAGTGACCAGGGAGGGTGTTGAAAGGGTGTTCCTGGAACACAGAATAGCATGTTGTTTAAGTTCCTTGTTGTTAACACCAGACTGGGTTTAAATTCTGGCTGTGCCACTCACCAGCTTTGTAACCTTAGCAAGTTGCCTATCTCTTCCATGGCTCACCTCTTCATCTGTAAAATGGAAATAATTTTATTAATACTGTTTCATAGCATTGTTGTGAGGATTAAATGAGTCAGTAAATGTAAAACACTTTGAATCGCTCCTGACATGTTCTCTATGATTGATGAATATAATTTTCCTACCCAGGCTAACTGAGATTAGGTAGCACCTATTTGGGAGTACAAAGCTGGGACAGGTTCGATAATTGTGGTTCCTTGAGAGTCATCGGTACCATAAGAGGGTTGGTGGCCCTGGGATAGCAGAATGTAGAAGCAATAAATTAGGTAGGTTTGTTGATGGCTGTATGGTGCAGCCAGCTCTCATGGTCAAGTGTAGACCTAATGGGAATTAAATATGTTTAAAGTTACCAGCATCTCAATTTGATCCTTTGCCTTATAGAACAATCAACGAAGTGATCTAAGCAGTCAGACCCTCCCTCTCAGGTCTCTAATAAGCAATTGTCCTGCTTACATTAGATAGTCCATTTTAAAAACAAATTTATTGAGATATAATCCACATGCCATAAATTCATCCATTTAACATTTACAATTTAGTGCTCTTGAGTATATGCACAGAGTTAGCAAAGTATCACCATTATCTAATTTTAGATCATTTCAACACCCAGAAAAGAAAGTCCAGTGCTATTAGCAGTCAATCTGCATTCTTCTCTTCCCCCAGCTCCCAGCAATTACCAATCTACTTGCTGTCACCATGGATTTGCCGCTTCTGGGCATTACATATAAATGGAATCATAGAATATGTGGTACTCTGTGTTTGGCTTCTTTCACTTGGCATAATTTTTTCAAGAGTCACCCATATTGTTGCCTGTATCACTGTTTCATTCCTTTTTTATTTTTACAAATAAGTTTTATTGATACATAATAAGAAAGCATCTAAAGTGTACAATCAATGGCATTCAGTACAAACACATAGTTGTGCATTCATCACTCCAGTCATTCCTAGGGCATCTTCATTATTACAGCAACAATAACAACAATGCTAAAAGACAAAAACCAACCAACCAAACAAACAAACAAAATTTATCACCTCTCAATCTCTCAATGCTTCACCTACCATACATAGCAGCTATTCTGTTTCCTTCTCTCTAGTTTATTTGTATTTATATTTTGTAAAAACAGTCTTATATGTGTAATATCACCCATATTGTATTTTTCATGAGGTTTCACTGTGTTATACAGTCCCAAGATATATTTTTTAGTTTTCCTTCTGGTAATATAACTGTCCTTAAGTTTTCCTTTTCAACCACTGTCATACCCATATAGTATCTCTGCTAGTCACAAACAGCAATCCATGCTCTCACCATTTCCATTCATTTCCAAAGATTTACAAGCAACCTTTTAACCAATTCTGCACAGATTAACCATCAGCTTTCCATTCTCTACCCTCACTCTGTTTTCTGGAGACCTAATTTCTAATTATTAATTCCATGAGTTTATAGAATATATTTAGTTCATAATAGCACAATCGTACAGCATTTGTCCTTTTGTGTCTGACTTGTTTCACTGAACAGAATGTTCTCCAGGTTCATCCCTGTTCTCATGTGCTTCCTGTCTTCATTTCTTCTTACTGCTGCATAATATTCCATCATGTATATACACCACAATTTGTTTATCCACTCATCAGTTGATGGAAACCTGGGCTGTTTCTAACTTTTGGCTATCGTGAATAATGTTGTTATGAACTTGGGTGTGCAGATGTCTATTCATGTCACTGTTATCAGTTATTCTGGATATATACCAATGAATATTATTGCCAGGTCACATGGCAAGGCTGTATTCAACTTCCTTAGGAACTGCCAAACAGTCCTCCACAGTGGCTGTACCATTCTACCTTCCCACCAACAGTGAATAAGTGTTCCTATCTCTCCATATCCTCTCCAAAATGTACAGTTTTCTGACTTTTACTAGTGGCCAGTCTAATAGGAGTGAAATGATATCTCATTGTAGTTTTGGTTTACATTTCTCTAATGATTAGTGATATTGAACATTTTTCGTGTGTTTCTTTGCCATTTGTATTTCTTCCTTGGACAACCCTCTTGTCAAGTCTTTCCCCCATTTTTTAATCTGGTAGTTTGTCTTTTTAATTGTTGAGTTGAACGATAATTTTATTTATCATGGATATTAAACCCTTATTGGCTGTGTGATTGCCAAATATTTTCTTCCATTGAGTTGGCCGCCTTTTCACCCTTTTGAGAAAGTCCTTTGAGTTGCAAAAGTATTTAATTTTGAGGAGGTCTCATTTATCTATTTTTCTGTTGTTGCTCATGCTTTGGGTGTAAGGTTTAAGAAAGTACCGCTTTCCACAAGATCTTCACGTTTTTCTACATATTCAGCTAGGAGTTTTATGGCTGTTGCTTTTATATTTTGGTCCTTGATGCATTTTGAGTTCATTTTTGTATAAGATGCAAGATAGGGGTCCTCTTTCTCTCTTTTGGATATGGCTATCCAATTCTCCGAGCACCATTTGTTGAGTACACTGTTTTGGCCCAGCTGGGTGGGCTTAACAGCCTTGTCAAAATTCACTTGACCATCGATGTGAGGGTCTATTTCTGAACTCTTGATTCAGTTCCATTTATCAATCTATCTTTTTTTTTAAAATCACTGTAGCTAAGTAATATGTTTAAAGTCAGGAAGTGAGAGTCCTCCAACTTTATTCTTCTTTTCAAAGACATTTTTGGCTATTCTGGGCCTCTTACCATTTCAAATAAATTTGTTAATTGGCTTTTCCATTTCTGCAAAAAAAGGCTGTTGGGAATTTTATTGAAATTGCATTGAATCTATAAATCAGTTTGGGTAGAATTGATATCTTAATGATATTTACTCATCTAATCCATGAGCATGGAATGTCCTTCCATTTATTTAAGGCTTTTTAAAAAAATTTTTTATTTTTTATTATTATTTTTTAAAATATTACATTCAAAAAATATGAGATCCCATTCAACCCCACCACCCCCCACCCCCCACTCCCCCCACAGCAACACTCTCTCCCATCATCATGACACATCCATTGCACCTGGTAAGTACATCTCTGAGCATCACTGCACCCCAGAGTCAATGGTCCACATCATAGCCCACACTCTCCCACGTTCCATCCAGTGGGCCCTGGGGGGATCTACAATGTCCCGTAATTGACCGTGAAGCACCATCCAGGACAACTCCACGTCCCGAAAACGCCTCCCCATCTCATCTCTTCCTCCCATTCCCCGCACCCAGCAGCCACCATGGCCACCCTTCCCACACCCATGCCACATTTTCTCTGTGGACATTGGATTGGTTGTGTCCATTGCACATCTATGTCAAGTGGGGGCTTCGATTCCACATGGATACTGGATGCAATCCTCCTGCTTTCAGTTGTAGACACTATAGGCTCCATGGTGTGGTGCTTGACCTTCTTCAACTCCATGTTAGCTGAGTGGGGTAAGTCCAATAAATCAGAGTGTAGGAGCTGAAGTCTGTTGAGGCTCAGGGTCTGGCTATCATATTGTCAGTCCAGAGATTCAAATCCCCTAAATATATCTTAAACCCCAGCACCAACTACAATTCCAGTAAAGTAGCATGCAAGTCTTGTGAAAAGAGATCCCCTCTGAGTCCAGTTCCATCATGCAGAAACACCAGCTCCAAAGAAGGGCCATTTCCGCTTCCTTGATTTCTTTTAGCAATGTTTTGTAGTGTTCTGAATGCGGTCCTTTATGTCCTTGGTTAAGTTTACTCCTAAATATTTGATTGTTTTAGTCACTATTATGAATGGAATTTTAAAAATTTCCTCTTCAGATTTCTCATGAATAGTGTATAGAAATGATATTGACTTTTGTTCATTAATCTTGTATCTCAGCACTTCACTGAACTCATCTATTAATTCTAGGAGCTTTGTTGTGGATTTTTCAGGATGTACTAGATATAGGATCATATCATCAGGGAAAGTTTTACCTCTTCCTTTCCTATTTGGGTGCCTTTTATTTCTTTATCTAGTCTAATTGCTCTAGCTAGAACCTCTAGCACAATACCAAATAGTAATGGTGAAAGAGGAAATCCTTATTTTGTTCTTGATCTCAGTGGAGAAGCTTTCAGTCTTTGACTCTTGAGTACAGTGCTATAATAGCTGTAGATTTTTCATATATACACTTTACCACCTTGTGAGAGCTTCCCTCTATTCCTATCTTTTGGACTGTTTTTATCAAGAAAGGGTACTGCATTTTGTCAAACAATTTCTGCATCAATTGAGAGAATCGTGATTTTTCTTCTTCAATTTATCAATGTGGTTTATTTCACTAATGAATTTTCTTTTGTTGAACCACCCTTGAATACCTGGGATGAAACCCACTTGATCTTGCTGCATAATTCTTTTAATGTGCTTTTGGATTTGGTTTGCAAATATTTTGTTGAGGATTTTTGCATTTATATTCATTAGAGATATTGGTCTGCAATTTCCTTTTTTTTCATAGTACGTTTATCTGGTTTCAGTACTAGGACGATGTTGGCATCGTAAAATGAGTTGATAGCATTCTTTCCTGTTCAATTTTTTGAAAGAGCTTGGGCAAGATTGGTATTAGATTGTCTTTGAATGATTGGTAGAATTCACCTGTGAAACCATCTGGTCCCAGGCTTTTCATCTTTGGGAGGTTTTCTTTTTTTCTTTCTTTCTTTCCTTTTAATTGTTACATTAAAAAATATGAGGTCCCCATATACCCCCTATCCCCCTACCCCACTCCTCCCACATCAACAACCTCTTCCATTGTCGTGGTACATTCACTGCACATGGTGAACACATTTTGGAGCACTGCTGCACCACATGGACAGTGGTCTACATTGTATTCTACACTCTCCCCCACTCCACCCAGTGGGCCATGGCAAGACACACAATGTCCAGGATCCATCCCTGCAGCACCACCCAGGACAATTCCAAGTCCTGAAAATGCCCCCACACCATATCTCTTCTTCCCTCTCCCTACAATCAGCAGGTATAGTGGCCACTTTCTCCATATCAATACTACAATTTCTTCCCTTACTAATCACAATAGTTCCTTTGGGAGGTTTATGATAACAGTTCCATCTTGTCACTTGTGATAGGTTTGTTGAGGTCTTCTATTTCTTCTTAGTCAGTGTAGGCGGTTCATGTATTTCCAGGAATTTGTCTATCTCATCAACATTGTCTAGTTTTTTGGCATACAGTTGTTCATAGTATCCTCTTATGATCTCTCTTATTTCTGTGGGTCAGAGTTAAAGTCCCCCATGTCATTTCTGATTTTATTTATGTCTTCTCTTTTTTATCTGCCAGTCTAGCTAAGGGTTTGTTGATTTTGTTCGTCTTCTCAAAGAAACAACTTTTTAAAAAATTCTATTTTTTTAAATCTTCTTCTCTGTTTCATTTCTTTCTGCTCTGATCTTTACTAATTCTTTCCTTTGCCTTGGTTTGGGATTATTTTGTTATTCTTTGTCTAGTACCTCCAGGTGTGCAGTTAGATCTTCAACTTTAGTTTTTCCTTCCTTTTTAATGTAGGCAATGCGGACTAATAAATTTCCCTTTATACTAATTTTGTGGTGTCCCATGTGTTTTGTGTTGTTGTTGTTTTTATTATCCCCCACCCCTTTGTGGCTTTTTTTGTGTGCTTTCTGCTCTCTGTGTCCATTCACTGTACGTTCTTCTGTGTCTGTATTTATTTATTTCCCCTCCCCCCCCTTGCAGTTTGCTTGCTGTCTGCTCTCTGTGTCCATTTGCTGCGGGCTCTTCTGTGTTCTCAGTTGTCTCCCTTCTTTTTGTTGCATCACCTTGCTGAGTGGGCTCTCTGCGGCATCTGTGGGCAGGACAGCACTCTGCGGTGTCTGCGGGTGAGGCTGCCTTCACAAGGAGGCCTCGGGATGCAAACCGAAGGCCTCCCATATGGTAGACGGGAGCTCATCTGATTGAGCCACAGCCGCTTCCCTCCCATAGGTTTTGATATGTTGTGTTCTCATTTTCATTCATCTCAAGATTCTGCCTGAATTTTCTTCCAATTTCTTCTTTGACCCACTAATTATTTATGAGTGTGTACTTTAATCTCCATATATTTATGAATTTTCCCTTTCTGTCCGTTATTGATTTCCAGTTTCATTCTATTATGATTAGAGAAAGGGTTTTGTATGATTTCAAACTTTTAAAATTTATTAAGACTTGTCTTGGGAACCAACATATGGTCTATCTTGGAAAAGGATCCATGAGTACTTGAAAAGAATGTATATCCTGTTGTTTTGGGGTATAATGCTCAGTAGGTGTCTGTTAGGTGTAGTTCATTTATCAAATTATTCAAGCTCTCTGTTTCTTCATTTATCCTCTGTTCAGATGTTCTATCCATTACTAAGAGTGGTATATTGAAGTCTCCAAATATTATTGCAGAGAAATCTATTTCTCTCTTCATCTTTGTACCTCATGTATGTTGGGGCACTCAGGTTAGGTGCATAAATATTTAGTAAAGTTATTTCCTCTTGGTAAATTACCCCTTCTATTAATATATAATGACTTTCTTCATCTCTTATAACAGTTTTGCATTTAAAAACTATGTTGTCCGATGCTGGACATTGTATGTCCTGCCATGGCCCACTGGGTGGACTGGGGGAGAGTGTAAACTACAATGTAAACCGTTATCCATGTGGTGCAGCAGTGCTCCAAAACATATTCAACAAATGCAATGAATGTCCCACAATGATGAAAGAGGTTGTTGATGTGGAAGGAGAGGGGTGAGGGTGGTGGAGGGTATATGGGGACCTCATATTTTTTTAATGTGACATTAAAACAAAAAAGAGGGAAAAAACCACAAAAAAACTATGTTTTCCAATATGAGTATTGCTACTCCAGCTCTTTCTTTTTTCTTACTATTTGCATGGAATACCTTTTACCAAACTTTCACTTCTAAAAAATGTTTTTAATTTATTTTTAAAAGATACATAGATCACACAAAATGTTACATTAAAAAATATAGGAGGTGAGGATGGTCACCCACCACATCAGGGAACCAAGAGAGTCTACAGCTGCAAGCAGAATTCCATCGATCGTCATGTGGGATCTAAGCCCCCTCTCGATTTAGAGGTGGAGTGGACATTGCTATTCCAGAGTCCTCAGGATGGAGGAATAAACTGTAGACTAGTGTGAACTTACTGGTATTTTACCATAGAATTATTGTGACTCTAGCAATGGGCGAAATTATATCATAGATGGCGAGACTGTGGACACTGGAGTCCTGAAGGCTGGGAGAGGGAAAAGGAGGTGTGATATGGGGGCATTTTCAGGACGAGGAGTTGTCCCGAATGATATAGCCCACTGAGTGGACTGGGAGAGAGTGTAAAATACAGTGTAAACTATAATCCATGCTATGTAGCCATGCTCTAAAATGTATTCATTGAATGAATATACCACACTAATAAAAGAAGTTGTTGATGGGGAGAAGTGTGGATTGTGGGAAGTGGGTCACATGGGAACACCCTATATTTTTAAAAGTAACATTTTGTGTGATCTATGTATCTTTTAAACATAAATAAAAATATAAAACCTTTGGTTGACCCTGGGGTTGGTGTATACTCAGGAGACTTGAATCTCTGGACTGGCCATGTGCTAGCTGGGCCCTGAGCCTCATCAGTGTTGCAACTCCTACTCTCTGGTTCGTTGGACTTACCCAGGTCAGCTAACAGGGAGGTGAAGATGGTCACCCTCTACACCACAGAACCGAGAGCGCCTACAACTGCAAGCAGGAGAATTGCATCCATCAACCATGTGGGATCTAAGGCCCCTCTTGATTTCGAGGTCAAGTGGATATCACCAACCCAGGGTCCATAGGATGGAGGAATAAAGTATGGATTAGAGTGGAAAAAACAAACAAACAAAACAAAAAAATATATAATAACAATAAAAAATATAGGAGGTTCCCATATACCCCCACTCCCCATCCCCCCCTCCCACTCCTCCCACATCAACAACCTCTTTCATCAGTGTGGCACATTCATTGCACATTCATTGCATTTGATGAATACATTTTGGAGTATTGCTACACAGTATGGATTATAGTTTATATTGTAGTTTACACTCCCTCCCAGTCCATTCAGTGGGTTATTGCTGGATACATAATGTCCTGCATCTGTTCCTGCAAAGTAATTCAGGACAACTCCAAGTGCTGAAAATGCCCCAATATCATACCTCCTTTTCCTCTTCCCTGCCTTCAGCAACTCCCATGGCCACTGTCTCCATATCAATGATATAATTTCTTCCATTGCTATAGTCACAATAATTCTATAGTAGAATACCAGTAAGTCCACTCTAATCTATATTTTATTCCTCCATCCTGAGGACCCTGGAATGGCAGTGCCCACTCCACCTCTCACTTGAGAGGGGGCTTCAATCCCACATGGCTGGTAGTTGGGACTCCAACCTTTCACTTTTAACATGGTTGTGTCCTAACATCTGAGGTGTGTTTCTTGTAGAAAACATATAGATGACTCCTTTTAAAAATTCCATTCTATCATTCTATGTCTTTTGATTGGGGAGTTCAAGCTATTAATATTCAATCTTTTCATTGTAAAGGTATTACTTGCTTCATTCATTTTATCCTTTGGCTCCCTGTTGTCACATCATACTTTTGTCTGTGTTTTTACCCTGTAATTTACCCTTCCTAATAATCTTCATTTCTACACTCTTCTCCAAGTGTCTCACCCTTGTTTTTTCCTTTCAGGCTGCAGCACTCCCTTTAGCATTTCTTGTAATTCTGGTCTTTTGGTAACATATTTTATCAGTTTTTGTTTGTCTTTGAAGACTTGGAACTCACACTCATTTTTGAAGTGCAGCTTAAGGACAACTTTGCTGCATACAGAATTCTTGGTTGGCAGTGTTTCTCTTTCAGTACCTTAAATACACCATACCCACTTTTTCTCTCCTCTATGGTTTGGGATGAAAGATCAGCACTTAATCTGATTGAGTTTCCATTGTATGTGATGCTCCACTTTTCTCTTGCTGCTTGCAGAATCTTCTCTTTATCTCTGATATTTGTCATTCCGAATAGTAGGTGTCTTAGGGTAGGTCTATTCAAATTTATCCTGTTCAGTATATAGTGTCCTTCTTGGATATTGATATTTACATTTTTCATAAGAGTTGGGAAGTTTTCCGTCATTATTTACTAAAATATTATTTTTCCCCCTTTTCCATTCTCTTCTCCTTCTGGGACATTGATAATGCATATGTTCATGCTTTTTGCATTATCATTCAATTCCCCGATGCCCTGTTCTATTTTTTCCCATTCTTTTCTATTTCTCTTCTCCTGTCTTTTCCAGGTCAGATGTTCTGTCTAATCATTAAGTCTGTCTTTGAGCAATTGAAATCTGCTCTTATGTGCCTCTAATGTATTTTTAAAAATATTTTTCTTTATTTTCTTTTAAATGTTACATTAAAAAAATATGAAGTCCCCATATACTCCTCACCCCCCCACCCCACTCCTCCCACATCAACATCCTCTTGTGTCTTTCATTACCATAAGGTCTGTTATTTTTCTTTGCAGGTTTGCAAATTTTTCTTTATCCTCACCCAACGTCTTCTTAGTACCCTTTATCTCTTTTGCCACATTTTTTTTCAATTCTTTAAATCAGTTTAGGAGAGTTGTATAATTATCACTGATTAATTGTCTTAAATCCTCTATCTCTTCAGGATATTTGGTTTGTTCCTTAGGCTGGGACATCTCTTCCTTTGAATAGTATGGCTTATAATTTTTTGTTGATGTCTAGGCATCTGAATATGTTCGTGAATTTACTCTGATGGCCAATTTCTGTCTTGCTTATTGTTTTTTTTTTTCCCACAGCTTTTCTTTGATATTTGGTTGGACTTATTCCAAGTCCTTAAAATTGCCCTGCTTAAGTTATCAAAATCCTACCAGGGACTCACAAGTGGGGTGCAGATTTTCTTCCCAGGGTTAGAGCACAAAGAACACCAAGAGCATTTTTTTCCCATATAATTTCCCAAATGGCCAGCAGATTGTGCTCGTTGGTCCACCTTTCCACACATTTGTATCACTCTCCTTTCTCCTGTGTTTTGGTCTGGCCAGATCTGAGATTCAAAGTGGGTTCTGCAGGCTGAATTCACTGAAGAAAAGCTCCCTGACTTCCCTCCTTTTTCCCTTGGAACAGCTGACAGGGAAGAAGATGTCTCTTCCCCTCTCAGTCAGTTATAGTGAGCTAGGGCTTTTACCCCAGCTTAATATATTAGGGGTGGGGGAGAGAAGCCCTTTCCAGCCACCATGGAGGTTTGGTAAACCATGTTTGTAGTTTTGGATTCTTCATCTCTCTGTCTCTCACTCTTCTGGATGTTGTTAAGCACTGTCCTGGTCTACTGACCCCCAAAGCTGGTCCCTCAGCCAGCTTTTGGCTATCTGCTTTTGTGAGAGAGTTGTGCCCTGCCTGTCTAATCTGCCACCATCTTCCCAGAATTCACATTCCATTTTACTGCAGAATAATATCCCATTGTGTATGTATAACATTATATTTATCCATTCATAGGTTGATGGACATTTCTGTAGTTTCTATTTCTTTGCCATTATGAATAATGCTACTATGAATATTCACTTCAAGTATTTGTGTGGGCATATGTTTTCAATTCTTTTGGTTAGATACATAAGTGTGGAATTTCTGCTTCATATGGTAAGTTTATGTTCAATTTTTGGAGAAACTGCTGAACTGTTTTCCAAAATGTCTGCACCATTTTATCTTTCCACCAGCGATGCATGAGGGTTACAATTTATTCTCATCTCACCAAGACATGTTATTGTCTGTCTTTTTAATTATAGTCCTTGTAGTGTGTGTGAAGTCGTATCTCATTGAGGTTTTGATTATCATTTCCCTGATGCCTGATGATTTTGGGCATCTTTTTAAAAAATGCATTTTTAATTTTTTAAAAAAGATACATAGATGACACAAAATGTTACATTAAAAAATATAGCGGATTCTCATATGCCCCACTCCTTACACACCCCACTTTTCCCACACCAATAACTTCTTTCATTAGTGTGGTACATTAATCGCAATTGATGAATACATTTTGGAGCACTGCTACACAGCATGGATTATAGTTTACTTTGTAGTTTACACTCTCAGTCCATTTGGTAGGTTATGTCAGGATATATAATATCCTGCATCTGTCCCTGCAGTATTATTCAGGACAACTGCAAGCCTCAAAAATGGTTGGGCATCTTTTCATGAGCATATTGACATATCTTATTTGGACGAATATTTATTCAGATGCTTTGTTCAATTTATTGGGTTATTTATCTTTTGTATGCTGTGTTTTCATTTTCTTTCATCTCAATTTATTTTCTAGTTTCCTTTGTGATTTCTTCTTGGATCCATTCGGTGTTTAGGTGTGGTTTAAATTACACATTTTAAGATTTATCTCCTTTCATGAGTCACAGATATTCTTAATGGCCTTTAGAATGGTGGCTCCTTTCCAGAAGGTTTTCAACTTACTTTGCCCATATTCATATAGGAATCACTATCTATGGTAACTATAGCCTTATATTAAGAATCATCTCCCATTCTCAATCCACCTTCTATTTCCTAGTAACTTATACTGTAGAGTTTACCTCCACGAATTTACTCATTGTATTCATTGTATTTGGTTCATATTAGTGAAATTATACAATTTTTGCCATTTTGTGTCTGGTTTATTTCACTCAACATAATATCCTCTAGGTTCATCCATCCAGTTGTCATATACATCCCAATTCCATTTCTTCTTACAGCTGACTAGTATTCCATTGTGTGTAAATGCCACATTTTGTTTACCCATTCATTGGTCGATGGAAACTTATTCTGGTTCCATATTTTATCAATTGTGAATAACGCTGATATGAACTTCAGTGTACAAATTCAATTCACATTCTTGCTTTCAGTTCTACTGCATATATTCCTAGTAACGGTATTGTTCTATCATATGCCAGTTCTATATTCAGCCATTGAGGTACTGCCAAACTGTCTCCCAAAGAGGCTGTACCATTCTATATTCCCACCAACAGTGAAGGAGTGTTCCTGTGTCTTCACATTCTTTCCAGCACTTGCAGTTTTGTTTTATTAATAAGGGTCATTCTATAAATAGGTGTGAAGTTATATTTCATTGTAGTTTTGATCTGCATTTCCCTTTTAGCTAGAGATGTTGAGCACTTTTTCATGTGCTTTTTGGACATTTGTACTTCCTCTTTAGAGAACTGTCTATTCAAGTCATTGGCCCATTTTTAGATTGGGTTGTTTGTCTTTTTATCATTGAGTTGTATGATCTTGTTATATAACATGGATATCAAACCCTTATGAGTTATGTGGTTTCCAGATATTTTCACCCATTGAATAAGCTGCCTTTTTACTTTCTTGACAGTCTTTTGAAGAGCAAAAGTTTTTAATTTTGAGGAGGTCCCATTTATCCATTTTTTCCTTTCTTGCTCATAAGGGTTAAGAAACTGCCTCCTACCACAAGAACTTGAAGATGTTTTCTTACATTTTATTCTGGGAGTTTTATGGTTGTAACTTTTATGTTTAGGTGTGTATTAGTCTGCCACAAGGGGTGCTGATGCAAAGTACCAGAAATCTGTTGGCTGTAGTAAAGTATATTTATTTTGGGTAGAAGCTTACAGGTATAAGGGCCTAAAAAGTCCAACTCAGGTATGATAAGAGGCACTTTCTCACCAAATGTCTGTTGCCACATATTGACACAAGATGCCGCTCTGCTGAACTTGTGTATTAGCTCTAGCAGCTTCGTTGATTTTTCAGGGTTTTCTAATTATAGGAAGATATCATTTGAGAATAGTGAAAGTTTTATAACTTCCTTTCGTATTTGAACACATTCTATTTCTTTTTCTTACCTGATTACTCTAGCTAGAGCATCTAGCTCTATAGGGAATAAAAGTGGTGATATTGGGCATCCTTGTCTTGTTCCCAGTCTCGACAGGAAACTTTCAGTCTTTCACCGTTGAGTACAGGACTTACTGTTGGGTTTACATATGTGCCCTTCATCATGGTGAGAAAGTTTTCTTCAATTCCTCTCTTTTGGAGTATTTTTTAATCAAGAAAAGACGTTGTAGTACATCAAATGCCTTTTCTGCCTCAGTTGAGATAAACATGAAATTTTTCTTCTTTGATTTCTTAATGTGATTTATCACATTGTTTGATTTTTTTGGTTGAACCACCCTTGCATGCCTGGTATAAAATCCATTTGATCATGATAAATAATTCTTTCTCTGTCTTGTTGGATTTGATTAGTGAGTATTATGTTGAGCATTTTTGCATCTATGTTAATTACGAAAATTTCCTTTTTCATAATATATATCTATCTGGCTTTGGCATTAGGGTGATAATGGCTTCATAACATGAGTTTGGTAGCATTTCCTCCTGTTCAGTTTTTCTGAAGTGTTTGAGTTATGCTCACACATTGTCTTCTTAATATCCTTTATCTCTATATCAACAATTGGTTTATTTCTATTCATATCTTCCTTCATCTCCTTGAATTGATTTTGGAGATATGTTTGAATTTCTTTTATTAGTTCTTCCAAAGTCCGTATCTCCTCTGAAGTTTTAATTTGTTCCTTCAACTGTATGGCTTCTAATTTTTTGCTGATATCTGGGAATCTCATTATTTTTAAGTGCTAACTTTCAAGGTTAATTTCACCCTCTTGCCTAGGGTTTTTTTTTTTTAATCGTGGTACATTCATTGCATTTGGTGAATACATTTTGAAGCACTGCTGCACCGCATGGATAATGGTTTACATTGTAGTTTACACTCTCCCCCAGTCTACCCAGTGGCCATAGTAGGACATACAAAGACTCTTCCTTGATGCTAGGTCCAATTTATCCTGTTCCTTATTGTAGTCCATGTTTAAGTGGTCTTCTGAACCTGTTTCTTGGCTTGGACATGTGGTACAACTTTTAAGATTGCCCTTTTATGTCCAATTGTTTCACGTCCAGGAGAAAGCTCCATTTCCTCTCTTTCTTCTCTGGGAATTCAGCTCTATTTTGTTTGCTTTTGTGCAGAGTTATCTCCCCAGTTCCTTAAATTTTTTAAAACTTCTTTCCCTCACTTGCTGTCCTCTTTTAATTATGGCTTTCAGTTCTGGGGACTATCATGCTTTACAGCAGTTGTTTTCTCTTTTTTCCCTGAGGCCTTTCTGCCCCATTAGAGTATCCAGACCTGGGCAGCCAGATGGCTTTAATGTTTAAAAATAGCCATTTTCTCATTTTGATGACCCAGCAATCAGAGACTGGGTTGATTGTGTGCACTTCTTGCCAACATTTCTGCTATGATCTCGTTTATTTCCTGCGGGTCTTACTGTATGCAAGTGCTTACCAGCCACTTATGTTTCCCAGTAGGTATCTGACAACCTGGATCATGTGCCTGGATATGAGTGGGGCTCTAACTCACTTCTATAAGTGGTCTCCATCTACAGTAGGAGGGTCCCCAGGGCATACTGCCTCTGGGTGCCCCTTAAGGCTCATGGGACTGAATGAGGGGAAGGTGTCCAGACTGGGAAGTCTGGGTCACAGATTTATCATGTTTTTGGTGTTTTTATCTTTTTCTTTGATTCAGCATTTATGGAGTCCTTCTGTCTCTATTGTCCTCCAGAGATCCAAGCAATTGGAATTTTTCCTTTTATTAGTTGTTTCTGAAGGGAAACTTTTCCAGGGGATGTCTTACATTGCCATATTGATGATGTCACTCTTATATGTCTTTTAAAAGAGTTATTATTTTGTCTTCATTTTATTATTGTCTATATATTTACAGTCAGTACTATGTTTTCAGTTCCCAAGGGATAACATTCTATGTTTTTCATTTTTAAACAGTAATCTATATCCACTGGCACTGAGTAAAAACCTTATGTAGAGTAGATGGTTCAAACTTAGTGACAAAATGAAATTTCCCCTTCCTTTCAGCTTAACATTATCCCCTACGTATTCTGTGAACACATCCTGAAGAAAGTGAAGGTGTGAACTAATTTCTTAAAAGGGAACTTTTTCTTCCTGTGATGACAGAAGTGAGAGTCTAATCCATTTTCATATCATTATTTTTCAATTACCTCCTCTCTCTGGTATTCACAAGTCTTATCTTCAAGGGAGAAGAATTCATTCAACCCCCCTGCTGGAAACTACCTTTTCTTCAAATAATTATATCCAGAAACAAAATGTACAATAAAGCTTGCATATAGATTGGACTCTCAGGTTTTGGAAAGTCCCATTAAGACTCTGGCTCAGAGTCTTAATTTTTTAAGAAATTTTTGCAAATTTCTTAAAAAATTGAATTGTGATTGTCAAGACACCATAATGGAATATTCAAGCAGAGACATACATTTAATCAGAAAGGTGAGAAAATGAAATTGGCAAGGTTCCTTTTCTTACTTTGCTCTATCTGATTAGTCTTCTAAACCACTATTTCTTTCTTACCTTCTCCCTACCATCTAGTTCAGACATTCTCTCCTGATTCCATGAATTAGGTAAAAACAAAACAAAATAAACAAAGCAAATGTTGCCAAAAAAGAAAATGTTACAAGCTGCTTAATGTAGTTACTCAATTTTTCTCTTTTCTTTTTACCTTTAAGTATATTTTTACTGATATTAACAAAGATTTACCTTTTTTAAAGTTAGTGTTTACTGACATAACTTCTTCCCATCATTTTACTTTCAGTCTTTTTGAGTTCTTATGTTGAGATTTGACTTTTGTAAATTGCATATAGTTGGATTTTTTCAGTCTGCAAATGTCTTTTCTTTAAATAATGGTTAACTTACCTTTAGTAATGTGCATACATTTTAATTGTACTGACTGATGAACTTTTATAGAAGTATGCATAACTGCAAAGTACATCAAAACAGAGAATATTTTGAGTGCTCCAGAAATCTCCTTCCTGTCCCTCAAAGGTAATCAATATAATGACCTCCATCATCATTTATAGTTTTTGTCAGTTATTGGACTTCATATAAATGTAATCATACAGTTTGTATTCTTAAAGCTTGTCTTCCTTCACTTAACATTAGTGTGTGACTCATCCAATTTGTTGGGTGTAGCAATAGCTTTTCACTGCTGTTTAATTTTTATTGGATGAGTATATCACAATTATTTGTCTATTCTCTCATTGATTGACATCTGTGTTTTTTCCAGTTTCCATTATATATAAAGATGCTATGATATTCTTTTATATATTCTTTGGGGTACATAGATAGGATTGGAATTTCTGTCATACAGTATACATATGATCAACTTCAGCAGATTCTATTTTTTTTAATTTTATAAATTCATTTAAAAAATATTACATTAAAAAAATATGAGGTCCTATTCAACCCCACCGACCCCACCCCCCACTCCCCCCACTGCAACACTCTCTCGCATCATCATGACACATCCATTGCACCTGGTAAGTACATCTCTGGGCATCGCTGCACCCCAGAGTCAATGGTCCACATCATAGCCCACACTCTCCCACGTTCCATCCAGTGGGCCCTGGGGGGATCTACAATGTCCCGTAATTGACCGTGAAGCACCATCCAGGACAACTCCACGTCCCGAAAACGCCTCCCCATCTCATCTCTTCCTCCCATTCCCCGCACCCAGCAGCCACCATGGCCACCCTTCCCACACCCATGCCACATTTTCTCTGTGGACATTGGATTGGTTGTGTCCATTGCACATCTATGTCAAGTGGGGGCTTCGATTCCACATGGATACTGGATGCAATCCTCCTGCTTTCAGTTGTAGACACTATAGGCTCCATGGTGTGGTGCTTGACCTTCTTCAACTCCATGTTAGCTGAGTGGGGTAAGTCCAATAAATCAGAGTGTAGGAGCTGAAGTCTGTTGAGGCTCAGGGTCTGGCTATCATATTGTCAGTCCAGAGATTCAAATCCCCTAAATATATCTTAAACCCCAGCACCAACTACAATTCCAGTAAAGTAGCATGAAAGTCTTGTGAAAAGAGATCCCATCTGACTCCAGTTCCATCACACAGAAACACCAGCTCCAAAGAAGGGCCATCTGACATGGCAGTGAACCCCATCTGCCATGACCATAGAACCCGTGGGTCTCTTTAGCCCTCAAAAGAACCAATACCTGGGGTTGTATCTACTTTATCTGTGTCTGAGACTCTGCTCAGTTGTGCATAAGGGCAATCCTTCTGACAACCTCCAGACTCTTTTTTAGAGACTCGTAGCCATATAAACTCATTTCTCCTTTACATTTCCCCCTTACATTAGGTCAAACAGCATTTTAAACTCCTGTTATTATATGTAGACAGGGATATTCTGCTGATCCGCATTGAACCTTTAATTCAAGGTCATTTTCTAGTTGCATCTTCAACTGGTATTTGGTAGTGATCCCTCAGTGCCAGGGAGGCTCCCCAGTGTCATGTCCCACGCTGGGGGGAATGCACTGCATCTACATGCTGAGTTTGGCTTCGAGACTGGCCACATTTGAGTAACATGAAGGCTGTCAGGAGGAAACTCCCAGGCACAATGCTGCTCTAGGCCTTGTTCTTATTGCAGGCATATAGGCTCACAAGCATAGTCATTAGTATCAGAAGCCCACTGTTGGACCCTCATTCCTTCCTGGTTCTTACCGTTGCACCTGGGGGACTGCCGCTGCTCCCCTAGGGACCACGACAGAGCCCCCCTGGCCAGGAACCCAGTACCCCCCCAGCTGTTGTTTTTAATTGTTTCCACTATGAGTATATCTAAACATTGCCATGCACCCTGGACATATGCCCTGTATAACTCCCTGTCAACCATATATAGCCTGTCAATAACTTCCCATACCAGTATTCCTCCGCCGCCATTGTTGAACCACTCTGTGATCCAAAACTTCCCGTAAAGTAAATCCCAATATAATGTCTGGTTCCCTTACTAGTAAAATGGAATACAGCAATTAGTTTAAAGGTTAGATCTAGAGTACATATTGATTTGGAAAAATTTCTACATCCTATCTTTTTCTTTTCTTTTTTCCTAATTATTGAGCTTGTCTTCACAAGAGTCTTAGATCACAAATTCATATATACAATATACATACTCCCACACATCCACCATAAAACCTTTTCCCTTCCAGAGCGATAATCTTTTAACTTATTCATATCATATTTACTGAGACTGATGTACAGACTCTGAAACAATAGCTTTCAAACAAGGTGACATCTGTGCTTACAATGTGGTCCATACTTTAGGATATACAGTTTTCTAAATTTTTTAGTTATCCTATGTTTTACATTATGGTTTACATTATTAGTCTGTCGTCCCCTATATGTTTTTGGTGTAATATTACATGTTTTATATTCATCCTCATGTACTCTCACGAAACTCCTCTCTTGCCCCCACATTTATCTTGGTTCCATCCATTCAACATCCATTTTCCCCTCCCCTTGGGGCCCACAGCAACAGCCAATCTCCATTTCCCGAGGAGCCACGTCCAGAGATACTTGCAACAGTGTTCAGGGCCTGACTTGCTCAACTGCCCTAATGCCCTGGGAGCCACCTTTTCTCTCGAGAGATACAGTTCCCTCTATTTGATGGCATTAGTCCTCCCCAGGATGTGGGTCCACCCCAACTCTCACTTCTTCAGCAGATTCTGGCAAATGGCTTTTCCAAAGTGGTTTTACTAATTGACACCCTCAACAGCAACGTCTGTAAGTTCCAGTTCCTCCACATTCTTATCAACACTTGTTACTGTAAGTCCTTTTATTTCAACTATTTTGGTAAATATGTATTGGTAGCTCATCGTGATTTTAATTTGCATTTCCTGATCCATAATAAATTGAGCTCCTTTTAATATACTTATTTGCTATTTGTATATCATCTATTTTGGAAGACCTGGTTGAGTGTTTTAGCTATTTAAACAAATTGTGTTGTCTATCTTAGCATTTTTTAAAGAATTCTTTCTATTTCTGGATAAGAGTCTTTTATATAAACATATGTCTTGTGAATGTTTCCTCCACATCTGTGATTTGCCTTTTCACTCTCTTTAATTGTGTCTTTTCATGAACAGAAGTTTTAAATTTTTATGAATTACAACTTATCAATCTTTCATTTTAAGGTTAAAGCTTTTTGTGTACTGTTTAAGAAACCTTTGCTTACCTGAAGGTCATTAAGGTATTTTCCTGTTTTATTTTTTTTTCTTTTACCTGATGTCTATAATCCATCTTAGTTAAATTTTTGTGTATGAGGTAAAGCATACGTCAAGATTATATACAAATATCCAGGTGAGACAACATCATTTATTGAAAAGACCATCTTTTGTCTAACTAAATTGCAGTGGATATTTTTTTCCCATAAATCCAGTGATTATGTATTTGTTTCTGGACTCTATTCTATTCTACTGGTTTATTGTCTTTTCTTGCATCATTATTGCATTGTCTTAATTATTGTAGATTTATAATAAGTCTTCATAACTGAGAGTGTTAAGTCTGTCACATTTGTTCTTTTTTTCAAAATTGTCTTGCTTTTTCTAAGTCTTTTGCGTTTCCACATAATTTTGAATTCATTTTTCAATTTCCATATGAAAATACCTTCCTAGGATTTTGATTATGATTGCACTGAATCTTTGATAAATTTACAGAATATTGAAACCTTAACAATATCTACTCTTCAAATCAAGAAATGTGATGTAGCTCTTCATTTGTTTAGACCTCTAATTTCTCTCAGCAATGCTTCATAAGAAAGATTTTCAATATTTTTCATTAGCTTTATTCCCAGGTAGCTCACATGTTATGCTATTGTTAATGGTATTACCTTTTATGTAATTTTCTAATTGCTGTTATTTGCATAGAATTTCAATTGATTTTTATGTATTTTGACTTTTATCCCAGAGACTGTTAAATTCATTAACATTTGTTAAATTCATTGAGAGTTTTTAGATTCTTTTGGATATTTTACATACATTATCACGTTATTTATGAATAAAAACAGGTTACTACTTCATTTGCAATCTTTTTATTTTTAAAATTTATTTATTTTTTTGCCTTATTGTATTAACTAGGGTTTCTACTGCAAAAGTTAAATAGAAGTGATGGTGATAATGGTCATCTTTGTTTTGATTCTTATCTCAGTGAAAAAGAGTTCACTATTTCACTTGTAAATATGATACTAGTTTTTAAAATATAGCCCTTATTAAATTAGGGAAGTCCCTTTCTATTCCAGGTTTGGTAGTTTTATAAAAAGTCATCATTAATTGTTGAATATTATCAAAGGTTTTTTCTGCATCTATTGGAAGCTTTCTATTTATTCTGCTACTATAATAAGTTATAATGTTTGATTTTCAAATGTTAAACCAAGCTTGCATTACTGGGATAAATCTCACTTGGTCAAGATTTTTTTTTTTATCGGCAGGTTCAATTTGCTAATTTTTTAAAAGGATTTTTGTGCATCTATGTTCATGACAGACATTGGCCTTCAATTTTCCTTTCTTGTTATATCCTTGTTAGGTTTTGGCATCAGGTTCTGCCAGCTTTATTAAATATGTCTGCATCAGATTTTTTTGTAGGTTTTTCCAGGTATATATTTGCAACTTTTTTACTTTCAACTTTCGTTTATCCTATTGTTTTAATGTGAGTCTATATTAAATAGCATGAAGTTGAATTTTGTTTTCTATAAAAGAAAAGGCAGTCTGACAAAATTTGTTTTAATTGAAGTGCTTAGTCCATTTACATTTAAAGTAATTATTGAATATTTTTGGGTTTATAGCTCTCATCTTGCTACTTCTTCTCTATTTTTCCTCTCTGTTCTTTGTTTATTTCTATCTTCTTGCCTTCTATTTTATAATTGAAGTATTTTTATTTTTTCTTTTTCCCTATATTATGCTTTGTTTATTCATTCTTTCATAATTCCTTTTGTGGTTACCCCAGAGAGTACAATACACTTCCCTGACTTATTCCAGTCCTCCTTAAATTAGCACTTTCAACACTTACTTAATATGTAAGAACCTTAAAATAATTTTACCCAATTTACTGACATCTCATCTTTTGTGCTATCATTGTTATGGATTTTATTTCTACATAAGTTTGAAATCCATCAGGGCATTATTATTACTATTTTACGTGGTTAGTGCTATTTGTTCCTTCCTGCAGTACCATGGTTCTATCTGTGATCATTTGTTTTTTTTTTTTTTTGTATTTATTTATTTATTTATTTTTTTTATTAATTTTTTTATTTTTTATTGACTTTGTAATAATATTACATTAAAAATATATATGTGAGGTCCCATTCAACCCCACCCCCCCACCCCCCCTCTCCGCCCCCCCAACAACACTCGTTCCCATCATCATGACACATCCATTGGATTTGGTAAGTACATCTTTGGGCACCTCTGCACCTCATATACATTGGTTCACATCATGGCCCATACTCTCCTCTATTCCATCATGTAGGCCCTGTGAGGATTTACAATGTCCGGTGATTACCTCTGAAGCACCATCCAGGGCAGCTCCATGTCCCGAAGACGCCTCCACCTCTCATCTCTTCCTGCCTTTCCCCATACCCTTTGTCCATTATGTCCACTTTTCCCAATCCAATGCCACCTCTTCTATGTGGACACTGGATTGGTTGTGTCCATTGCACCTTTATGTCAAGAGGAGGTTCAGATTCCACCTGGATGCTGGATGCAATCCTCCCATTTTCAGTTGTAATCACTCTAGGCTCCATGGTGTGGTGGTTGTCCTTCTTATCTGTGATCATTTGTCATCAGCCTGAATTATCTTATTTAATATTTCTTGTAGTGTGTGTCTGCTGGCAAAAAATTCACTTTTTATTTGTCAGAAAACATATTTATTTAAGCTTTTTGTTGAGATAAACATACATAACGTAGATCGAATCACTTTAAAATTTGCTATGTAGTGCCATTTAGTACATTCACAGTCTTGTGCAACCATTATCTTTATCTGATTCACAAACAGTTTCATCCCATACCCATTAAGTAGTTATTCTCCATTCTCCATGCTCCCGGTCCCTGGAAACCACTAATCTGCTTTCTGTGCCTATGGATTTACCTATCCTGGATATTTTACATAGATGAAATCATACAATATGTGACCTTTTGTGTCTAGCTTCTTTCAATTAACATAAAGCTTTTAAGGTTCATCCATGATGTAGCATGTATCACTGCTTAGTTATTTTTTGTGACTGAATTGTATTCCATTGTATAGATATATCACAATTTGTTTGTCTGTTCATCCCAGCATGGACATACAGGTTGTTTTCATCTTTTGGCTATAGTGAATAGTCCAGTTATGAAGATCTGCATAGATTTATTTGTTTTGAGTACCAGTTTTAAATTATTTGGTGTATATGCTTAGGAGTGGATTGCTGGGTCATGTGGTAATTCTATGTTTAATTTTTTGAGAAACACTCACATTGTTTTCAGCCATTTCATATTTCCACCAGCAATGTACAAGCATCCAGTATCTCCATATGCTCCCCAACAATGATCTGTTTTTATTTTTATTATAGCTATCCTAGTGGGTATGAACTGGTATCTTATTGTGATTTGGATTTGCATTTCTCTAATGATTAATGATGTTGAGCATCTTTTCATGTGTTTGTGGCTTTATTTTCAAGGTTCTAATCTGTCTATTTTTATTTACATACTTACAGATTCAGAACCAAGGGCAAAGTAATTAGAAGTTCAGAAACATCTTTGCTGACTAAAAGTCAGTGGAGATAAGGGGCACTTGGATTTTTTTCCTTTTTCTTTTTCTTTTTTTAAATACTTTTATTTTTATTTTTAAAAGGTACTTAGATTACATAAATGCTACATAAAAAGTATAGGGGATTCTCATATACCCTAATCCCTATCCCTCCACAGTTTCCCACATTAACAACATCCTTCATTAGTGTGGCATATTTGTTACAATTGATGAACACATTGTTTGATGGCTTTTGCATATCTTTGTAGTGCTTTGAATTGTGTATCCCAGTTTGGACATGTTCATGATATTGGCCAAATTCTGGTGGATGTTGACCCATGTAAAAAAAGTCTCTTAAGATATTACTTCAGTTAAGATGTGGCCAAACTGAATGAATTTAGACTTTCATCTAAATTATAGTAGAGTCTTTTATAAACAGAATGAAAGTTAGACAGAGAGAGAAGTCACTGGAAGCAGCTAGAAGCTGGAAGTCAATGGAAGCTGGAAGAGAAAAGAGAAGACAGCGCCATGGGCATTGCCATTTGACAGAAAAGCCAAGGACCAAGGAATACTGGCATCCAGCCTAAGATAGCCACAGTCTTCAGGGAGAAAGTATTACCTTGCTGACACCTCAATTTTTGACTTCCCGTAGCCTCACAACCATGAGCCAATAACTTCCCATTGGCTAAGTTAACCCATTATATGCTATTTGTTTTAGGATCTAGGAAACGAAAACAATCTTCTTTGGAAAAATATCTATTTGCCCATTTTTTAAAAAAGATTTGTTTGTATTTATTTATCCCCCCCCCTCATTGTTTGCAGTTGCTGTCTGCTCTTTGTCCATTTTGCTGTGTGCTTTCTGTATCTGCTCTTCTTCTCTTTAGGAGACACTGGGACCGAAACTGACCTCCCATGTGGGAGAGAGGTGCTCAACTGCTTGAGCCACCTCAACTCCCTGGCTTGTTGTGTCTCTTATTGTCTTTCCTCTTTGCCTTTCTGTTGCATCAGCTTGCCATGCTTGCCCATTGCGCCAGTTTACCTTCTCAAGGAGGCAGGGGGAACTGAACCTGGGACCTCCCATGTGGTGGGCAGAAATCCAATCACTTGAGCCACATCCACTTCCCCCTTTGCCCATTTTTAAATTGGGTTGTTTGACTTTTTGTTTTTGAGTTGTATGATTTGTATATTCTGGATAGTAAATGCTTATCAGATATATAATTTGCAAATACTTTCGTCCATTCTGTAGGTTACATTTGCACTTTCTTGATAGTTTCCTTTGGTGTGCAAAAGTTTTAAATTTTGATAAAGTTCAATATTGTTTATTTTTTTCTTTTCTTGTTTGTGCTTTTGATGTCATACTTAAGAAACCATTGCCAAATTCAAGATCATGAACAATTTCCTTTATGCTTTCTTCTAAGAGTTTCATAGTTTTAACTCATATTTAGGTCATTGGAAAATTTTGAGTTAATTTTTGTTGTTGTTGTTGTGAGATAGGGGGCTGTAGCAGTTTGGTGGTATTTATGAATTCCAAAAACAGATACGGGATTATGTTTGTAAACTGGTCTGGTCCTCTGGGAGTGATTAAATTATGATTAGGGCTTTGATTGGGCCACATCAGTAGGACCTAGAGTGGGTGGAGACTAGCAGAGAAAACCACATGGCAGGGAAGAGAGGTAGAGTTTTGAGTTGGAGCTGGGGAAGTGAACACACGGGAGAGAGCAGAGCAGCTGAGCCTGGAGAGAAATAAGCCCCAGGAGAGAGACGAGACTTAGTCTAGCCTACAGCTGATATTGGGCAAAGATGGGACCATGGAACCTTAAGAGGAAGAGGAAGGCTGAACGTTCACAACCATCTTGCTCCAACACATGGCAACAGACTTTGGTGAGGGAAGTAACTTATGTTTTATGGCCTGGTAACTATAAGCTTCTACCCCAAATAAATACCCTTTATAAAAGCCAACAGATTTCTGACATTTTGCATCAGCATCCCTTTGGCTGACTAATACAGAGGCAATCTTTTTTTTTGCATTTGGATATGCAGCTGTCAGCACCATTTGCTGAAAAGATTATTTTCCCCCCATTGAATGGTTCTGGTACCCTTGTCAAAATTCAATTGGCCATAGATGTATGGATTTATTTCTGGGTTCTCAATTCTTTTCCATGGCTCTATATGCCTATTTTATGCACTGTTTTGATTACTGTAGTTTTGTAGCAAATTTTCTATTTGGGAATGTCATCCAACTTTGTTTGACTTTTTCACGGTTGTTTTGGCTATTTGGGGCCACTTGCAATTGCATATGAACTTGAGGACCAGTTTTCCTTTCCTGCAAAAGAGACCATTGAAATTTTTATAGAGATTACATTGAATCTGTAGATTGCCATAGTTAGAATTGCCATATGAGTATAAAGACTCTTGATCCACGAACACTGGATGTCTTCATTTGTATAGCTCTTATTTAATTTCTTACAGCAATGTTTTGTACATTTTAGTGCACATGTCTTTTACCTCCTTGATTACATTTTTCCAAGTTAGTTTACTGTTTTGGGGGCTATTGTAAATGGAATTTTTTTCTTAATTTCCTTTGCTGTCTAACCATTGCTGGTGTGTAGAAACACAACTTATTTTTTTAGTTGATCTTGTACCTTAAAACTTTGCTGAATTTGTTTTTATCACTACTAATTTTGTGTATGTTGTGTGTGGATTTCTGTGAACAGAAATAGGTTTACTTGTCCCTTTCCAATTTGCATGCCTTTTTTTTCTTGCCTATATGCTCTGACTAGTACTTCCAGTAAAATGTTGAATAGCAGTGATGAAAGAGGGCATTCATGTTTTGCTCCTTATCTTAGGGATAAAGTTTTCCATCTTTCAAAATTTACTATGATGTTATATGTGGTTTTTTAATAAATGCCCTTTATCATATTTTGGAAATTCTCTTCTATTCTTAGTTATCTGAGGAGTGTTTTTATTATGAAAGCCTGAGAGATTTTGTTAAATACTTTTTTTCTGTGCCAATTGAGAATATAATTTGTTTTTTCCCTTTCATTCTATTAATGTGATGTGTTATATTGAATTGGTTGTTTTTCTTATGTTGAGCCACCCTTACATTCTTTGGATAAATTCCACTTGATCATGGTGTAGAATACTTTTAATATGATGTTACATTCAGTTTTCTAGTATTCTGTTGAGGATTTTTACATCTACATAGATAAAGGATATTGGTCTGTAGTTTATTTTTCTTGTGGAGTCTTGGTCTGTCTTTGGTATCTGTGTAATATTGGTCTCATATAATGAGTTAGGAATTGTTTCTTCCTCTTCTATCTTTAAAAAGAGTTTGAGAAGTACTCATGTTAACACTCCTTAAATGTTCATTAGAATTCACCAGTGAAACAAATTTGGCTGATCTTTTCTTTCTAGGGCATTTTAAAAAATTATTGTTCAATGTTTTTATTTATAATAGGTTGAAATTTTCAAATTTCCTTGAAATTTTCATTTCTTTTTTATTCAGGTTTGGTAATTTGTGTGTTTCTAGGAATTTGTTCATTTTATCTAGGTTATCTGTTTTTTGCTTTACAATTGTTCGTAGTATTATTTTATAATTCTTTTTATTTCAGTAAGATGAGTGGTAATGTCCACACTTTCTTTTCTGTCTTTTCTGTTTTATTTATATGCATCTTCTCTCTTTTTTCTTTGTCAGTCTAACCAAAAGTTTATCAATTGTGCTGATCTTTTCAAAGAACTAACTTTTGGTCTTGTTGAGTGTCTCTTTTTTTATTTTTTTCTATTCTCGATTTCACTTATCTCTACTCTAATAATTATTGTTTCTTTCCTTCGCTTGCTGTGGGTTTAGTTTGCTATTTAGTTTGTGGGTCTAGATTTTCTATCCAATGTTGAAAGTGGTGTGATGAAGTCAAGACCTATTATTGTAAAACTATCTATTTCTCCTTTCAATTCTGCCAGTGTTTGTTTCAGATAGTTTGAAGCACCTTATTTGGTGCATCTATAGTTACCATATTTATTTCATTTTGTTGAATTGACTTTTTTCCCCTCTCTTTCTCTCTCTCTCAACTTTGTCTCATATATAGTTTTTACTTAAAGTCTATTTTATCTGATATTAGTATAGCCACCCAGCTCTCTTTTGATTCCTAGTTGATGCAATGTTTTTTCCCTCCATCTTTCACTTTCAGCCTATTTGTGTTTTTGTACCTAAAATGAGTCTCCTCTAGACAGCATATAGTTGGGTCATGGAACTCTTTGTTCATTCTGCCAATCTGAGGAATTTAATTCATTTATATTTAAAGTACTTAGTGATAAGAAAGGACTTCTTTAATTTTATAGTATGCTTTCTGGATCTTATTCCTTTTTTTGTACCACATGTCTTATATTACTGCATTCTTTTGTGTTTAATGCATTTTTTATAGAGTACCATTTTTAGTTCATTCTTTTTTCCTTTTTGTGTATATCTTTAAGAAATTTCCTTAGTGGTTAGCATAAGAATACAATTAACAGTCTAAATTTATAGCAGTCTATTTTAATTTGAAACTGACCGAGTTTCAATAGCAAACAACAACTCTGCTCCAATACAGCTCGGTTTCCCTCCCCTTTATTTTGTTGTGTCACAAATTACATCTTTGTACATGTGTGCTCATTAGCATACAGTTATAATTATTGTTTTTTTCCATTTGTCTTTTTAATAATGTATGAAATTAAAGGAGTTATGAACCAAAAATACAGTAATATTGCCTTTTTATATTTTCCTATGTTGTTAACTTTACTGGAGTTTTTTATTTCTTCATAAAGCTTAGAGTTTCCAGCTAGTGTCCTTTCATATCAGCCTGAAGGATTCATTTTAACATTTCCTGTAGGATAGGTCTACTAGCAACAAGCTCCCTCAGCTTTTATCTGGGAATGTCTTCATTTCTATTTAAAGGATAGTTTTGCTGGATTAAGAATTCTTGATTGATATTTCTTTTCTTTCAGCACTTAAGAAATATTTCCCAATGTCATCTGGCCTCCATGGTTTCTGATGAGAAATCTCCATGGTTTCCATTGAGAAATCTATTCTTATTCTTATTGGTTTTCCATTTTATGTGAAATTTCACTTAACTATTGCTGCTTTCAAGATACTCTTTATCCTTGGCTTTCAAGATTTTGAGATTAATATGTCTTTTCTGTTTATCCTTCTTGGAGTTATTGAGCCTCTTAGATATGTAAATTCTTGTGTTTTATTTAATTTGGGAAGTTTTGGCTATTATTTATTGAAATACTGTTTCTGGCACTTTCTCTCTCTCCTCTCCTCTGGCAGTCCCATTATGTGTTTATTAGTCCACATGATGGTGCCCCACAGGATATCTTTGTTACTTGCATTTTTTGGTGATTATGAATAAAGCTGCTATAAGCATTTGGGTGCAGGTCTTTATGTAAACTTAAGTTTTCAACTTATTTGGATAAAACACCAGTAGTACGATTGTTAGATTGTATGGTAAGCCTATGTCTAGCTTTGTAAGAAAATGCCAAACTGTTTTCCAAAGTGGCTGTACAATTTTATAGTACCACCAGCAATGAAGGAGAGTTCCTATTGCTCCATAGCCTCTCATCATTTGGTATTGTCAGTGATTTGAGTTTTAGCCATTCTAGTATGTATGCTGTGGCATCTCATTATTGTTTTATTTTGCAATTCATTAATGCATATAATGCTGAGTATCTTTTCCTTTGCTTATTTGCCATCTGTACGTCTTTTTGTCAGGTGTGTGTTCAGATCTTTTGTCCATTTAAAAAACACATTGTTTGTTTTGTTATTAGGTGTTCTTTCTATTTTTCCAAAACAAGTCCTTTATCAGATAGGTATTTTGCAAATATTTTCTTCCAGTCTGTGTCTTGTCTTTCTTAAGTATATCTTCCGCAGAGAAGAAGTTTTTAAATTAACAAAGTCAGAATTATATATGTTTTTTCTTTCAGAGTATGCTCTTGATTTCATTTCTAAAAATTTATTGCCAAAAATCAAGGTCACCTAGATTTTCTCCTCTGTTGTCTTCTAGAACTTTTATAGTTTTGCATTTTACATTTAGGTCTATGTTCCATTATGAGCTAATTTTTGTGAAAGGCCAGAATGTGTATGTCCAGTTGTTCCAGCAACAATTATTAATAAGACTATCCTTTTGTCACTGAATTGCTTTTATTCCTTTGTCAAAGATCAGCTGATTGTATGTGTGTGGGTCTGTTTCTGGGCTTTCTATTCTGTTCTATTGATCTTTTTGTCTGTTCTTTCACCAATACCACACTCTCTTGATTACTGTAGATTTGTAGTAAGTCTTGAGTTTAGGTAGTGTCAGTAATCTCACTGTTTTCTTCTTTAAATTTGTCTCGGCTCTTCAGAGCATTTTGTCTTTTCATATAAAATTTTGAATCAAGTTTGTTGATATTTACAAAGTAACTTGCTGAGCTTTCGATTAAGATCACACTGAACTTATAGATTAATTTAGAAATAACTGATGTCTTAACAATATTGAGTTTTCCTATTAATTAACACAGACTATCTATCTGCTAATTTTGATTTTCTTTGAAATTCCAATTTCTCCTTACTGGTATATAGGAAAGAAATTGACTTTTGTGTATTAAGATGTATCCTGCAACTTGGCTATAATTACTTACTAGTTTCAAGAGATTTTTTGTTGATTATTTGGGATTTTCTACATAGACAATCATGCAACCTGTTAACAAAGCAGTTTTATTTCTTCCTTTCTAAACTGTATATCCTTTATTTCTGTTTCTTGCCTTTCTGGCATTAGCTAGAACACACAGTTAGATGTTGAATAGGAGTAGAGAAAGGGTGCTGGGAATCCTTGTCTTGTTCTTGACCTTAGGGTAAGGCATCAAGTTTCTCACCATTAAGTAATATGTAAGCTGTATAGGTTTTGTAGATGTTCTTTACTATGTTGATGAAGTTCCCCTCTATTCCTAATTTTATGAGAATTTTTATTTTGTATATGAGTTGGATTTTTTCAAATGATTTTCCTGCATCTATAAATGTGATCATATAATTTTTCCTTTTTTATCCTGTTGATGGAATGGATTACTTTAATTGATTTTCAAATGTTGAACAAACCTTGCATAAATTGAATAAACCCTACTCTGTCATGGTGTATAATACTTTTTATATATTGTTACATTCAATTTTCTAATATTTTATTGAGGATTTTTATATATTGGTTCATGAGAGACATTGGTCTGCAGTTTTCCTTCCTTGTAATTCCATTGTCTGGCTTTGGCATTAGGGTAATACTGGTTGCATAAAATTAGAAAGTTTTCCCTCTGCTTCCATTTTCTATTCAGCTTGTAGAGAATTGGCATAATTTGTTACTTCAATGTTTCATAGAATTCACCAGTAAAACAATCTGGGTTTGCTGCTTTATGCTTTGGAAAGTTACTAATTATTGATTCAACTTCTTTTACAGACATAGGCCTATTCAGATTATCTTTTTCTCCTTGTGTGTGTTTTGGTAGATTGTGTATTTCATGAAGGTGGTCCATTTCATCTAAGTTATCAAATTTGTGAGCATAAAGTGTATAATATTTCATTGGTATTCTTTTAATATCCACTCAATCAATAGTGATGGTCCTGCATTCATTTCTGATATTAGTAATTTGAGAATTTTCTCTTTTTTTCTTAGCCTGATTAGGTTGGCCAGTAGTTAATCAATTTTAATATTTTTTTAAAAGAACCAGCCTTTGGAGTGGTTGATTTTTCTCTATTGTTTTCCTGCTTTTAATTTTATTTCTTTCTACCCGAATTTTCATCATTTCTTTTCTTCTGCATAGTTTGGATGTAGTAATTCTTCTTTTTGTAGTTTTCTAAGGGGAAAGATTAGATTATTGAATTTAGAGCTTTCTTCTTTGCTAATACTTGTGAAAATGTTATATATTTCCCACTAAATGCTGATTTTACTGTATCCCACAAATACTGATAAGTTCTATTTTCACTTTCACTTAATTGATAATATTTATAATTTCTCTAGAGATTTATTTTTTGAACCATATGCAATTATAAGTGTGTTTTTAAATCTCTAAATATTTTCAGATTTTCCACCTATTTTTCTTTTTTTATTGTCTTCTTTAAAAGATACATAGATCACAGAAAATGCTACATTAAAAATATAAGGAGGCGGGGCAAGATGGCATCTGAGTGAGTGCACCTCATAGTCTCTCCTGCAAAGAAGTGGCTGAGTAGGGTCGGAGTCCTGCTGGACTGGACTGTTTCAGGGGCTTGCAGGGCAGGAGGTGTCTGGATGTCGATTTTGTGAGACAGTGACAGAAGAGATTCTTGTGAGAGGTGGAATTTTAGGTTTCTGACAAGGAGGTCAGAAGTTGTGGGCGGGACCCCTACCCCTAGGGCTGGTGGCCCGGCCGTGGTGATCCCTGAAAACTTTATTATGCTGTGGGGTTCCCAAACCCTGTGTTTACCAGATGTGTGTTTCCCAGGTCTGTATCTCCTAAACTCTGGTAGCCCATGCTCCACAGACTCACATACCTTGAGTCTGCAATGTCACAGACTTCCCATTCCTGAATCCATCATGCCCTGAGGTCTGTCTGAGGTCCTTGTTTACCCTAGCCCTCCGTGTTTTTTCCTTCTTCTTGAGCTTGCAGGAGTTACCAGCTGACTTGGGGACAGTCTGGGAAGAAAGGAGAGGTGAATCTGCTGAGAAAACCCAATTTACCTAAATGTCCTGGAATAGGAAACTTAGTCTGGGAGAAGGTGGAGTCACAAAATCAATTAGACCTCTTCTAGCACACCTAGGGGGGAGGGACTATAAGACGTGTTATCCAAGATGACAATAGCATATTTGAGGTTTCTGGTGAGATGGAGGTGCTCTCACGCTGGAAATAAAGAGTCATTGTCTTCTGTATTGAGTTGGTTCAACAAGGACCCACTTGAATCTCCTACTGGACATCTCAGGCAGCTTTCCTGCTGCCCTGGGAGAGAGAGAAGTGAGGAAGGGAGAAAGGGGGAATGTCAGATCCTTGTTTTATTTAACTGCAAAGAGGATTCCTAGCTTGAAACGTTGGTTCTTTTTTTTTTTTTCTTTTTGTCGTGGTTGCTACTATTGCATTGTCTCCTGGTCTTTTCTCCCATTTTATCCCCCAAGGTCCTTTTTCATTTATTTAGTTTTTTTTCTCTTTTTCTTTTTCTTGCTTCTCACCCCCTTTTCTTTGCATCCCCATTTCTTTTTTTCCTCTCTTTTTCTTCTTTTTTATTTTATTTTCTTTATATAATAGGTGCTGCAGGGAGTGCTTCACATTTCTGTGTTTCCTCATCCTCCATTTCCTCTTTTCTGTGTGTATTGATTTTGGCCACATACACTATCCCCTTTCCCTTACGTTTTTCTATGCTCAATCTTCTCCTGTTTCTCTTACATTCCACCTCCCTTTCTTTGGCCCTCAAATTGTCTGAAATTTTATTTCTAATACCTTTGTTCTGTTTTCTGTCTTTTACCTGCTTGATATTATTGTCTTTCTTTTCTCTTTCCCTCTCTCATGAAAACACTGGCCTTTAATTTCATACTATATTCCTCCTCATATTCAGTAGACTGTCTTATTATAGGTACTCTACTTACTACTATAACTCTACACAAATTACATGAGTCTAATATCCATTCTCCTAGATCTCACATTGTTGCTCTGTTAACATTTATTACCAATACTACTTTACACATTTTCTTTTCTTACTCATTTTGCTTTCCCTGGCCCTAATATTTTCCTTCAAAGTGAACTTAGCCAGCAACAAGAAAATAGAGTAAGAAGAACAAAGTGACAAAGAGAAGATATAACACTTATGCACAAACAACTAATTAATCCCCAAGATTAGATAAAGAAGCTAAAGAACTGATTAAACCCATCAAGATAAAATGATGACTAGACAGCAACAAAAAAACTACAAACCAAAACAATCATCAGGAAAACATGGCCGAATCCAATGAACAAACTAAAACCAGGAAGAGGAGCAGAACATCAGACACATAATTAAAGATCTCAAAATGTATATTGGAGACCAAATTAATGAAGTAAAGGAAGAGATTAACAATATGAAGAAAATACTTGGAGAGAATACAGAAGAAATTGCAGTCATATACAAGAAGAAAACAGATATGATGGTGATGAACACAACAGTTCAAGAAATAAAAAATACACTCACAGCAAATAGCAGCAGATTAGAAGAGACAGAGGAGAGAATTAGTGATGTGGAAGACAGTACATCTGAAATCAAACAGATAGTAGAACTGACTGATAAAAAGATAGAAAAAATCGAGCTGGGACTTAGGGACCTGAATGATAATGCAAAATGAACAAACATACGTATTATAAGCATCACAGAAGGAGAAGAGAAGGAAAAAGGGACAGAAGGGATGTTGGAGGAAATAATGGCTGAAAACTTCCCAAATCTATTGAGGGAGATGGATGCACAAGTCCAGAAAGTACAACGCACACAAAACACCATAAATCCCAACAGTCCTACACAAGACATATACTTGTCAAATTATCCAAGCTCAAGACAAAGAGAAAATTCTAAAAGCAGCAAGAGAAAAGAGAACCATCACATACAAGGGAGGTGCCATAAGATTAAGTGCTGATTTCTCATCTGAAACCATGGAGACAAGAAGGCAATGGTATGATATAGTCAAAGTACTGAAAGAAAAAAAATTCCAAACAAGAATACTCTACCCAGATAAGCTAGCATTAAAAAATGATGGAGAGTTCAAAATATTCACAGATAAACAGAAACTAAAAGAGTATGCCAATAAGAACCCTGCCCTTCAAGAAATACTAAAGGGAGTTCTGCAGGAAGAAAGAAAAAAAACAGGAGAGGCAGAGTCAGAGGAGAGTGTAAGAGCAACAAAAAAGAGAAAGAGGGGAAAAAAGAAACAAAATATGACAAACACAAGCCCAAAGAAAATATGGCTAATATAAATAATTTCTTGAAAATAATAAAACTGAATGTCAATGGATTAAACTCACCTGTCAAAAGATTTAGACTGGAAGATTGGATAAGGAAATATGACCCATCTATAGGCTGTCTACAAGAAACACATCTTAGACCCAGGGATTCAAGGAAGTTGAAAGTGAATAGCTGGAAAACAATCTTACAAGCAAACAAGAAAAGGCAGGAGTAGCTATATTAATCACAGACAAAATAGACTTTAAATGCAAAACAATTGTGAGAGACAAAGATGGATACTACATATTAGTGAAAGGGATAATCTTCCAAGAAGAATGAACAATCATAAATAATTATGCTTCTAACAAGGGCACTTCCAAATACGTGAGGCAAACACTGGAAAAATTAAGTGAAAGAATAGATGCCTCTACAGTTATAGTGGGGGACTTTAATACACCACTATCAACTTTGGACAGAACATCTCAAAAGAGAATCACTAAAGAAACAAAATATTTGAACAGTATATTAGAGGAGCTGGACCTAATAGACATATACAGATCATTACACCCGAATACAGCAGGATATACATTTTTCTCAAGTGCACATGGATCATTCAGCATGATAGACCATATGCTAGGCCAAAAGAAAGGCTCAATGAATTCAGAAAAATAGAAATCATACAAAATAATTTTTCTGACCACAGTGGAGTGAAGCTGGAAATCTGCAAAGGCCAGAGTCCCAGATTTCACACCAAAAAATGGAAATTAAACAAAACACTCTTAGAAAAACAGTGGGTCAAAAAGGAAATCTCAAAAGAAATTAAAACTACCTTGAAACTAATGAAAATGATCACAATATACCAAAACTTATGAGATGCAAGAAAAGCAGTACTGAGAGGGAAATTTATAGCCATAAATTCATACATCAAAAAAGAAGAAAGAGCAAAAATTGAAGAACTAACTGAACATTTGGAGGAATTAGTAAAAAAACAACAACAAAGTAACCCCAGAGGAAGAAGAAAGAAAGAAATAACAAAGATAAGAGCAGAAATAAATGAAATAGAAAATAAGAAAGCACTTGAAAAGATAAACAAAACCAAAAGCTGGTTTTTTGAGAAGATCAATAAAATTGATGAACCCTTAGCTAGACTAACAAAGAAAAAAAGAGAGAAGATGCAAATACACAAAATAAGAAATGATAAAGGAGATGTCACCACTGACCCCACAGAAATAAAAACTATCATAAGAGGATACTTTGAAAAACTATATTCCAACAAAAATGACAATTCAGAGGAAATGGACAAATTCCTACCAACACATAAGCAGCCTATATTGACGAAAGAAGAAATTGATGATCTCAACAAACCAATCACAAGTAAAGAGATAGAATCAGTCATTAAAAACCTCCAAACTAAGAGGAGCCCAGGGCCAGACAGCTTCACAGGTGAATTCTACAAAACATTCCGGAAAGAGCTAACACCAATCTTGCTGAATCTCTTCCAAAAAATCAAAACAGAAGGAACATTACTTAACTCATTCTATGATGCCAATATTACCCAAGTACCAAAGCCAAACAAAGGCACCACAAGAAAAGAAAATTACAGACCTATTTCTTTAATGAACCTAGATGCAAAAATCCTCAACAAAGTACATTCTAACTGTATTCAACAACACATTAAAGAATTATACACCATGACCAAGTGGGATTCATTCCGAGTATGCAAGCATGGTTCAATATAAGAAAATCAATCAATGTAATACACCATATAAACAGATTGAAGGAAAAAAATCACATGATTATATCTATAGATGCAGAAAAAGCATTTGACAAAATACAGCACCCTTTCTTGATGAAAACACTGCAAAAGATCAGAATACAAGGAAATTTTCTGAACATGATAAAAAGTATGAAAAACCTACAGCCAACATCGTTTA
Source organism: Dasypus novemcinctus (assembly GCF_030445035.2). Lineage (NCBI taxonomy): Eukaryota > Metazoa > Chordata > Mammalia > Cingulata > Dasypodidae > Dasypus > Dasypus novemcinctus. Next base: position 117,576,900 of record NC_080704.1, on the reverse strand, counting down.
CAATGGTGAATTCCTAAAATCTTTCCCTGTCGGATCAGGAACAAGACAAAGTTGCCCACTCTCACATCTTATATGTAACATTGCCTTAGAAGTACTTGCTCGAGCACTGAGGCAAGAACCAGATATGAAAGGTATTCAAATAGGAAAGGAAGAAGCCAAAATTTCATTATTTGCAGATGACATGATCCTATACATAGAAAACCCCAATAAGTCTACAAGAAAGCTTCTAGAACTCATTAACAAGTTTAGTAAAGTCGCAGGTTATAAGATCAGTGCGCAAAAATCAGTAGCATTTCTGTACACCAATAATAAGCAACCTCAGGAGGAAATCAAGAAACAAATACCATTTCCAATAGTAAATAAAAAAATCAAATACCTAGGAATAAATTTAACGAAAGATGTAAAAACTTATACACAGAGAAATACACAACACTGTTCAAGGAAATCAAAGAAGACCTAAATAAATGGAAGAGTATTCCCTGTTCATGGATAGGAAGACTAAATATCATTAAGATGTCTATCCTACCAAAACTAATCTACACATTCAATGCAATCCCAATAAAAATCAACACAGCATTCCTTAATGAACCAGAAAAACTAGCTATGAAATTTATTTGGAAAGGAAAGAGGCCCTGAATAGCCAAAGACATATTGAAAAAGAAAAATGAAATTGGAGGAATCACACTACCTGATTTGAAACATACTACAAAGCTACAGTAGTGAAAACAGCATGGTTTTGGCACAAGGAGAGACACACAGTCCAATGGAACCAAATTGAGAGTTCTGATATAGATCCTCATATATATAGTCATATAATATTTGATAAGCCAACAAAGCCTCTCAACTGGGAGAGAATGGTCTCTTCAACAAAGGTGCCTGGAGAACTGGATATACATATGTGAAAGAATGAAAGTGGATGACCAACTCACACCTTATACAAAAGTCAACTCAAGATGGATTAAAGACCTAAATATAAGGGCCAAGACCATAAAGACTTTGGAAAGCAGTGTAGGGAAGCATTGACACGACCTTGTAATAGGAAATGGCTTCATGAACTTCACACCAAAAGCACAAGAAGCAAAAGAACAAATAGATAAATGGGACTTCCTCAAAATTAAAGCCTTCTGGCTCTCAAAGGAGTTTGTCAAGAAAGTGAAAAGAGAGCCTACACAATGGGAGGAAATATTTGGTAACCATATATCTGATAGGAGACTTATATCCTGCATATATAAAGAACTCCTATATTTTGAAAAAAACAAAGACAAACAACCCATTTAAAAAATGGGAAAAATATTTAAACAGACACTTCTCCAAAGAGGAAACACAAATGGCTAAAAATCACATGAAAATAAGCTCCAAATCTCTAGCTATCAGGGAAATGCAAATCAAAACTACAATGGGATACCATCTTACTCCCATAAGATTGGCTGCTATGAATAAAACAGAAGAATACAAATGCTGGAGAGGATGTGAAGAAAGGGAAACACTCATCCACTGCTGGTGGGAATGCAGAAGGATCCAACCATTCTGGAGGACAGTTTGGCGGTTTCTCAAAAAACTAACCATAGATTTGCCACATGACCCAGCAATTCCACTGCTGGGTATATACCCAGCAGAACTGAAAACAAGGACACAAACCGATATATGCACACCAATGTTCATAGCAGCATTGTTCACTATCGCCAAAAGTTGGAATCAACCCAAATGCCCATCAACAGATGAGTGGATCAAAGAAAATGTGGTATATACATACAATGGAATACTACTCAGCTTTAAGAACAAATACACTACAAACACACGTGATAACATGGATGAATCTCGAGAACCTTATGTTGAGTGAAGCAACCCAGGCATTGAAGGACAAATACTACATGACCTCAATGATATGAAATAAGTAAACCAAGCTGCCTCAGAGAGCTAGAGACTGGAAAATAGTCTTACAGGAAATCGGGGGGTAGAGGAAGGATGTAAGCTGACATCTACATGGGTAAAATGTATGATAAGCTGGAGGTAAGTATATGTATAAGGAAGGGATAAAATGGGGACATAGGGTTACCTTTGAGTGGGGCTTTGTGGGCTTGAGGGAGGTTAGGGATGGGCGGATGGGTAATATTGCCCAAGAAATTGGGGGGAGGGTGGGGCAACATATGAACATAGGAGATTGTCAGGTGTTGGTTGAGAGTATAATGCTGAGAAAACCTTTTCAAAATATAGTGAGGAAAGTTACCTGTTTAAGATACTGAAAGGGGATAATCTGATGTAGGACAGACTCCTAGGGAATATGTGAATGCTTATTTTTCCAGAGTGGGTTATACCATTGGATAGAGACCCATATAATGAGAGTGAAGGTAGACCCACATCCTGGGGAGGACTAATGCCATCAAATAGAGGGAACTGTTTCTCTCAAGAGAAATGGTGGCTCCCAGGGCATTAGGGCAGTTGAGTAAGTCAAGCCCTCAACACTGTTGCAAGTATCTCTGAACATGGCTCCTCAAGAAATGAAGGTTGACTGTCACTGTGGGCCCCAAGGGGAGGGGGAAATAGATATTAAATAGATGGAACCAACGTTACTGTGAGGGCAATAGAAATGTTTCACAAGAGTACACAAGGATGGATATAAAACATGTAATATTACACCAAAAACATATAGGGGACGACAGACTAATAATGTAAACCATAATGTAAAACATAGGATAACTAAAAATTTAGAAAATTGTATAGTCCAAAGTATAAACCACAATGTAAACACAAATGTTACCTTGTTTGAAAGCTATTGTCTCAATATCTGTACATCAGTTTCAGGAAATATGGCATGAATAAGTTAAAAGATTATTGCTATGGAAGGGAAAAGGTTTTATATTGGATATATGGGAGTACAGTATATTGTATATATGAATTACTGTGATCTATGGTTCTTGTGAAGAGAAGCTCAATAATTAGAAAAAAGAAAAGAAAAAGATAGGATGTAGAATTTTTCCAAATCAATATGTGTTCTATATCTAACCTTTAAACTCATCGCTATATTCCATTTTACTAGTAAGGGAACCTGGCATTATGTTGGGCTTCACCTTTTGGGAAGTTTTGGGGAACAGAATGGTTCAACAATGGCAGCGGAGGAATACTGGTATGGGATGTTATTGACAGGGGACATATGGTTGACAGGGAGTTATACAGGGCATGTGTCCGGGGTGCATATATATGTTTGGATATAGTCATAGTGGAAACAATTAAAAACAACAGTTGCATTCCTGGATGGGGGGGCTCTGTCGTGGTCCCTAGGGGAGCTGCGGCAGTCCCCCGGGTGCAATGGCAAGGACCAGGAAGGAATGATGGCTCAACTGTGAACCTGTGATACTAATGACTATGCTTGTGAGCCTATTCACCTGAAATAAGAACAAGGCCTAGAGCAGCACTGTGCCTAGGAGTTCCCTCCTGACAGCCTCCGTGTTACTCAAATGTGGCCAGTCTCGAAGCCAAACTCAGCATGTAAATGCAATGCCTTTCCCCCAGCGTGGGACATGACACCCAGGGATGAGCCTCCCTGGCACCGAGGGATCACTACCAAGTACCAGCTGATGACGTAACTAGAAAATTACCTTGAATTAAAGGTTCAACACGGACCAGCAGAATATCCCTGTCTACATAAAATAACAGGAGTTAAAAATGCTGTTTGACCTAAACTAAGGGGAAAATGGAAAGGACAAATGAGTTCATATGGCTATGAGTCTCTAAAAAAGAGTCTGGAGGTTATCAGAAGGATTGCCCTTATGCACACCTGAGCAGAGTCTCAGAGACAGATAAAGTAGATATAACCCCAGGTATTGGTCCTTTTGAGGGCTAAAGAGACTCACAGGTTTTATGGTCATGGTAGATGGGGTTCACTGCCATGTCAGTTGGCCCTTCTTTGGAGCTGGTGTTACTGTGTGATGGAGCTGGACTCAGATGTGATCTCTTTCCACAAACCTTTCATGCTACTCTACTGGAATTGTAGTTGGTGCTGGGGTTTAAGATATATCTAGGGGATCTGAATCTCTGGACTGACAATATGATAGCCAGGCCCTGAGCCTCAACAGACTTCAGCTTCTACACTCTGGTTTATTGGACTTACCCCACTCATCTAACATGGAGTTGAAGAATGTCAACCACCACACCATGGAGCCTGGAGTGCCTACAACTGAAAGCAGGAGGTTTGCATCTAGTATCCATGTGGAATGTAAGCCCCCTCTTGACAAAGATGTGGAATAGACACAACCAAGCCAAGGTCCACAGGAAGGAGGAATACAGTAAGGATTAGAGTGGACTTACTGATATTCTATTCATGAATTATTGTTGTTAGTAATCGAGAAAATGTGGCATTGATGTGGAACAAGTGGCCATGGTGGCTGCTGGGTGCGGGGAATGGGAGGAGGAGATGAGATGTTGAGGCATTTTTGGGACTTGGTGTTGTCTTGTGTAGTGCTGCAGGGACAATTACCGGACAATGTAAATCCTCCCATGGCCCACTGGATGGAACGCGGGAGAGTATGGGCTATGATGTGGACCATTGACCATGAGGTGCAGCGATGCCCAGAGATGTACTCACCAAATGCAATGGATGTGTCATGATGATGGGGTTGAGTGTTGCTGTGGGGGGAGGGGTGGGGGTGAATGGGGACCTCATATTTTTTTAATGTAATATTTTTAAAAAATGAATTAAAAAAAATGTGTATAAAAATATAAAAAAATGTTAAAAAAACAAGGAGACCCTTTCTCCCTGAGCTGCCACTCAGGGAGCAATCAGGTACATGGCAGCATCATCAGAAGATGCTTTCTTTCCAATCTGCAGGTGTGGGTAATCAGGCACATGGCAGGGCCCAATGACAGCATCAGCTCCTCTCTCTCCTCTCCTCTGAGCCTCATTGCTAGTTTTTCTTTTGACTGCTGTCTGTGGCTTTTCTGTGGCTTTGCTTCAGTGATTTCAACTTTTGTAGGCTTCACTGTTTCTGCAACTTTTTCTCTGTGTCTGTGGCTTTTTATTCCTTCTTTTTATATAGGAGTCCAATAAGAGGATTAAGAAACACTCTTGGTCACACAATCTAATAAAAGACCCTTAAGTGAAGTAATTTAAACAAAAGGTCCCATCTACAATAGGTTTACAAGACAGAAATGGATGACCTCTAAGGACTTGATCTTCTAGGGTCCACCTAGCTGCAAACAGTCAAACCACTGTTGTTGACACTTTATTTAGTATAGTACCATTGTTACAATTGAGGAAAAATATTAAAATTGTACTATTAACTATAGTACATACTTTACAGTATGTGCATTTTTATAAACTATCCAATTATTACCTTTTATTAGTACTTTATAATTCATGAAAGAAGATTCTTATACTTGGACTATTAACTATAGACTGCTGTCTACAATAGGGTTCACTCTGTTTTACAGTCCTATGTTTTTTCTTTAATTTTTATTCTAGTAATTATAAGACCTAAAATTCTCCCATTTAACCATATTCACTTATAAAATTCAGTGCTGTTAATTATACTTAAAATAATATGCTACCATCACTGCCATTCATTTCCAAAACTTTATAATCAACCAAAACAGACATTCTGTACAAATGAAGCACCAACTCCGCATTCTCCACCCCCAATCTATCTCTTTGTTACTTATCTTTTAGATTCTAATTCTATGACTTTGCTTATTATAATTACTTCATATCAGTGAGATCATACACTATGTGTCCTTTTGTGTCTGGCTTATTTCACTCTGCATAATGTCCTTAAGATCCATTCAGTTCAGATACATCAGGGCTTCATACATTTTTATGGCTGGATAATACTCCATGGTATGTATAGCAGTTTGGTAGATTTATGAATTCCAAAAATAGCTATTGGATTATGTTTGTATACTGGTCTCTTCTTCTGGGTGTATTTGTTTGTATTAAATTCAGAGATTTTACTTTTACTTGTTTAAATAATGAATAAGGCTTTGATTGGGCCAGGTCAGTAGTACGTCAGGGGACTCATGGAGAAAAGATATGGCAGAGGACAGAGTTTGGAGTTTTTGATGCTTGAGCCCCAGGAAGAAAATACAAAGGAGAAGAACACAGAAGAATAGATATGGTTTCATAGACATGGCAGATGACCCAGGAAGAGAGAGCCTGATAGTCTGCAACTGACCTTGTGGAGAGAGAAGCTAAGCCCAGAAAGAAAATACCTTCAGGGGAGAGGTGAAAGTTATCACACTCTACAGCTGATATTTGAAGAAGCTAGGACCATGGATCCTTAAGAGGAAGAGGAAGGCTGAACATCTGCAGCCATCTTGCTCCAGCACGTGGTAACAGACTTTTGTGAGGGAAATAATCTGTGCTTTATGGCCTGGTAATTGTAAGCTTATACCATAAATAAATAACCTTTATAAAAGCCAACAGATTTCTGGAATTTTCATCATCATCCCTTTATCTAACTAATACCATATGCATACATCATTTTTAAAATATTTATCTTTTCTCTTTTTAATTTTTTAAATGTTACATTAAAAAATATAAGAAGTCCCCATATACCCCCCCCCCCCCACATCCCTCATCCCACTCCTCCCACATCAACAACCTCTTTCATCATCATGGGACATTCACTGCATTTGGTGAATACATTTTGGAGCACTGCTGCACCACATGGATATTGTTTACAGTGTACTTTACACTCTCCCCCAGTCCACCCAGTGGGCCATTTTATTTATTCATTCATCTATTAATGAACACACAGGAAACTTCCGTCTTTGACAATTTTGAATGACACTGTTATGTATATTGTTGTGCTAATATCTGTTTGAGTCCCTGCTTTCAATTCCTTTGGGTATATACCAAGTAGTGGGATTTCTGGGTCAGATGGCAATTCTATACTAACTTTCTGAGGAACTGTCACACTTTCTTCCACAGCAGCTGCACCATGTTACATTCCAACAGCAATGAGTGAGTGTTCCTATTCCTCCATACCCTCTACAATGCTGTAATTTTATTTTTTTCTAATAGTAGTCATTCCAGTAAGTGTGAAATGACATCTCACCTTGTTTTTTTTTTTTTTTTTTTTGCATTTCCCTAATACATAATGATGTTGAACTCTTTTCATGTGCTTTTCAGCTATTTGTATATCCTCTTTGGAGAAATATCTATTCAAGACTTTTCCCATTTTAATGTTTTTTTTGTATTTTAATGTTTGAGTTGTAGGAGTTCTTTATGTATTCTGGATATCTGAATATTAAATGTTTATCAGTTATGTTGTTACCAAATATTTTCTCTCATTGAGTAGGTTGTCTTTTCACTTTTGTGTCAAGGTCCTTTGATCCACAAAAGATTATACTTTTGAGGAGGTCACATTTATCTAACTTTTTCCTATTTTGTTCAAGTTACTTTTATTTTCTCCCCATTATATACAGCCAAACTTAATCCTGACTGATACGACATTTAAGAAATGAGAAACTGGGAAACTGAGGTTAATATCTTACTCAATATTACAACATTAAGAGGCAGAGCTAAACTTTTTCCTTTTATTATTATTACTTTTTTGTTATGTAGCATTTTTATTACCTTTTTAAAAGATACATAAATCCTATAAAATGTTACAATAAAAAATAAAAGAGGTTCCCATATATGAGAATTCCATCCATCAACCATGTGTGATCTAAGTCCCCTCTTGATTTAGAGGTGGAGTGGACATTGCCATCCCAGGGTCCTCAGGATGGAGGACTAAAATATGGATTAGAGTGGAATTACTGGTATTCTACTATAGAATTATTGTGACTCTAGCAGTGGAAGAAATTATATCATTGATGTGGAGACAGTGCCAGGAGTTGTAGAGCTAAACTTTTAATTCAGGTTTTCTTACTTCAGAGCCTACATACTCCAGAGCTTTTTAATTTTAAATAAAATGTTATTGAAGTTTATCATTTATACATGGATATACATAAACAATATGTATAGTAAAAGTTGTGAATTTACAAAGCATACTTGCATATCATCATACAAGGTTCATTCCCATACATCCTACCACCAACAACTTGCATTGTTGTGTAACATTTATTACAAACTATGAAAGAGCATTGTAAAAATATTACTAACTATAGCCCATATTTTACACTTGGTGTATTTCTCCCCAACCTACCTGATTATTAACACCCTATATTATATATGATATATTTGTCATTCATGAGAGAACATTCTCATATTGGTCCTCTTAACCACAGTCCATCTTCCGTCACTGGATTTCCTGTGTTACACAACTCTAGGTGTATTAGTCAGCCAAAGGGGTGCCGATTCAAAATATCAGAAATTGATTGGTTTTTATAAAGGGTATGTACTTGGGGTAGAAGCTTACAGTTGCAAGGCCATAAAGCATAAATTACTTCCCACACCAAAGTCTTTTGCCATGTGTTGGAGCAAGATGACTGCCAATGGCTGCCAGGGTTCTGGCTTCCTGGGTTCCCCTCTTTCCATGGCTTGCTTCTTTCTGGGCTCAGAGTTCCTCTCTTCCTGGGACTTACTTCTCTTTCTTCACAACCAAGCTTCTCTGCGTGCTTACTTCCTGGGGCTCCAACTCAAGACTGCAGCATCAAAACTTCAACTCTGTCTTTTGCTATGTCCTTTATCTGTGAGTCCCACACCCAAAGGGGCAGGGACTCAACACCATACTGATGTGGCCCAATCAAAGCTCTAATCATACTTTAATCATGCCCAGGTACAGATCAGTTTATAAACATAATCCAATATTTCTTTTTGGAATTCATCAATAATATCAAACTGCTACACCATGCTTTGTACAATCTATTCAACATGTACACTCCATGGCTCTCATTTTCATCATATTTATCTACTTTTTCTTCATTGCTTGTGATTTGGGTGTAAAGTCTAGGAAACCAATGCCTAACAAAAGAAATGGAAGGACTTCCCTATATTTTATTCTTGGAGATTTATAGTCCTGGTTCTTATATTTAGGTCCATTTTGAGTCAATTTTTGTGTATGATGTGAGATAGGGGTCCTGCTTCATTCTTTTGCAAATGGATATCCAGTTCTACAAGCACCATTTGTAGAAGAGATGATTCTTTCCAAATTTAGTATACTTAGTTTTGTTAAAAATCACCTGACCATAGATGTGAGGGTCTTCTTCTAAACTGCCAATTCAGTGCCATTGTTCAAAGTAGCAGTTTGGCATTGTTTACGAATTCCAAAAATAGTTATTGGATTATGTCTGTGAACTGGTCAGGGCATATTAGGTTGTAATGGATTCAGAGGTTTCATTTTACTTGATTAATGATTAAGATTTTGATCAGGCCACATCAGTAGGACACTGAGTCCCCACCCACCAAGAGGGCAGAGATCCACAGAGAAAATGAGAAGGCACAGGAGTTAGTGGGAGCTTAGCACTGGAGCCTGGGAAGTAAGTACACAGAGGAGCAGAGCAGTTGAGCCCAGAGAGAATCGAGCCCAGGGAGAGAGGAACCTAGGAAGCCTCAACTCTTGGCAGATGTTAGCAGTCATATTGCTCCAACATGTGGCAACGGACTTTGGTGAGGGAAGTAGTTTATACCTTATGGCCTGGTAATTGCAAGCTTCTACCCCAAATAAATACACTTTATAAAAACCAACCAATTTCTGGTATTTTGCATCAGCACCTCTTTTGACTGACTAGTACAGAATCTGGTACCAGGAATGGAGTAGTGCTTTTGCAATTACTAAAATGCTGGTATGGTTTTATAAATGGGTAATGGGTATTTTTTGAAGGATTTGTGAGATGCTTGGTAGAAAAGACCAATGGTGCTGTGGAGAAACTGTTGATAGGACTATGAATGCTAAACAGACTTTTTATGATGCCTTATAAGTAAATGATGAAACTACTATTAGAAACTAGAGGAAAGGCAATCCATGTTTTAAAGTTGCAGAGAACTTAGTAAGATTAACTCCTGGTATTTTATGGAAGGTGGAATTTGAAAATAGCAAACGTGGGCATTTAGCTGAAGAATTTTCCAAACTATACTCAGAGAATGTGGCTTGGCTTCTCCTTGCAGCTTATAGTAAAATGCTAGATGAAAGAGATAAGCTGAGAACTAAATTGTTGGGCACAGCAAAACCAGAAACTGATTCCAGAAATTCCAAGCCTCTGGAAATCAAGTCCCCAGAAGATAGTGCCCCACTTGAGGACTTAACTAAACTTGGAACTTGTAAATCAGGATTGAGGATGCAATTATCTATGACAGATTTGTGGAAAGTCTTACTGTCTGATGGCTTGGACCCTTGCTTCTTGCATATTAAACCAACAAGCTTTTGAGAGTGCTGTATGAACAAAACCACTACCAGCTTGGACTAAAAGGGACATGGAGAGGAGAGATTGAAGGAGAAATAGCTTTAAGAGGAAAACCATGGAGGCTGAGATCTGTAATTAAAATATCACCTTGGGGCAAGAGAGGAACGCCACCCATGTGTACTGAGAGGGTGAATTTGCCCTAGCAGTTAAAGAGGGTGAATGTTCCCACCCAATGTTCAGGGAGAATTTTGTCACCCCAGGGTACAGAGAGGATGGAGCACATTCCTCAAGGATTGAGGCAGTTAAGGCCAGCACCCCTTGGTCTGAGGAGGGTGGACATGTCCCCCATGGATTAGGGAAGACCAGGTGGTCAACTCATTACTCTGAGAGGTTTGACCCTATATGCCAAAGATTAGGGAGAATATTATCTTCACTTCACTCTACTAACTGTACTAGGGGGCTAAGACTGTAATCCAAAGTTTGGGCAAAGTGTGGCAATCACTCCAGTGCCCTTGGAGGATGACTTCTGGAGCTTGGTCAATGCACAAATGCTTGATGAGGATGGAACCAAAAAGTGGCCATTAGGCAAGCCTGTGGAAAGGGTGGGTCCCCATGTGGCCCCAAGGAGAAGAAATCATCATCTTAAGAATGACTCACAGACTTTGACATCTAATGTCCTGCAGAAATCTAGAGGACCCAAGACTCATGTTTTGCTCCCAATTTCTACTTAAGATAATGGAATTGTTTACCTTTTGTCTGGCCACTTGTGTATTGGAAGCAGATAAATTGTTTTGTAAGTTTCAGAGGTCTTGAGACTGTCTCAAGATGTACTGCATTTCTTTAAATTGATTGTGATAGGATTTTGTAATTGCATTGTTACTGATTTAAAGTTGTTTGAATATTATAATTGCTTTTTGGAATTCAGAGGTTGGAACGTAGCTTTGGCATTACTTATGAATTCCAAAAATAGATATTGGATTATGTCTGTGAACTGGTCTGGGAATATTAGGGTGTATTGGATTCAGAGGTTTCATTTTACTTGATTAAATAATGATTATGATTTTCATTGGGACACATCAGTAGGATGCTGATGGGCAGGGACTCACAGAGAAAACGACAAGGCACAGAAATCAGTTGGAGTTTCGAGTTGGAGCCTGGGAAGTAAGCACACAGAGGAGCAGAGCAGCTGAGCCTGGAGAGAATCAAGCCACAGGAAGAGAGGAACCCAGGAAACCTGAACTCTTGTCAGATGTAGGCAGCCATCTTGCTCCAAAATGTGACAACAGAACTTGGTGAGGGAAGTAACTTATACTTTATGGCCTGGTAACTGTAAATTTCTACCCCAAAAAATGCCCTTTACAAAAAACAACTGATCTGATATTTTGCATCAGCACCCCTCGTAGCTGACTAATATAGTCGATATGTTGATCCTTGTGCCAGGACCATGCTTTTTTGACCACTGCAGCTTTTTAATAATTTTTAAATTTTTATTTGTTTCTCTCCCCCACCTTGTCTTCTCTCTGTGTCCATTTGCTGTGTGTTCTTCTGAGTCCACTTGCATTCTTGTCAGCAGCACCAGGTATCTGTGACTCATTTTGTTGTATCATCTTGCTGCATCAGCTCTCCATGTGTGCAGTGCCACTCCTGGTCAAGCTGCACTTTTTTTGCATGGGGCAGCTTTCTTTGTGGGGTGCATGCCTTATGCGTGGGGCTCCCCTATGTGGGGGACACCCATGCATAGCATGGCACTCCTTGTATGCATCAACACTGTGCATGGGCCAGCTCACCACATGGGTCAGGAGGCCCTGCATTTGAACCCTGGACCTCCCATATGGTAGGCAGATGCTCTAGCAGTTGATCCAAATCCATTTCCTCATTGCAGCTTTTTAACAAGCTTTAAAGTCAGGAAATGTGAGCTCTCCAATTTCAGTCTTTGCTTTCAGGATATTTTTGGATATTTGGGGTCCATTACTCTTCCAAATATTTGATAACTAGTTTTTCCATTTCCTCAAAGTAGGCTGTTGGAATTTTGATTGGGATTACATTGAATTTATAAATCATTTTCAGCAGAATCAACATCTTAACAATATTTAGTCTCTGAAACCATAAACCTTGATATCCTTCCATTTATTTAGATATTCTTTGATTTCTTTTGGCAAGGTTTTGAAGTTTTTGATGTATAAGTCCTTTACATCCTCAGTTAAATTTATTTGTAAACATTTGATTTCTTATTTGCTATTTTAAATGGAATATTTTTCTTTATTTTTTCTCTTTTTTCTTTTTTAATCCATTTTTTAAAAAAAATATTACATTCAAGAAACATGAGGTCCCATTCAACCCCACCGCCCCCACCACCTACTCCCCCCACAGCAACACTCTCTCCCGTCATCATGACACATCCATTGCACCTGGTAAGTACATCTCTGGGCATCACTGCACCCCATAGTCAATGGTCCACATCATAGCCCACACTCTCCCATGTTCCATCCAGTGGGGCCTGGGGGGATCTACAATGTCCCGTGGTTGTCCATGAAGCACCACCCAGGACAACTCCAAGTCCAGAAAACACCTCTCCATCTCATCTCTTCCTCCCATTCCCCGCACCCAGCAGCCACCATGGCCACCCTTCCCACACCAATGCCACATTTTCTCTGTGGACCTTGGATTGGTTGTGTCCATTGCACATCTATGTCAAGTGGGGGCTTAGATTCCATGTGGATACTGGATGCAATCCTCCTGCTTTCAGTTGTAGGCGCTCTAGGCTCCATGGTGTGGTGCTTGACCTTCTTCAACTCCATGTTAGCTGAGTGGGGTAAGTCCAATAAATCAGAGTGTAGGAGCTGAAGTCTGTTGAGGCTCAGGGTCTGGCTATCATATTGTCAGTCCAGAGATTCAAATCCCCTAAATATATCTTAAACCCCAGCACCAACTACAATTCCAGTAAAGTAGCATGAAAGTCTTGTGAAAAGAGATCCTATCTGAGTCCAGTTCCATCTCGCAGAAACACCAGCTCCAAAGAAGGGCCATCTGACATGGCAGTGAACCCCATCTGCCATGACCATAGAACCCATGGTTCTCTTTAATCCTCAAAAGAACCAATACCTGGGGTTGTATCTACTTTATCTGTCTCTTAGACTCTGCTCAGGTGTGCATAAGGGCAATCCTTCTGACAACCTCCAGACTCTTTTTTAGAGACTCGTAGCCATATAAACTCATTTCTCCTTTCCATTTCCCCCTTACATTAGGTCAAAAAGCATTTTAAAGTCATGTTATTATATGTACACAGGGATATTCTGCTGATCCGCATTGAACTTTTAATTCAAGGTCATTTTCTAGTTGCATCTTCAGCTGGTATTTGGTAGTGATCCCTCGGTGCCAGGGAGGCTCATCCCCGGGTGTCATGTCCCACGCTGGGGGGAATGCATTGCATCTACATGCTGAGTTTGGCTTTGAGACTGGCCACATTTGAGTAACATGAAGGCTGTCAGGAGGAAACTCCCAGGCACAATGCTGCTCTAGGCCTTTTTCTTATTGCAGGCATATAGGCTCACAAGCATAGTCATTAGTATCAGGAGCCCACTGTTGGACCCTCATTCCTTCCTGGTTCTTACCGTTGCACCTGGGGGACTGCCGCTGCTCCCCTAGGGACCACGACAGAGCCCCCCTGGCCAGGAACCCAGTACCCCCCCCAGTTGTTGTTTTTAATAGTTTCCACTATGAGTATATCTAAACTTTACCATGCACCCTGGACATATGCCCTGTATAACTCCCTGTCAACCATATATAACCTGTCAATAACTTCCCATACCAGTATTCCTCCGCTGCCATTGTTGAACCACTGTGTGATCCAAAACTTCCTGTAAAGTGAATCCCAATATAATATCAGGTTCCCTTACTAGTAAAATGGAATATAGCGATGAGTTTAAAGGTTAGATCTAGAGTACATATTGATTTGGAAAAATTTCTACATCCTATCTTTTTCTTTTCTTTTTTCCTAATTATTGAGCTTCTCTTCACAAGAGTCTTAGATCACAGTAATTCATATATACAATATACAGTACTCCCACACATCCACCATAAAACCTTTTGCCTTCCAGAGCGATAATCTTTTAACTTATTCATATCATATTTACTGAGACTGATGTACAGACTCCGAAACAATAGCTTTCAAACAAAGTGATATCTGTGCTTACAATGTGGTCCATACTTTAGGATATACAGTTTTCTGAAATTTTTAGTTATCCTGTGTTTTACATTATGGTTTACATTATTAGTCTGTCGTCCCCTATATGTTTTTGGTGTAATATTACATGTTTTATATTCATCCTCGTGTACTCTCACGAAACTCCTCTCTTGCCCCCACATTTACCTTGGTTCCATCCATTCAACATCCATTTTCCCCTCCCCTTGGGGCCCACAGTGACAGCCAATCTCCATTTTCTGAGGAGCCATGTCCAGAGATACCTGCAACAGTTTTCAGGGCCTGACTTGCTCAACTGCCCTAATGCCCTGGGAGCCACCCTTTCTCTCGAGAGATACAGTTCTCTCTATTTGATAGCATTAGTCCTCCCCAGGATGTGGGTCCACCCCAACTCTCACTTATTGGGTCTCTACCCAATGGTACAACCCACCCTGGCAAAATGAACCTTCAGACATTCCCCAGGAGTCTGTCCCACATCAGACCATCCCCTCTGAGCATCCTAAACAGGTAACCCTCCTAATTATATTTTGATACGATTTTCTCAGCATTTTACTCTCAACCAACACCTGACATTCTCCTATGTTTGTATGTTGCCCCTCCCTCCCCCGAATTTTGTGGGCAATATTACCCATCCGCCCATCCCCAGCACCCCTCAAACCCACAAAGCCCCACCCAAAGGCAACCCCTTGCCCCCATTTTATCTCTTCTTTGTGCTCATACTTACCGTCAGCTCATAATAGATTGCACCCCTGCAGACGTCAGCTCACATCCTTCCTCCACCCCCCGATTTCCTGTAAGCCTATTTTCCAGTCTCTAGCTCTCTGAGGCAGCTTGCTTATTTCATATCATTGAGGTCATGTAGTATTTGTCCTTCAATGCCTGGGTTGCTTCACTCAACATAAGGTTCTCGAGATTCATCCATGTTATCACATGTGTTTGTAGTGTATTTGTTCTTAAAGCCGAGTAGTATTCCATTGTGTGTATATACCACATTTTCTTTGATCCACTCATCTGTTGATGGGCATTTGGGTTGATTCCAACTTTTGGCGATAGTGAACAATGCTGCTATGAACATTGGTGTACATAAATCGGTTTGTGTCCTTGTTTTCAGTTCTGCTGGGTATATGCCCAGCAGTGGTATTGCTGGGTCATATGGCACATCTATGGTTAGTTTTTTTGAGAAACTACCAAACTGTCCTCCAGAACGGTTGGATCCTTCTGCATTCCCACCAACAGTGGATGAGTGTTCCCATTTCTTCACATCCTCTCCAGCATTTGTATTCTTCTGTTTTATTCATAGCTGCCAATCTTATGGGAATAAGATGGTATCTCATTGTAGTTTTGATTTGCATTTCCTTGATAGCTAGAGATTTGGAGCATTTTTTCATGTGCTTTTTAGCCATTTGTATTTCTTCTTTGGAGAAGTGTCTGTTTAAATCTCTTTCCATTTTTTAAATGGGTTGTATATCTTTTTATTTTCAAGATATAGGAGTTCTTTATATATGCAAGTTATAAATCTCTTATCAGATATATGGTTGCCAAATATTTTTTCAAATTGTGTGCGTTTCCTTTTTACTTTCTTGACAAACTCCTTTGAGGTGCAGAAGGCTTTAATTTTGAGGAAGTCCCATTTATCTATTAGTTCTTTTGCTGCTCGTGCTTTTGGTGTGATATTCATGAAGCCATTTCCTATTACAAGGTCCTGTAGATGTTTCCCTACACTGCTTTCCAAGATCTTTATGGTCTTGGCTCTTATATTTAGGTGTTTGATCCATCTTGAGTTGATCTTTGTATAAGGTGTGAGATGGTAATCCTCTTTCATTCTTGTACATATGGATATCCAGTTCTCCAGGCACCATTTGTTGAATAGGCCATTCTCTCCTAGTTGAGAGGGTTTGGTGGCTTTATCAAATATTATATGGCTATGTATGTGAGGTTCTATATCAGAGCTTTCAATTCGATTCCATTGGTCTATATGTCTCTCCTTATGCCAATACCATGCTGTTTTCACCACCGTAGCTTTATAGTATGTTTTGAAGTCAGGTAGTGTGATTCCTCCAATTTCGTTTTTCTTTTTCAGTATTTCTTTGGCTATTCGGGGTCTCTTTCCTTTCCAAATAAATTTCATAGTTAGTTTTTCTAGTTCCTTAAAGAAGGCTGCATTGATTTTTATTGGGATTGCATTGAATGTGTAGATCAATTTTGGTAGGATAGACATCTTAATAATGTTCAGTCTTCCTATCCATGAACAAGGAATAGTCTTCCATTTATTTAGGTCTTCTTTGATTTCCTTGAACAATCTTGTATAGTTCTCAGTGTATAAGTTCTTTACCTCTTTAGTTAAATTTATTCCTAAGTATTTGATTTTTTTATTTACTATTGTGAATGGTATTTGTTTCTTGATTTCCTCCTGATCTTGCTCATTATTGGTGTACAGAAATGCTACTGATTTTCACGCATTGATCTTTTAACCTGCGACTTTACTAAACTCATTTATGAGTTCTAGAAGCTGTGTTGTAGATCTCTCAGGGTTTTCTATGTATAGGATCATGTCATCTGCAAATAATGAAATTTTGACTTCTTTTTTTCCAATTTGAGTGCCTTTTATATCTGGTTTTTGCCTCAGTGCTCGAGCAAGTACTTCTAAGACAATGTTAAATAGGAGCAGCGACAATGGGCATCCTTGTCTTGTTCCTGACTTTAGAGGAAGGATTTTAGGATTTCTCCATTGTAAACAATGTTGGCTGTAGGTTTTTCATATATACTCTTTATCATGTTCAAAAAATTTCCTTGTATTCTGACCTTTTGTAGTGTTTTCATCAAGAAAGGGTGCTGTATTTTGTCAAATGCTTTTTCTGCATGTATAGACATAATCATGTGATTTTTCCCCTTCAATCTGTTTATATGGGATATTACATTGATTGATTTTCTTATGTTGAACCATCCTTGCATACCTGGAATAAATCCCACTTGGTCGTGGTGTATAATTTGTTTAATGTGTTGTTGAATACGATTAGCAAGTATTTTGTTAAGTATTTTTGTGTCTAGGTTCATTAGAGAAATTGGTCTGTAATTTTTCTTTCTTGTGGTGTCTTTGTTTTGCTTTGGTACTAGGGTAATGTTGACATCATAGAAGGAGTTTGGCAATGTTCCTTCTGTTTCGATTTTTTGGAAGAGTTTCAGCAGGATTGGTGTTAGTTCTTTCTGGAAAGTTTTGTAGAATTCACTTGTGAAGTCGTCTGGCCCTGGGCCCTTCTTAGTTGGGAGATTTTCAGTGACTGATTCTATCTCTTTGCTTGTGATTGGTTTGTTAAGATCATCAATTTCTTCTTTCGTCAATATGGGCGGCTCATGTGTTTCTAGGAATTTGTCCATTTCCTCTAAATTGTCATTTTTGTTGGAATATAGTTTTTCAAAGTATACTCTTATGATAGTCTTTATTTCTATTGGGTCAGTTGTGATATCGCCTTTCTCATTTCTTATTTTGTGTATTTGCATCTTCTCTCTTTTTTTCTTTGTTAGTCTCGCTAAAGGTTTGTCAATTTTGTTGATCTTCTCAAAAAAACAGCTCTTGGTCTTGTTTATCTTTTCAAGTGCTTTCTTATTTTCTATTTCATTTAGTTCTGCTCTTATCTTTGTTATTTCCTTCCTTCTTCTTCCTTTTGGGTTACTTTGTTGTAGTTTCTCTAACTCTTTCAAATGTGCAATTAGTTCTTCAATTTTTGCTCTTTCTTCTTTTTTGATATATGAATTTATGGCTATAAATTTCCCTTTCAGTACTGCTTTTGCTGCATCCCATAAATTATGGTATGTTGTGTTATCATTATCATTTGTTTCAAGGTAGTCATTGATTTCTTTTGAGATTTCCTCTTTGACCCACTCTTTTTCTAAGAGTGTGCTGTTTAATTTCCAAATCATTGTGTGAAATCTGGGCCTCTGTCCCTTGGAAATTTCCAGCTTCACTCCACTGTGGTCAGAGATATTGTTTTGTATGATTTCAATCTTTCTGAATTCATTAAGCCTTTCTTTGTGGACTAGCATATGGTCTATCTTGGAGAATGATCCATGTGTGCTTGAGAAAAATGTATATCCTGCTGTGTTTGGGTGTAATGATCTATATATGTTTTTAGATCCAACTCCTCTAATATATTGTTCAAATGTTTTGCTTCTTTAGTGATTCTCTTTTGAGATGTTCTGTGCAGAGTTGATAGTGGTGTATTAAAATCCCCCACTATAATTGCAGATGCATCTATTTTTTCACTTAGTTTTTCCAGTGTTTGCCTCACGTATTTAGAGGCGTCCTTGTTAGGAGCATAAATATTTATGATCGTTCGATCTTCCTGACAGATTGTCCCTTTCAGTAAAATGTAGTATCCTTCTTTGTCTCTCACAATTGTTTTGCATTTAAAGTCTATTTTGTCTGATATTAATATAGCTACTCCTGCCGTTTTTTGGTTATTGTTTGCTTGTATGATTGTTTTCCAGCCATTCACTTTCAACCTCCATGAGTCTCTGGGTCTAAGATGTGTCTCTTGTAGACAGCATATAGATGGGTCATATATCCTTATGCAATGTCCCAATCTGAATCTATTGATAGGTGAGTTTAATCCATTGACTTTCATTGTTATTACTTTCAAGGAATTATTTGTGTTAGCCATATTTTGATTGGATTTGTTCTTGTCATATTTTGTTTGTATTTTTTTCCTTCTATTTTTGTCTATTTTTGTTGCTCTTACACTCTCCTCCAACTCTGCCTGTCCTGTTTTTTCCTTTCTTCCTGCAGAACTCCCTTTAGAATTTCTTGAAGGGGAAGTTTCTTGTTGGTATACTCTTTCAATTTCTGTTTATCTGTGAATATTTTGAACTCTCCATCATGTTTGAATGCTAGTTTAGCTGGATAGAGTATTCTTGGTTGGAAATTTTTTTCCTTTAGTACCTTGACTATATCATACCACTGTCTTCTTGCTTCCATGGTTTCAGATGAGAAATCAGCACTTAATCTTATGGAGCTTCCCTTGTATGTGATGGTTTTCTTTTCTCTTGCTGCTTTTAGGATTTTCTCTTTGTCTTGAGCATTGGATAATTTGACAAGTATATGTCTTGGGGTGGGCCTGTTGGGGTTTATGACCAGTGGAGCGTGCTGTGCTTCTTGGATATGTACATCTGTCTCTTTCAGTAGATTTGGGAAGTTTTCAGGCATTATTTCCTGCAACACTCCTTCTGACCCCTTTACCTTCTCTTCTCCTTATGGAATGCCTATAATACATATGTTTGAGTGTTTTGCATTATCATTCAGGTCCCTAAGTCCTACCTGGATTTTTCTATCTTTTTTCGACTACTTCTACTATCTGTTTGATTTCCGATGTACTGTCTTCCACGTCACTAATTCTCTGTTCTGCCTCTTCTAGTCTGCTGATATTTGCTGCAAGTGTATTTTTGATTTCTTGAACTGTGGTGTTCATTTCCATCATATCTGTTATCTTTTTGCATATGTCTGCAATTTCCCCTCCAAGTGTTGTCTTCATGTTTTTAATCTCTTTCTTTTCTTCATCAAATTAGTTGGTGATAAATGTTCTGAGATCTTTCATTGCTTGTGTGAAGTTCTGCTCTCCTTCCTGATTTTTAGTTTGTTGATTGGATTCAGCCATGTTTTTCTGATTACTGGATTGGTTTGTAGATTTTTTTTGCTGTCTGGTCATCATTTTTTCTTTTGATGGGTTTAATCAGTTCCTTAGCTTCTTTGTCTATTCTTGGAGATTAATTAGCTGTTGTTTTTGCGTAAGTGTTATATCTTCTCTTTGTCACTTTGTTCTTCTTATTTTAATTTCTTATTGCTGGTTAAGTTCACTTTTAAGGAAAGTATTAGTGGCGGGGAAAGGCAATTGTGTAAGCAAGGAAAAAGTGTAAAGTAGTATTGGTGATATATGTTAACAAAGCAACAATATGAGGTCTGGGAGGATGGAGGTTAGATTCATGTAAATTGTGTAGAGTTATAGCAGTAGGTAGAGTACCTTTAATGAGGTAGATGACTGAATATGGGAGGAATATGGTATGAACTAAAAAGTTATTGTTTTCATGAGAGAGGGAAAGAGAAAAGAAAGGCAATAGTTTCAAGAGTGGATAATAGACAGAAAACAAAGCAAAGGTATTAGAAATTAAGAGTTAGACATTTTGTGGGTCAAAGAAAGGGAGGTGGAATATAGGAGAGATAGTAGATGATGGTGGATATCAAGATGTAGGGGAAAGGGGATAGTGTAAGTAGCCAAAATCTATTCACACAGAAATGAGGTAGTGGAGGATGAGGAAACCCAGCAAATGTGAGGTGTTTCCTGCAGCACCTATTTTATATTTAAGATAAAATAGAATAAGAAGAGGATGGGGGACAAGAGAGAGAGAGAGAGAGAGAGAGAGAGAGAGAGAGAGAGAGAGAAAAGACTTTGTGGGATACGCTGGGAGAAAAGACTAGGGGATAATGCAATGTTGGCAATCAGAACATTAAAAATATAAAATAAAATATAAGAACAAAATAAAAATAAAAACAAAACAAAACAAAAAAGAAAAAAATGCAAACATTGAGGGCTAGGACATTCAAGGACCTCAGGGCATGATGGATTCAGGGATGGAAAGTCTGAGATATTGAGGACTCAAGAGGTGTGAGTCTGGGTTGTGGGCAACCAGGGTTTCGGGGACTCAGACCTGGCAACCTCAAGTCCGGTTAACAGGAAGCCTGGGAGCACCACAGTGCATCATAGCCTTCAGGGATCCCTGCAGCTGGGTGCCAGCCCTATCAGTGAGGTCACATCCACAAGCACTATCCTGTGTTCTGTACCCCACTATTCACTCACTCACTGGGGTCTATTCTGTGGATATATCACCAATTGACTCCAGGACCCCTCCCACCCTGTGATCCCCCCGAATGGCCACCTGGGGGCGCCTCTAGGCTGCAGCCAATTTAATGACTCAGATCAATAGCCAGGTCCGGGGGAGGGGCTCCAGCCAGAAACGCTAATAACGGAGTCCAAACCCGAAATTCCCACGCTTCGCAAAATATTCCCCTAATCAGCTTCCAAACATCTCCCACCCTACCAGACCCTGGTAGCATCTCTTTATTGCTATCACTTTAAGTCCACTGTAGATCGGCAGCCGGGTTTGGGAGGGGCGTGGCTCTAGGCGGAAGCACTATTGTTTGTGTCTGCAATCAAAATTCCCCCGCTTTGCCATAAAACTCCCATTTGTCTCCCCAAATCAGTCTGCAAGTGCCTCCTGTCCTATTAACCCCCCAATAGGCCGCTAAGGGCTTATGAATTCCCCAGTACTGCAGAGCCTCAAAAAAAAAAAAAAAACCACTGGCAGCGCCCGATGCTGTGGCTCTGCCCACCCAAGGAGGGAACTTTTCGCACGCAGCGGGAACCTCCGTGTATATTTTATAGATGTATTTTCTCTGTTACCTTCCCACCAAATCGTTGTCCAGATACCTCCTGACCCACAAAAATCCCAAAACAGCCTGGTCCTGAAGAGGCTCCAATGCCGCCCAACCGCTTCCCTGCAGGAGATACCTCTTTTTTTTTTTTTTAACATTACTTTCCCTAGTTTTTTTTTTAAAGATTTATTTATTTATTTCTCTCCCCTTCCCTTCCCCCCCCACACCCCAGTTGTCTGTTCTTTGTGTGTATTTGCTACATCTTCTTTGTCCGCTCCTGTTGTTGTCAGCAGCACGGGAATCTGTGTTTCTTTTTGTTGCGTCATCTTGCTGCATCAGTTCTCCATGTGTGTGGCACCATTCCTGGGCAGGCTGCACTTTCTTTCGCTCTGGGCGGTTCTCCTTATGGGGCACACTCCTTTCACGTGGGGCTCCCCTACGCGGGGTGCACCCCTGGGTGGCACGGCACTCCTTGCGCGCATCAGCACCGCACATGGGCCAGCTCTACATTGGTCAAGGATGCCCTGGGGTTTGAACCACGGATCTCCCATGTGGTAGACGGACTCCCTAACCACTGGGCCAAGTCTGCCACTGGAATATTTTTCTTGATATCCTCCTTAGATTGCTCATTACTAGTTTATAGAAACACTACTGTGTTTTGTATGCTGATCTTGTACTTCACCACTTTGCTGAAATTTTTATTAGTTATAGTAGTTTTGTTTTAGATTTATTGGGACTTTCTATATATAGGATCAGGTCATCTGCGGATGGTGAAAATGTTGCTTCTTCCTTTCCAATCTTGATGACTTTTATTTCTTTTTTGTGCTAAGTGCTCTGGCTAGAACTTCCATTATAATGCTGAATAATAGTGGTGATAGTAGACATGATTGTCTTGTTCTAGTTCTTACAGTGAAAGCTTTCAGTCTTTCACCTTTGAGTATGGTGTTAGCTGTGGGTTTCTCATTTAAGCCCTTTATCTTGTTGATGATGTTTCCTTCTATTCCAATTTTTCTAATTGTTTTTTAACAAGAAAGTGTTCTGGAGTTTTTCAAATGCCTTTTCTGTGTCATTGGAGATGATCCTGTGTTTTTCCTTTTGCTTTGCTAATGTGGTGTATTACATTAATTGATTTTCTTTTGTTAAACCATCCTTGCATAGTGGGTGTAAATCCCACTTGTTCATGATGTATATTTCTTTTAATATGCTGTTGGATTCAATTTACAAGTATTTTGTTGAGGATTTTTGTATCTATATTCATAAGAGAAATTGGTCCATACTTTTCTTCTCTTGTAGCATACTAATATCATTTTCGTATGCTTGTATGCATCAAGATATTTCATAATTCCCTGAGATGTTCCTTTTATTCTATTCTTTGCCATCGGGTTCTTGTGACTGGATGATTTTGATTTTCTTGTCTTCCAGTTCATTGATTCTTTCTTCTGCCCATTCAGATCTGCTGTTGTATACATCTATTGTATTTTTAATCTCCATTATTATGCCTTTCATCCCCATAATTTGTTTTATTTCTTTTTAAGTGTTCAAAGTCTTCTTTATGCTCACACATTGTCTTCTTATACTTTAGGTCTATATTCATATTTTCCTTCATCTTTGTGAATTGATTTTGGAGATTTGTTTGAACTCCTATGATTATTTTTTCCAAATTCTGTATTTCCTCTGGTGTTTTAATTTTTTTCCTTTGAGCCTTTCTTAGTATTTGTTTGTAATTTTTTGCCTATGCCTGGCATCTGATTATTTTGATATATTAACTCTGAAGGTCAGTTTCTACCTCTTGTCTAGGGTTTCCTCGTTGGTTTGCTTTTTGTCAAACATCTTCTTTAATGCTTGATTCAATTTATTCTGGATCTAAAGTAACCTGTGCTACTTTCTCAGGTCTTCTTAATATGATTCTTGCCCTATATGTGGTACAATTTTTAAGATTGCAATTTTTCTGCAATTTTTTCACCTCCAGAAGTTAACTTCCATTCCTCTGTTCCTTCTCTGGGAAACTTATGTATTTTATTTGTTTTCATGCAGAATTTTCTCCCTAACTCCTTTGATTTGTTTAAGTTCTATCCTTTATTCAGTGTCCCACTATCTTTACACTTTTCAGTTCTGGGTCCCATCCTGTTTTACAAAGTTTAGTTTCACTCTTCCTCTTTTTCTTTTCTGTGTGGTTTTTCTGTCACTGGATTTTTCCCCATTAAGGTATCCCACCCTGGTACTCAGATAGGGTCAATACAGAATAGTGGGTCAACCCAGAAAAGTTCATTTTGAATTTAGGTGGTCCATCAAACAGAGACTGTATTGAGTGAGCCAATATTTCTGCTGCTACTACTCTTTCTCTTTTTATTCCATGACAACACTTTTGTATGTGACACTCTTCAGCAGCTTGTGTTCCACATAGGTCTCTGTGGACATCAGTCTCTGTGTCTGGATATACATGGGGTTCTAAATTGCCATTATGAATGACTGTGTAGTCTGCATCAATAGCAGAAGAACCCCTAGCTGTGCTGCCTCTGTGTGACTTCCAAGCTGTGTGAGACCAAGTGAATGGGAGGGGTCTGGACTGGAATGTCAGGGATGAAAATCTACCTGCCCTTGAGATTATTCCTCTTTTTCTTCATGCCTGTGATTTTGGAGTGCTTCTACAGACTTTATCACCTCCAGAGTTCTAAGTAAGTGGTATTTATCCTTGTATTAGTTGATTCTGAGGGAAGACTTTTCCATGGGATGTTTTATGTTGCCATGTTGATGACATCACTCTTCCTGTCTCATACCTTTTTTAAATTTCCTTTTTTGTCAATTCAGCATTTGCTTACTTGTTATAAACTTTTGACTTTTTCTCAGATTTCTATACATGTTGATTATGACAACTTTTGCTTGATTTTTCATTGCTACTGTGGGAAGATGGACCCTTGGGTCTGCCTACTCCACCTTTTCCCCAGGATACACATTACTTTTGTTTTTGAAGTTTTTTTCCCCCTATGGTATAGAATTTTAGGTTGGTCAGTTTTTTTTCTTTCAGCACCTTAAAGGTGTCATTCTATTGTTTTATTTCTACTATCATTTATATTGAAAAGGCAGAAATTTATCATTGCTCCTTTGAAGATAATGAGGTTTTTCCCACTCTAGCTATTTTTCAGATTTTCCTTCTTTTTGGCTTTCATTTTGGTTGATTTTGTATGGCTTGGTGTAGTTTTCTTTGAGTTTACTCTGTGTAGCAGTTTGATATTACTGATGAATTCCAAAAAGAAATATTGGATTATATTTGTAAACTAGTGTTTTCTTCTGGGCATATTAGAGTGTATCGGATTCAGAGGTTTTATTTTTAATTGATTAAATAATGATTAAGGCTTTGATTGGTCCACATCAGTAGCACATTTCATTCCCACCTCCTTGGTGGGCAGGGACTCATGGAGAAACCACCTTGCAGAGAAGTGAGGTTGGAGTCTTGAGCTGGAGCCCTGTGAAGTAAGCACACAGAGGAGCTTGGTGGTGAGGAAGGAGAGAAAGTCCCTGGAAGACAAACAAGCCATTCATCTAGGAGTCTACAGCTTGCCTTGTGGAGATAATAGAGCAGCTGAGCACAGAGAGGCAAACCCTGGGAAGAGAGGAACCTAGGAAGCCTGAACCCTTATAGACATCAGCAGCCATCTTTCCCCAACATGTGGCAATAGACTTTGGTGAGGGAAGTAACTTATGCTTGATGGCCCGGTGATTGTATGCTTCCACTCCAAATAAATATTCTATATAAAAGCCAATGGATTTCTGGTATTTTGTATCACCACCCCTTTAGCTAACAAATACATTCTACATGGGATTTCATAGGGTATCTTAAATTTGTAGTTTCTTGTCTTTCATCAATTTTGGAAACTTTCTGGCTAATATTTCTTCAAATATTGTTTCTGTCCCAGTGTCTTTCTCCTCTCTTCTGAATTTGATTACATGCATATAAGAGCTTTTCAAATCTTTGATACCTAGTGTTTTCCATCATTTCTTCTCTATAGTGTTTAATATGGATATTTTATTTGTCTTCTATTTCACTAAACATCTTTTCTGCAGTTGCCTAATTTTCTGTTAAACCTATATATTTACTTCCTAATTTCAGTTCCAGAATTTCTATTTTATTCTTTTTTATTCCAAGTGCTTGGTGAAAAAATTTTTATCATTCCTTTTATTTTGTTAAACAAATCTATCATATTATTTTAAAGTTCTTCTCTGGTAACTCTAACATCGGAATTACCTGTGGATATATTTCTATGGTCTATTTTTCTCTTGATATTATTTCTGATTTTTAGCATGACTCAAGATTTTTGAATGGATGATGGATGTTTTGAATGAAAAAATTTTGAAGTTCTAGAAGTCTGGAAAATATTGTTATCCTCCAAACAGGCCACATTCAGAATTACTGTAAAATCAATGGCTGGTTTCAGGCTTTGCTAGGATTGGTCTATTTCAGTTTTTCCCTTACTTTTGGGCTTTAGTCCTTATTCCTAGGATGTGGCCTTTCTCTGTCTTATCAGAACACTGGTGGTATTTACTAAGACTCTTACCTCTACCTTACTGAGACTTGAATGCCTACTTCTCTCTCCCTAGTTCCATGAGCTGGTGAAATCTCTGCTTAGCATTTTAAGCCTCCTAGTTGCTGTTTTCTGGTAAGCTAGCTCTCTGGGGCAGGGGGCAGAAAAAGACCTGATTTGTGGATTTCCATAGTGTAAATACTCCCACCATAGCCATTTTCAAGCTACCAGTGTGATGTCATTGAACATGAAGTTGGGAAGGGTTGTGAGTTGTTCTAATGAGGTGCTGTGAGTTGGCTTCAACACACAAAATGCTTTCCTGGAGTGTCACCCTGCACACATGTAGCTTAAGTCTCCCAACAATTTGAGGGAAACTTGTTTGCATATTTTTAGCTCACTTCTCATGATTCCTTCCTCTCTGTGAATCTGTCTCTCAAGTTTAAGTCACTTTCATAGCCCTGAACTCCAATCTCTGGTTCCTCATTCCAGAAACACTGACATTTTCTGCTTGGGCTCTCTTCCCCCATTCAAAAAATGTCCTCTGGTGAAAAGACTGCATGAATGTAAAGCTCATCTCATGTGCATCCTTTCTTTCAAGCACAGTAGTGTCTCACATCCTGCCTAGGTTGTTGCTTTCCAATATCTCTAAGCACTTTTGTTTAAAAAACATTTTGTATAGTTTATGTAATTGTTTTCAGAGGGAGAGTTTGTCTGGTTAAAAGCTATTCCTTTATGGTTGAAACTGGAAGTCTATTTTTCCATTCAGTCTTTATCTCTTAACTGAAGAGATTAATTTCTTATGTTTAGTGTGGTTACAAATGTAATTGTTTTCATTTTTACATTATAATATCTCATTTTGTTCTTCCTCATTGTCCTGTCTCTTATTCTTCTTCTCCAACCCCTATATTTCTTGTTTCCTTTGGTTTCAATTTTTTAAAAGAAAATATGTGTTTATCTCAACAATTTTACTTTTTATCTCAGCCATTTTACCTTTTCCAAGTTTGGAAGTTATATGATATGTTTCTATACTTTTGGTTGTTACTCTTGAAATCTTAAAATGCATAAAAATATAAAGTTTAAAGTAACTCAATATATTTTCCATCCTTCTAAATTATACAAAGACCATAGAGCACTTTGATCACCCCATGCTGACTTATATATATTTATTGTCTGGCATTTTTACTCTATATTATGAATTAATTCTTTGGAAAGCATCACTAAGAAAATCACGTCACAGACACAAAGGGTTTGGAGTAAATCCATATTGTCCTTAACTGATAATTCTCCATTTGAAAGGCAGCTCCTGGTTTGCTACCAGGTCATGATAGGGACTGAATTTCTGACCATGAGACAAAAGGAGACTATGTGACCTGAACCTCCTATAATGAATTGGGTGTGCTAAGTCATTGAAAAATAAAGTGAACATATGCATCAATAAAACTGAAGTGAAATCTACAAGACTGGGCTCACGCATATTTAAAAAGCATCTGCTTGAGCAGGTGGTTGAACACTCCCATGGCATCTGCTCCTACTGCTTCACCATGTCTCCTTCATTCTATACCTATGGCCTAATGCAGGAGTTCCCTATGACCAGGAAAGAGGCAAGGAAAATGCAGGCCTTGATTATGGATGGATCTTCACAGTAGGCCATCACCAACTAGAAGTGAATGGTCACTGAACTATAAGTCCTCTTTGGGTCTCCCTGAAAGACAGTGGGGAAGGAAGTTTCTCCCAATGAACTAAACTTCAGATGGTATACCTAGCTATCTATTTTGTGTGGAAGGAAAGATGGCCCAAACTATGTATTTATTGGTTAGGAACTTGTAATGAACCTAAGTGGAAAATTGATGACAAGGAGATTGGGGAGAAATATAAATAGATGGACCTCTTGGAATGTCTTCAAAGGGAAGACACATATTCAGGTATAGATTTCCCTTTCTTGTTCATAGGAGTTCTTCCCTGCTACCATCATTCATGAATTCACAGAATGGTTTATTTGTGTCATGGTAGCCCACTCAATATTCTCTTTGGCTAGAAATTCACTTCATTGCAAATAATATGATACAGTGGGCTCACTCCCATGGAATTGACTGGTCTTACCATGTGTTCCATCATCCAGAAACAGCTGTTGATAGAATACATAATGGCCTGTTCAGTTATGGCAGCAGCTGCAAGACATCCTGTAAGGTGGAGCTGCTGTTCTACAGAACAGTGTATACTTAAAATCAGCAATCCCATGGCCAGAATGTACAGGTATGAAAACAAAGGAGTGAAGTGTGGAGTGGCCCTTCTCACTATAATACCTATTAATTCACTTAAAGAATGTTCTCTGCTGATATCTCCAAGGTTGAGCTTTAGTGCCTAAAGGAGGAAGACCTGCACCAGGATATATGGTCATAGTGCCAATGATTTGGGAATTGAGACATCACCTGCTTAGGACACATTATGCTACTGAAAAAGTGGAGGAGGAGGTCATTGTTTTGGCTGGGATGACTGAGCTCAGTTATCAGGGGAATATTAGATTGCTGCAACACAATACGGGAAATGAGGACTGTTTGGAACCTGGGGGATTCTCTGAGTTATCTCCTATACTTTTTTGCTCAAGAGTACTGGTCACATGGAAACTGGGGCAACCCAATAATATTAGATAAGACCTCAAGTTCTTATATCCTACAGATATAAATTTTTTGCCCTCAGCAATTTAAAGACCCTATCTAGTCTGGATGCTGGCAGAGGGTAAGGATAACATGGAATGGATGGTGGAAGAAGCCAGTTTTGATTAACAACTTAAATTAGCTACAAAAAACAGACTGTAACAGCTATGTTTTCTTGTTCACCCAATTTTTTTCCTCAATATCTTACATGAAGAGCACTGGTGGTGACTATTGTTTTAGGTTTCAAGTGGGCATTTGCCTGAATTGACATCATCCTGTGATCATACATTAACTGAAGGTACTTAGTGTGACCATGTTCTTGGGACACAAACTCTTCATCTAGAAGGACAAGAGTGGATGTTAAAGGATATAAGGGGTGAACTCTGTTGGATATCTTCCACTTGCTCTTCCAGATCCACCCTCTACCCTTTTTCAAACGGCTCACATCCCTGGAGATTGAACTTTATGGTTTATATGGATTGACTTCTTTGTTGTTTCGGCTAGTGTCTGGTAAGTTTTGTCCATTGGGGAACCGTGGCAGGGTATCATATAGATAGAGTAGAATGAAGTTAGGCTATTTATTACCCTAGCTCCTTCCTTGTTGGGTCATCTAAAATTGTTTGTGTCCACCTAAGAAATGTCTTTTCTAAGTGGTCCTCTCAATATGAATTTCTCTTTTTGAGTTTTGGTAATTATTCCCTTTTCTAACTCCCCTTTGCTTAGGGGTTTTGTATAATTTCAATCTTTCAAAATTTATCAAGACATCTTGAGACACAACATATGGTCTATCTTGGAGAGGGATCCATAAGCAATTGAAAAGAATGTTTATCCTGCTGTTGGGGGTGCAATGCTCTATAGATGTCTATTGGGTTTAGTTCATTTATCATATCATTCAAGTTCTCTCTTTACTTATTTATTCTCTGTGCAGATGTTCTATCCAATACTGAGAATGGTGTACTGAAGTCTCCAACTATTATTGTAGAGACATCTATTTCTCCCTTAAGCTTTGCCAGTGTGTGCCTCATGTATCTTAGGGCTTTCAGGTTAGATGCATAAATAGTATGGTTATTTCTTCTTGGTGAATTGTCATTTTATTAATATAGAATTACCTTCTTCATCCCTCATAATGGTTTTGCATTTAAAATCTATTTTGTCTGATATTAGTATCACTACTCCAGTCCTTTTTTGGTTACTATTTGTATGGAATATCTTTAAAAAATCTTTCACTTTTAACCTGGTTTGTCCTCAAACTGAGGTTGGTTTCTTATAGAAAACATATAAATGACTCATTTTAACATTTACCCTATCAGTCTATGTCTTTTGATTGGGGAGTTCAAGCTATTAATACTCAATTTTTTATTGTAAAGGCATTATTTACTTCATCTATTTTGTCCTTTGGCTTTCTGTTGTCATATTGTACTATTGTATATCTTTTTACCCTTTAATTTACCCTTCCTAATAATCTTCATTTCTACTTTATTCTCCAAGTCTCTTGCCCTTGTCTTTTCCATTCAGGCTGCAGCACTCCCTTTATTATGTCTTGTAATTCTTGTCTTTTGGTAACATCTTCTATCAGGTTTTGTTTGTGAAGACTTTGAACTCACCCTTATTTTTGAAGGACAGTTTTGCTGGATACAGAATTCTTGGCTGGTATTTTTTTCCCTCTAAGTACATTAAATACATCATACCACTTTCCTTTCTTCTCCATGGTTTCTGATGAGAGGTCTGCACTTAATCTTATTAAGGGTCCCTTGCATGTGATGCTTTACTTTTCTCTTGCTGTTTTCAGAATCCTTTTATTTCAGATATTTTTCATTCTGAACAATAGGTGTCTCAGGATAGGTCTATTCAGATTGATTCTGTTTGAGGTGTGCCTGTCCTTCTTGGATATCGATATTTATGCCTTTCTTAAGGGTTGGGAAGTTTTTGGTCATTATTTCCTCAGATATTCTTTCTGCCCCCTTTCCATTCTCTTCTCCTTCTTGGGACACTGATATGGCATATGTTTGTGCATTTCATGTTGTCATTCAGTTCCCTGAGACCCTGTTTCATTTTTTCCATTCTCTTCTCTTTCTGTTCTCCTGTCTTTTAAAGTTCAGATGTTCTGTCTTTGAGCAATTCAAGTCTGCTCTTATGTGCCTCTAATGTATTTTAAATCTTATCCATCATGTCTTTCATTCCCATAAGGTTGGTTACTTTGCTTTGCAGGCTTTCAAATTGTTCTTTATGCTCACCCAGTGTCTTTTTAATATCCTTTATGTCTTTAGTCATATTTTCTTTCGATTTTACATTGATTTAGGAGAGTTGTGTGATTATCACTGATTAATTGTCTTAAATCCTATACCTCTTCAGGATATTTGGCTTGTTCCTTTGGCTGGAACATCACTTCCTGTTTTGTAGTATGGCTTGTGTATTAGTCAGCCAAAGGGGTGCTGATGCAAAATACTAGAAATTGGTTGGTTTTTATAAAGGGTATTTATTTGGGGTGGGAGCTTACAGATACTGGGCCACAAAGCTTAAGTAACTTCCCTCACCCAAGTCTATTTTCATGTGTTGGAGCAAGATGGCTGCCAATAGTCTGCAAGGGTTCAGGCTTCCTGGGTTCCTCCCTTCCAAGGTCTTGCTCCTCTCTCAGCTCAGGTCCTCTGTTTTCTCCACAAGGTCAGCTGTAGACTAACAGGCAAATAGCTCCATCTCTTTCCCTGGGGTTTCTGCCATGTCTAAGGAGCCATCTCTATTCCTCTGTGTTCTTCTCCTGGCTCCAGCTTAAGACTTCAGCATCAAACTCCAGCATCAAAAATCCAACATTAAGAACCCTCAACTCTGTCCTTTGCGATGCCTTTAATCTGTGAGTACCCACCCATCATGGGGTGGAGACTCAACACCCTAATGATATGGCACAATCAAAGCCCTAATCATAACTCAATCACACCGAGGTACAGATAAGATTACAAACATAACCTGATATCTATTTTTGGAATTCATAATCATATTAAATTGCTACAGCTTGTAATTTTTGATGGTGACTAAGCATTTGAATATGTTGGCGAATTTGAACTGATGGCCAATTTCTCTCTCTTGAGTATTTTTTTTCCCACAGCTCTTCTTTGATATTTGGTTCAACTTATTCTAAATCTTTAAGATTGTCTGCTTAAGTTATAAAAATTGGGCCAGGGACTCACTAATGGGGCGCAGATTTCCTCCCAGGTGTTAGAGTACAGAAAGGATCAAAAGCAGTTTTTGTCCATGCAATTTCCAGACTGGCCAGTAGATGATGTACATCAGTGCACCTTTCCATGGGGATGTTTCAATCTTCGTTCTCCTGTGTTTTGGTCTGGCCAGAACCGAGATTCAAAGCAGGCTTTGCTGGCCAAATTCACTGAAGAAAAGCCCCCCACACCTTCCTCCCTTTTCCCTTTTAACAGCTGACAGGGACAAAGATGTCTATTCCCCTAGCAGTCAGCTGCAGTGAGCCAGGGGTTTTACCCCAGCCTAACATCTTAGGGGTGGAGGAAGGGGGCCCTTCCTGGCCACCATGAAGTTTGGTAACTCACGTTGGTTGTTTTGGTTTCTTCATCTCTCTGTCCTTCACTTTCCTGGGAGTTGTGAAGCATTGTCCTCCCAAAGCAGTCAGCTTTGGCTCTTTCTTCATTGTTTTTGTGAGAGAGTTGATCCCTGCCTTCCTAAGCTGATGCCATCTTCCCACAATTCCTTTCTACGGGGTTTTTAACAGCTCCAGGGTACAGCATGTGGTTTTTACTGCACCTTGCCCACAGCTTTGTCAACAATTCCTTTATTAAATTCTCCTTGAATTTTCCCATTTTGAGTGTCATCTGTTTCCTGCTTGGACCGTAATATATCCATTCATATTGTTTCCACTTCCACTGCCTTGCCCCTTTCTTC
Source organism: Dasypus novemcinctus (assembly GCF_030445035.2). NCBI lineage: Eukaryota > Metazoa > Chordata > Mammalia > Cingulata > Dasypodidae > Dasypus > Dasypus novemcinctus. The sequence goes on along the minus strand of NC_080704.1, from coordinate 117,543,921 downwards.
CTCTAATTTACTTAACTGTAGGTGCTTACTTAGTGTCCATTACTAGGATTGCAACTGTTACCTCTAACTGGATGGCACCCTAATCTATAACTGTAGTCCAAATTTCTTTTCTCAGCTTGAACCCTGCCTTTTCATCTGCGTACTGTGCCATTTAACATTTCCAAAAATGGATTTTTTCCTTCAACCTAAGCCTGTATGTCTCCTTCTGTGTCTCCTAACTCAGATCTGAATGTCAAGCACAAGGGTCCTCCTCTTATGAGTAAAAGACTCAATTATATTCAGAGAAAGAACATCTTTTATACTTTTAATTTTGAAATAATACCAAATATAAAGGACAGTTGCAAAAATAATCCAAGCAACTCATACAGAGAATTCCAACATATCCCCTACTCGAATACCTAGACCCATAAAGTTTTAACATTTGGCCATATTTGCTCTTTATTTCCCTCCCTCCCTTCCTTCCTTCCTTCCTCTCTCATCGCTCTCTCTCTCTCTCTAACATCTCTTCAAAACACTTCAATGTAGATTGTATACATCATGCTCCTTGAACAGTTTATACTTCCAAGTATATTTCCTGAGAACATAGATATTCACTTATGTACAGTTATGAAGTTCAAGGAATTTAATATTGATATAAAGGTTACAGTTTTTATTCTAGATATTTCATATATCCAAATAACATCATTTGGACCTTTTCTACTCTATTATTAGTTCCAGTCCAGAATCATGGATTGAATTTAATTGTCATTGTCTCTTTACTTGCACTTTAAAAAAAATTGTGCAAACATAAACAAGGTAAATTTTCCCATCTCAATCACTCCCAAGCTTACAATTCTGTGAGATTAATCACATTCGCAGTGTTACACCACTCTTACCACCATATATTGCCAGAAATTTCCCATCACCTCAAACAAAAATCTGTTAGGTGTTAAGTCCCCATTCTCCCCCCTCTTCCCTCTTGGAAAAACCTGTATTGTAATTTCTGTCTCTATGAATTTTTGTATTCTAGTTATTTCATATAAATGAGACGATACAATATTAGTCCTTCTGTGTCTTGCTTATTTCACTCAACATGTCTTCAAGGTACATCTATGTTGTCACATGTATCAGAACTTCATTCCTTTTTATGGCTGAATAATGTTCCATTGTGTGTTGTGGCAGTTTGATATTATTTATGAATCCCCAAAAGAGAGATTATATTTGTAAACTAATCTATTCCTCTGGGAGTGATACCCTCTGATTGTATTATATTCAGCTGAAATATCCTTGATTAAGTTATGTTAAGATTAGAGCTTGCTTTTACCATGTCAGCAGGGCATGACTCTGGATGAGTCCCTGCTCCTGTGGTGAAATGATAAAGAAGGGCAGTCACTCAAGAGGATACACGGGAAGAGAGAGAGCTCCACAGATGCCAGAGAGAGAACTTTGTCAGTTTTGATCTTGGAGCCCTGGGTAGATATGAGCCATTAACCTGATTGTGTGCAGCTGAGCAGCTGAGTAAGCCAAGAAAGAAACAAGCCACACTGATCTAGGAAGCTCTGAGAGATGAGCTCTAAGTCAGTTTACAGCTGAGATCAGAAGAAGCTGGGCACACAGAGCCTTAAGAGGAAGAAAGGAGTAACAGGAAGAGATCATGGGCCATCTTGCTTCAACAGGTGGGAGCTGACTTTGGTGAGAAAGTATCACTTTTGGTGACTTGAGTTGGACTCTTTAGGGCATTGTAACTAAGGTTTTACCCCAAATAAATACCCTTTATAAAAGCCAACAGATTTCTTGTACTTTGCGTCAGCACCCCTTTCGCTGACTAATACATGTGTATATACCACATTTTATTTTTCTATTCAACTCTTGATGGTGAGTTACTTCCACCTTTTGGCTATTGTGAATAAAGTCACTATAAACACTGGTATACAGATAGCTGTCCAAGTCCCTATTTCCAAATAGAAAGAACATTTTTAAACCACCATTTTCACTGCCATCCAGGCCTATGTCTCAAAATCATATTTGACTCACAGTTCATTCCCACTTCCACTGCCTTCACATCAGTTGCTGTTATGTAAGTTCTATCTCTCAAGTGTTTCTTTAATCCACTCTCTCTTCTCCACTGTCATGGCTACTATGAAATACAACACGGTAATGAAGAGTATGGACATTGACCTCAGTTGGACCTGGTACATAGACCACCATTTGGGTAAGTTCATTCTCTTATTCAACAAATATTCATTGAGCATCAATTTTGTACCAGATTCTTCTCTAGGTCCTTAGGATTAACAGTAAATAAAACTAAGTTCCTGCCTTTCTGAAGTTTAAATTCCATTTGAAAGAGACATATTAGAAACATGTGAATAAGGCAGTAAATAAAATATTTTATATTCAAAAAATTTTCAGTACATTGAAAAAATTGTTGGTAGGTTGACCACTTTTTAAGAATTCCTAAGTATATATAATCTCTGCTAAGAAATCTTAAATAATAATAAATTTCAAAATCAAAATTTTAAAATTGCTTTAAACTTTCAGCAAAAAATATTTAATGTAGGATGGAGTACATCTTAATGTATATATAGGAAGATGTGGGGTAAGTCCTGTAAAAGCAGACTGCCTAAGGCTTAGCATGGTCTTAAAATGGTCTGCCTAGAAAATGACATATTTTGAGAAATTATTGTGTGCTACACATGTAATATGCATTGTCTTTATTCCCCATGTTAGTGCTGGGATGCTGTTCTGTCTTTTGTTATTTCTTTCATTTGAGGAAACCCAGGCCTTAGCAAATGTAAGCTTAGTTTGAGGTCACAAGGCTAGAAAAGGCAGAAGTGGAGGCAGGTTGATTTTGTTCCAAATCTAGTGCTGTTAATAAGAACACAAGTATGTTATAATGTCACATTTTTAAAAAGTGTAAAAATTAAATATGTAGTTTGATTATAATTTTGGAATATAGTATTCATTGAAAATAAAAGACTTTTTGCTTTTCACTGTTGTATATTTCCTACAGTATATTTTACAATAATCATGCAAAACTTGTATTAGATTTTTTAAAAAAAGTGTTGTTATGAGGAGCTTGTTATTAATTGTGTTATAGTGACATCTTGTGGCTATATAGGGCCATTATACCCTAGGCTTTTTTTTTTTTTTAGGTGCTGACTACTAGAGGGCAGCACTGAACATTATTTTGGGCTTACCATTAGCAGAAAGCAGGACCCGGTTTCCATCTCTCTACTCAAAACTAGAGGAAAGCAAACCAATTTGTAATACTATGAATGAATGAATGAATGAATGAATGACCATCAGATAAGCATGAAGCAATATAGCAAAGTTATTAAGCTCCGGGCCTTGGAGCCACGCTGCCTGGGTTTGAGCCCTGACTCCACCTTTTATTTACTTTGTGACTTTGGCCAAGTCACATAACCTCTCTGGGCTTCATCTTTTCCTCATCTTTAAAGCAACTTAAGAATAGTCCCTACATCTTGGGATTGTTGTGAGAATTAAATGACATAATACACTTAGAGTGCCAGTTGAGAGGGAGTACTTAATAATTAGTAATTATTACATTGCCTTCTGCCCCAAACTATCCTACTTTAAGAACCAAAATGTATATATACCATTTTGACCAGTATAAGCAGAAAGAGAACTTTATTATTACTTCTGAATTTAGCCAGACATTTCCCTGGTATAGGGTTTGTATGAAACATTCAAATGAAAGTTGAGAATTGTGTTTCAGAGCCCAGGCTGGAATCAGGAAGATGCAGCTTTGAATCTGGTCTGGATCTGGGCAATTTACTTAACCTATGTAAGTCTCATTTCTCTAAAAGGGGGAAAAATAATACTGTATGTTCAGTGGTTTGTAACTGTAGGTACCCCAGAAAATCATGTTCTTAAAGCTAATCCATTCCTCTGGGTGTGAACCTATTTTAAGTAGGATCTTTGAATAGGTTACTTCAGTTGAGGCATGGCCCAGGGTGAATCTTAACCTTCTTCTGGAGTTCTTTCTAAATGGGATGAATATGGAGAGAGATGAAAGCCATGGAAGTAAGAAGCTGAAAGCAACAAAAACCTGGAAGAGAAAAGAGACACCAGCAGATGTCACCATGTGCTTTGACATATGACAGAGGAATTCAGGATCACTGGCAGCTTGCCTTCAGGAGAGAAAGCATCACCTTGGTAATGCCTTGATTTGGACATTTTTTCTCAGCCTCAAAACTATAAGTTTGTAAGCTAGTAAATTTCCACTATTATAAGCCAAACCATTTTATGGTATCTACTTTCAGCAGCCTAGCAAACTAGAGCAATATGCTTCACAAAGTTTTTGTGAGGATTAAAATGAAAGAGTGCCTATCATGCATGTAGCACAGTGACAGACACATGGAGCTCACAGTGATTGTTATCTTTTCTTTTCCTCCTTATCCTCAGTGGGGTTATATCTGACACAGTAAACCCTGTGGCAAAATTGAGATATTTAACTTTAACATCCTGTCCTGTAGTTTTCCTTCCTACTCTCACTCTTCTTCCCTCCACTTTCTTGCTCCCCGGGTTATCACATGACTTCCTGACTGCAAAGAACTCCTTGTCCAATCCTTGTTCTATATGATTCACTAAGGACACACCATTCTGAATCTGGGGTCCACACCCTACTCCTGCAGAGTTAGTTATCCTGTTTTTCTCTCAAAAGGAATACATGGGTTCCAGGTTAATGCAACATAAAGGTTTTGTAACTTCTCCATGTTGAATGTAATTGTGGGTTCCCTATAGTGTTTAGCAGTAAAATAAAATTCATTAAATGTAAAGGGACTGTGCTTTTGTCTTTCTGATTAAAGTTTAAAAGGAGATGGGAAACGGACTTTGGCCCAGTGGTTAGGGCGTCCGTCTACCATATGGGAGGTCCGCGGTTCAAACCCCGGGCCTCCTTGACCCGTGTGGAGCTGGCCATGCGCAGTGCTGATGCGCGCAAGGAGTGCCGTGCCACGCAAGGGTGTCCCCCGCGTGGGGGAGCCCCACGCGCAAGGAGTGCGCCCGTGAGGAGAGCCGCCCAGCGTGAAAAGAAAGAGCAGCCTGCCCAGGAATGGCGCCGCCCACACTTCCCGTGCCGCTGACGACAACAGAAGCGGACAAAGAAACAAGACGCAGCAAATAGACAGCAAGAACAGACAACCAGGGGAGAGGGGGAAATTAAATAAATAAATAAATCTTTAAAAAAAAAAAAAGTTTAGAAGGAGAAGTGTCAGTCCTGTTTGGAAAGAGGTGTGTAGAGAGGCTAGATGATGCCTTAGGAGACACTGAGTTGAGTAGGTTGAAAGTGATAGAATTGTCACCAATTTCATAAGGTTCCACCTATTGGTTTGGTTGGTGACACTGTTAATGAAAAAAGACTCTAGAAAGCCTGGAGGGTTGGCAACCAGGTAAGATGGGCTAAGTGATTTGGGTGATACTTATGGATTAAATCTAGTCTTGTAACAAGGTGGTACATGGCTATCCTAGTGTAATCTTTTTTTTTTTCTTCAAATTCTACTCTATTTACTCATTTTAAAAAAAAATTACATTAAAAAAATATGAGGTCCCCACCCCACCAATCCTCCCACAGTAACACTCTCCCCCATCACCATGACACATCCATTGCATCTGGTGAGTACATCTCTGGGCATCGCCGCACCCCATGGCCTGTGGTCCACACCATCGCCGCACCCCATGGCCTGTGGTCCACACCATAGCCCACACTCTCCCATGTTCCATCCAGTGGGCCATGGGAGGACATACAATGTCTGGCAATTGTCCCTGGAGCACCACCCCAGACAACTCCAAGTCCCCAAAATGCCTCGACATCTCATCTCTTCCTCCCATTCCCCGCACCCAGCAGCCACCATGGCCACTTTTTTCACACCAATGCCACATTTTCTCGATTATTAACCACAATAGCTCATGAATAGAATATCATCAAGTCCACTCTAATTCTTACTGTATTCCTCCTTCCTGTGGACCTTGGCTTGGTTGTGTCCATTCCACATCTATGTCAAGAGGGGGCTTAGATTCCACATGGATACTGGATGCAATCCTCCCGCTTTCAGTTGTAGGCACTCTAGGCTCCATGGTATGGTGGTTGATGTTCTTCAACTCCATGTTAGCTGAGTGGGATAAGTCCAATAAATCAGAGTGTAGGAGCTGAAGTCTGTTGAGGCTCAGGTCCTGGCTATCATATTGTCAGTCCAGAGATTCAAATCCCCTAGATATATCTTAAACCCCAGCACCAGCTACAATTCCAGTAAATTAGCATGAAAGGATTGTGAAAAGAGATCACATCTGAGTCCAGCTCCATCACGCAGAAACAGCAGCTCCAAAGAAGGGCCAACTGACATGGCAGTGAACTCCATCTGCCATGACCATAGAACCTGTGGGTCTCTTTAGCCCTCAAAAGGACCAATACCTGGGATTGTATCTACTTTATCTGTCTCTGAGACGCTGCTCAGGTGTGCATAAGGGCAATCCTTCTGACAACCTCCAGACTCTTCTTTAGAGACTCATAGCCATATAATCTCATTTGTCCTTTCCATTTCCCCCTTAATTTAGGTCAAACAGCATTTTCAACTCCTGTTATTATATGTAGACAGGAATATTCTGCTGGTCCGCGTTGAACGATTAATTCAAGGACATTTTCTAGTTACGTCATCAGCTGGTACTTGGTAGTGATCCCTTGGTGTCAGGGAGGCTCATCCCTGGGTGTCATGTCCCATGCTGGGGGGAATGCATTGCATTTACATGCTGAGTTTGGCTTTGAGACTGGCCATATTTGAGTAACACGGAGGGTGTCAGGCGGGAACTCTTAGGCACAGTGCTGCTCTAGGCCTTGTTCTTATTTTAGGTGTATATGCTCACAAGCATAGTCATTAGTATCAGGGGCTCACTGTTGGACCCTCATTCCTTCCCGGTCCTTGCCGTTGCACCTGGGGGACTGCCACAGCTCCCCTAGGGACCATGACATAGCCCCTCCTGGCCAGGAACCCACTACCGCCCCAGCTGTTGTTTTTAATTGTTTCCACTATGAGTATGTCCAAACATTTCCATGCACCCTGGACACATGCCCTGTATAACTCCCTGTCAACCATATGTCCCCTGTCAATAACATCCCATACCAGTATTCCTCTGCTGCCATTGTTGAACCACTCTGTGATCCAAAACTTCCTGAAAAGTGAAACCCAATATAATTTCAGGTTCCCTTACTAGTAAAATGGAATACAGTGATGAGTTTAAAGGTTAGATATAGAATACATATTGATTTGGAAAAACTCTACATTCTGTCTTTTTCTTTTCTTTTATTCTAATTATTGAGCTTCTCTTCACAAGAGCCATAGATCACAGTAATTCATATATACAATATACAGTACTCCCACATATCCATTATAAAACCTTTTCCCTTCCATAGTGATAACCTTTTAACTTATTCATATCATATTTACAGAAACTGATGTACAGATATTGAGACAATAGCTTTCAAACAAGGTAACATTTGTGTTTACATTGTGGTTTATACTTTAGGCTATACAGTTTTCTAAATTTTTTAGGTATTCTATGTTTTACATTATGGTTTACATTATTAGTCTGTCGTCCCCTATATGTTTTTGGTGTAATATTACATGTTTTATATCCATCCTTGTGTACTCTTGTGAAACACTTCTATTGCCCTCACATTTACTTTGGTTCCGTCTATTCAATATCTATTTCCCCCTCCCCTTGCGGCCCACAGTGACAGTCAATCTTCATTTCTTGAGGAGCCATGTTCAGAGATACCTGCAACAGTGCTGAGGGCCTGACCCACTCAACTGCCCTAATTCCCTGGGAGCCACCCTTTCTTTTGAGGGATACAGTTCCCTCTATTTGATGGCATTAGTCCTCCCCAGGATGTGGTTCTACTTTCACTCTCATTATATGGATCTCTACCCAATGGTATATCCCACTCTGGCAAAATGAGCATTCAGATATTCCCTGGGAGTATGTCCTGTGTCAGATTATCCCCTTTGAGTATCTTAAACATGTAACTTTCCTAATTATATTTTGAAAAGGTTTTTTCAGCATTATACTCTCAACCAATACCTGACAATCTCCTATTTTCATATGTTGCCCCACCCTCCCCCCAATTTCTTGGGCAATATTACCCATCCGCCCATCCCTAGCCTCCCTCAAACCCGCAAAGCCCCACCCAAAGGTAACACTCTGCCCTTATTTTATCTCTTCCTTGTACACATACTTTCCTCCAGCTTATCATAGATTTCACCCATGTAGACGTCAGCTTACATCCTTCCTCTACATCCCGATTTCCTGTAAGCCTATCTTCCAGTCTCTAGCTCTCTGAGGCAGCTTGCTTATTTCATATCATTGAGGTCATGTAGTATTTTTCCTTCAATGCCTGGGTTCCTTCACTCAACATAAGGTTCTCGAGATTCATCCATGTTATCACGTGTGTTTTTAGTGTATTTGTTCTTAAAGCCGAGTAGTATTCCATTGTATGTATATACTACATTTTATTGATCCACTGATCTGTTGATGGGCATTTGGGTTGATTCCAACTTTTGGCGATAGTGAACAATGCTGCTATGAACATTGGTGTGCATATATCGGTTTGTGTCCTTGTTTTCAATTCTGCTGGGTATATACCCAGCAGTGGAATTGCTGGGTCATGTGGCAAATCTATGGTTAGTTTTTTGAGAAACTGCCAAACCATCCTCCAGAATGGTTGGATCCTTCTGTATTCCCACCAGCAGTGGATGAGTGTTCCCATTTCTTCACATCCTCCCCAACATTTGTATTCTTCTGTTTTTTTCATAGCTGCCAATCTTATGGGAGTAAGATGGTATCTCATTGTAGTTTTGATTTGCATTTTCCTGATAGCTAGAGATTTGGAGCATTTTTTCATGTGCTTTTTAGCCATTTGTATTTCTTCTTTGGAGAAGTGTCTGTTTAAATCTTTTTCCCATTTTTAAATGGGTTGTTTATCTTTTTATTTTCAAGATTTAGGAGTTCTTTACATATGAACATTGTAAGTCTCTTATCGGATATATGGTTGCCAAATATTTTCTCCCAATTGTGTAGATTCCCTTTTTACTTTCTTGACAAACTCCTTTGGGGTTGCAGAAGGCTTTAATTTTGAGGAAGTCCCATTTATCTATTTGTTCTTTTGCTGCTCCTGCTTTTGGTGTGATGTTCATGAAGCCATTTCCTATTACAAGGTCTTGTAGATGTTTCCCTACACTGCTTTCCAAGATCTTTATGGTCTTGGCTCTTATATTTAGGTCTTTGATCCATCTTGAGTTGATCTTTGTATAAGGTGTGAGATGGTAATCCTCTTTCATTCTTGTACATATGGATATCCAGTTCTCCAGGCACCATTTGTTGAATAGGCCATTCTCTCCCAGTTGAGAGGTTTTGGTGTCTTTATCGAATATTATATGGCTATATATATGAGGTTCTATATCAGAACTTTCAATTCAGTTCCATTGGACTGTTTGTCTCTCCTTATGCCAATACCATGCTGTTTTCACTACTGTAGCTTTGTAGTATATTTTGAAGTCAGGTAGTGTGATTCCTCCAATTTCGTTTTTCTTTTTCAATATGTCTTTGGCTATTCGGGGCCTCTTTCCTTTCCAAAGAAATTTCATAGTTAGTTTTTCTAGTTCCTTAAAGAAGGTTGTGTTGATTTTTATTGGGATTGCATTGAATGTGTAGATCAGCTTTGGTAGGATAGATATCTTAATAGTATTTAGTCTTCCTATCCATGAACAGCGAATATTCTTCCATTTATTTAGGTCTTCTTTGATTTCTGTGAACAGTCTTGTATAGTTCTCAGTGTATAAGTTTTTTACATCTTTAGTTAAATTTATTCCTAAATACTTAAGTTTTTATTTACTATTGTGAATGGTATTTGTTTCTTGATTTCCTCCTGATCTTGCTCATTATTGGTGTACAGAAATGCTACTGATTTTTGCACACTGATCTTGTAACCTGCAACTTTACTAAACTCATTTATGAGTTCTAGAAGTTTTGTTGTAGACCTCTCAGGGTTTTCTATGTATAGGATCATGTCATCTGCAAATAATGAAATTTTGACTTTTTCCTTTCCAATTTTTATGCTTTTTATATCTTGTTCTTGCCTCAGTGCTTGAGCAAGTACTTCTAAGTCAATGTTAAAAAGAAGGGGAGACACTGGGCATCCTTGTCTTGTTCCTGAGTTTAGAGGGAAGGATTTTAGGATTTCTCCATTGTAAACAATGTTGGTTGTAGGTTTTTCATATATACTCTTTATCATGTTCAAAAAATGTCCTTCTGTTCTGATCTTTTGGAGTGTTTTTATCAAGAAAGGGTGGTGTATTTTGTCAAATGCTTTTTCTGCATCTATAGATAAAATCATGTAATTTTTTTCCTTCAATCTCTTTATATGGTGTATTACATTGATTGATTTTCTTATGTTGAACCATCCTTGCATACCTGGAATGAATCCCACTTGGTCGTGGTGTATAATTTGTTTAATGTGTTGTTGAATACGATTAGCAAGTATTTTGTTAAGTATTTTTGTGTCTAGGTTCATTAGAGAAATTGGTCTGTAATTTTCCTTTCTTGTTGTGTCTTTGTTTTGCTTTGGTACTAGGGTAATGTTGGCATCATAGAAGGAGTTAGGCAATGTTCCTTCTGTTTCGATTTTTTGGAAGAGTTTCAGCAGCATTGGTGTTAATTCTTTCCGGAATGTTTTGTAGAATTTACCTGTGAAGTCGTCTGACCCTGGGCTCCTCTTATTTGGGAGGTTTTTAATGACTGATTCTATCTCTTTACTTTGATTGGTTTGTTGAGATCATCAATTTCTTCTTTCGTCAATATAGACTGCTTATGTGTTTCTAGGAATTTGTCCATTTCCTCTGAATTGTCGTTTTTGTTGGAATATAGTTTTTCAAAGTATCCTCTTTTGATAGTCTTTATTTCTGTGGGGTAGTGGTGATATCTCCTTTCTCATTTCTTATTTTGTGTATTTGTGTCTTTTCTCTTTTTTTCTTTGTTAGTCTCGCTAAAGGTTTGTCAATTTTATTGTTCTTCTCAAAAAACCAGCTCTTGGTTTTGTTTATCTTTTCAAGTACTTTATTATTTTCTATTTCATTTAGTTCTACTCTTATTTTTGTTATTTCCTTCCTTCTTCTTCCTGTGGTATTACTTTGTTGTTTTTTTTTCTAATTCCTCTAAATGTGCAGTTAGTTCTTCAATTTTTGCTCTTTCTTCTTTTTTGATGTATGATTTATGGCTGTAAATTTCCCTCTCAGTACTGCTTTTGCTGCATCCCATAAATTTTGATATGTTGTGTTATCATTATCATTTGTTTCAAGGTAGTCATTGATTTCTTTTGAGATTTCCTCTTTGACCCAATTTTTTTCTAAGAGTGTGCTGTTTAATTTCCATATCTTGGTGTGAAATCTGGGCCTCTGGCCCTTGCAGATTTCCAGCTTCACTCCACTGTGATCAGAGATATTATTTTCTATGATTTTGATCTTTCTGAATTCATTAAGCCTTTCTTTGTGGCCTAGCATATGGTCTATCTTGGAGAATGATCCATGTGCACTTGAGAAAAATGCATATCCTGCTTTGTTTGGGTGTAATGATCTGTATATGTCTATTAGATCCAGCTCCTCTAATATACTGTTCAAATATTTTTTTCTTTAGTGATTCTCTTTTGAGATGTTCTGTCCAGAGTTGATAGTGGTATATTAAAATCCCCCACTATAATTGTAGATGCATCTATTCTTTCACTTAGTTTTTCCAGCATTTGCCTCACATATTTAGAGGTGCCCTTGTTAGGAACATAAATATTTTTGATTGCTCGTTCTTCTTGAGAGATTGTCCCTTTCACTAATATGTAGTATCCTTCTTTGTCTCTCACAATTGTTTTGCATTTAAAGTCTATTTTGTCTGATATTAATATAGCTACCTCTGCCTTTTTTTGGTTATTGTTTGCTTGTAAGATTGTTTTCCAACCATTCACTTTCAGCTTCATGTATCTCTGGGTCTAAGATTTGTCTCTTGTAGACAGCATATAGATGGGTCATATTTCCTTTTCCAATGTCCCAGTCTGAATCTTTTCATAGGTGACTTTAATCCATTGACATTCAGTGTTATTACTTTCAAGGAATTATTTATGTTAGCCATATTTTGATTGGACTTGTGCTTGTCATATTTTGTTTGTTTGTTTTTCCTTCCCTTTTTGTCTTTTTTGTTGCTTTTACACTCTCCTCCAACTCTGTCTGTCCTGTTTTTTCCTTTCTTCCTGCAGAACCCCCTTTAGAATTTCTTGAAGGGTAGGTTTCTTTTTGGCATACTCTTTCAATTTCTGTTTATCTGTGAATATTTTGGACTCTCCATCATTTTTGAATGCTAATTTAGCTGGATAGAATATTCTTGATTGGAAATTTTTTTTTTTAGTACCTTGTCTATATCATACCACTGCCTTCTTGCGTCCATGGCTTCAGATGAGAAATCAGCACTTAATCTTATGGAGCTTCCCTTGTATGTGATGGTTTTCTTTTCCCTTGCTGCTTTTAGAATTTTCTCTTTGTCTTGCGCATTGGATAATTTGACAAGTATATGTCTTGGGGTGGGCCTGTTGGGGTTTATGATGTTTGGGGTGCGTTGTGCTTCTTGGATATGTACATTTGTCTCTTTCAGTAGATTTGGGAAGTTTTCAGCCATTATTTTCTGCAACAGTCCTTCTGACCCCTTTCCCTTCTCTTCTCCTCCTAGGATGCCTATAATACGTGTGTTTGTGTGTTTGGCATTGTCATTCATGTCCGTAAGTCCTACCTGGATTTTTTTCTATCTTTTTATCGATCAATTCTACTATCTGTTTGATTTCTGATGTACTGTCTTCCACATTGCTAATTCTCTGCTCTGCCTCTTCTAATCTGCTGCTATTTGCTCTGAGTGTATTTTTGCTTTCTTGAACTGTGGTGTTCATTCCCATCATATCTGTTATCTTTTTGCGTATGTCTGCAATTTCCCCTCCAAGTGTTGTCTGCATATTGTTAACCTCTTCCTTTACTTCATTAAATTTGTCTGTGATTTATGTTCTGAGATCTTTAATTACTTGTGTGAAGTTCTGCTCTCCTTCCTGATTTTTAGTTTGTTCATTGGATTCAGCCATGTTTTCCTGATTACTGGTTTGGTTTGTAGATTCTTGTTGCTGTCTGGTCATCATTTTATCTTGACAGGTTTAATCAGTTCCTTAGCTTCTTTGTCTAGTCTTGGGGATTAATTAGCTGTTGTTTTTGTATAAGTGGTATATATTCTCTTTGTCACTTTGTTCTTCTTACTCTAATTTCTTGTTGCTGGGTGAGTTCACTTTGAAGGAAAATATTAGGGCCAGGGAAAGGCAAATGTGTAAGAAAGGAAAATGTGTAAAGGAGTATTGGTAATAAATGTTAACAGAGCAACAACATGAGATCTGGGAGGATGGATATTAGATTCATGTAAGCTGTGTTGAGTTAAAACAGTAAGTAGAGTACCTATAATGAGGTAGTCATCTGAATATGGGACGAATATGGTATGAATTAAAAAGCTAGTGTTTTTGTGAGAGAGGGAAAGAGAAAAGAAAGGCAATAGTTTCGAGAGTGGATAAAAGACAGAAAACAAAAGAAAGGTATTAGAAATTAAGAGTTAGACACTTTGGGGATCAAAGAAAGGGAGGTGGAATATAGGAGAGACAGTAGATGATGGACGATATCAATGTGTGGGGGAAAAGGGATAGTGTAGGTAGCCAAAATCAATTCACAAAGAAATGAGGCAACAGAGGATGAGGAAACCCAGGAAATGTGAGGTGTTCCCTGCAGCACCTATTGTATAATTAAGATAAAATAAAATAAGAAGAAAATGAGGAACAAGAGAGAAAGAAAGAAAGAAAAAAGACCTTGGAGGTTACAATGGGAGAAAAGACTAGGAGATAATGCAATGTTAACAATAAGGACAATAAATAATAAAAAATAAAAAAATAAAAAACAAAACAAAACAAACAGAAAACAAAAAAGAAAAAACGCAAATGTTGAGGGCTAGGACATTCAATGACCTCAGATGGACCTCAGGGCATGGTGGATTCAAGAATGTTAAATCTGTGATATTGCAGACTCAAGAGGTGTGAGTCTTTGGGGTGTGGGCCATCAGGGTTTAGGGGACACAGACCTGGCAACCTCAAATCTGGTTAACAGGGAGCCTGGGAGCACCGCAGTGCAACACAGCCTTCAGGGATCTCCGCAGCTGGGTGCCAGCCCTATGGAGGAGGTCACATCCACAAACTCTGACCTATGTGTCAGAACCCCGCATTTCACCCTCTCACTAGGGTCTCCTCTGTGGTTGTATCACCAATTCGACTTCAGGACATCTCCCGCCCTGCAATCACCTGAAACAGCCACCTGGGGGCACCTCTACACTGTAGCCAATTTAATGATGCTGCAGATCAGCAGCCAGGCCCAGGGGGCGGGGCTCCAGCCGGAAGTGCTGATATCAGTGTCTGAAACTGAAATTCCCATGACTTGCAAAAGATTCCCCTAAATCAGCTTCCAGAGGTCTCCCACCCTGCAGGCCCCTGAACCAACCTCCTGGTGATGTCTTTTTATTGTGAGTGATTTAAGGCCACTGCAGATCGGCAGCCGGCCTTGGGGGCAGGGCTCTAGCCAGAAGCGCTATTATTCATGTCAGAAATAAAAAATTTCCCCGCCTCGCACAAAACTCCTGTCTGTCTCCCCAAATCAGTCTGCAAAGGCCTCCTGCCCTGTTAGCCCACCAATAGCCTGCTCAGGGCTTATGAATTCCCCAGTACCACAGAGCCTTCAGGAATCGCCTTTGTGGTGCCGTTGCCCCAGCTCTGCCCACCCCAGGAGGGAGCGTCCAGCGTCAGCCCCCACCTCCGTGTAAGAGAGCCTCAATTTTATCTTATACATGAATTTTCTCTGTTACCTTCCCACCAAATCAATGTCTAGACACCTCCTGCCCTGCAAAATCCAGAAACAGCCTGGTCCCGAAGAATTTCCAACGCTGCCCAGCCGCTTCTTTCCCTAGTGTAATCTAAGAAGGTGGAGATAGACCATTGTTTTCTGAATTCTTGTTACAAGTAGACTGATCTCTCTAGGGCCACAATATTAGGAATTCTTCCTAAGATCACATTCTGAGACACAAAGAGGTCATGTAACTTGCCCGAGATCACATAGAATATAATTTGAATAGATGGAATTCCAAGGCAGGTCTTCTGTCATTTTGGATCTTTTATTCTATGACTTCTTATGAAGTAAAAGTCAGTCAGAACTGAATTCTACAAATTTTTAGGTTTTAATATATGGAATGTAAAGCAGGAACTGACAAAATTTCATTAAAATCCAGTAGAATCCAAGGAACATTCTGGTGCTATAGATCAAAAATAATTCTGAAAGACAATATTTAACCAAATAGTTTAGCTAATTTTTCTCACATGGTGACTCTAAAAGGTCTTATGAATGATCACTAAGATTGTACTCATGAATAGATTTGGATTTTCCACATTTTTTTAGACTTGCAATGATCCCAAATAGATTTGGTTTTTTTTGTCCTAAAATAATAATTATACTGTAATTGAATCCTTGGCTGATTTTGAAGCTCTTTTAAGAGGCAGTATAGCATAATGGTAAAGAACATTGACTCTAGGAGGTCGGGCAAGATGGTTTCAGAATTAGTGAACCCACATCATCTCTCATACAAAAAAAAACGAATGAGTGGGCTGTTTTGGGAATCCACAAAGCAGGAGGCTTCTGGGTATTGAGCTAGATGGAGCACAACAAAAAGAGTGATAGCTCAAGGTAAAACCATGGGTTTCTGCCCTTCCCCTGGGGCAAGAAGCTGAGGCTTTCCCCCAAACTCACTGGTCACACAAATGGAGGAGAAAAACTTCAAGAGTGGGAGGGTTCTGGTGAATGGTGGAGAGGGGTCCTATGAGTGTTGGTCCAATTGTCTGGACCCCCATTTTTTGAGCTTTGAGGAGCATACCAGCTGGTTTGAGGAGAAACCAGGACGAGGGGAGAGGTGAATCAGTTGAGGAAGCATGATTTACCTAACCTCTGTGGGTTAAGTCTGGGAGAAGGTCGAGCCAGGCAATTAACTAATCCTGTGCAACACACTGAAGGGAGGGGAACAGTAGGAAGTGCTTGGTAGGCTTCCAAGAGCATATTTAAGGTTCCCAGCAAGGTTTGGGTGCTCTCTGTCAAAGAGACTGGGAGTCATTATTTTCCATGGTGATTTGGTTCACCAGGGTCCCATTTGAATCTTGAAGAGGAGTTCTCACTCAGACTTCCTCACGCCCTGAAAGAGAGGGAAGAGAGAAAGGAAGAAAGGGAGAAGAACAGATTCTTAATTAGTTTATTCAATAGCAAAGTGTCTGTCCTGCTTCTAGAAGGGGATTGTGTTGTTGTGGTTTTTTTTATTGTTTGGTTGACTCCTTGCTTGAGGGCTTGTCTATGTTTTTTTTCTCCTTCCTTGTTTTCTTGTTTTTCCTTCCTCTTTATCCCCCCACCCTTTTCCTTTCTCATTTTTTCCCAATGTTTGCCATGCTTCCTTATCCTCTATTTCCTTTTTTTCTGTGTTTACTGATTTTGACTACCAAAGCTATCTCTTTTCTTTCCTACATCTTTCTATCTTCCACCTTCTGTTGTTGCTCTTACATTCCACCTCTCTTTGTTGAGCCCCCAGTTTTTCTGGCTTTTTATTTCTAACACTTCTGTTATCCATCTTTTATTAACTCTTTATATTATTGTCCTTTCTTTTCTCTTTCCCTCTCTCCTAATCATGCTAGCCTTTCAATTCATACTATGTTCTTCTTCATATTCAATTTCCCATTTCATTGTAGGTACTACACTTGCATATTCCTATAACTCTACACAGCTTACATGAGTCTAATATTTATTCTCCCAGGTCTTATATGGTTCTTCTGCTAATATTTACTATTGATACTACTATTAACCTTTTTCTTTTCTTACTTCTTATGCTTTCCCTGACCTTTATCTTTTTTGTTTAAGGAAACTTAGACAACAACAAGGAAATAAAATACAAAGAACAAAGAGTTAAAGAGAACACTTACCACACACACAAAAACAGCATCTAAATAAAACCTGAGACTAAAGGGAGAAGCTAATCAACTGAACAAACCCACCAAGATAAAATGATGACCAGACACCAACATAAAATTACAAACCATACCAATAATCAGGAAGTCATTGTCCAATCCAATGAACAAATTAAAATTCAGAAAGAGGAGCAGAACATGAAACAACTAATCAAAGCTCTCCAAATAAATATCATGGACCAACTTAAATGAAGTGAAGGAAGAGATTAAGGATATTAAGAAAACACTTGGAGAGCATACTGAAGAAATTGTAAACATACAAAAAAGATAACAGATATAATGGTTATGAATGGCACAACTCAAGAAATCAAAAATACACTCTCAGCAAATAACAGCAGATTTAAAGAAGCAGAGGAAAGAATTAGTGATGTGGAAGACAGTACATCTGAAATAAAATGGTTTGTAGAATTGATAGATAAAAAGATAGAAAAAAATCCAGCAGGGACTTAAGGATCTGAATGACAACACAAAATGCACAAACATATGCATTATAGGCATCCCAGAAGGAGAAGAGAAGGGAAGGGGGACAGAAGTGGTGCTAGAGGATATAATGGCTGAAAACTTCCCAAATATATTGAAGGAGATGGATGTACATGTCCAGGAAGTGCACCATACCCCAAACAGTATAAAACACAACAGGCCTACCCCAAGACATATACTTGTCAAATTATCCAGTGCTCAAGAGAAAGAGAAAATACTGAAGGCAGAAAGAGAAAGAGACCATCACATACAAGGGAAGCTCCATAAGATTAAGTGCTGATTTCTCACCTGAAACCATGGAGGCAAGAAGGCAGTGGTAGGACATAGTTAAGGTACTAAAAGAAAAAATTTTCAGCCAAGAATACTCTATCCAGCAAAACTGGCATTCAAGAATGATGGAGAGTTCAAAATATTCACAGATAAACAGAAATTAAGAAAGTATGTATTAAGAAACCTGCCCTTCAAGAAATAGTAAAGGGACTTCTGCAGGTTGAAAGAAAAAAACAGGAGGCACAGAGTTGGGGGCGAGTGTAAGAACAACTAAAAATACATAAAGAGAAAAAAAAAACAACATATGCCATACACAAATCCAAAATAAATTTGGCTAATGTAAGTAATTCCTTGAGAGTAATAACACTGAATGTTAATGGATTAAACTCAGCTGTCAAGAGACACAGATTGGCAGAATGGATAAAGAAATATGATCCATCAATGTGCTGTCCACAAGAAACCCACCTTAGACCCAGGATTCAAGGAAGTTGAAAGTGAATGGCTGGAAAACAATCTTACAAACTATAATCAAAAAAGGGCAGAGGTAGCTATACCAATATCAAGCAAAATAGACTTTAAATGTAAAACTATTTTGAGAGACAAAGGTGGACACTACATATTAGTAAAAGGGGTATTCTTTCAAAAAGGAAGAACAATCATAAACATTTATGCACCTAATCAGGGTGTCTCAAACTAAGTGGAGGAATAGGTGCCTCTACAATCATAGTGGGAGATTACTACCAAGCACCAGTTAGTGATGCAACTAGAAAAAGACATTGAATAAAAGGGGGAAACAGTAAAGACAAATGATTTTATATGGCTAAGTGACTTCAAAGTGTGTTGGGAGGTCATCAGAGGGGTTGCACTTATGCACATTTCAGCAGGATATCAGAGACAGCCAAAGTAGATACAACCACAAGTAGTGGTGCTCCTGAGGGCTACAGAGACACCCAGGTCCTACAGTCATGATAGTTGGCTCTGGAGTTCAATGCCTTGCCAGTGGGCCCTATTTTGGAATTTGTGCTCCTGAGTGTGATGGACTTGGACTCACATGTGATCCTCTACACATACCTCTTTTGTCACTTTTACTGAACCTGTGACTGGCGCTGGGGTTGGTGCATGCTCAGGAGACTTGAATCTCTTGGATGACTGTGTGCCAGCTGGGCCCTGAGCTTTAGCAGAGTTAGAACATCTATTATCCAGTTCATTGGACTTACTCAGGTCAGCTAACAGGGAGGTGAGGATGGTCAACCACCACACCAGGGAACTGAGAGAATCTACAAATGTAAGCAGGAGAATTCCATCCATCAGCCATGTGGGATCTAAGCCCCCTTTCAAGGTAGTGGTGGAGTGGACATCACCATCCTAGGGTTCTCAGGATGGAGGAATAAAATATGGATTAGAGTGGACTTACTGGTATTCTACTATGGAATTATGGTGACTCAAGCAATGAAAGAAACTGTATCATTGATGTGGAGACAGTGGCCACGGTAATTGCTGGGGGCAGTGAGAGGGAAGAAGAGGCATGATATGAGGGAATTTTCAGGACTTGGAGTTGTTCTAAATGATATTGCTGGGACAGATGCTGGACATTATGTATCCTGCCATAACCCACTGAATGTATTGGAGTAGAGTGTAAACTACAATGTAAACTATTATCCATGTGGTTCAGCAGTGCTCCAAAATGTATTCACCAAAGTCAATGAATGTGCCACATTGATGAAAGAGGTTGCTGATATGGGAGGAGTGTGTGGAGGGGTGGGGAGTGGGGTCTATGGTATCCTCTTATATTTTTTAATGTAACATTTTGTATGATCTATGTATCTTAAAAAATAAATTAAAAAAATATTTTAAAAAATGAACATTGACTCTAAATCTAGGCCACTCAGTTTCATAGACTGGCTCCAGGGCATACTAGCTGTGTGCCCTTAGGCAAATTACTCAAATTCTCAGTTTCATCATCCATAAAATGAGGATGATGATAATACCTCCCTATAAAGCTGCTGTGATTGTTCAATGAATTAATATATTTTAAAACTGTAAAGCAGTGTCTAATATATAGTAAACCCTCAATAACTTCTTAACACACAGAGACATTTGCTTATGTAACACTTAATCAAAAAAAAATAAATTCACTTTAGGAGTTTTAATTATATGATAATTCCCAGCTACTCCTGCCTATAGGTTTGGAATTTCACATCTATTAAGGATTTTGGAGGATTCATTGATTGATTGTCCTTTGAGGACATCAATCCTCATCAGAATCCTCTTGTGAAATACTTCCTCTTTTTGTCATCATCCTCTGCAACCCTAATGGCTCTAACTCATTTTTTATCAATTACAAACACTTTCTTTTTCATTGTTGCATGTGCCAAATTTGAAATGAAATGTTCATTTAATTATTCACCGTCACTCTCCATCAGACTGTAAGCTCCATGTTTTGGTCTGCTGAAGCTGCTGAAAGGAATATACCAGAAACGGGTTGGCTTTTACAATGGGGATTTATTAGCTTACAAGCTTGCAGGTCTGAAGCCATGAAAATGCCCAATGCAAGGCATCGTCAGGTAATGCTTTCTCCCTGAAGATCAGCTTCCAGCTATCCTGGACTCATCTGTCACATGGCAAGGTCTCTCCCTCTCTTCTGGGTATTGTTGCTTTCAGTTTCTTGCTTCCGTGGATTTCTCTTCCTCTTTGTCTGAATTTCTTTCTCTTATAAAGGACTCCAGGAAATTTTAGACCCATCCTGGGCTGTACCTTAATGAAGTAACCTAATCAAAAGGTTCCACTTACAATAGGTTTATACCCATAGGAATGGATTAGGTTTAAGGACATGATATTTCTGGGGTCTACCCAGCTTCAAACCATCACACTCCAGGAGAGCAGGAACATGACTACTTATCATTACCACTATCTCCATCATCTCACATAGTGTTTAGCCCTAAGATTATGCTCAATAAACCTTTAGTGAGTAAATGAATGAGTGGAAATATGAGAGATGGAAACCTTAACTATTCATTAGAAAGATATGTGGTCTTGGGCACATTACTAATCTGTCAGATTCCCAATTTCTTAGCTGCAAATGAGAATAAAATACTCCCGGAGGACTGTTCTGAGGATTCAATGCACTCATGTAATTTAAGTGCCTAGTGCAAAGCCTGATACCCAGTAGAGTCTCAGAAAAGTGAAGATTTTAATAAGGCACTCTGTGAATGTGTCTTTAACCCCTTGTGAAGAACAAATCTGGGATTTCAGCACTTCACCAGGGATACATATATATAGAAGGCAAGAAGAGGTGGCATGTTCAAATAAATTTGCAAAGCTTAGGTTTACACAAGTGTAGCAGTTTGGTATGGTTTATGAATTCCAAAAATAGATATTGGATTATGTTTATAAACTGGTCTGTACCTGGGTGTGATTAAATTATGATATGGGCTTTGATTGGGGCATGTCAGTAGAATGTTGAGTTCCTGCCCCTTTGGTGGGCAGGGACTAACAGATAAAATGCATGGCAGAGCAGAGGAGTTAGTTGGAGTTTTGATGTTGGAGTTTTGATATCAGAGTTTTGAGCTGGAGCTCAGGAAGTGAGCATTCAGCAGAAGAACACAGAGGAATAGAAACATGTGGCAGAAGCCCTGGGGAGAAAGACAGAGCTGTTCTCCTGATAGTCTATAGCTGACCTTATGAAGAGAGCACAGCAACGGAGCCTGGAGAGAAACAGTGCCCCAGGAAGAGAGTAATCCAAGAAGCTTGAACTCTTGGCAGACGTTGGCAGCTATCTTGCCCCAACACATGACAATGGGCTTTGATGAAGGAAGTAAATTATGCTTTATGGCCTGGTAACTGTAAACTTTTACCCCAAATAAATTATCCTTTATAAAAGTCAACAGATTTCTGGTATTTTGTATCAACACCCCTTTGGCTCACTAATACGAGATAAAACATTCTTTACATCAGGTCTTCTCAGAATCTTGAAAAAATTGAGTGGTGTTGTGAATCTCCAAGAGAATTTAATGTGCAGCCTCTCCCACAATCTTGTTTGACCACATTATTTTTTTTGGGGGGGGAGGGTGACATCTACCAGCATTAGCATGCGATAAAACACTATTTGGGAAACACATCTGCACCAATATTTCCATCAGGTCACAGGAAATTCTACAAATAGTGATTTTTTTCCCTTTGGGTAGAGTCATTTCCTGGAGACCCTCTTAAAGTGCAAACATACTAGGAGGAATAGCACAAAAGGTGTATCAGTGGACTGTAGCAAGGATAAGCATTACCTTTCTTGTAGTCAAATAGACTTTGGTTTGAATTTTTCTCCACTATTTACTAGAATCTGATTGTCTCGGTTCAAATTCTGGCTCCACCAATTTTTGGATGTGCGACATTGGGTAAGTTACTTTTACTTTTTTGGAAATCTGGGAACCCAAATGGGTCACTGTGAGGATTAAAGGAGATAAGGCTTCCAAGAATGCCTGTCAATTTGTCAGCACTTAAAAAGTATTATTACCTAATTTATCTATGTCTTTGTATTCTCATTTACAAAATGAGGAAAATAATATCTACCTCTCATGGTTGTTGTGAATATAAGTTGAGATAATATACATGTAAAAATGCTTGCCATACTAAAATGAAAAAACGACAGACAACAAGTTTTGGAAGAATGTGGAGAAATTGGAACCCTCATACGCTGCTGGCGGGAAAGTAAAATGTGGTACAGCCACTTTTGGAAAAGTCTATCAGTTCCTCAAAAAGTTAAGTATAGATTTAACATATTACCTGGCAATTATAGTCCTAGGAGAAATGAAAACTTATGTCCACATGAAAATATGTTCATGAATGTTCATAGCAGCATCATTCATAATAGCTCCCAAATTCAAACAACCCAAATATCCAACCACTAATGACTGGATAAACAAAATGTGGTATATCCAATATAATGGAATATTATTTGACAATAAAAAATTATTTCTTGCTGCAAAATGAATGAACCTTGGAAACAATGCTAAGTGAAAGACCACATATTATATAATTCTGTTTATATGAAACGTCCAGAATAGGCAAATCCATAGGGACAAATAGTAGATCAGGGGTTAGCAAAGGCTGGGGCAAGGGTAATTGGGAGAAATTGCTAATTGGTACAGGATTTCTTTTGGGGGTGATTAAATGTTCTGGAATTGTTTAGTGATGATAGTTCAACACCTCTGTGAATATCCTAAAATTTTATGGTATATGAATTATATCTCAATAAAACTGCTATAACATATCTGCCATATAGTATTCCTTGTTTAATAGAAGTAATTTTCAGCAGTCATCTTGAGAATCCAGAACAGGGCGGTGAATGAATAGTTCCCGGGACAGAGAGAGACTGGTAAGGGAAAAATGATAGAACTAAAGTATGGGGTGTATATGCGGAGGTGAGGGGGCAGTTGCGGGTCTCTCTTGGAAGGAAAGGCAATAAAGGCACTTAAGGAGAAGAGAAGAAGGAAACTTCTCCTACTTTGAATTTTGTAGTCAGTCTGGGTCACCTTTCATATCTTGGACTGGAATCACAGTTGATGAATGTTCTGGCATTTAAGGCTTTCCTGGAGAAAGGGCGATTTTTAGTTATCAGAAAGGAAGAAGGAAGAAAACAGGCAAAATCCAAGGGTAACTGAGTCTGACTTTGAGAGGCAGAAGAAGAAGTATTCTGTGGAGGACACATTTATTCAGATGAATCTAATTATTTGTTAATCTGTAGCACTGCGTTAAGGTCATCAGTAACTCTGCTACAGTTGAGAGAAGTATCACTCTAAATTCCAATCCCAGACTTAGTCTAAGGATGCTGAACAGTGATTTAGAAAAAGGCTTACTATCACTCTCAATTATTTACCATATTAATGGAACTTATCAACAGACCGCAATCTTTGGCAAGATCATGAAGTCACAGAGGATGCACTGAAATGGACTCATTTGGGTAGGCATGCCAGAGATTTGCTTTTAAAGGAGGTAAATTGAAGATAGTTGAGCTGTGAATTATATGGGGAGTAGTTGACAGCTCATGTTTATTAGAAAGATTGTAATGAGGAAAAAACATAATCTACTTGTGATCTCAGAATTGTTGAGGCATAAAATTGTTAGGAGACATGACTCAGATTTTATGTGCTCTTATTACAAAGTACCATATTTACACACACACACACACACACAAAAGAGTGAGAGAGAATGAAAGAAGTAAAGGAAGAAAGGGGAAAAGGAGTCTTCAAGGCATTTTAAAGCAAGATTTGGGCTCAAAGGTTCTCAATGAAACTTTCATTTTGTTTCGCTCATGATTCATTTTTATTTCTTCCTAATTTTGTCTTATACAAGCTGTAACTGCAGAAATCAATCATCCATAGATATTCTAGGCTTGGCTAGCGGAGGAACAATTTCCCTCAGAGCTGTTTAGTCATAGTCTCTCCTTGTACATGTTTAAAGAACATTTGTTTTCCTTGTGAAACCAGGCTTCACAGCTTGAAAAAGTAGCCTTAAATGATATGATCCATTCTTATGTTGTAGGCACTTTTCCTTGGAGCCCCAACTCAGGTGTTTGTACCCGATATGCCTAAGCAATTGCCACAGAAGAGCTGTAGTCAGTAGTAATCTCTTTCCCAAATTTCTTATCTGCAAACTTTTGTTTTAGTTATGTCCATGTTTCTCATTAAGCATAGGGAAGCTTTTAACTGGCTTGTTTTGAAGACAGTGAATTTTACAAAAGAGTTTTATTATTTTTTCTTTGAACACAAACCATCAGATAAAAGCTTAGGGTTTCCTCCCTTCCTCCCTTCCTAACTCTCCCTCTCTCCCCCTTTCCTCCCTCCCTCCGTCCCTTCCTTCTTCCCTCCCTTGCTCTTCTGCTTGCTCCTCCCTTTCTTTCTTGCCCTCTGACCTCATTCCCTATCTTCCTTCCTTCTTTTCAAAATAAGTTTCCTTCTGCAAAATCTTTGGTTGGGGAATCAAGACTAACTGTAGGGCAACACAGAACTTTCTGGTGATTCTCTCCAGAGGGTCCTAGCAGAATCAGAAATATTACCCTAATGCTTGATATGGAGCCCAGAAAGAATGGCAGTGCAAACCTTCAGGTTGGGGATTGTTTATCTTGCAGTTAACAAAGGGAAAATAACAAGAACAGCCAATAACAAATGATAAGGTGTACTTTCTGAAATGTGGCTTCTTGATGGGCCCATGTTGTAAATGTATAAACTTGGGAAATGTTAAAAAAAAAAGCAAACATTTTAGAATTTACGATGGGGCAGGCATTATGCTAAAGAAGAATGATCTATATTATAAAATAAAGGGCCAGTCTTACACCTTGGAGGAACAGATAGCTGATAATTTTGATCTGAAAGGCACCAAAAGTCCCTTTTTATACTCAAAAAGTAATCCACTCCCTTGCTGACCTGCAACTGATCCTTGAAATTGAAATTATATTATTAGGGTTTAATCCTTTGGCAAAAATTTCTCCCCAGCCCCTGTTAAAACACAAACACCCTTGGTTGGGGTGTTGTAGGGAAAAGTGTGCAATATCATCATTCATTTGCATATCAGGGCAAATGATTTATTTAAAGAGTTTCTTTCTGTAGATTTGTTTTTCGTTTCATTGGTGAGAAGGCAGAGAGAGCTAGACTGGGGTGTTTGAAGACAAACTTCACCTATTTGCTACTTTTGCCAAAGAGTTTCTGACCGAGGCCCAGCCTTTTCAAGAACATAGTAACAATAAAAAGATTTCATTTGTATTCCACGTCTCCTCTTCACTATTTATTCAAGATTTGTTAAGCACCTACTATGTGTCAGGCACTGTGCAGGTCATTGGAAATACATTGGTGTGTAAAAACAAGTAGGGAGTTTAGAAATTTGACCTGTATACCAGGCATGCTGGTGGACATTACTGATCTCTCCATACTGTGATATATAGTTGCTTTTCCTGGTGAGATTTCTTGGCCAGGCCCCTCTCTTTCCCCAAATTATTTTTGTAGTCACAGGCCTAGCACAGACCAGGTTCTCAATGTGTGCATGTTAATAATAATAAAATGGTGAATGGTTTTAGGAATCCAGAACCTTTGGGTAGCATAACTCCAGGGATGGGGTGGGGACTTCATATTGTAGGAACTGATAGAGGAGTGTAGGCCAAAGTTAAAAGTGATTAGGAGCTGGACCCACAAGAGAAAAGTAAGTGTAAGCCAACTGGGGAAATCTGACTCTGGCAAGAAGCTAATTAGAGCAGCAAAGGCTAGAGAATGTTGAATTTGTTCAGAAAGGATTTTAACTGTGAAGTGGTTTAGAAATATCATTGCCCGGAAGAAGTTCAGAATCCTAGAATCTATGTATGTTAGAGAAGAAAGGGACTTGCAAATCCTTATGTCTAGCTTTGGTGGGCTGGGTGAGACCTAGAGAGGGGGAAAAATTTGTTCAAGGTCACATGGTGAGTTAGTGGTGGAACTGGGTCCATGACCCAGGTCTTCTGATTCCCAATGCCATCCTCTTTCCAAAGAGCAAGGAAGAACCAGTATTTATTAAAAGACAATTGCATACTTGGCATTCTATTTCATTAAACCCCTTATTTCAAAGGGACTAAATTAAATTTCTCCTTATTTTATAGATGAGGAAATTGAAACTCAGAGCTAATATGCCAAATGTTATATTCCTGGGACTCCCATTCTAAAAGACTAGGATTAGATGCATATAGAATTGACTATGACTGATGCTTCCCCACCCCGAGATATGCAACACTGCACCTGAGTGTAGGGCAAGCGGGCAGTGCCAGGGCTGGGCTTAAACACTAGTGTCAAATTCCTTCCAGTTGGATATTGAGTTTCTGGTTGTGCTCCAAACTTATCTAATTGATTCTTTGATGGGGAACTAAGGGATTTTTTAAACCATAAATGAATCATTCAAATTTAATCTTGGTAGCACTGAATATGTTATAATGACGGCCTCAATGACTTCATAAAGCAGTCCTAAGGGTCTGCCAGCAGGCCTTCCTTGACATTGTTCAATCAACTGGGTGCAAATCCCAGTTCTATCACAGCATACCCTTAGGCAAACTACTTACCCTTTCTGAGCTTCAGTTTCATCATCTGTAAATGTACCTATCTCAAAGGGCTGTAATGGGGAAGCGGACTTGGCCCAATGGATAGTGCATCCGCCTACCACATGGGAGGTCTGTGGTTCAAACCCCGGGCCTCCTTGACCCATGTGGAGCTGGCCCATGCGCAGTGCTGATGCGCGCAAGGAGTGCCCTGCCACACAGGGGTGTCCCCCGCGTAGGGAAGCCCCACGCGCAAGGAGTACGCCTGGTAAGGACAGCGGCCTAGCGCGAAAGAAAGTGCAGCCTCCCCAAGAATGGCACCGCACACACAGAGAGCTGACACAACAAAATGATGCAACAAAAAGAAACACAGATTCCCTGTGCGGCTGATAAGGATAGAAGTGGTCACAGAAGAACACACAGTGAATAGACACAGAGAGGAGCAGACTACTGGGGGGGAGGGGTGGAGAAATAAATAAATAAATGAATCTTTAAAAAAAAGGGCTATGATGAGTTTTTTAATTGAGTTTTTTTAAGCAAATCAATTTTATTGATGCATATTAATGAAGCATACAATTCACCCAAAGTGTACAATCAATGGTATTTTGTATAATCACATAGTTGTACATTCATTACTTCAATCATTATTGGAGTATTTTTTTTAATTCATTTTTAAAAAATATTGCATTAAAAAAATATGAAGTCCCATTCAACCCCACCGCCCCCACCCCCCACTCCCTCCACAGCAACACTCTTTCCCATCATCATGACACATCCATTGCAATTACCATTGCATTTGGTAAGTACATCTCTGGGCATCGCTGCACCTCATAGTTAATGGTCCACATCATAGCCCACACTCTCCCACGTTCCATCCAGTGGGCCCTGGGGGGTTCTACAATGTTCCGTAATTGTCCGTGAAGCACCACCCAGGACAACTCCACGTCCCAAAAACGCCTCCACATCTCATCTCTTCCTCCCATTCCCCGGACCTAGCAGCCACCATGTCCACTTTTCCCACACCAATGCCACATTTTCTCTGTGGACCTTGGATTGGTTGTGTCCATTGCACATCTATGTCAAGAGGGGGCTTAGATTCCACATGGATACTGGATGCAATCCTCCTGCTTTCAGTTGTAGGCACTCTAGGCTCCATGGTATGGTGGTTGACATTCTTCAACTCCATGTTAGCTGAGTGGGGTAAGTCCAATAAATCAGAGTGTAGGAGTTGAAGTCTGTTGAGATTCAGGGCATGGCTATCATATTGTCAGTCCAGAGATTCAAATTCCCTAGATATATCTTAAACCCCAACACCAACTACAATTCCAGTAAAATAGCATTATTGGAGTATTTTCATTATTATTTCAAAAATAATAATAAGCAAAAGGAGAAACAATAAAACAAGAGAACTCTTCATCTCTCAATCTCTATGCTTGTCCTGCTATACATAGCTGCTATTTCTGACTATCTTGTACATTTATTTATCTTTAAGCATTTTAATTGATAAATTCATATACCATATGGTGAATCCAAAATGTATAATCAATGACTTTTAATATAATCACAATTTTGTGCATTCATCACCATAAACTATTTTAGAACAATTTCATTACTCCAAAAAGAAAAACCCCATGCCCCTCAGCAGTCACCTCTCAATACCTCTATCTTTCCCATGCTTAAATAGCCACTAATCTAATTTTATCTTTATAAATTGATTTATATTTACATTTTATAAAATAGAATCAAGCAATATGTAGTACTTTGCATCTGGTTTCTTTCACTTAGCATAATTTTTTTTTGTCTAATATAAACATCTTGTAGTATGTTTTTATTTTTAAAAGATACTTAGATTACATATATGATAGACAAAAAATGTAAGGGATTCCCATATGCCCCACTCCCTATCCCTTCCATCACTTTCCCACATTAATGACATCCTTCCTTAGTCTGGTACATTTGTTAAACACGTGTTGGAACATTGCCACTAAGTGTGGATTATAGTTTATATTATAGTTTAAACTCTGTCCCACACAATTGTGTAAGTCATGACAAGATATATAATGGCCTGTATCTGTCATTGCAACATCATTCAGGAGAATTCCAGTGTCCAGAACATGCCCCCATATTACACCTACTTTTCTCCTCCCCCTCCCCTCAGAACCTCTACTAGCCACTGGCTCCATATCAATGATAAAAGTTCTTCCATTGCTAGGATAACTATAAGTCTATAGTAGAATAACAGTAAGTTTACTCTAGATCATTGTTCACTCCCCAATGCTGAGGATTCTGGGATGGTGATGCCCACTCTGCCTCTAATTGAGAGGGGACTTAGATCCTATGGGGCAGATGGATGGGACTAGCTTGCTTGCAGTTGTAGACTCTGTTCCTTGGGAGGGTCATTGGTCATTGTCCATAATCATTTCCTAATTAGTTGTCCTGGGTGAGTCCAATGAACTGGAGAGTAGGTGTTGCAACTCTGCTCTGTTGAGACTCAGGGCCCAACTAGCAAATGGAAAGCCCAAAGATTTAAATTCTCTTGGACATACACCTATCAACTCTAGTACAGCAGAAGAACCATGTGTTAGACAACTGAGTCCAACAAATAAGATAATATATATGAAGAGTTTAGCCCACTATCTGATACATAGTAAGCATATGGTATATCTTAGCCTTTATTAATCCAAGTGCTTATTTCTAGCTTAAACCTACCTTTCCTGGGAAAGAACCCATCAAAATAGTGTGTTTGGGGGAGTAGAGGTAGTCAATTTGCCACCTTGCCCTGTTGCTGTGACTAAGGTTCTGTTACCCATTCCTTGGGGATGAAAGTATGAGGTCCTATAAGGGTAGAGTCATTACACATTTGTAACTGTCTTGTTACAATACAGATTAGAAATAAAGACTCCCCATGCCATTCCAGAGAAAGGGTTACCTCTAGTGTACTCTGGATCCCAGCTTTTGCAGTAATAGAGAAAAAAAAGCCTGGAGCTGGAGGAGGATGGGAAAAGAAACATGTGGCTCTCTGGCTAAAGCTCAGTTTCTGTGAGGGGTCATTCTATAACTCACACCTCATCCATTGTGAATCTCACATTAATGCCTTCAACATAGCATATGGAATATATATATTCTTGGATGGAGATTGGATTTGAGAGTCTAGAAATAAATTTGAGGTCCTTGTGCATATCATCAGCCCAGAATCACCTTTCCAACCCCCCAAAGCAAATTTGGAAGTGTATGCCCTCCATCCCACACACCCCTCAGCCTCTGGCTCATGCTGTTTTGAGACTTATTTCCTTCCCCAGTCTTTATTGACCTCATTTAAACCAGCTTTCACAGGGTACAAACAATGGAGAATACTATTGTGGTAGGTCTTCAAGATCCAGCTTTTATGCCCCAAGCTTTTCTCTTGAGGAGTAAGGGTCTCTAATAAAATTAGTAATGAGAGTCAGGATGATAACCAACAAGCCTGGAACAGGAAGAATTGTTGCTGGCAATAAACAACCAGTTGAGCCTAACTGGTGCACACCAGTACTGATTATCAGCCCTGAAGTGATCCATGTCATTATTTTGATCCTTGGTTATAATTAGGAACTTACTAAAGACTTCCCCATTAACCTCTCCTTCAAGCAACTAATTCTTTTCATTATGTCCAGTGAAATTATTCCTGACTTTGGACCAAGTTTAATTTTCTATTAATTCATTTTCCAAACATTTATCTCATTCCTACCATGTGCTGAGTGCTTGGTTAGGTATTAGATCTATAAAGACGATCTCTAGGAGCTCCCAGATCATTGGGTTCTGTATGTCATTTAGAGTTGTCCTTGATGTTGCCCACTCCTTGTGGTCGAAAGTATGAGGGCCTGTAAGGACAGAGATATCACGCAGCTCAATATCCTTGTTACAATACAGACTAGAAAGAGGGACAGTTTATAAAACAGTTATAACTTTTCTAATTGGCATAAAAATGAGGAGCAGATGGAAACATAAAATGAACTCAACTTGAGGGTGTTAGCCAAGACTACACAGAATAGGGAACACTTAAACTGAATCTTGAATGTAGAGTTCATCAGGCAAAAAGGGGAATGAAGCATGGGAGAAGAGAGGAGGTCATTCCAGATTGAGGGAATGGTATTTCTAAGGCCTAGACTTGACAGACAACATGACGCATGTTTGAAGAAGTGCGAGACATTCACTGGCACATCAGATGAGAACAGCGTGAGATGGGTTGTAGTTCAAGGGTCAGCCGAGAACTTCTTTGAATTCTTCAATTTTTTTAGCAGCTTTAAAATAGAGATCTATTAACTCACTTAAGGATTATTGGCACAGGCTTTTCCAGGGTTCATCAGAAACTCAGGGATATGAGGCTCTAGGTTGATATCTGCATGATTTTCTTAGGCGTTCCCTCATCAACACAAAATAGGCAAAGGATCCAAGAATCATATCCTGATATGACAATTTCTAATGCAGTAAATTTTAAAAAATATACTTTTATTTATTTTTAAAAGATACATTGATTACACAAAATGTTACATTAAAAATATAGGAGGTTCCCATATGCCCCACTCCCCACCCCCTCACCCCCCACTTTTTTCACATCAACAACTTCTTTCATTAGTGTGGTACATTCAATGCAATTGATAAATACATTTTGGAGCACTGCTACACAGCATGGATTATAGTTTACATTGTAGTTTACACTCTTTTTCAGTCCACTCAGTGGGTTATGGCTTCAGTTTGTTGGCCTTACCCAGGTCAGCTGATAGGGAGGTGAAAATGGACAAACACTACACCAACAAACTGAGAGAGTCTACAGATGTGTACATAAGAATCCTATCCACCAACCATGTCGATAGAAGTCCACTCTCAATTGAAAGGTGGAGTGGGCATTGCCACCACAGGGTCCTCAGGATGGAGGAATAAAGTATGGATTAGGGTAGACTTACTGTTATTCTACTATAGAATTATTGCGACCCTAGTGATGGAAGAAATTATATCATTGATGTGGAGACAGTGGCCATGGCAGTTGCTGAAAGCAGGGAGAGGGAAAAGGAGGTGTGATATGGGGGCATTGCCGGGACTTGGAGTTTTCCTGCATTACTCATTTAGAATGAGTTCTCTACACTTGTTGACACCACTTCATTGATTTCCATTCATTCTTTGATTCATTGTGTCCCCTCAACTTATAGCTTTGTTCTCTAAATCCAAATCCAATGGACATCTCTCCATCTTTAGCTTCCTTGACAGAGTTTGAGACTGATCACCACTTCTTTCATCCTCAAAGTTTCTTCTTCTTTGGACTGTTAGTCACCACTGCCTCCTGGATTTTGCTCATTTTCTCAAGACTTTCTATATAAGTTTTTGTTATGCGCTCCTCTCTCTCTAAATGTTGTAGGTTATCCGGGTTTTGCCATCCACCTTTGATCTTATATACTGCCATGTGCTCAATAACCCTCTATAAATTGATTACACACAAAACTATATCTCTGCTCAGCTTTCTATTATGAGCTCCAGTATGTCAAATTATCCAGGGGTTATCACCACTTTTATACCGTACAGGCACCACCAATTAGGTATATTTAAAACAGTGAACTCTCTCTCTCATCCCCTTCCTCTAGTGTTCCCTATCTCAGAGACATATGGTTTTCCAACCAGTTGCATAGGTCTGAAAAGCTCAAAATCATCTTGTAGTTCCCCCACTTTCTACATATTTCTACATCTTCTTAATGTCTTGGTGTATTTGATCTTGGTGGAATTCATCTCCTGTCCTCTAGATCTTCACTACCACTCTCTTGGTCTGTTGTTATTTCTCATGGATTTCTACAACAAACTGGTCTCCCTGCCTCCACTCTCAGCCCCATCCAAACCACTATCCACATTGCTGCTAGAGTGATCTTACAGAAATGGAAATCTGTTTATACCATTTCTTTGTTTCAAACCTTCACTCAATGGCCATTGTCTACGGGATAAAATTGAAGAACATATGAATGGCATATAGGATTCTTAGTGATCTGTTCCTTGCCTTACCTGACATCACAGACTCAAGCATATAGTTCTTTCTGTCTGGAAGATTCTTAGCATTGACCACCCTCCCAACCATATTCACCTGGAATTTTCCCTCAGTATTTGAATCAGAGAGACCTCCATCCTCCTTCCTCTCCTCACCTGAAATTAGATTTAGATGACCCTATATGTCTTCCTCAGTCTGGGTGACCTCAGTCATAGCACTTCTTATCCTGTATTGCCATTATCTGTTTACACCTCTATCTTTCTTTTAGAGTCAAAGAGGGCAGTATGGGCGGAGAAAGATGAACACATTTAAAAGTATAATGAGAATAATATGGTAAAAATTCACTAAAATGAAGTTAATTACATTTCAGGCACTGTTATAAGTAACTGATATATGTTAACTCATGTAATCCTCCCAATCCTGTGAGATAGATAGCTATTAAGAAAGTTGAATAAGCATGAGTTGGTCATGAATTGAATGTGGGGGCAAAGAAGAAGGAGTTTCAGTTGACTCCCAGGTTTTGTACTTGAACAGAGAGTGAACAGTGGATGGAGGTGCTCTCTACTAAGATAAGGAGTATAAGAAGTGGAATGTTGGTGTGGAGAGAGAATCTCTCTGCTTGGGGATGACCACTGTCTCCGCCAGTCCCATTCTTTTTTCTGTCACTGCAAAAGCTTTGAGCCAGGACACTTCCCTGGAGTGACATTGGATTGGGGGAGGTTTTTCCTAGTCTATATTGTGAAAATGATATTAACCTGTGTGATAACTCTGTCCTTACAAGATTTAATAATTTCAATCACAGGATGTTGGCAACACTGAGAGCAATTTCCATTCTTTCATAACAGGAATTTTCAGAAACTTCAGAATAATATGAATAACAAAGCTTTTCCTCTGATTGACAGGCATTTGGAAATACCACTGCCCATCTCTGGAGAGCAGAGTAACCTCCAGTTTCTCTATTAGTTTGCTGGAGGTGGGAGGGTTATGTGCCTTGGACCCTGGCCTTTCTCTTGCCTATTGTTCTGGTTTGTAGCTCCCAGGGACCAACGAGGACACTATGGCTTTCCATCCTCAAAACTCCCTTGGTGCTTGTGCCTCCTGGCCCTCACATCCCTTCTGCAGCAAGTGTGGGCACCTTCCTACAAGGTAGGGCTAGAGAGCCCTTGGGCTTGTGATCTGTTGTTCTCAAAGGCCCTGTGTGAGGTTGTTGCTCGATTATCATTGAGAGGATCAGCCCAGACCCATTGTTTGACCTAGGCCACTTGTTTGAATATGTGAGTCTCAACAAATTTCCCACAACCAGATGGCCTCTGGATTTAATGCACCTGCCAACCCTCGCTCTTGAGAGGCAGCCTCACTCCTGGGAAACAGCTGTGAGAAGGGGATTTTCTCCTGTGCATGTGTGAATTATGAATTAGACTAAAAAGAGCTACCTGACTTTTTCTTGGACACGGCTTTCTCCTATCTGGGTGTTAGTAATTGTCATGAAATATTTCCAGTGGGCTCATACTGGAGTCATTTCCTTAGAGGAAGACATTTGGGCACACACAGCCAATTGAATTACAAGTACTCTTCCGAGTTGTGGCCTACCTGTAGGGGTCGTCCTGACTACAGGACAAGGCAGCTCTCTAGCAGATTCACCAGGTGGATAAAATTCACAGCAAGTGCTTTCTCACAGCTGAGGTTTAAATGTGGCTTCAATGAAAGATATTCTATTTCCAAAAGTTTTCCTACTCTCGCACTCTAGAATAGTATATCACTCCCCAATTCTTTATGCATTTGCCCTCTTTAACTCACACTGAGGCTCCCAAAATGTCCTGCTTCAATAGAGTTTATTTTATGGGCTGAATGCATGTACAAATAACTCTGTGGTTAAAATGCCATTGCATGTCAGTGCCTGCCCTCATCATCTTGATGGGGAAGAATAACATCAAGGGCAACTGTAGCCACATATCATCTCTGCCTTAGAAACCCCGTAATATCAGACCAGCACAAGATGCAGGCAGTCCTTATGACTCCATTTTTTCTTTTCCTTTAAACTTTTTAATTTTAGAATAATTTTAAACTTACAGAACAGGTCGCAAAATAATACAAACCTCATACAGAGAACTCCAACATACCTCTTGTTTTAGTTTCCCAGCTGCTAAAACAAATACCTTTCAATGGGTTGGCATACAATAAATAGGAATTTACTGGCTCAGTTTCAGAAGCTAGAAGGCTCAGGGTCAGTATTTTGTGGCAGGCTGGAAGTCTTTGGGGTTCCTTTAGCTTTACCTTTACATGGCAATGCATATGACTCTGGCATTTCCTTTCCCTTCTGGATTCCATTAACTTGCAGGTTCTGACTGATTCCAGTGACTTTTCTCTCCATCTGACTTCCAGTCTGCTTAGAAATGACTCCAGTAAACTGGGTTAAAGCCCAAATTCATTCAATTGGGCCACACTTTAACTGAAGTAACATCTTGAACAGACCCTATTGACAATCGGCCCACACCCACCAGAATGCGGACAAAGAACATGTCCAAAATGGCATACAAAATTCATTCAGACACACTCCCAAACCCCAGATACACAGGTCAACCAATTTAAACATTTTGCCACATTTGTCATAGTTTCTTTGTTTTAATTTTTTTAAATTAAATTGTCCTTTTTTCAAAGATACATAAATCACAAAAAAGGTTACATACCCCATACCCCATCCCTCCACTCCTCCCACAACAACAACCTCTCTCATCATAGTGACACATTCATTGCTTTTGGTGAATACACCAACCACAGTTTCAGTAAAAGTGATAAAAGAGGCTTGTGTAGAAAGTTCACATCTGAGTCCAATTCCATCACTTTCAGAAACACAAATTCCCAGGTAGGGCCCACTGACAAGACTCTGAATTCCAGAACCAACTGCCATGTTCGTAGAATCTGTGCATCTCCGTAGCCCTCAGGAGTACCAGTACCTGGGATTGTATCTACTTTGACATTTGCCATAGTTTTAATTCTTTCTTTCTCTCTCCCTCTTTTCCTTTCTTTCTTTCTTTTTTTTTAACATTAGTATCTTCTTTATTTTTTTGTGAACATTTATTTTTATTGTATTTTTTGAAGATACATAGATCACAAAAAATGTTACATTAAAAAATATGAGAGGTTCCCACATACCCCACACCCTCCCCTCCCCCACACCTTCCACATCAACAACCTCCTTCATCATTGTGGCACATCCACTGCAGTTGGTGAATATATCTTGGAGCACTGCTGCACCACATAGATTACAGTTCATTTTGTAGTTTACACTCTCCCCCAGTCCATTCAGTCGGTTATGGCAGGATATATAATGTTCAGCATCTGATCCTGCAATATCGTTTAGGAAATGCCCAATGCCTGAAAATGTCCCCACATCACATCTCTTCTTCCCTCTCTCTGCCCTCAGCAACCACCATGGCCACTTTCTGCACATCAATGCTACAGTTTCTTCCATTACTAGTCACAATAATTCTAGGGTAGAATATCAGTATTCTACAACCACTCTAACCCATATTTTATTCCTCCATCCTTTGGACCCTGGGATGGTGATGTCCACTCCACCTCTATATCAAGAGGGAGCTTAGATCCCACATGGTTGATGGATGCAATTCTCCAGCTTGGAGCTGTAGGCACTCTTGGTTCCCTGGTGTGGTGGTTGACCATCTTCACTTCCCTATTAGCTGACCTAGGTAAGTCCAATGAACTGGAGAGTAGGAGTTGCAACTCTGCTGAGGTTCTTTTCCTTCCTTCCTTCCTTCCTTCCTTCCTTCCTTCCTTCCTTCCTTCCTTCCTTCCTTCCTTCCTTCCTTCCTTCCTTCCTTCCTTCCTTCCTTCCTTCCTTCCTTCCTTCCTTCCTTCCTTTCTCCTTCCTTCCTTCATCCCTTTTTCTTTTTCTCTCTCTACATGTCTTCATCTACGTATCTATATCTATCATCTATCTACCTATTTATCAATCGATCGATCATCTATTTTCTGAACATATCAGCATACATTGTATACAGCATGCACCTTGAACATTCATTTAATACTTTTATGTACATTTCTTAAGAATAAAGATATTCTCTTATTTAACTATCTTAAGTACAGTTATCAAGTTCAAGAAATTTAACATGATCTAAAAGTTATAGTCTTATTCCTTTTTTTTTTCATATGAACCAATAATATTCTTTTGAACCTTTTCTCCTCCAATATTAGATGCCATCCAGGATCACTCATTACAAATTGATTGTCATTATCTCTTTATTTGCTCCTTTTATAAAGAGTGGAAACAAGTATACAACACAAATCTTGCCATCTCAAGCACTTCCAAGCATAAGATTCATTAAGGTTAATCACATTCACGATGTTGTAGTATACTTACCACCATCTGGTAGTAGAACTTTCCCCGTCATCTCAAACAGAAACTCTGCACCCATTATACCATGACTCTCAATTGCTCCTGCTCTTCATTCCTGGTAACGTGTACTCTATTTTCTGTCTCTATGAGGTTGTATATTCTCTGATATTTTCTTTGTGGTTACCATGAGGCTTAAATTAACATTCTAAGTCTTTTTTTCTTTATTAGAGAAGTTGTGGGTTTACAGAACAATCATGCATAAAATATAGGGTTCCCATATACTACCCCACCACCCGAATATTTTGCATTGGTGTGAAACATTTGTTACAATAGAAGATAGCACATTTTAACTTTTATCATTGTTTATTAAAGTCCATGGTTTTTACTTAAGGTTCACTGTGTAGGGTAGTTCCATGAATTAAAAAAAATTATTCTGTATATTTATATTTAAATATATTTAAAGAGAAGTTCTTATAGGCAGCATATACTTGTGTCCTGCTTTTATAGCTAATCTTAAAACTTCTATCTTATAATAGGGATATTTTTTAACAAATCAATTTTATTGATACATATTAATAAAGTGTAAATCCACCTCAAGTGTACAATAAATGATAAACAAAAAACAAATGAACAAAAAATCTCATCACCTCTTAGTCTCTCTATGCACGACTTCATTTTGTCTATAGCAGTCCCTGAGGGGAGGTTTGCCTTTGACCCCTTTCTGGGTACTTTCCCTCACAGGTTATAGTGTCATCACGTTCCCTTGAATTCTCTGTACTCCAGGATGCAGTTCCCCTTGCCCTCCCCCTACTTCCCCCCAAAATAGAACTTCTCTTTTTAACACACAGCTACTTGATACGGAAGGTACCTACCTGGTAAATGAAAGCAAACTAAAATGAAAAGACTACCTATATTTTAACATGTTCCCCATTCCAAGGCAAGTTTTATGTTCAGAGCCAATTCGTGCAGAGACAATGGATAAAGTTTGTAGCAAAGAATTGACTCACAGAAGCTGTCATCACTAGGGGGAGACTGGTGGATTTTGAGGAAGGCGGGGGCCTTCCTAGTCCTCTTGAATCTTAATTTACTCTTACAGCAAGCTCTTGTGACTCTTGGTTTTGATATTTTCCTATTCCAATTTTTAAAATCTCCATTTTGCCATCCTCGGGAAAGTGGTAGTAATTTGTGGAAACACAGCTTGTTCCCCCATTGCAGCCTCTCCTCCACTTTAGGACTGTTATCTTGGAAAATACTTGTTAAACTGATTACTATTAGGATAAGTCCTGATTCTAGTCATTTCCTTAGCATAACAATGGCCTTTTTAGAGAATGGTCCAGCTTAGGCCTGGCCTATTACCAAAAGCTGATTTTGAGTTTCAAGTGTCTGCAGTATTGGACCTTAATTGTGATCATTATGGGAATATGAGTGCAGGAGTTTTCGTTCCAGGAGCTACAGTAGTCTGCTTCCAGCTCCAGTCTACAAGATCCTATAATGTTAAGCAATCAGTGTGGCTCTGATTACTTTGTAATAGAGCCTGATACTTTCAAATCAGAGCACAACATTATTTTTAAAGATATAAAGCCATTTCTAGGTAATATCTAGCACAACATTATTTTTAAAGATATAAAGCCATTTCTAGGTAGGAGCCATGCCAGAAATAAGCTAACACACTAACTATCATAACTTTATAATATATTACAAATTTTCATGAGGCCCAATGTCTCCTGAAAATTTACACTTCTAAGTTGTTTCACATCCCACCCATTCGAAATAGTATATTTTGAAATGATATTTTGGCCTCTATCATAAAACTTTAAATAAATCCAGGCCCTGAATTTCTTTGGGTTGGCAGACTGTGAGAAGCTACGTTTGAAAGCTCACCACTCACCACCCCTTTGAGGTGGGGGAGGAAGGTAGCAAATGTACACGTTATTGCTCTACTATTAGAGATTCTTTCCTTTAGGTCAATGATTCTCACCCTGCTGCACACTGGAACTACCTGGAAATCTTTAAAATGACTCATACCAGAGCTGCACGTCCAGAGATTCTGATTTAATTGGTCTATCATGGGTCTCCAGCAAAAGTATTTTTTTTTCCAAATTCTACTCAATTTATTCATTTTTTAAAAAGATATTACATTAAAAAAATATGAGGT
Source organism: Dasypus novemcinctus (assembly GCF_030445035.2). Classification (NCBI taxonomy): domain Eukaryota; kingdom Metazoa; phylum Chordata; class Mammalia; order Cingulata; family Dasypodidae; genus Dasypus; species Dasypus novemcinctus. The sequence goes on along the minus strand of NC_080704.1, from coordinate 117,504,466 downwards.
CCCCATTTGCCCCCACCGCCCCCACCCCACCACTCCACCCCCAATAACACTCTCCCTCATCATCATGTCACATCCATTGCGTCTGGTGAGTACATCTCTGGGCATCGCTGCACCCCATGTCCCATGTTCCACACCATAGCCCACACTTTCCCTCATTCCATTCAGTGGGCCATGGGAGGACATACGACATCTGGCACCACCCAGGACAACTCCAAGTCCCGAGAATGCCTCCACATCTCCTCTCTTCCTCCCCTTCCCCGCACCCAGCAACCACCATGACCACTTTTTCCACATCAATGCCACATTTTCTCGATTATTAACCACAATAGTTCATGAATAGAATATCATTTAGTCCACTCTGATCCTTACTGTATTCCTCCTTCCTGTGGACCTTGGCTTGGTTGTGTCCATCGCACATCTATGTCAAGAGAGGGTTTAGAATCCAAATGGATATTGGATGCAATCCTCCTGCTTTCAGTTGTAGGCACTCTAGGCTCTGTGGTATGGTGGTTGACATTCTTCAACTCCATGTTAGCTGAGTGGAGTAAGTCCAATAAATCAGAGTGTAGGAGCTGAAGTCTGTTGAGGTCAGGGCCTGGCTATCATGTTGTCAGTCCAGAGATTCAAATCCCCTAGATATATCTTAAACCCCAACACCAACTACAATTCCAGTAAAGTAGCATGAAAGTCTTGTGAAAAGAGATCCCATCTGAGTCCAGTTTCATCACGCAGAAACACCAGCTCCAAAGAAGGGTCAACTGGCATGGCAGTGAACCCCATCTGCCATGACCATAGAACCTGTGGGTCTCTTTAGCCCTCAAAAGGACCAATACCTGGGGTTGTATCTACTTTATCTGTCTCTGAGACTCTGCTCAGGTGTGCATAAGGGCAAGCCTTCTGACAACCTCCAGACTCTTTTTTAGAGACTCAGAGCCATATAAACTCATTTCTCCTTTCCATTTCCCCCTTACATTAGGTCAAAGGCTATGTGCTTTTCTATAGAATTTCTATGTCTGTTCTAAGATGCTTACTAGGTTACAAGTACAATTTGTTTTCGCTCATGCCACTGCTCATATGCTATTACTGGCTTGTACATCATTTCCTTTCCTTGCAAGTTGTTTCTGATTAGGAACATCACTGGCACATTACTGGGGTTAGAAGAAACATCTTTCTCAGAAACAGGCCTAAGAGATACTTGAACAATACCAAGGCTATGTTAAACTTAACAGTTAACAGTGAAGGTGGTAATTCCAGTAATGATAACTGTGGGCTCTTTGGTGTGGAAACAGCAGAGATTTATCATATGCTATCACAAAGGCAATAAAAACAATCATAATATTATTTTACATGTGAACATCCGTCTACAGTTTACCAGGTCTTTTAATATAGATCATCTTATTTAATCATAAGGATTACCCAGGAGATAGATATTTTCTTTCAAGTTTTACAATACCTGTAAGTTTCACAGTAAGAAGTCGTTAAATGTAGGCATTACTAACAACAGAAAATGGGGTAAATGAAGTCCCAGAGCAGGGGAAATCAGCCTATCCCAGATTCTAAACTCATTTCCCTTAAACCTTGGGAGCAATTACCAATTGCTGAAGTCAGAGGAGATGTTATTCCAAGATGAAGTCCTCAATTTACAGTCAGGCAGGTGATATATGGCTGACAGGGAGCTATACAGGGCATGTGTCCAGGGTGCATGGTAATGTTTGGATATACTCATAGTGGCAACAATTAAAAACTACAGCTGGGGGGGTACTGGGTTCCTGGCCGGGGGTGCTCTGTCGTGTTTCCTAGGGGAGCAGTGGCAGTCCCCCAGGTGCAGCAGCAAGGACCGGGAAGGAATGAGGGTCCAACAGTGAGCCCCTGATACTAATGACTATGCTTGTGAGCCTATATGCCTGAAATAAGAACAAGGCCTAGAGCAGCACTGTGCCTGGGAATTTCCTCCTGACAGCCTTCATGTTACTCAAATGTGGCCAGTCTCGAAGCCAAACTCAGCATGTAAATGTAATGCCTTCCCCCCAGCATGGGACATGACACCCGGGGATGAGCCTCCCTGGCACCGAGGGATCACTATCAACTACCAACTGATGATGCAACTGGAAAATGACCTTGAATTCAAGGTTCGATGAGGATCAGCAGAACATCCCTGTCTACATATAATAACATGACTTTAAAATGCTGTTTGACCTAATGTAAGGGGGAAAAGGAAAGGAGAAATGAGTTTATATGGCTACGAGTCTCTAAAAAAGAGTCTGGAGGTTGTCAGAAGGCTTGCCCTTATGCACACCTGAGCAGAGTCTCAGAGACAGATAAAGTAGATACAACCCCAGGTATTGGTTCCTTGGAGGGCTAAAGAGACCCACGGGTTCTATGGTCATGCAGATGGGGTTCACTGACATGTCAGATGGCCCTTCTTTGGAGCTGGTGTTTCTGCGTGATGAAACTGGACTCAGATGGGATCTCTTTTCATAAGACTTTCATGCTACTTTACTGGAATTGTAGTTGGTGTTGGGGTTTAAGATATATTTAGGGGATTTGAATCTCTGGACTGACAATATGATAGCCAGATCCTGAGCCTCAACAGACTCCAGCTCCTACAATTGGATTTATTGGACTCACCTCACTCAACTAAGATGGAGTTGAAGAAGGACAACCACCACACCATGGAGTCTAGAGTGCCTACAACTGAAAGCAGGAGGATTGCATCCAGTATCCATGTGGAATCTGAGCCTCCTCTTGACATAGAGGTGCAACGGACACAACCAATCCAAGATCCACAGAGAAAAGGTGGCATTGGAGTGGGAAAAGTGGACATGGTGGCTGATGGGTATGGGGAATGGCAGGAAGAGATGAGATGTGGAGGCGCCTTTGGGACTTGGAGTTGCCCTGGATGGTGCTTCAGGGGCAATCACTGGACATTGTAAATCCTCCCAGGGCCCACTGGATGGAATGGGGGAGAGTATGGGCCATGATGTGGACCATTGACCATGAGGTGCAGAGATGCCCAGAGATGTGCTTACCAATGCAATGGATGTGTCATGATGATGGGAGTGAATGTTGCTGGGGGGGGAGTGGTGGGGTGGGGGTGGTGGGGTTGAATGGGACCTCATATTTTTTTTTAATGTAATATTTTTACAAAATCAATAAAAAAAAAAAAAGGAGGGTGACCAGAAAAAAAAAAAATTTACAGTCAGGGCTGAGGTGTGTGGTTATGTAGATTGTCCTTTGCATGAGGAAACCTAGCTGAGTGGGCATGAGGGTCAAACTCCAGTCCACTCTACTCCTTAAGCAATGCACCCTGATGGAGGTATTTTTGTCTGATGGAAAGATGGGGCCCCTTGTTTTAGGCACAAGGGAACCATTTACTCACCAAGCACAGCACCTGCAGGGTTGCATTCATTTAGAAGCAGTTCTTTTTTTCTAATTTGTACAAAGACTATCAAGAAGAAACTACCGATCTTTAGAGAACATTTCAAATGGCTGTTTCAAGCGTTCCTCTTATCTACTCACCATTTTGCCAATCAGCCTTATGATTGGCTGGTTGTGAAATCCTTCTGTTTTGGGTTCACAAGGATCTTGACCCATTTGGGACTTCCTTTAAGTCCTTTCAAATTCAGAATGCTTCATTACAATATGATAAGTATTTATGACACAGTCAGAATGGCTTACTCTTATTCTTCTAAAATTTGATACCTTATTGTTATCTTATTGCCAGGGACTGGGTCAGCCTTTTCATATCTATCAAAGAGGCTTGTGCAACAAAATAATAGCAACAACAACAACGACATCCACAATAGTAGTTAACATTTATTGAGAGTTTATTATATGCCAGTCATTTTCAAAGGCTGAATGGATCATCTCATTCCATTCTTGCATCATTCCTATAAGTAAGGTCAATTATTTCCCCACTTTATAGATGAGACTTCTGAGGCTCAGAGAGGTTAAATAACTTTCCAAATGTCATGTAGCTAGTTAGTGGTAGAGCCAGAATTTGTATTCACTTTGGTCTAAAGCAGTGGTTTTCAAACCTGGTGTGTACCAGAATATCCTGGAAAACTTGTTAATATACAGAATGCTGGGTCCTCCCCTAGAATTTCTCATTCAGGAAGTTTGGAACAAGACTCCAGAATTTGCATTGATAACAAGTTCACAGTAATACTAATGCTGCTCATTTAGGGACCATGCTTTGAGAATCACTGGTTTAATGAAAGACCTGTGCTCTTCTGCTTCTTTTCCACTTGAGTTACACTCCTGAATCATGCATATTTGAGATCCTGTGTGATGTTTGTGGCTTATAATTCAGCCATTCCCGTTTTCTTTCCTACCTTTTGGGCCCAATGAAATTGTTTAAAGTGTCTCAGTACTAGGTATTAGCCTTGTTTTCCTGCAGTAATAACAGTGATACTGATAATACTATGGCCAAGAACCCCAGTGTTGATAGAGAATTTGGTATAGAAAAAAAGTAAGTAAATATAAATGGTGAAAGGACAACTTACTGTTGTGAATGGGTCCACTGTCAGTAATGATCACAATTTTGAAGACAAAGTACAAGGAGAAATCTCTAAACATTTAGGCTTCCTGCATTTAAGAGGCTGTGCCAGAGATGTTATTCTATGTCTTTTCCTTCTTTTTGGGCTGACAATGCCATCCAGCTCTCATCCACCCATCTCTCTGAGACCAAACACCATACTTTCAATTAAGTTTCAGAGTTCCAATGGAGAGATGTTTGAAGTTGATATGGAAGTTGCCAAACAATCTGTGATTATAAAGACCATGTTGGAAGATCTGGGAATGGATGGTGAAGGAGGTGATGACTGAGTTCCTCTACCAAATGTTAATGTAAACTATTAAAAAGGGTCATTCAGAGGTGCACCAACTACAAAGATGACCCTTCTTCTCCTGAGGAAGATGAAAACAAAGATAAGTGAATCGATGTTATCTTTGTTTGGGACCAAGAATTTCTGAAAGTTGACCAGGGAACGCCCTTTTAAAAAAAATATTTATTTATTTATACCCCCGCCCCCCTCTCCCCCCTGCTCCCCGTTCTATGCTCTCTGTGTCCAGTTGCTCTGTAGGGAACACATTTTGAACTTATTCTGGCTGCAAACTACTTAGACACCAAGGGTTTGCTTGATGTTACATGCAAGACTGTTCCCAGTATGATCAAGGGAAAACTCCTGAGTAGATTTGTAAGAACTTCAATATAAAAAATGACATTACTGAAAAGGAGGAAGCCCAGGTATGCAAATAGAACTAGTGGTGTGAAGAGAAGTGAAGCAGTGTGTGTGACACTGTAACACCGTAAGGATTGTTCCAAATACTAATTGCACTGCTCTGTTTATAACTGCTAATATTAGACAAACAGTAGACAAAAGCAGCAACAAAGCAATTGTATTAGCAGAATGTTGTCCTCATTGCATGTGTAGTTTGAGTACAGATTCCAAACCTATGGCTGAGTTTCTTCCAGTGATCAAAAGTTTCTTTTCTCTTTGGTCTGAATAAAACCGAACTGTGGGATCACTATAGAAAGTTGCATTTTGGGCTTTCCCTCTTTATGTAAAATAGTTTCTGCCTAGTTTATTGTTCAATTAACTTCAGTGTAGTGATCTTTTAAAAGTTGGCATTGTAAATAAAAACAACTTAGAAAAAGTTTTCTAAAATATGTTTAACAAGGCATTGTCTTTATTCATGAGTTGGAAACTGGAAAAAGGCTATTCGAGGTAATTGTTCTGAGTGGGGTCATTAGGATGTCTTCCAAATCTCTAAAAGTCAAGGAGTACCACTGGTATTGATTAGTCTATATAGAGACCTCCCTTAATTGGAACTGAGGACTTGAATTTGTATTTTTAATCTGCTCAACTTTGGATATATTGGCTAGAGATTGTTACTAACCATTTTGTGGTTTTTGGGGAGAAATATAACTAGGGAGTCTGTAGCTTTTCAATTGAAAAAGGCACTTAACCCGTTTGGTATGTCATCTTTTTATAATCATTATTCCCATGTGGTGAAAACTCTTCACACTACATGCATGTAAAAAAATCATTTAACTTCACATTAAAATGTGTCACAAAACCCAGAAAGCATCCATTACAAATGCAAGATACTTTAATAAAAAGTTAAGTTACATAAAAAAAGAGGCCTTGGCAATGTGAGATTATTTACAAATCTCAAAAAAAGAAAGATTATGTTTGTAAACGAATCTATTCCTCTGGGTATGAAACACTTTGATTGTATTAAATTCAAAGGATTTAAGTTTACTTAATAAAATCAATTTATGGCTTTTAATTCGACATCAGTGGGATTGAGTATCCATCCCCTTGGTGGGCTGATATAAATGGACACTCACTCAAGAAAACACATAAGAAAAAGGAGAGAACTTTCCCATGTGACAGAAAGGAGAAGGCTCAAACAGCTAAGTCCCTTGGGAGAGATGAGCCATTCACCTGATAGTTAGCAGCTGATATAGGAAGCCCTGAGAGATGAGCCATCACCGGGAGAGAAAAGACTGGAAACTTGTGGGGAAGAAGAGACCAGGCAGAGATCAGCAATCATCTTGCTTCAACATGTGGCAAGTGACTTTGATGAGAAAGCAACCTTGAGTTGGACTCTTTAGGGCCTTGTAACTGTAAGCTTTTACCCCAAATAAATACGCTTTATAAAAGTCAACAGATTTCTGGTACTTTGTGTCAGCACCCTTTTGGCAGACTAATACAGAGGACTTATCTGTATATCAATTTAGGAAAAGCTGAAGAAAATGTGTTGTAGGTGTGGAGAAATATTAAAAGCTTATCTTAAGCTAGGCAGAAATAGTAGAGCAATAAATCTGCAATACCAATTTTATTTGGTATAAGAAAAATCATGGTCTGATGCAGACTGAATAGCCATTGAATGTGAAGTGTCTGTCATGCAGAGCTACTTAGATCAATGCAACACTGGTGACAGTCACAGTGGTGGCTTTAGGAGTTAAGGTTGAAACTATGTGGGGTGTCCTCAGCTGAAAGAGACAGCCACACATTGCCCAGTGTTGTATTCTTAAAGTGTGCTTTGAGGGCCTCCTTCACTGCATCACATTTGGGAGATCTGTGAAACACGTGGATTCCAAAACCTCCCAACAGAGTCCTGCTGAATCAAGGCTGGGGGTGGGGCCCTGGAATCTGCATGTTTAACACACCTCCCATGGGATTCTGATATACATTTTTTGGGACCTACTGGCCTAATCATTAAGGAAAATTCTTGTCTTTCACCATTAAGTTCAGGTACCCTCTTTTTGGTCTGCTCTAGGATTTGGCCTCCTTACAAAGTTATCTTACAAACTTGGGTGGGAGAAAACCAAGAGGAACAGAGTCTGAATTTACTTTTTTCACAATATGGCCAGATGGGGTGAATCCTTGGGGAATGTGAAACTTGGGATAAATCACATTGTCTGCCCTGCTCCTGCTTTTCGCTCCCTGCCCCTCCCTCACTCTTCCAACATTTGCTCAAATAAAGCGGCTAAAATGAATGTCAGTGGCAGGAAATGACACAAAAGTGTTAATACGAAGAGCAAGGACAGTGGGTGGGTTTTTCTGTGTGTGTGTGTGGATTGTGAGGAATATTTCCACTATTTTTGTCTTGGGGTCATTTTGTTTTGGAAAGGGTGGTGATGCTTGTGGGCTCAACAAGACAAATAAGGCTTCTGGGGACTTATTCAGCTGTAGCTAGTGTAATGATTTAAATCTTGCAAGGTATGAGGCTGGGCCCAGTTTCTCCCAGGAAGGACTCTAGGCAGTAATCTGAGAAAAATAAATTGAGCTTTGCCTTCAGGGAAACATGGTTCCTTTATATCAAGAAAATCTTGGACTGAATATTTCAATATAGGAAGAGAAGAAGGAGTCAAGTGATTTGGGAATTGGCTTCTCCTGGAGTTTCATCACATTTCCTGCTGGTTGTGTTGAGGGTGAAAGAGAGGATGTTAGACAGCCTGCCATACTGGGTACCACAATATAAAGACTTGGTAGCCAGAAAGCTGGAGTGAGACTCAGGTAGCTCAGAGAAAGTAGTAATAGCACATCTTAATGAGGTGAAATCTTAGGGAGATGTAGGTCCTTGTCCTTGTTTTGGCTGTAGAGTAGATTGACTTAACAATCAGGATGGAAAATTATAATTAATATTATTTAGTGACTCCCTGTTGACACAGGCCTTGACTAGGATTTAAGGTTTCTGTACACTAATCCTTCCCTGGTAATAAATTAGAGGTATATTCCAATTTTAATGAATGCAATTTTGAGATAATAAAGCTATTTAGTAAAATCATCCTGTAGAACAGAGGCATCCCAAATCCCTGTCCATGAAGCACTCAATCTATTAAATTAAAATGCTGTTGTTGAATTCAGTATTTATGCTTTCAACTTTTTGTTCAATTTCAATGGCAGAGTATTTCCATTTGAAAAATAGAGAAGCCTGTGACTGTTCCCTCTAAATTTTTTTTAAACTAGAGAAGTTGTAGTTTTACAGAAAAATCATGTAAAAAATGCATTTCCATAAGCTCTCACCCCTGTTATTGCCTTTGTTACAGTTGAAAGAATATTATAATTGTATTATTAATTATAACCCATAGTTTGCATTAGTTTTTTCCCTCATGTATCAACTACTATTAACACCTTGTATTAGTGTGGTACATGTGCTCTAATTCATGAAAGAATATTTTTATAATTATGCTACTAACTATATCATATGTTTTATCTTTAATTTTTATTCTTGTAACATATATACAAACAAAAATTTCCATTTTTAACCACATTCACTTATATAATTCAGTGTTGTTAATTATTCTCAACATGTTGTACTACCATCACCACCATCCATTTCCAAAACTTTACAATCAACCCAAATAGAAATTTTGTACAAATTAAGCATCAGCTTCCAATTTCCTACCCCATCCCAACACCTGGTAACCTATATTCTAGATTCTAACTCTATGACTTTGTAATTCTAATTATTTCATATCAGTAAGATCATACAATATTTGTCCTTTTGTGTTTGGTTTATTTCACATGATGTCTTCAAGGTTCATCCATGTTGCCACATGAACCAGAACTTCATTCCTTTACAATGCTGAATATTCCATTGTATATATGAACCACATTTTGTTTTCCATTCATCATTTGATAGATACTTGAGTTGCTTCCATATTTTGGCAATTGTGAATAATGCCACTATGAACATCAGTGTGCAAATACCTGTTAGAGTCCCGGTTTTCCATTCTTATGTGTGGAAATGCTAGGTCATATGGTAATTCTAAACTCAGCTTTTTGAGGAAATGTCAAACTGTCTACCACAGCAGCTGCACCATTTTACATTCCCACCAACAATGAATGAGTGTTGAGTTGTGGGATTTCTTTATATATCCTGGATATTAATCCATTATAAGATATGTGGATTACAAATATTTTCTCTCATTGAGTATGCTGTCGTTTTCACTTTCATGATAAAGTCCCTTGATGCACAAAAGATTTTAATTTTGATGAGGTTCCTTTTATCTATTTTTTCCTTTTATTTGGAAGTGTACGTCATTACCTAACACAAGGTAATGAAGATGCTTCCCTATATTTTATTCTAGGAGTTTTATATTTCTGGCACTTATATTTAGGTCTTTCATTCATTTTGAGTTAATTTTTGTATATGGTGTGAGATAGAGGTCCAGCTTCATTCTCTTGCATATGGATATCCAGTTCTCCCAGCACCATTTGTTGAGGAGACTGTTCTTTACTTATTGAGTGATCTTGGCAGGCTTGTCAAAAATCAATTGACCATAGATGGGAAGGTCTGTTTTTGAACTCTCAGTTTGATTTCTTTGGACTAAATATTAAACCTTTTGCCAGTCCCATGCTGTTTTGATGACACTTCATTAGTGTGGTACATTTGTTACAATTGAGGAACACTTATTGGAGCATTGCCACTAAGTTTGGATTATAGTTTACATTATAGTTTAAACTCTCTCCAACACAATTTTGTAAGTTATCACAAGATATATAAAGGCCTGTATCTGTCATGTCATCATCATTCAAGACAATTCCAGTGTCCCCAAAATGCCCCATATTGCACCTATTTTTCCCTATCTTTCCCTTCAGAACCTCCAGTGGCCAATGCCCCCATATCAATTATAAAAATTCTTCCATTGCTAGAATAACAATAAGATTATAGTAGAATTAACTGTATGTTTACTCTAGTCCATCATTCATTCCCCCATCGGGAGGATTCTGGGATGGTGATGCCTACTCCACCTCTATTTGAGAGGGGGCGTAGGTCCCATGAGCCAGATGGATGGGAATATCTTGCTTGCAGTTGTAGACTCTCTCTGTTCTTTGGGCTACTTGTTGTCCATCTTCATCTCCTTGATAGTTGTCCTGGGTGATTCCAGTGAACTGGAGAGTAGGTGTTGCGACCCTGTTGAGATTCAGAGCCCAAGTGGCACATGGAAAGCCCAAAGATTTAAGTCTCTTGGACACAAACCTATCAAGTCTAGTACTAACTACAGGTTCAAATATAAGGGGCAGAAGAGCCATGTGTAGGGAAACCACAACTGAGTCCAACTCTGTCATACTAGGGGGCATAAATTCTAAAGTAGTGTCTGGTGGCAGGGTGCCAAAGTTCTGAGGTGTCAGTCCTGCCTATTGTGTCTGGATGTCTCCAGAGCCCTCAGGAGTCCTGCTATCTGAGGCAGTATTTACTATGGCAGTCAATGGGATCCCACTGAGACATGCACAATTGTAACCTCTGGAATGACCTCCTGACTCACTTTGAAGTCTTTTAGCCATCTAAACTCATTTGCCTTACTTTTTACCCCTTTGGGTCAAAGTATTTTTTCCAGTTGCCAATTTTTAAAAAGTTATTATTTTTTTATTATTTCACTTTTTAAAATGTTATTTTATTGTTTATTTTTAAAACTATAATTATTATTTCATTTTCTTATTAATTTTATTGGGTTATTTTGTTGACTTCATTTTTTAAGAAGTTTTGGATCACAGAAGGGTTATAACTGTGGCAGGGAGGATAATTGGTGCAGGGTGTCAGAGATGGGGAATGCATGAGAGGAGGTTCACCTGGGGCATACTTATAAGGCATATGAAGAGTTCAAGTGTTCATGGGGCTTTGTCACAGTTGGTAGAGATCCACGCAATAACCAAAAGAATATTGAATTTCCATCCTCAGGAATTCTGCCACATTCTCTAATAGGGCAGCTAGAATCCTTCAAGTACAGGGGCAGTGACTAGTGAAGGAGGATGGGCCATTGACAGGCTATTGACATTGATGACTGTACTTACGAACCTTTTCTTTTGAAATTGAAACTTAGCTTAGTATTTTAGATTGCCTAAGATTTGCCTCCTGAAAGCATTCTTGTTTCTCAAATGTCACCTCTCTCTAAGCCAAATGCAGAGTATAAGTGCATTACCTTCCCCCTGCCATGGGACATGACAACCAGGGATTAGCCTCTCTGGCACTGAGGGATTACTGTAATAAGCTTTAAATTTGGTCCTCCAACTTCGTTCTTTATTTTCAAGATGTTTTTGACTATTCAGGGCCCATTACATTTATAAATAAGTTTGATATTTGTCTTTTCCCTTTCTGCAAAGTAAGCTGTTGGAATTTTGATTGTGATTACACCGAATATGTAAATCATTTTGGGTAGAATTGACATGTTTTTATTTTAAGATTTATTTATTTATTTCTACCCCCTCCCTCCACTGTTTGCTCTCTGTTCATTTGCTGTGTGTTCTTCTGTGTTTGCTTGTATTCTCATTAGGCAGCTCTGGGAACCAATCTTGGAACCTTCTGGAGTGGGAGAGAGGTGATCATTCTCTTGTTCCACCTTAGCTCCCTGGTCTGCTGTAACTCTTATTGTCTCCACTCTGTGTCTCTTTTTGTTGAATCATCTTGCTGCAGCAGCTGTCCACATGGGCCAACACTCCTGCATGGGGCACCATTCCTGCATGGCCAGCACTCTGTGCAGGCCAGCATTCTGCATGGTCCAGCTCACCACACAGGCCAGTTCACCTTCACCAGGAGGCCCTGGGTATCAAACCCTGGTAAACAGGAACCCAATTGCTTGAGCCACATCCCCTTCCAATAATTGACATTTTAACAATATGTAGTCTTCCAATCCATGAACATGGAATGTCCTTCAATTATGTATGTCTTATTTGATTACTTTTAGCAAAGTTTTGTTGATTTCCATGTATAAAGTTTTCTACATCCTTGGTTAAATTTATTCCTAAATATTTGATTCTTTTATTTGCTATTGCAAATGGAATTGTGCTTTTACTTTTCTCCTGAGATTGCTCATTGCTAGAGTTTAGAAACATTACTGATTTTTGCAAGTTGATCTTGTGTCCTGCCACTTTGCTGAATTTATTAGCTCTATAGCTTAGTTGTAGATTTTTCAGGACTTTCAATATATAGGATCATATCATACATAAATAGTGAAAGCTTTATTCTTCCTTTCTATATTGGATGCCTTTTATTTATTTTTCTTTTTTCTTGCCTAACTACTCTGGCTAGAACTTACAGCATAATGTTGAATAACAGTGCTGAGAGTGGGCATCCATGTCATTTTTTAGATCTTAGAGAAAAAGCTTTCAGTCTTTCACCATTGAGTAATGTTGTTAATTGTGGGTTTTTCATATATATCCTTTATCATATTGAGGAAATTTCCTTCTATTCCTATCTTTTGAAGTGTTTTTTCTTAAATAAAGAAAGGATGCTGGATTTTGTCAAATGCCTTTTCTAAATCAATTGAATTCACATTAGTTTTTTTCCTTCATTCTGTTAATGTGATTTATTGCATTAATTGATTTTCTTCTGTTGAAACACTCCTGAATACCTGAGAGAAAATCTGCATGATAATTGTGTGCAATTCTTTTAATGTGCTCCTGGATTTTGATTTGCAAGTATTTTGTTGAGAAGTTTTTAATTCTTTTTTTTTCAGGATACATCAGGGATTGAATGCAGAACCTCATACATAGGAAGCAGGTGCTCAAACATTGATCCACATCCTCCCCTCAATGAAGTTGTTTTGTTCACTTGTTTGTTTGTTTTTCTGAAGTTCTGGGGATCAAACCCAGGATCTCATATATGGGAAGCAGGTGCTCAACCACTTTAGCTACATCTGCTCCCCTATATTGAGGGTTTTTACCTATATTCATAAAAAGAGGAATTGGTCTGTAATTTTCTTTTCTTTTTTTAATTCTTATGTTTTATATTTAAAGAAACTTTAGATTAAACAAATGTTACATAAAAATATAGGGGATTCCCATATGACCCACCTTCTTCCCTTCCCACAGTTTCCCACATTATTTTTTTATTAAAGTTAATATATCACAAAGAACATCACATTAAAAAACATAAGAGATTCCAATATAACTCACTCCAAAACCCCCACCCCCATGATTTTTGTAAATTCTATTTCCCACACCAACAACCTCCCCAATCATTGTGACACACTCATCACACTCAGTGAACACATTTTGGAGCACTGCTGCACCACAAGGATAATAGTTTACCCTTCAGTTCACACTGCTCCCCCCCAGTATATGCAGTGGGTTATGGTAGGATATATAAAGTCCAGCATCTAACCCTGCAATATCATTTAGGACGACTCCAAGTCCTGAAAATGCCCCCACATCACATCTCTTCTTCCCTCTCCCTGCCCTCAGCAACTACCGTGGCCACTTTCTCCAGATCAATGCTATAATCTCTTCTATTACTAGTCACAATAGTTTATAGTAGAATATAAGTAAGTCCACTCTAATCCATACTCTCTTCCTCTATTCTGTGGACCCTGAGAAGGTGATGTTCACCCACCCTTTAGATCAAGAGGGGCTTAGATTCCACATGGATGATGGATGCAATTCTACTGCTTGCAAATGTAGGCACCCTTTTTTTTCTATTCTTCTTCTTAATTTTTTAAAATGTTACATTAAAAAAAATATGAGGTCCCCATATACTCCCCACCCCACCCACGATACCCCTCCCACATCAACAAACTCTTCCATCATTGTGGCACATCCACTGAACCCGGCAAATACATTCTGGAGAACTGCTGCAGCACATGGACAGTGGTCCATATTGTAGTCCACACTCTCCCCCAGTCCACCCAGTGGGCCACGACAGGACACACAACGTCCAGCATCCATCCCTGCAGCACCACCTAGGACAACTCCAAATCCTGAAAATGCCCCCACACCATATCCCTTCTTCCCTCTCCCAAGCATCAGCAGCCACCATAGCCACTCTCTCCATATCACTACTACAATTTCTTCCCTTACTAATCACAATAGTTCCCCAGCAGAACACCAGTAAATCCACTCTTATCCATACTCTATTCCTTCATCTTGGGGACCTGGGATGGCTATGTCCAGTCCCCCTCTACATAAAGAGGGGGATTAGATTCCACATGGATGATTGATGCAATTTTCCTGCTTGCAGCTGTAGGCACTCTTGGCTCCCTGGTGTGGTGGTTTACCTTCTTCATCTCCTTGTCAGCTGGCCAGGATAAGTACAAGAAACCAGAGGGTAGGGGCTGCGAGTCTGCTGAGGCCCAGGGCCTGGCTGTCACATGGACTGTTCAGAGATTCGGTCTCCTGAGTATACACCAACCCAAATGCCAACCACAGGTCCTGTGAAAGTAACAGAAGAGGCCTGTGTAGAAAGGCCATATCTGAGACCAACTCCATCACACTCAGAAACACAAACACCAAAGTAGGGCCAACTGACGTGGCTCTGAACTCCAGAGCCATCTGCCATGACCATAGAACATGTGGGTCACTGCAGCTCTCAGGAGAACCAGCAACTGGGTTTCCATCTACCTTGGCTCTCTCTGGTGCCCTGCTGAGGCGTGCATAAGCATTACCCTCTGATGACCTCCTGACTCTTTTTTGGAGAGTCTTAGCCATATAAACTCACTTGTCCTTTCCATTTCCCCCTTTCTATCCAAAGCCAAAAAGCAGTTTTTAACACCTGATGTTACATGTAGGCTGAGATATTCTGCCGGTCTGAGTTGACCTCTTTGTTCATGGTCTTTTTGTAGTTACATCATCAGCTGGTGCTTGGTAGTAATCCCTTGGTGCCAGGGAGGCTCATCCCTGGGAGTCCTGTCCCACACTGGGGGGAAGACAATGCATCTAAATGCTGAGTTTGGCTAAGAGAGTGGCCACATTTGAGCAACATGAAGGTTCTCAGGATGTAACTCTTAGGCACCCCACAGCTATAGGAGTAGTTCATCTTTCAGGCACACAGGCTCATAATTGGAGCCATCAGTATCAAGGGCTCATCGTTGGGCCATCTATCTTTATTAGTCTTTGCTATTGCACTTGGGGGATTGTTGTTGTTCCATTGGGGAATGTGATAGAACTCCCCTGGTCAGGAACTCATCACTCTCTCATTTGTCGTTTCCAACTGAAACCACTATGAAAATATCCAAACCTTTCTATGTACCCTGTAGAACTCCCTCTGAACTGTGTGCCCCCCACCAATGACACCCTACACAAGTGTTCTTCCCCCACCATAGTTGAACCTCTCTGTATTCCAAAGCTTCTTCAAAAGGGAAGCCCAATATATTGCAAGGTTCCCTTAATAGAAAAATGGAATATAGTGATGGGTTTAAAGGTTAGACATAGAATACATAGAAATTTAGAAAAATTAAATAAAGGAAAAATAAATTGGGGTAACAAAAAAATGAAAAAAAAGAAAAAGCTTTGTTTTTGAAATTTTGCCTTTCATCACTGCTACAGGTGTTGCCCTGTATGTACAGTGGCAAGGCAGTTTCTTCCATTTCTTCCTCAGTGTCTACCTCCTTTCTTTCTTTCTTTTTTCATGATTATTATGTTTCTCTTGACATAAGTTTTAGATCACAGTAAATCACATATACAATATATGGTACTCCCACATATCCAACATCAAACACTTTGTCCCTTCCCCAACAGTGATCTTTTTACATGTTCATATTGTATTTGCTGCAGCTAATGTACAGATATTGAAACAATAGCTTTCAAGTATGGTTCCATTGGGTTTACATTATGGTTTATATTTTAGACTATACAATTTTCTAAATTTTTAGTTATCTTATGTTTTAAATTTTGGTTTACACTTTAGCCTATAGACTTTTATACATTTTAGGTGTAATTTAACATGACCTATATCCATCATGGCATGATCTTGTGGAACACTTCCATTGCCTCACAGTTACCCTGATTCCATGTATTCAACACCTATTTCCTCCTTCCCTCAGGGTCCACCATGACAATCAATCTTCATTACCTGAGGGACCATTTTCAGAGATACTTGCAAAAATGCTGAGGGCTTGACATACTTGACTGCACTAACCCATTGGGAGCCACCAATTCTCTCAAGAGATACAATTCTCTCTGTTTGAGAACATCAGTCCTCCCCGGGATGTGGGTATACCTTCGCTCTCATTGTGTGGGTCTCCACCCAATGATATAATCCACTATGACAAAATGAGCAATCACACACTCCACAGAAGCTTGTCTTGTGTCAGATGACACCCCCCCCCCCAAGCATCCCACACAGGCAACTTTCCATATTACATTCTTTAAAGAGTTTTCTCTGCACCACAATTTCAAACACATACCTGACAATCTTTCATGAGCAAATGTTCCCCCCACCCTCTCCACAATTTCTTGGGCAATCTGACCCATCCTACCATCCCTAACACCCCTAAAGCCCATGCAGCCGCACCCAAAGTTATCCCTATGCCCCCATTTTATCTCTTCCCTGTACAAATACTTACCTACAGCTGATCATAGATTTCAACCAAGTAGCTGTCAGCTCACAACCTTCCACTACCCTCCAACTACCTTCAAGTTTATCATCCAGTCTCTAGATGTCTGAGACAGCTTGGTTTACTTATTTCATATCAGAGAGGTCATGTTGTATTTGTTCTTCAATGCTTGGGTTGTTTCACTCAACATAAGGTTCTCAAGATTCATCCATGTTATCACATGTGTTTATACTGCCTTTGTTCTTATAGTTGAGTACTATTCCATTGTATATATATACCACATTTTATTTATCCATTCATCTGTTGATGGGCATTTGGGTTGATTCCAACTTTTGGCAATAGTGAATAGTGCTGCTATGAACACTGGTGTGCATATATCAGTTTGTGTCCTTGTTTTCGGATCTTCTGAATATATACCGAGCAGTGGAATTGCTGGGTCATATAGAAAATCTATAGCTAGTTTTTTGAGAAACTGCCAAACTGTCCTCCAGAATGGCTGGATTCTTCTGCATTCCCACCAGCAGTGGATGCGTGTTCCCACTCCTCCACATCCTCTCCAACAATTATAGTCCTCTGATTTTTTGATAGCTGCCAGTCTTATGGGAGTAAGATGGTATCTCGTTGTTTTGATTGCATTTCCCTAATAGCTAGCCATTTTGAGCATTTTTTATGTGTTTTTTTGCTGTTTGTATATCACCTTTGGAGAAGTGTCTGTTCCAACCTTTTTCCCATTTTTAAAATGAGCTGTTTGTCTGTTTATTTTCAAGATATAGGCGATCTTTTTATATGCAAGATATAAGTCTCCTATAGATATATGGTTACCAAATATTTTCTTCCATTGTGTAGGCTCTCTTTTCACTTTCTTGACAATCACCTTTGAGGTGCACAAGGCTTTAATTTTGAGGAAGTCACATTTATCTATTTGTTCTTTTGCTGCTCATGCTTTTGGTGTGAAGTTCATGAAGCCATTTCCTATTACAAGGTCCTGTAGCTGCTTCCCTACTTTGCTTTCCAAAGTCTTTATGGTCTTGGCCCTTATATTTAGGTCTTTGTTCTATCCTGAGTTGATTTTTGTATAAGGTTGTTAGTTGGTAAACCTCTTTCATTCTTTTACATATGGATATCAAGTTCTCCAGGCACCATTTGTTGAAGAGGCCATTCTCTCCCAGTTGAGAGGGTTTGGTGGCCTTGTCAAATACCACTTGGCTGTATATATGAGAATCTATATCAGAACTCTCAGTTCGGTTCCATTGGTCACTGTGTCTATCCTTGTGCCAATACCACGTCATTTTCACTACTGTAGCTTTGTAGTATGTTTTGAAGTCAGGAATTGTGATTCCTCCAATTTCGTTTTTCTTTTTCAATATGTGTTTGGTTATTCGAGGCCTCTTTCCTTTCCAAATAAATTTCATATTTAGTTTCTCTAGTTCATTAAAGAATGATGTGTTGATTTTTATTGGAATTGTATTGAATGTGTAGATCAGTTTTGATATGATAGACATCTTAATAATATTTAGTCTTCCTACCCATGAACACGGAATATTCTTCCTTTATTTAGGTCTTCTTTGATTTCCTTGAACAGTGTTGTGTAGTTTTCTGTGTATGTCTTTTACATTTTCAGTTAAATTTATTCCTAGGTATTTGATTTTTTTATTTACTATTTTGAATGGTGTTTGATTCCTGATTTCCTCCTCAGTTTGCTCATTATTGGCGTACAGAAATGCTACTGATTTTTGTGCATTTATCTTGTAACCTGTGTCTTTACTGAACTCATTTATAAGTTCTAGAAGCTTTGTTGTAGACTTCTCAGGGTTTTCTACGTATAGGATCATATCATCTGCAAATAGTGAAATTTTGAATTCTTCCTTTCCTATGTGGATGTGTTTTATGTCTGGTTCTTGCCTCAGTGTTTGAGCAAGTACTTCTAAGACTTTGTTAAATAGGAGGGGTGATAGTGGGCATCCTTGTGTTTTTCCTGATCTTAGGGGAAATGATTTTAGGATTTCAACATTATAAATGGTTTTAGCTGTGGGTTTTTCATATATACTCTTTATCATATTCAGAAAGTTTCCTTCTATTCCAATCTTTTGCCATGTTTTTATCAAAAAGTGTGCTGTATTTTGTCAAATGCTTTTTCTGCATCTATAGATATGATCATGTGATTTTTTTTCCTTCAATCTTTTTATGTGGTGTATTATGTCAATTGGTTTTGTTATGCTGTACCATCCTTGCATACCAGGAATGAAAACCACTTGTTCATTGTGTATAATTTGTTTAATGTGTTGTTGAATACGATTAGCAAGTATTTTGTTGAGGATTTTCGCATCAAAGTTCATTAGAGAGATTAGTCTTTAATATTCCTTTCTTGTGTGGTGTCTTTGTTTGACTTTGGTACTTGAGTAATGTTGGGGAGGAGGCGGACTTGGCCCAGTAGTTAGGGCATCTGTCTACCACATGGGAGGTCTGCCGTTCAAACCCTGGACCTCCTTGACCAGTGTGCAGCTGGCCCATGCACAACGCTGATGCATGCAAGGAGTGCCCTGCCACGCAGGGGTGTCCGCCACATAGGGGAGCCCCACGCTCCAGGAGTGCACTCCGTAAGGAGAGCCGCCCAGCGCAAAAGAAATTTCAGGCTGCCCAGGAATGGCGCAGCACACACAGAGAACTGATGAAGCAAGATGACGCAACTTAAAGAGACACAGATTACTGACAACAACAGAAGCGGACAAAAAAAGAACACACAGCAAATGGACACAAAGAACAGACAACTGAGGGCGGGGAAAGGGGAGAGAAAGAAATAAAAAAAATAAATCTTTAAAAAAAATAGAGTAATGTTGGCATCATAGAATGAGTTAGGCAATGTTCCTTTTGTTTCAATTTTTGGAAGAGTTTAACCAAGATTGGTGTTAGTTCTTTCCGGAATGTTTTGTAGAATTCACCTGTGAAGCCATCTGGTCAAGGGCTCTTTTTATTTGGGAGGTTTTATTTTTATTTTTTTTCAGTGTGCTCTTTTTTTGTCTTTATTTATTTTTTAATATTATATTAAAAAATATGAGGTCCCCATATACCCCCCACCTCCCTCACCCCCCTCTTCCCCCATAGCAATAATCTCCTACATCATCATGAGATATTCATTGCATTTGGTGAATACATCTCTGAGCACCACTGTACATCATGGTCAATGGTCCACATCATAGCCCACACTCTCCCACGTTCCACCCAGTGGGCCATGGGAGGACATACAATGTCCGGTAACTGTCCCTGCAGCAGCACCCAGGACAATTCCAAGTCCAAAAACGCCTCCACATCTCATCTCTTCCTCCCATTCCTCACCCCCAGCTGCCACCATGGCCACTTTCTCCACACCAATGCCACATTTTCTTTGAATACTAATCATTATAGGTCATGAATAGAATATCAGTAAGTCCACTCTAATCCATATTCTATTCTTCCATCCTGTGGACCTTGGAATGGTTGTGTCCACCCACATCTATATCAAGAGGGGCTTTAGATTCCACATGGATGCTGGATGCAATCCTCCTGCTTTCAGTTGTAGGCACTCTTGGCTCTATAGTGTGGTGGTTGTCTATCTTCAACTCCATGTTAGCTGAATGGGGTAAGTCCAATAAACCAGAGTGTAGGAATTGAAGTCTGTTGAGGCTCAGGGCCTGGCTATCATATGGTCAGTCCAAAGATTCAGGTCCCCTGGGTATATATTAAACCCCAGCACCAACTACAGTTCTGGTAAAAGTAACAGGAGAGGCTTGTGGAAAGAGATCACATCTGAGTCCAGCTCCATCACACAGAAACACCAACTCCAAAGAAGGGCCAACTGACATGGCACTGAACTCCATCTGCCATATACATAGAACCTGTGGGGCTCTGTAGCCCTCAGAAGAACCAATAGCCAGGGTGGTATGTACTTTATCTGTCTCTGGGACTCTGCTGAGGTGTGCATAAGGACAACCCCTCTGATAGCCTATTTGGGAGGCTTTTAATGACTGATTCTATCTCTTTACTTGTGATTGGTTTGTTGAGATCATCACCTTCTTCTTTTGTCAATTTAGGCTGCTTATGTGCTTCTAGGAATTTGTCCATTTCCTCTAAATGGTTGTTTTTGTTGGAATATAGGTTTTTTTTTAATATCATTATATGATAGTCTTTATTTCTGTGGGGTCAGTGGTGATATCTCCTTTCTCCTTTCTTATTTTGTGTATTTGCATCTTCTCTCTTTTTTTCTTTTTTAATTTGACTAAGGGTTTGTCAATTGTATTGATCTTCTCAAAGAACCAGCTCTTGGTTTTGTTTATTTTTTTAAGTGCTTTCTTATTTTCTGTTTTGTTTAGTTCTGCTCTGATCTTTGTTATTTCTTTCTTTCTTTTTCATTTGGTGTTAGTTTGTTGTTTTTTAAATAATCCCTCCTAGTGTGCAATTAGTTCTTCCACTTTAGCTCTTTCTTCTTTTTTGATGTATGAATTTATGGCTGTAAATTTTCCTCTCAGTACTGCTTTTGCTGCATTCCATAAGTTTGGATATGCTGTGTTATCATTTTCATTAGTTTCAAGGTAGTTATTAATTTCTTTTGAGTTTTCTTCCTTTACCCATTGTTTTTCTAAGAGTGTGTTGTTTAACTTCCAAATCTTGGTGCCAAATCTGGATTCTGGCCCTTGCAGATTTCCAGTTTCATTCCACTGTGGTCAGAGAAATTATTTTGTATGATTTCTATCTTTCTGAATTCATTGAGACATTTTCTGTGGCCTAGCATATGGTCTATCTTAGAGAATGATCCGTGTGCTCTTGAGAAGAATGTACACCCTGCTGTATTTGGTTGCAATGTTCTGTATATGTGTATTAGGTCCAGCTCCTCTAATATATTGTTCAAAGTGTTTGTTTCTTTATGGATTCTCTTTTGAGATGTTCTGTCCAAAGTTGATAGTGGTGTATTAAAGTCCCCCACTATAATTGTAGAGGCATCTAGTCCTTCACTTTATCTTTCCAGTGTTTGCCTCATGTATTTGGAGGCACCTTGTTAGAAGCATAAATGTTTATGATTGTTCTTTCTTCTTGAAAAATTATCCTTTCTCTAATATGCAGTGTCCATCTTTGTCTCTCACAATTGTTTTGCATTTAAAGTCAATTTTATCTGATATTTATACAGCTATTCTTGACATTTTTTTTCATTATTGTTTTCTTGTAAGATTGTTTTGCAGCCATTCACTTTCAACCTCCTTGAATCCCTGGGTCTAAGATGTGTTTCTTACAGACAGCATCTAGATGGATCATATTTCCTTATCCAATCTTCCAGTCTGAGTCTCTTGACAGGTGAGTTCAATCCATTGACATTCAGTGTTATTACTTCCAAGGAATTACTTACATTAGCCATATATTCTTTGGATTTGTGTTTGTCATGTTCTGTTTGATTTTCTTTTTCTGTTTTTGTTTTTTTAGTTGCTCTTACACTCTGCTCCCACTCTCTCTCTTGTCTTTTTCTTTCTTCCTGTAGAACTCCCTTTAGTATTTCTTGAAGGGCAGGATTCTTGTTGGCATACTCTCTTAGTTTCTCTTTATCTGTGAATATTTAGAACTCTCCATCATTTTTGAAAGCTAACTTTGCTGGATAAAGTATTCTCAGTTGGAATTTTTTTTCTTTTTGTACCTTGACTATGTCATATCACTGTCTTCTTGCCTCCATGGTTTCAGATGATAAATCAGCACTTAATCTTATGGATCCTCCTTGTATGTGATGCTTCTCTTTTCTCTTGCTTTTAGTATTTTCTCTTTGTCTTGAGCATTGGATAACTTGACAAGTATATATCTTACGGTAGGCTTTTTGGGATTTATGCTGTTTGGGGTGCATTGTGCTTCCAGGACATGTACATCCATCTCCCTCAATAGGTTTGGAAAGTTTTCAGCCATTATTTGCTCCAACACCTTTTCTGTCCCCTTTCTCTTCTCTTCTCCTTTTGGGATGCCCATAATATGTATGTTTCCACATTTTACATTGTCTCTCAGGTCCCTAAGCCTCTGCTGGATTTTTTCTATCCTTTTATCCACCAGTTCTACTATCTGTTTGATTTCAGATGTACCGTCTTTCACATCACTTAATCTCTCCTCTGCCTCTTCGAGTCTGCTGTTATTTGCTGAGAGCGTATTTTTGTTTTCTTGAATTTTTATGTTCATCACCATCATATCCATTATCTTTTTGGTATGATTGCAATTTCTTCTGTATTCTCTCCAATTGCTTTCTTTATATTCTTAATCTCTGCCTTTACCTCATCAAATTGTTCCCCAATATATGTTTTGAAATCTTCAATTACTTGTG
Source organism: Dasypus novemcinctus (assembly GCF_030445035.2). NCBI lineage: Eukaryota > Metazoa > Chordata > Mammalia > Cingulata > Dasypodidae > Dasypus > Dasypus novemcinctus. Next base: position 117,481,358 of record NC_080704.1, on the reverse strand, counting down.
CTCTGCTCCTCTTCCTGGTTTTCAGTTTGTTCATTGGATTGGGGCATGTTTTCCTGATTATTGGTTTGGTTTGTAGTTTTTTGTTGCTGTCTGGTAATCATTTTATCTTGACGGGTTTAGTCAGTTGCTTAGCTTCTTTTCTAGTTTGGAGTTTAATTAGTTGTTGTTTTTTCTTGCATGTTATTTTTCTCTTTGTCACTTTGTTCTTCTTATTCTATTTCCTTGTTGTTGGCAAAGTTCACTTGAAGGAATATATTAGCACCAGAGAAAGCAAAATTATTAAGAAAAGAAAACAAATAATGGTGGTATTGATAGTAAATATTAACAGAGGAACCATGTGAGATATAGGAGAATGGATATTAGATTTATGTAAATTATGTAGAGTTATAACAGTAAGAAAAGTAGAGTACGTAAAATGAGATGTTAATCTGAATATGGGGAGGAATACACTGTGAATTAAAAGGCCTGTTTGTTCAGGAGAGAGGGGAAGAGAAAAGAGAGGACAATAATATAAAGAGTGAATATAAGGAAGGAAACAGAACAAAGGTATTAGTAATAAAAAAGTCAGAAAAATAGGGGGTCAAACAGAGAGGTGTAATGTAAGAGAAACAATAAATGATGGAGGATAGAAAGATGTAGAGGAAAGGGAATAGTGTTGGTGACCAAAACCAATACACACAGAAAAGAGTAAATGAAGGATGAGGAAATACAGCACATGTGAAGCTTTCCCTGCAGCACCTAATGTAAAAACTTAAAAAAAGTAGAGAAAGAAAGAGAAGAAAAAAATGGGGAAAAAAAGGTGGGGAAGTAAGCAGGGAAAAGAAAAAGAGAAAGAAAGAAAAAAGAAAAAAGAAAGTAAAAAGGTTCTTGGGGGGATAAAGAGGAAGGAAAAACAAGGAAAAACCATCCAAATATTAGGGAATGTTTCAAGCAAGGAATCCTTATCTAGTTTAACAAAACGCTTAGGGATCTGACATTCCCCCTTTTCTCCCTTGTTCACATCCCTCTCTCCCAGGCAACAGGAAAGCTGCCTGAGAGGTCCAGTAGGAAATTCAAGTGTGTCCTTGTTGAATCAGCTCCATATAGAAAACAATGACTCTTAATTTCCAGAGAGAGTACCCACACCTCACCAGGAACCCCAAGTATGCCACTGGAGACTTCGAACATACCTCCTACAGTCCCTCTCCTTTAAGGTGTGCTATAAGAAGGCTAGTTGATTTTCTGACTCCACCTTCTCCCAGGTCAACTTTCCTATCCCAGGGTGTTTAGGTGAATTTGGCTTTCTCAGCAGATTTGCAACTCCTCTCTTCCCAGACTCTCCCCAAGCCAGCCGGTATGCTCCTCCAAGTGCAAAAAAAGAAAAAAAGAAAAAAAGGGAGGAGGGAACACCAGAAAATCAAACCCACACTAGCCAGGCCACCTCTACTGCACTCAACACTGAATCCCTCCCACCAATGGAGTCAGTCCAAAACAGGAGGGCTAAGGCAATCCCGGACCTCTGGTATCACTGGATTTGGGAAAGGGAAGTCTGGGATGCTGCAGACCCAGGGCATGAAGGTCCATGGAACATGGGCTATGGGGGTTCAGGGGACACTGACCTGGGGACCATGCATCTGGGGACCATGGGACCCAGGAACACCACCGCATAACTGACAGTTCTCAGGAAACACATGGCTGCCAGCCCCAGGGGGAAGGGTCCCACCAGTCCACAGGTTCCAACCTCTGTAGTTGTAAGCTGCAATTCTACCTTTAGCAAGCACTACCTCTGCCACTCTCTCTGCAAATCGATGTCCACACACCCTCTGCCCTGCAAGCCCCCAAGATAGCCTGCTCTGGCAAGAGTCCAACCCCACTCTGTAGGCACTCTTGATTCCCTGGTGTGGTGGTTGACCATCTTCAATTCCCTGTTAGTTCACCTCGGTAACTCCAATGAACCAGAGGGTAGGAGTTGAAGCTCTCCTGAGGCTCAGTTTCCAGCTGGAACATTGGCAGTCCAGAGATTCAAGTACCCTGAGTATACACCATCCCTAGTGCCAACCACAGGTTCAGTAAAAGTAACAGAAGAGGCATGTGTAGAAAGGTCACATCTGAGTCTAGCTCCATCAGACTCAGCAGCACAAATTCCAAGTAGGGACCTCTGATATGGCAGAGGACTCAAAATCCATCTTCCATGACTATATACTCTGTGGGTCTCTGTAGCCTTCAGGAGAACCAGTATATAGGGTTATATCTACCTTGGATTTTTCTGGGGGGCTGCTGAGGTGTGCATAAGTGTAACCCCTCTAATGATCTCCCAACTGTTTTTGAAAACTCTTAGTGATATAAACTCATTTGTCTTTGCCATTTCCCCCTTTTATTCAAGGTCAAAAAGCAGTTTTTAACACATGACCCTACATATAGGCTGAGATATTCTGCTGGTCTCACTTGACCCTTTTGTTCAAGGTCTCTTTCTAGTTGCATTACCAGCTAGTGGTTGGTAGTAATCCCTTGGTGCCAGGGAGGTTCATCCCTGGGAGTCATGTCCCACACTGGGGGGAAGGTAAGGCATTTATTTGGTGAGTTTGGCTTCAAGAATGGTCACATTTGAGCAACATGGAGGCTCTCAGGCAGTAACTTTTAGGCACCTGGCAGCTCTAGGCCTAGTGCACATTTCATGCGCACAGGGTTAAAAGCATAGCCATCAGTATCAAGGGCTCATTATTGAATGATCTTCCTTTTTGGTCTTTGTCATTGCACTTGGGGAATTGTTGTTCCCTTGGGGAATGTGACAGAGCTCCCCTGGGTAGGAACTCAGCACTCCCTCAGTTGAGATTTGTAACTGTAACTACTATGAAAATACACAACATATGTCAGAACATTTGTATGTCCCCTATATACATGCCCTGGGGAACTCCCACCCATGTACCCCCCATCAATAACACCCCATGCCAGTGTTCCTTCCCTTCCATAGTTGAACCTCTCTGTGGCCCAAAACCCCTTCAACAATGAAACCTAATATATTGCCCAATTCAATTAATAGGAAATTGAAATATAGTGATGGGTTTAAAGTTTAGAGATAGAATACATACTAATCTAGAAATACTAAAATAAAATAAAAATAAATTGGTGTATCAATAAAATAAAAATATTATACAGCTTTGTTTTTAACATTTTGCCTTTCCTCCCTGTAATAGGTATTGTACTGTATGTACAGTGGCAAGGTACTTTCTTTCATTTTTTCCCCAGTGTCTACATTCTTTCTTTTTTTTTTTCTTCTAATTTTTAGTGTTGTCTTCAAAAAATTTTAGAACACAGTAATTCACATATACAATATAGGGGACTCCCATATACCCAACATCAAACCCTTTTCTCCTTTCCCCAGGCATCATCTTTTTACATGTTCATGTTATATTTGCTGCAGCTGATGTACAGATTTTGAAATATAGCTATCAATCATTGTTCCATTTTGGTTTACAGTACGGTTTATATTTCAGACTGTACACATTTTAAAATTTTTAGTTTTCTTACACTTTACATCATTGTTTACAGTTTAGCTTATAGTCTTTTACACAATTTTGATGTAAGTTAACATGTCCTATATCCATCATTACATGATCTGGTGGAGTACTTCAATTGCCCCCCAGTTGCCCTGATTTGATCTATTCTATACCTCTCACCCCCTCCCCTCAGGGCCCACAGTGACAATCAATCTTCACTACTGGAGGGACGAGATTTACAGATACTTGCAACAATGCTGAGGGCTTGACATATTAGACTGCCCTAACTGATAAAGAGACCCAGAGTCTCTTGAAAGACACAATTCCCACTGTTTGAGACCATCATGTCTCCCAAGGACGTGCGTACACCTTCACACTCATTGTATGGGTCTCCACCCAATGATATAACACACTATGGCAAAATGAGCGCTCACACACTCCCTAAAAGCTTGCCCCTGAACCAGATGCCCCTCCTGAAGCACTTTAAACAAGTAACCCTTCCGTATTTCATTTTCTAAAGAGTTTTCTCAACATTATACTTTCAACTACATTCCTGACTGCCTCCCATATTTAACTGTTCCCCCCATTCCTCCCCCAAATTCATTGGGTCATCTGACCCATCCTCCTAACCCTAGTCCCCCTCACACCTGCAAAGCCTCACCCAAAGATATCCCTATGTCCCAATCTTATCACTTCCCTGTACAAATACTTACCTCCACCTTATCATAGATTTCATCCATGTAGGCATCAGCTCACAAATTTCCTCTCCACCCCAAATTCTTTAAGCCTATCTACCAGTCTCTAGCTCTCTGAGGCAGGTTGGCTTACTTGTTTCATATCAGAGAGGTCATGTAGTATTTGTCCTTCAATTCCTGGCTTACTTCACTCAACTTAAGGTCTTCAATCTTCATCCATGTTATCATATGTGTTTGTACTGTATTCATTCTTATAGCTGAGTAGTATCCACTGAATGTATATACCACATTTTATTTATCCATTCATCTGTTGATGGGACCTTTAGATGAGTCCAACTTTTGGCAATAGTGAATAATGCTGCTATGAACATTGGTGTGTATATATCAGTTGTGTTCTTATTTTAAATTCTTCTGGGAATATACTTAGCAATGGATTTGCTCAGCCATATGGCAAATCTATAGCTAAATTTTTGAGAAACTGCCAAACTGTCCTCCAGAATGACTGGATCCTTATGCATTCCCACCAGCAGTGGATGAGTGTTCCCATTCCTCCACATCCTCTCCAACACTTGTAGTCTTCTGTTTTTTTGATAGCTGCCAGTCTTATGGGAGTGAGATGGTATCTCATTGTCCTTTTATTTTTTATTTTTATTTTTAAAATATTTACTTTATTTATTTCTCTCCCCTTCCCCTACCCTCTTCCACTTGTCTGTTCTCTGTGTCCACTTGTTGTGTGTCCTTTGTCTGCTTCTGTCGTTGTCAGCAGCATGGGAATCTGTTTCTCTTTGTTGCATCATCTTGCTGCACCAGCTCTCCATGTGCATGGTGCCATTCCTGGGCAGGCTGCACTTTCTTTCGCACTGGGTGGCTCTCCCTACAGGGCACACTCCTTGCGCATGGGGCTCCCCTACATGGGGGCACCCCTGCATGGCAGGGCACTCCTTGCACGCATAAGCACTGTGTGTGGGCCAGCTCCACATGGGTCACGGAGGCCTGGGGTTTGAACCGTGAACCTCCCATGTGGTAGACAGATGCCCTATCCATTGGCATTATCCTTTTAAATTGCATTTCCCTAATTGCTAATGATTTTGAGTACTTTTCATGTGGTTTTTGACCATTTGTATTTCTTCTTTGGAGAAGCATCTGTTCAAATCTTTTTCCCATTTTTTAAATGGGTTGTTTGTCTTTTTCTTTTTGTGATATAGGAGTTCCTTATATATGCAAGATATAAGCCTCCTATCAGATATATCATTACTAAATATTTTCTCCCATTGGTAGGCCCTCTTTTCATGTTCTTGACAAACTGCTTTGACATGCAAAAGGTTTTAATTTTGAGGAAGTCCCATTTATCTATTTGTTCTTTTGCTGCTCATGCTTTGGGTGTGAAGATCATGAAGACATTTCCTATTACAAGCTCCTATAAATGCTTCCCTACATTGTTTTCCAAGGTCTTTAAGGTCGTGGCTCTTATATTTAGGTCTTTTATCCATCTTGAGTTGATTTTTGTATAAGGTATGAGATGGTAATCTTCTTTCATTCTTTTCCATATGGATATCCAATTCTCTAGGCACCATTTTTTGAAGAGGCAATTCTCTCCCTGTTGAGAGGGTTTGGTGGCCTCATTGAATATCATATGACTGTATATATAAGGATCTATATCTGTACTCTCAATTCAGTTTCATTGGTCGGTGTGTCTATCCTTGTGCCAATACCATGCCATTTTCATTACTGTAGCTTTGTAGTATGTTTTGAAGTCAGGTATTCCTCCAATTACATTTTTGTTTTTCAATGTCTTTGGCAATTTGAGTCCACATTCCTTTCTAAATAATTTTAATAGTTAGTTTTTCTACTTCATTAAAAAATGCTGTGTTGATTTTTATTGGGATTGTAGTGAATGTGTAGATCAGTTTTGGTAGGATAGACATCTTAATAATATTTAGTCTTCCTATCCATGAACAGGGAATATTCTTCCATTTATTTAGGTCTTCCTTGATTTCCTTGAACAGTGTTGTGTAGTTTTCTGTGTTTAAGACTATTACATCTTTAGTTTAATTTATTTCTAGGTATTTGAATTTTAATTTACTATTGTAAATGGTTACTGTTTCCTGATTTCCTCCTCAGATTGCTCATCATTGGTACACAGAAATGCTACTGATCTTTGTGCTTTGATCTTCTATCCTGTGACTTTACAGAACCCATTTATAAGTTCTAGAAGCTTTGTTGTAGACTTCTCAGGGCTTTCTATGTATAGGATCATGTCATCTGCAAATAGTGAAATTTTGATTCTTCTTTTGCTATTTGGATCCCTTTTATATCTGATTCTTGCCTCAGTGCTCAAACAAATACTTCTAACACAATGTTAAATACAAGGGGTGATAGGCATCCTTGTCTTTTTCCTGTTCTTAGGGGGAAAGATTTTAGGATTTCACCATTGTAAATGATGTTAGCTGTGGGTTTTTCATATAAACTCTTTATAATGTTCAGAAAGTTTCCTTCTATTCTGATCTTTTGCTGTGTTTTTATCAAAAAAGTGTGCTGTATTTTGTTCAAATGCTTTTTCTGCATCTATAGATATGATCATGTGATTTTTTTCCTTCAATCTGTTTATGTGGTGTATTATGTTAACTGATTTTCTTATGTTGTACCATCCTTGCATACCAGGAATGAAACCCAATTGGTCGTGGTGTTTAATTCATTTAATGTGTTGTTGAATACAATTAGCAAGTATTTTGTTCAGGATTTTTGCATCTAGTTTCATTAGAGAGATTGGTCTGTAAGTTTCTTTTCTTGTGGTGTCTTTATATGGCCTTTGTATTAGGGTAATGCTGGCATCATAGAGTTAGTTAGGCAATGTTCCTTCTATTTCAATTTTTTGGAAGAGATTAAGCAAGATTGGTGTTAGTTCTTTCCAGAATGTTTCATAGAATTCACCCGTGAAGCCATTTGGCCCTTGGCTCTTCTTTGTTGGGAGGTTTTTAATAACTGATTCTATCTCTTTAATTGTGATTGATTTGTTGAGATTATCAATTTCTTCTTTCTTCAATGTAGGCTATTTATGTGTTTCTAGGAATTTGTCCTTTTCTGGTAAATTGTCTTTCTTGTTGGAATATAGTTTTTCAAAGTATCCTCTTATAGTAGTTTTAATTTCAGTGAAATCAGTGGAGATGTCCCCTTTCTCATTTCTTTTTTTTTAAGACTTATTTTTTAAAATTTATTTCTCTCCCCTCCCCCCCCCACCCTGGTTGTCTGTTCTCTGTGTCTATTTGCTGTGTCTTCTTTGTCCTCTTCTGTTCTTGTCAGCGGCATGGAAATCTGTGTTTCTTTTTGTTGCATCATCTTGTGTCATCTCTCCATGTGTGCGGCACCATTTCTGGGCAGGCTGCACTTTCTTTCACGTTGGGCGGCTCTCCTTATGGGGCACACTCCTTGTGCAGGGGGCTCTGCTACGTGGGGGACACCCCTGCGTGGCATGGCACTCCATGTGCGCATTAGCACTGTGCATGGGCCAGCTCCACATGGGTCAAGGAGGCCTGGGGTTTGAACCACAGACCTCCCATGTGGTAGACGGACACCCTAACCACTGTGCCAAGTCTGCTGCCCCCTTTCTCATTTCTTATTTTGTGTATTTTCATCTTTTCTCTTTTTTTCTTTGTAAGCCTAGCTAAAGATTTGTCAATTTTATTGATCCTCTCAAAGAACCAGCTCTTTGTTTTATATATATTTTTTGAGCAATTTCTTATTTTCTATTTCATTTAGTCCTGCTCTGATCTTTGTTATTTCTTTCTTCTTTCTTTGAGGTTACATTTTTTTTTTTACTAATTCCTCCAATTGTGCAGTTAGTTCTTCAATTTTAGCTCTTACTTCTTCTTTGATGTATGAATTTATGGCTATGGATTTCCCTCTCAGTGCAGCTTTTGCTGCATCCCATAAGTTTTGATATGTTTTGTTATCATTTTCATGCGTTTCAAGGTAATTATTGATTTCTATTGAGATTTCCTCCTTGACCCACTGTTTTTCTAAGAGTGTGTTGTTTATCTTCCGTTTCTTGGTGCCAAATCTGAGTCTCTATCACTTGCAGATTTCCAGCTTAATTCCACTGTGGTCAGAGAAATTTTTTGCATGATTTCAAACTTTCTGAATTCATTGAGTCTTTCTTTGTGGCCTAGCATGTGGTCTATCTTAGAGACTGATCCATGTACACTTGAGGAAAATGTATGACCTGCTATATTTGGTTGTACTGTCCTGTATATGTCTACTATGTCCATATCCTCTAATATATAGTTCAAAGTCTTTGTTTCTTTGTTGATTCTCTTTTGAAGTGTTCTGTCCAATGGTGATAGTGGTGTGCCTAATTTCCCTACTATAATTGTATAGGCATCTATTCCTTCCCTTAGTTGCTCCGTGTTTGCCTCACATATTTGGAGGCACATGTGTTATGGGCATAAATGTTTATGATTCTTCTTTCTTCTTGAAATATTATCACTTTCACTGCTATGTAGTGTCCACCTTTGTCTCTCACAATTGTTTTACATTTAAAGTCTATTTTGACTGATAATAATGTAGCTACTCTTGCCCTTTTTGGTTATTATTTGTCTATAAGATTATTTTTCATCTATTCACTTTCAACCTCCTTGAATCCCTGGGTCTAAGATGTGTTTCTTGTAGACAGCATATAGATAGATCATATTTCCTTGTCCAATCTTCCAGTGAGTCTCTTAACAGGTAAATTTAATACATTGACATTCAGTGTTCTTAGTTTCCTTTTATTTATTTATTTTTTCAAGTTTTAATCTCATTATTTATTCATTAATTATTCCATTCATTCAATATTTATTAAGTCTCTACTTTATGACAAGTATAGAGACACAAGGAGCCTTCATGACCCTGTCTTCCTCACAATCCCATTTCCTACACCTCCTTAATCCTATCCTCATTTCAAGCACCCTGGAGGGTTTGTATTTTCCTCTGTTTCTTTAGTTGCCTTTTATTTTATTTTTTATTTTTATTTTTTCCAAATTCTACTCAATTTATTCATTTTTTAAAAAGATATTACATTAAAAAAATACGAGTTCCCCATTCGCCCCCACCACCCCCACTCCACCACTCCCCCCACAATAACACTCTCCCACATCATCATGTCACATCCATTGCGTCTGGTGAGTACATCTAAGGGCATCGCTGCACCCCATGTCCCATGTTCCACACCGTAGCCCACACTTTCCCATGTTCCATCCAGTGGGCCATGGGAGGACATACAACATCCCACAATTGTCCCTGGGGCATCACCCAGGACAACTCCAAGTCCTGAGAATGCTTCCACATGTCTTCTCTTCTTCCCATTCCCTGCACCCAGCAGCCACCATGTCCACTTTTTCCACATCAATGCCACATTTTCTCTATTATTAACCACAATAGTTCATGAATAGAATATCATTAAGTCGACTCTGATCCTTACTGTATTCCTCCTTCCTGTGGACCTTGGCTTGGTTGTGTCCATTCCACATCTATGTCAAGAGGGGGTTTAGATTCCACATGGATATTGGATGCAATCCTCCCGCCTTCAGTTGTAGGCACTCTAGGCTCCATGGTGTGGTGGTTGACATTCTTCACCTCTATGTTAGCTGAGTGGAGTAAGTCCAATAAATCAGAGTGTAGGAGCTGAAGTCTGTTGAGGTCAGAGCCTGGGTATCATATTGTCAGTCCAGAGATTCAAATCCCCTAGATATATCTTAAGCCCCAGCACCAACTACACTTCCAGTAAAGTAGCATGACAGTCTTGTGAAAAGAGATCCCATCTGAGTTCAGCTCCATCATGCAGAAACACCAGCTCCAAAGAAGGGCCAACTGGCGTGGCAGTAAACCCCATCTGCCATGACCATAGAAACTGTGGGTTTCTTTAGCCCTCAAAAGGACCAATATATGGGGTTGTATCTATTTTATCTGTCTCTGAGACTCTGCTCAGGTGTGCATAAGGGCAATCCTTCTGACAACCTCCAGACTCTTTTTCAGAAACTCATAGCCATATGAACTCATTTGTCTTTTCCATTTCCCCCTTATTTTAGGTCAAACAGCATTTTAAACTCCTGTTATTATATGTAGACAGGGATATTCTGCTGGTCTGTGTTGAGCCTTTAATTTAAGGTCATTTTCTAGTTACGTCATCAGCTGTTACTTGGTAGTGATCCCTCGGTGCCAGGGAGGCTCATCCCCGGGTGTCAAGTCCCATGCTGGGGGGAAGGCATTGTATTTACATGCTGAGTTTGGTTTCAAGACTGGCCACATTTCAGTAACATGGAGGCTGTCAGGAGGGAACTCTTAGGCACAGTGCTGCTCTAGGCCTTGTTCTTATTTCAGGTGTATAGGCTCACAAGCATAGTCATTACTATCAGGGGCTCACTGTTGGACCCTCATTCCTTCCTGGTCCTTGCCGTTGCACCTGGGGGACTACTGCTACTCCCCTAGGGACCACAACAGAGCACCCCCTCGGCCAGTAACCCAGTACCCCCCCCCCCAGGCTGTTGTTTTTAATTGTTTCCACTATGAGTATATCCAAACATTTCCATGCACCCTGGACACATATCTTGTATAACTCCCTGTCAACCATATGTCCCCTGTCAATAACATCCCATACCAGTATTCCTCTGCTGCCATTGTCGAACCACTCTGTGATCCAAAGCTTCATGAAAAGTGAAGCCCAATATAATGTCAGGTTTCCCTTACTAGTAAAATGGAATATAGCAATGAGTTTAAAGTTTAGCTATAGAATACATATTGATTTGGAAAAATTCTACATCCTATCTATTTCTTTCCTTTTTTCCTAATTATTGAGGTTCTCTTCACAAGAGTCTTAGATCACAGTAATTCATATATACAATATACAGTACTCCCACACATCCACCATAAAACCTTTTCCCTTCCACAGTGAAAATCTTTAAACTTACTCATATCATATTTACTGAAACTGATGTACAGATATTGAGACAATAGCTTTCAAACAAGGTGACATCTGTGTTTACATTGTGGTCCATACTTTAGGCTATACAGTTTTCTAAGTTTTTAAGTTATCCTATGTTTTACATTATGGTTTACATTATTAGTCTGTCGTCCCCTATGTGTTTTTGGTGTAATATTGCATGTTTTATATCCATCCTTGTGTACTCTTGTGAAACTCCTCACTTGCCCCCACATTACCTTGGTTCCATCCATTCAACATCCATTTTCCCCTCCCCTTGGGGCCCACAGTGACAGCCAATCTACGTTTCCCGAGGAGCCACGTCCAGAGATACTTGCAACAGTGTTCAGGGCCTGACTTGCTCAACTGCCCTAATGCCCTGGGAGCCACCCTTTCTCTCGAGAGATACAGTGCCCTCTATTTGATGGCATTAGTCCTCCCCAGGATGTGGGTCCACTCCCACTGTCACTAGTTGGATCTCTACCCAATGGTACAACCCACCCTGGCAAAATGAGCATTCAGACATTCCCCAGGAGTCCGTCCCCCATCAGTCCATCCCCTCCGAGCACCCTAAACAGGTAACCCTACTAATTATATTTTGATACGGTTTTCTCAGCATTTTACTCTCAACCAACACCTGACACTCTCCTATGTTCGTATGTTGCCCCTCCCTCCCTCCAATTTTTTGGGCAATATTACCCATCCGCCCTTCCCCAGTCCCCCTCAAACCCGCAAAGCCCCACCCAAAGGCAACCCCTTGCCCCCATTTTACCTCTTCTTTGTGCTAATACTTACCGCCAGCTCATCATAGATTCCACCCCTGCAGACGTCAGCTCACATCCTTCCTCCACCCCCCCGATTGCCTGTAAGCCTGTCTTCCACTCTCTAGCTCTCTGAGGCAGCTTGCTTATTTCATATCTTTGAGGTCATGTAGTATTCGTCCTTCAATGCCTGGGTTGCTTCACTTAACATAAGGTTCTCAAGATTCATCCATGTTATCACGTGTGTTTGTAGTGTATTTGTTCTTAGAGCTGAGTAGTATTCCATTGTGTGTATATACCACATTTTATTGATCCACTCATCTGTTGATGGGCATTTGGGTTGTTTCCAACTTTTGGCAATAGTGAACAATGCAGCTATGAACATTGGTGCGCATATATCGGTTTGTGTCCTTGTTTTCAGTTCTGCTGGGTATATACCCAGCAGCAGTGGTATTGCTGGGTCATATGGCAAATCCATGGTTAGTTTTTTGAGAAACTGACAAACTGTCCTCCAGAATGGTTGGACCCTTCTGCATTCCCATCAGCAGTGGATGAGTGTTCCCCTTTCTTCACATCCTTTCCAGCATTCGTATTCTTCTGTTTTATTCATAGCTGCCAATCTTATGGGAGTAAGATCATATCTCATTGTAGTTTTGATTTGCATTTCCCTGATAGCTAGAGATTTGGAGCATTTTTTCATGTGCTTTTTAGCCATTTGTATTTCTTCTTTGGAGAAGTGTCTGTCTAAATCTTTTTCCCATTTTTTAAATGGGTTGTTTTTCTTTTTATTTTCAAGATATAGGAGTTCTTTATATATGCAAGTTATAAGTCTCTTATCAGATATATGGTTGCCAAATATTTTCTCCCATTGTGTGGGTTCCATTTTTACTTTCTTGACAAACTCCTTTGAGGTGCAGAAGGCTTTAATTTTGAGGAAGTCCCATTTATGAATTTGTTCTTTTGCTGCTCATGCTTTTGGTGTGATATTCATGAAGTCATTTCTATTATAAGGTCTTGTAGATGTTTTCCTACACTGCTTTCCAAGATCTTTATGGTCTTGGCTCTTATATTTAGGTCTTTGATCCATCTTGAGTTGATCTTTGTATAAGGTGTGAGATGGTAATCCTCTTTCATTCTTGTACATATGGATATCCAGTTCTCCAGGCACCATTTGTTGAATAGGCCATTCTCTCCCGGTTGAGAGGGTTTGGTGGCTTTTTAGAATATTATATGGCTATATATATGAGGTTTTATATCAGAACTTTCAATTCGATTCCATTGGTCTGTGTGTCTCTCCTTATGCCAATACCATGCTGTTTTCACTACTGTAGCTTTGTAGTATGTTTTGAAGTCAGGTAGTGTGATTCCTCCAATTTCGTTTTTCTTTTTCAATATGTCTTTGGCTATTTGGGGCCTCTTTCCTTTCCAAATATATTTCATAGTTAGTTTTTCTAGTTCCTTAAAGAAGGCTGTGTTGATTTTTATTGGGATTGCATTGAATGTGTAGATTACTTTTGGTATGATATGCATCTTAATAGTATTTAGTCTTCCTAACCATGAACAGGAATATTCTTCCATTTATTTACATCTTCTTTGATTTCCTTGAACAGTCTTGTATAGTTCTCAGTGTATAAATTTTTTATATCTTTAGTTAAATTTATTCCTAAATACTTGATTTTTTAATTTACTATTGTAAATGGTATTTCTTTCTTGATTTCCTCCTGATCTTGCTCATTATTGGTGTACAGAAATGCTACTGATTTTTGTGCATTGATCTTATAACTTGCAACTTTCCTAAACTCATTTATGAGTTCTAGAAGCTTTGTTGTAGACCTCTCAGGGTTTTCTATGTGTAGGATCATGTCCTCTGCAAATAATGAAATTTGGACTCCTTCCTTTCCAGTTTGAATGCCTTCTATATCTGGTTCTTGCCTCAGTGCTCGAGCAAGTACTTCTAAGACAATGTTAAAAAGAAGGGGAGACAGTGGGGATCGTTGTCTTGTTCCTGACTTTAGAGGGAAGGATTTTAGGATTTCTCCATTGTAAACAATGTTGGCTGTAGGTTTTTCATATATACTCTTTATCATGTTTAAAAAATTTCCTTGTATTCCGATCTTTTGGAGTGTTTTTATCAAGAAAGGGTGCTGCATTTTGTCAAATGCTTTTTCTGCGTCTATAGATATAATCATGTGATTTTTTCCCTTCAATCTGTTTATATGGTTTATTACATTGATTGATTTTGTTACTTTGAACCATCCTTGCACACCTGGAATAAATCCCAATTGGTCATGGTGTATAATTCATTTAATGTGTTGTTGAATACGATTAGCAAGTATTTTGTTAAGTATTTTTGCATCTAGGTTCATTAGAGAAATTGTTCTATACTTTTCTTTTCTTGTGGTGGCTTTGGTACTAGGGTAATATTGGCATCATTGAAGGAGTTAGGCAATATTCCTTCTGTTTTGATTTTTTGGAATAATTTCAGGAGGACTTTTGTTAGTTCTTTCCAGAATGTTTTGTAGAATTCACCTTGAAGTCATCTGGCCCTGGGCTTATCTTAGTTGGGAGGTTTTTAATGACTGATTCTATCTGTTTACTCGTGATTGGTTTGTTGAGATCATCAATTTCTTCTTTCGTCAATATAGGCTGCTTATGTGTTTCTAGGAATTTGTCCATTTCCTCTGAATTGTCATTTTTGTTGGAATATAGTTTTTCAAAGTATCTTCTTATGATAGTCTTTTTTTCTGTGGGGTCAGTTGTGATATCTTTCTCCTTTCTTATTTTGTGTATTTGCATCTTCTCTCTTTTTTTCTTTGTTAGTCTCGCTAAAGGTTTGTCAATTTTGTTCATCTTCTCAAAAAACCAGCTCTTGGTCTTGTTTATATTTTCAAGTGCTTTCTTGTTTTCTATTTCATTTAGTTTTGCTCTTATCTTTGTTATTTCCTTCCTTCTTCTTCCTGTTGGATTACTTTGTTTTTTTTTCCTATTTACTCCAAATGTGCAGTTAGTTCTTCAAGTTTTACTCTTTCTTTTTTTTTTTGACATATGTATTTATGGCTATCAATTTCCCTCTCAGTACTGCTTTTGCTGCATCCCATAAATTTTGGTAAGTTGTGTTATCATTATCATTTGTTTCAAGGTAGTCATTGATTTCTTTTGAGATTTCCTCTTTGACCCACTGTTTTTCTAAGATTGTGCTGTTTAATTTTCAAACCATGGTGTGAAATCTGGGCCTCTGGCCCTTGCAAATTTCCAGCTTCACTCCACTGTGGTCAGAGATAGTATTTTGTAAGATTTTGATATTTCTGAATTCATTAAGCCTTTCTTTGTGGCCTAGCATATGGTCTATCTTGGAGAATGATCCATGTGCACTTGAGAAAAATGTATATCCTGCTGTGTTTGGGTGTAATGATCTGTATATGTCTATTAGATCCAGCTCCTCTAATACACTGTTCAAATATTTTGTTTCTTTAGTGATTCCCTTTTGAGATGTTCTGTCCAGAGTTGATAGTGGTGTATTAAATCCCCCAGTATAATTGTAGATGCATCTATTCTTTGACTAAGTTTTTCCAGCATTTGTCTCACGTATTTAGAGGCACCCTTGTTAGGAGCATAAATATTTATGTTTGTTCGATCTTCTTGACAGATTGTCCCTTTCACTAATATGTAGTATCCTTCTTTGTGTCTCACAATTGTTTTGCATTTAAAGTCTGTTTTTTCTGATACTAATATAGCTACTCCTGCCTTTTTTTGGTTATTGTTTGCTGTGTGATTGTTTTCCAACCATTCACTTTCAGCCTCCATGAGTCTCTGGGTCTAAGATGTGTCTCTTGCAGACAGCATATAGATGGGTCATATTTCCTTATCCAATGTCCCAGTCTGAATCTTTTGATAGGTGAATTTAATCCATTGACATTCAGTGTTATTACTTTCAATGAATTATTTATGTTAGCCATATATTGATTGGAGTTGTGTTTGTCATATTTTGTTTCTTTTTTTTCCCCTTCTCTTTTTTCTTTTTTGTTGCTCTTACACTCTCTTCCAACTCTACCTGTCCTGTTTTTTCCTTTCTTCCTGCAGAACTCCCTTTAGAATTTCTTGAAGGGGTGGTTTCTTGTTGGCATACTCTTTCAGTTTCTGTTTATCTGTGAATATTTTGAACTCTCCATCATTTTTGAATGCTAGTTTAGCTGGATAGAGTATTCTTGGTTGGAAATTTTTTTCTTTTGGTACCTTGAGTATATCATACCAATGTCTTCTTGCCTCCATGGTTTCAGATGAGAAATCAGCATTTAATCTTATGGAGCTTCCCTTGTATGTAATGGATTTCTTTTCTCTTGCTGCTTTTAGAATTTTCTCTTTGTCTTGAACATTGGATAATTTGACAAGTATATGTCTTCGGTTGGGCCTGTTGGGGTTTATGATGATTGGGTTGCACTGTGCTTCTTGGATATATACATCTGTCTCTTTCAGTAGATTTGGGAAGTTTTCAGCCATCATTTCCTGCAACACTCCTTCTGACCTCTTTCCCTTCTCTTCTCCTTCTGGGATGCCTATAATACGTATGTTTGAGGTTTTTGCATTGTCATTCAGGGCCCTATGTCTCAGCTGGATTTTTTCTATCTTTTTATCGATCAGTTCTACTATCTGTTTGATTTCCGATGTACTGTCTTCCACATCACTAATTCTCTGCTCTGCCTCTTCTAGTCTGCTGATATTTGCTGCAAGTGTATTTTTGATTTCTTTTTTTTTGGTGGTGTTCATTCCCATTATATGTGTTATCTTTTTGCGTATGTTTGCAATTTCCCCTCCAAGTGTTGTCTTCATGTTGTTAACCTCTTTCTTTACTTTATTAAATTTTTTGGTGATAAATGTTCTGAGATCTTTCATTACTTGTGCGAAGTTCTGCTCCCCTTCCTTATTTTTAGTTTGTTCATTGGATTCAGCCATGTTTTCCTGATTACTGGTTTGGTTTGTAGATTTTTGTTGCTGTCTGGTCATCATTTTATCTTGACGGGTTTAATCAGTTCCTTAGCTTCTTTGTCTAGTCTTAGGGATTAATTAGCTGTTGTTTTTGTGTAAGTGTTATATCTTCTCTTTGTCACTTTGTTCTTCTTATTTTAATTTCTTATTGTTGGTTGAGTTCACTTTGAAGGAAATTATTAAGGCCAGGGAAAGGCAATTGTGTAAGCAAGGAAAAAATATAAAGTAATATTGGTGATAAATGTTAACAGAGCAACAATATGAGATCTGGGAGGATGGATATTAGATTCATGTAAGTTATGTAGAGTTATAGCAGTAGGTAGAGTACCTAAAATGAGGTAGTCGACTGAATATGGGAGGAATATGGTATGAATTAAAAAGCTAGTGTTTTCATGAGAGAGAGAAAGAGAAGAGAAAGGCAATAGTTTCAAGAGTGGATAAAAGACAGAAAACAAAACAAAGGTATTAGAAATTAAGAGTTAGACACTTTGGGGATCAAAGAAAGGGAGGTGGAATATAGGAGAGACAGTAGATGATGGGGAATATCAAGATGTAGGGGAAAGGGGATAGTGTAGGTAGTCAAAATCAATTCACACAGAAATGAGGCAGTGGAGGATGAGGAAACCCAGCAAATGTGAGGTGTTCCCTGCAGCACCTATTGTATAATTAACATAAAATAAAATAAGAAGAAGATGAGGGACAAGAGAGAGAAAAAATAAAAAAGAGAAGAAAGGAAGAAAGAAAAAGGTGGTGGGTAAAGGGAGGGGAACAAGTAGGGAAAAGAAAAGAAAGATATAGAACAACCACAGCAGCAACAACAAAAATCCCCTCTAAATAACTGAAAAAAAAAAGAAGACTTTGGGGCATACGCTGGGAGAAAAGACTAGGAGATAATGCAATGTTAGCAATCAGGACATCAAAAAATAAAATAAAATAAAATAAATATAAAAACAAAGCAAAACAAAACAAAAAAGAAAAAACTCAAACTTTGAGGGCTAGGACATTCAAGGACCTCAGGTGGACCTCAGGGCATGATGGATTCAGGGATGGAAAGTCTGAGATATTGAAGACTCAAGAGGTGTGAGTCTCTGGGGTGTGGGCCACCAGGGTTTAGGGGACTCATATCTGGCAACCTCAAATCTGGTTAACAGGGAGCCTGGGAGCACTGCAGTGCAACACAGCCTTCAGGGATCCCCACAGCTGGGTGCCAGCCCTATGGGAGAGGTCACATCCATAAACTCTATCCTATGTGTCTGAATCCCGCAATTCACTCACTCACTTGGATCTAGTCTGTGGATGTATCATCAATTCGACTTCAGGACACCTCTCACCCTGTAAGCCCCTGGAACAGCCACCTGGGGGCACTTCTACACTGCATCCAATTTAATGATGCTGATCAGTAGCTAGGTCCAGGGGTGGGGCTCCAGCTGGAAATGCTGATAACAGAGTCCAAAACCAAAATTTCCACGCTTTGCAAAATATTCCCCTAATTGGCTTCCAGATGTCTCCATCCCTGCCAGACCCTGAGACAGCCTCCTGTGACGTCTCTTTATTGCTAGCAATTTAAGGCCACTGCAGATCGGTAGCCGGCCTTGGGGGGGCGGGGCTCTAGGCAGAAGTGCTATTATTTGTGTCCGCAATCAAAAATTCCCTGCTTTGCAATAAAACTCCCGTTTGTCTCCCCAAATCGGTCTGCGAAGGCCTCCTGTCCTGTTAGCCCCCCAATAGCCTGCTCAGGGCTTATGAATTCCCCAGTACCACAGAGCCTCCAGAGATCGCCGCCTCAGCGCTGGTGCTGTGGCTCTACCCACCCCAGGAGGGAGCGTCCCGCGTGCAGCTCCCACCTCTGTGTAATAGAGTCTCAATTATATCTTATACTCGAATTTTCTCTGTTACCTTCCCACCAAATCGATGTCCAGACACCTCCTGCCCTGCAAAAATCCTGAAACAGCCTGGCCCCGAAGAACCTCCAATGCTGCCCATCTGCTTCTTTGCAGGAGAGATTATCAGGTGCGCTCACTCAGCCACCATCTTGCCCCACCCCTTGTTATTACTTTCAAGGAATTACTTATATTAGCCATGTTTTCTTTGGATTCATATTTGTCATATGTTGCTTGATTTTTTTCTCTTTTTGTTGTTATATTTTTCTTACAGTCTCCTTGAACTCTATCTCTCCTGTTTTTTTCTTTCCTCCTGTAGAACTTCCTTCAGTATTTCTTGAAGGGCAGTTTTCTTGTTAGCAAACTCTATTAGTTTCTGTTTTTCTGTGAATATTTTGAATTCACCATAATTTTTGAATGCTACCTTTGCTGGTTAGAGTATTCTTGGATGGTAATTCTTTTCTTTCTGTACCCTGACTATGTTATACCACTGCCTTCTTGCCTCAGTGGTTCCAGATGAGAAATCAGAGCTTCATCTTATGGAGCCTCCTTTGTATGTGATGGTTTTCTTTTCTCTGGCTCCTTTTAGTATTTTCTCCTTGTCTTGAGCATTGGATAATTTAACAAGTATATATCTTGGGGTAGGCCTGTTGGGATTTATGCTGTTTGGGGTGCATTGTGCTTCCTGGACATGTGCATGCATCTCTCTCAATAGGTTTGGCAAGTTTTCAGCCATTATTTCTTCCAACACACCTTTTTTCCCCTTTCCTTTCTCTTCTCTTTCTGGGATGTCTATAATGGGTATATTTCCATGTTTTGCATTGTCACTCAAGTTGCTAAGTCCCTGCTGGATTTTTCCTATCTTTTTATTACTTAAATCTGCTATCCCTTTGATTTCAGATGTACTGCCTTCCACATCACAATTTTTTTCCTCTGCCTCTTCAAATGTGCTGTTATTTGCTGAGAGTGTATTTTTGATTTCTTGGATTGTGTTGTTCATCCCCATCATATCTGTCATCTTTTGGAGTATGATTCCAATTTTTTCTGTATGCTCTCCATGTGCTTTCTTAATATGCTTTATCTCTTCACTTCATTAAATTGGTCCATGATAAATGTTTTGCCAGCTTTAATTTGTTGATGTTTCACTCGTCTTCCTGGTTTTTAGGTTGCTTATTGGATTTGGCCATGTTTTCCTGATTATTCGTATGGCCTGTAGTTTTTTGTTGCTGTTTGCTCATCATTTCATCTTGTTGAGTTTATTCAGTTGATTAGCTTCTTTGTCTCAGGGTTTAATTAGTTTTTTTTGTGTGCATGCTAAGTCTTCTCTTTGTCACTTTTTTGTCTATATTCTATTTCCTTGTTGTTGGCCAAGTTCCCTTGAAGGAAAATATTAGGGCCACAGAAAGCAAAAGGGGTAAGAAAAGAAAAATATAATAGTAGTATATTGATAGTCAATGATAGCAGAAGAACCATGTGAGATCTAGGAGAATGGATATCGAACTCATGTAAGCTGTGTAGAGTTATAACAGTAAGAAAAGTGGTGTACCTATACTGAGATAATAAATTGAATAAGGGGAGGGATATAGTGTTAGTTATAAGGCCAGTGTGGTCAGGAGAGTTGGATAGAGAAAAGAAAGGACAATAACATAAAGAGTGAATAAAAGATGGAAAACAGAATAGAGGTATTAGATATAAAAAGTGAGAAATATTGGGGGCTAAACAAAGAGAAGTGGAATGTAAGAGAAACAATAAATGATGGAGGACAGAAAGACGTAAAGGAAAGGGGATAGCAATGGTAGCCAAAATCAGTACACACAGAAAAGAGAAATTGAGAATGAGGAAGCACGGCAAAGAAAAAGTGTTGCCTGTAGCACCTAATATAAAAAAAGAAAGAAGAAGAAAAAGATAAAAAGGGAAAAAGAAAGAAAACAATGAAAGCAAGAACAAAAGAGTGGAAAAAAAAACAGGGCCATGGCAGGATAAAGAGGAAGGAAATACAATAAAACATACCAACAAAAATGACTATATAAGGCCTCAGGCAAGGAATCCTCTTTGCAATTGAATAAACTGCTTAGGAATCTGACCTTCCCCCTATCTCCCTTCCTCACTTCCCACTCTCCCAGGGCAGTATTAAGGCTGTGTGAGGGTTCCCATAAGAAATTCAATGGGTCCTTGGTGAATCAGCTCACCTCATAAACTAATGTCTCTTCATTTCTTTGAGAGAACCCACCCCTTACCAGGACCCCTAAATATGCTAATGGAAGCCTGCTAAGCAAGTCCTACTGTCCCTCTCCCTTAGGTGTGTTACAGGGGGGCTAGTTAATTTTCTGACTCCACCTTCTCCCAGACCAAGTTTCCTACCTCAGGGTGTTTAGGTAATTCAGACTCTCTCAGCATATTCGTCTCTTCTGTCTGCTGAGGCTCTCCCCAAGCCAGTTGATATGCTCTTCCAAACTCAATAAAATGGGAGCACCAGAAAATTGAACCTGCAGTCCTTGGGCCCCTCTACACCTCCACCTAAACCCTCCCACTCTCAGAGTTAGTCCAGGACTGGAGGGCTAGGGCAATTCTGGATTTCCAGGAGTGCTATGCTCAGCAAACAGAGGCCCAGGAGAAGTGGACTCAGGGTACATAGGTCTGTTAAATGTGGGTTGTGGTGGTTCGGGTAACACGGCCTTGGGGTCCATGCATTTGGGGAACATGGGGATTAGGAATGCTGCCACATGACTGGCAGTTCTCAGGGAGCGCTGCGACCCTTAGCCCTAGGGGGAAGGGATTTATCATTCCACGGCTTCCAAGTTCAGTATTAAAAAACCACAGTTTTACCTTGAGGAAGCATTAATCTTGTTGCAGTCTCTCCCAATAAACATCCAGAGACCTCCTGCCTTGTACGTTCCCGGAATAACCCGCTCCAGCAGGATTCCATCACCACTTAGCTGGTACTTTGCAGGAGAGATGACGATGGTGTACTTACTCAGACACCATCTTGCCCCACCTCCCTAAGTTTCTTTTCTTATAGCATCTTTATCTGTGATTTTGGCCAAATATAATGCAGTAAGTAATGTTCCCTCATGTTCAATTTTTTTGGGAAAAGTTTGAACAGGATTGGTATTATTTTTGGAACGTTTGGTAGAATTTGCCTGTGACGCCATCTGGTCCTGAGCTTTACTGTGTTGGTGGGTTTTTGATGACTGATTAAATCTCTTTACTGGGTCTATTGAGATATTCTACTTCCTCTAAATTAGTGTAGGTTGTTTGTATGTCTAGGAAATTGCACATTTCATCTAGGTTGACTAATTTGTTGTCATTGAGTTGGTCATAGAATCCTCTCATGATAACTTTTTATTTCTCTGGGATCAGTAGCAATGTCCCCATCTCCTTTCTTATTTTATTTATTTCTGTCCTCTCTCTTTTTTCTTTGTCAGTCTAGCTAAAAGTTTGTCAATTTTATCAATTTTTTCAAATAACTAACTTTTGTTTTTGTTAATACTCTCTTATTTTTTTAAATTCTCCCTTTCTTTTATTTCAGCTCTAATCTTTATTTCTTTTCTCTGCTTGCTTTTAGATTAGTTTGCTGTTCTCTTTCTAGTTCCTCCAAAAGTTATTGATTTTAGTTCTTTATTTTTTTTTCTTTCTTGAAATAATATTTAATTTTTATAGTACATTTTATTTTAAAAACGTACCTTAGGTAACATAAATATTAAATAAACAATAGAGGTGATTCCCATCTGTCCCACTTCTTACCCCTCCCACACTTTCCCACATTAGCAACATCCTTCTTTAATCTGGTACATTTCTTATAATTGATGAACACATATTGGAGCATTGCCAGTAAGTATGGATAATAGTTTATGTTATAGTTTACACTCTGCCCCGCCCTATTTTTAAAGTTATGAGAAAACATATAAAGGCCTGTATCCATCACTGGAACTTCACTCAGGACAATTCCAATGTCCCAAAAATGCCCCCATATTATAGCTATTTTCCCTCTCCCTCACCTCAGAACCTCCAGTGGTTACTGCCTCCTCATCAATAATAAATGTTCTTTCACTGTTAGAATAGCAATAAGTCTACAGTAAAATAATCATAAATATACTCTATTACATCTTTCATTCCCCAATCTGGAGGATTCTGGGATTATGATGCCCACTCTGCCTCTAATTGAAAGGGGACTTAGAAACCATGGGTCAGATGGATGGGACTATCTTGCTTGCAGTTGCAGACTCTACCTGTTTCTTAGAATGAGCATTGTCTATCATCATCTCTTTGTCAGTTGTCCTGGGTGATTCCAATGAACAGGAGAGTAGGAGGTGCAACTCTGCTGAGATTCAGGGCCAAACAGGCATATGGAAAGCCCAAAGATTTAATTCTCTTGGACATACACCTATCAAGTCTAGTACTAAATATAAGTTCAAATATAAGGGGCAGAAAAGCCATGTGTAGAGAAACCACAAATGAGCCAAATTCTGTCACTCTGGGAAGTATAAATTCCAAATTAAGGCCCACTGACAGGGCACCAAAATCCTGAGCTGTCTTCCCTGCCTATAGTGTCTGGATGTCTCTAAAACCCTCAGGAGTCTCACTATTTGAGGCACTACTTACTGTGGCAGTCAATGAGATTCCACTGAGATGTGCATAAACACAACCTCTGGAATGACATCCTGACTCACTTTGAAATCTCTTAGCCATAAAAACTCATTTGTATTTACCCTTTCCTTCTTTTGCATTCTTCTTTTTTAAATGTAGTCATTTAGGTGTATAAATTTCCCTCGCAGCACTGCCTTCACTTCATACAATAAGTTTTGATATGTTGTGTTCTCATTTTTACTTGTCTCAAGTTATTTACTGATTTCCCTTGTTATTTCTTCTTTGACCCACTGATTGTTTAAGAGTATTATATAACTTCCATATATTTGTGTATTTTCTAGTTCTCTACCTGTTATTGATTTCCAGCTTCATTCCACTGTGGTCAGAGAAACTGCTTTGTATAATTTGAAATCTATTACATTTATTGAGACTTGTTTTGTAATCCAACATATGGTAAACCCTGGAGAATGGTCTATGTGATCTTGAGAAGAATGTATATCTTTCTGTATTGGAGTCCAATGTTCTGCATAGGTCTGTTAGTCTAGTTCATTTATCATACTATTCTAGTTCTGATTCCTCATTGAACTTCTGTATAGATATTCTATCTATAGATGAGAGTGATGTATTAAAGTCTCCAACTATTATCATAGACCTGTCTATTTCTTCCTTAAATTTTTCCAATGTTTGCCTCATGTTTTATTGGGCACTGTGGTTTGGTGCGTAAATAAATATATATATAATTGTTATTTCTTCTTGCTGGATTTATCCTTTTATTAATATATGGTGACCTTCCTTGTATCTTTTGAAATCTTTTTTTAAAATTTAATTTTAAATTTTTTTAATGTTACATTAAAAAAATATAAGAGGTTCCCATATACCCCCCACCTCCCTTCACACCAACCTTCCAACATCAACCACCCCCCCACCACAGAACACTCATTGCACTTGGTGAACACACCCCAGAGCAGTGTTGCACTACAGGGATAACAGTCCACATTGTAGTTTACACTCCTCCCTAGTTCACTCAGTGGGTTATAGCAGGATATATAATGTCCAGCATCTGTCCCTGCAACATCATTCAGGACAAATCCAAGTCCTCCAAATGCCCCAACATCTCATGTCTTCTTCCCTCTCCCTGCCCTCTGCAACTACTATGGTCACTTTCTCCAGATCAATGCTACAGTTTCTTCCATTCCTAGTCACAATAGTTACATAGTAGAATAGCAGTAAATCCACTCTAATCCATATTTTATTCCTCCATCCTGTGGACCCTGGGATGGTGATGTCCACCCCACCTCTATATCAAGAGGGGGCTTAGATTCCACATGGATGATAGATGCAATTCTCCTGCTTGCAGTTGTAGGCACTCTTGGTTCCCTGGTGTGGTGGTTGATAATTTTCACCTCTCTGCTAGCTGGCTTGGGTAAGTCCAATGAACCAGAGGGTAGGAGTTGCAAGACTGCTTAGGCTCAGGGCCCAGCTGGAAAGTCCAGAGATTTAAGTCTCCTCAGTATACACCAACCCTTGGTGTATACTCTTTTGACATCTTTTGACTTTAGGTCTATTTTATCTGATATTTGCATAGCTATCTCAGTTCTTTTCTGGTTACTATTTGTGAGGATTATCATTTTCCATTCTTTCACTTTCAACCTGTTTTGTCTTTGGGTATAAGGTGACTATTTTGTAAACAACATATAGTTGGATCATGCTTTTTTATCCATTCTGCCAATCTGTGTTGTTTGATTAAGAAGTTTAATTCATTAATATTCAGTGTTATTACTGTAAAGAAAGTATTTACTTTAGCCATTGTGTTCTTTGGTGTTTATATATATCTTTTTTTTGCCTCTCTTTTTCTTTATTGCAACCTCCTTTTCTATATCTTTGATCTTTTTTATGTATCTGACTAATCCCTTTCTCATTTCTGTTTAATTCTGACCCTTTATCAGAAATATCATCAGAATAGACAAATGAAAGAAAATTAAAGAGAACTTTAGTAATGACACTAGGCGTTAAAGACTCTCATGGTGATATCTGCCTGCCCAGGAAATATCACTTCCAGATGTAACCCATCCTAACAATACAAATATTCCCATCCCTGCCATTCAAGGAACACACAAAAATACCCAAGTGCACAACCTCTTGTCCTGAAAAATCTGTTAGTTTTCAAACATTCATCCATGCACATAAACAAAATTTATTGGTGCCTAATATGCATTGGGGTACAGAAATAAATAAGACATGATCCCTGATCTCAAGTAGCTCATAGTCTCATAGTAGAAGCCGACACAAGTAAATAGATCAATCAATGATGTAATGATGCTATGATCAAAGTCAGTCTGGGATATAGTGGGGCAGTTAACCCAGTATCACAGATCTGTTTCCCTGGATATTTGTGTTCAGGGGCTTATTGGGGGAGCACTTTCAAGTCTCAACATCTGTGAAGGAGAGAAGGCAGTAGGGTTGAGTAGAGAGAAGAATTGAACTGTGATACAGTCTCAATAAAGACCTCAGACAGTCCCAAGGGGAGTTATGGACCTGGGATGGCCCTCCAGAGTTGCCCAGAATTAAGGCAAGAGTTTGGGCCTTTATACCTCCATGTTTACTAGTCTTTGCATCAAGGATGAATCAGAGAAAGGGGTGCAGTGATGTGATCATAATTAATAACCAGTTCTTTAAGGAAAAATGCTCTGATTGGTAGTGTTTGCTGATTTCCACTGTATAATTACTTTCCCCCATGGTTAATGTCAAGCTACCAATATAATGTTGACTGGCTCACATAACTTCTGAAAATTTAGCCATTAGCTCTTTTGAGCTAGTACAAGAGGGCTCCAGCACACAACCATGAAGTTATGACCTTGGGAGAGGTGGCTTTCCTTCAGTGAAGGCAATTAACAGAGACAGACTGAACTATAAGCTAACATCCCCAGCAGCTAGTAGAATGAGTGACTGAGTTCTGAAGGGAGCATCTGGGTGGCCCACTGCTACATTTAGCATTCACTACATGTATATGTTAAAATATTCCCTGTAATGCAACCAACACAAGGAACATAGTTCTAACAGTTTCTATCAAATGAAGTAATTGTAATGTCCCTTTAAATACATTAAATAGAATTTTATCTGTACTGTGGCATATTTCTTATCATCTAATGTCTGGTTTTGTACAAGAAAGATGCTAATACTGACATACTTGCCAAGGATACTGTTAGAAAATTAACTGAAATACCTGGCTTGATTTATTTTTTCCATAGATGGACTGTTACTGAACAACTTTGGCCAAACTAATTGATGTTTAATTGTTTAGCCAAACAGTTTTTGAAAGGCCTTGGATTCTACTTTCTCTTTCTAACTCAAATCTTTGCTTTGTCAAACTTCTCTGGCAATCCAATTCCCCATTGAACTATGTGTGATTATGAACAAGTGAGGCTAAACTCCTTGTGTAGCTCATAAACTGGTCCCAAAGATATTCCTAAAGAATTCTAAAGGAGATCTGAGCATCAGAATACATGCAGAGCTTCTTAGGGTAATTATTTTGAAGGAGCAAATAGTCATTTGTAAATGTGCTATGTGTGGTGTGTTTAAATCCCCCTCATAACTTATTAGTCACATCTTTAAATGTGAGGGTTACTTGCTTTAGTTCAAAAAGGAAAAATTTGGGGGGGTATTTAACAAGTTTAAAGAAAATGATGAAGCAATAGGTAAATGCCAGAGACCAGTTACTGAATGTATTTAAACACACTTAGTTCTTGAGATTAAAGTTTCTGTGTAAGCCTGTAAAATGAATATTTAGTAATAACAATAGTACCTTTGCCTTTTCCCAAGAAGCTCAGAATACTTGTCAGGTGTTATCTAATTAAACTACTCAATATACCTGTGAAATGCTTTGCAATCTACATTTTAAAGATGTGGGCACTGAAGCACAAGCGGGCTTAAACTAAACTCATTTAGCATGCCAAGAGTGAAATTGGATATAAGATTTTTAGTCTCATGATCTAACTGCCAGTCTTCAACTGTGGCTCCTACCAATCCATACTATTCTAGCATAGCCTTGCCAAATAACATAATTTCGTAAGTCTAGGAAGGATTAAATTGAGTGCAAAGTAATTTCAACTTTAATTGGAAAGTTAGATTTTTAAAAATTGAACATGTCAACCATTATATTAGTAGCTTTGTAGGTGTGCATTACTTAGTGTAATGCAGTGTCTATAATGGCCTTGTTAAAGGTGGGAACGGTAAAAATCTATGTAGTGTATTTTTGTAGGTGGTAGGTAATAAAAAAATTACAGTGACTATTAGAATATCTCTCATCCTTTCCTTCTAGCCTTTTAGTTCTTAGGTATATTAATAACTACCATTTACTGAGTGTTGTATACAAAGTGTTTTATATAACTTGTCTCCTTTAAGCATTTCTACCACTCTGTGAAGCACATATTACTACCCCCTTTTTACAGATGAGGCAAACAGATGTTGAATAATTTAACTAAGGACATATAGCTAGTAGCTGCTGGAGTTAAGATATAAACCTAGACCTTCCAACCCCAGAGCCTCTTTGTTACGCTACCTCTCATTTGTTATATTTGTTCTTGTTTCTGTCTACTGTTAGGCACTGTGGCCAGAAGACATGTCTCCCCTGCCTACATTTCCAGCCCAGGGCCTCTGAACCTACCTCAGACTCAGCTTAGGGCCATAGCATCTCGCTCATCTTAGAGACACAAGATAGAAACCATTAACAAATTGGTTACAATGTATTTATTTATCCCAATCAGTAGTAATTAGTGCTATATTTTACTAACATCTTCTGCCATAGCCTCTCTGTTTGTTGGTTTCAGTAATTAGCATGTGTATGCATTCGGCCTTATTAGGGGGAGAGACTCAGAGGCATTTCTTGGAATGAGCTCATGATCTTAAAATGACCAATGGAACTCAAGATGGATCAAAGACCTAAATATAAGAGCCAAGACCATAAAGACCTTAGAAAGCAGTGTAGGGAAACATCTACAGGACCTTGTAATAGGAAATGGCTTCATGAATATCACACCAAAAGCACGAGCAGCAAAAGAACAAATAGATAAATGGGACTACCTCAAAATTAAAGCCTTCTGTACCTCAAAGGAGTTTGTCAAGAAAGTAAAAAGGGAACCCACACAATGGGAGAAAATATTTGGCAACCATATATCTGATAAGAGACTTATAACTTGCATATATAAAGAACTCATAGATCTCGAAAACAAAAAGATAAACAACCCATTTAAAAAATGGGAAAAAGATTTAAACAGACACTTCTCCAAAGAAGAAATACAAATGGCTAAAAAGCACATGAAAAAATGCTCCAAATCCCTAGCTATCAGGGAAATGCAAATCAAAACTACAATAAGATACCATCTTACTCCCATAAGATTGGCAGCCATGAAA
Organism: Dasypus novemcinctus; assembly: GCF_030445035.2. NCBI lineage: Eukaryota > Metazoa > Chordata > Mammalia > Cingulata > Dasypodidae > Dasypus > Dasypus novemcinctus. The sequence continues at coordinate 117,452,615 of NC_080704.1, read as the reverse complement.
AAAACAGTAGAATACAAATGCTGGAGAGGATGTGAAGAAAGGGGAACACTCATCCATTGCTGGTGGGAATGCAGAAGGATCCAACCATTCTGGAGGACAGTTTGGCAGTTCCTCAAAAAATTATCCATAGATTTGCCATATGACCCAGCAATACCACTGCTGGGTATATACCCATTAGATCTAAAAACAAGGACACAAACCGATATATGTACACCAATGTTCATAGCAGCATTGTTCACCATTGCCAAAAGTTGGAATCAATCCAAAAGTCCATCAACAGATGAGTGGATCAATAAAATGTGGTATATACACACAATGGAATACTACTCAGCTGTAAGAACCAATACACTACAATCACACGTGATAACATGGATGAACCTTGAGAATCTTATGTTGAGTGAAGCAACCCAGGCATTGAAGGACAAATGCTATATGATCTCAATGATATGAAATAAGTTAACTGCCTCAGAGAACTAGAGTCTGGAAAAGTGGCTTACTGGAAATCGGGGGGTGGAGGAAGGATGTGAGTTAATGTCTGTAGGGGTGGAATCTGTGATGAGCTGGGGGTAAGTATGAGCACAAAGAAGGGACAAAATGGGGGCAAGGGGTTACCTTCGGGTGGGGTTTTCTGGGTTTGAGGGGGGCTGGGGATGGGAAGAGGGGTAATATGGTCCAAGAAATAGGTGGGAGGGAGGGGCAACATACAAACATGGGAGAGTGCCAGAAGTTCATTGAGAACTAAATGTTGAGTAAAACGTATCAAAGTATAAGTAGGAGGGTTACCTGGTTAGGACGCTCAGGGGGTATGGTCTGATGCGGGAGGACTCCGGAGGGAATAGCTGAAGGCTCATTTTGCCAAGGTGGGTTCTACCATTGGGTGGGGTGGACCCATATCCTGGGGAAGACTAATGCCGTCGAATAGAGAGAACTGTATCTCTCGTGAGAAAGGACGGCTCCCAGGGCATTAGATTGGCAGGCGTTGTGGGCCCTAAGGGGAGGGGAAAATGGACGTGCAATGGATGGAACAAAGGTAAATAAGGGGGCAAAAGAGGAGTTATGTGAGAGTACACGAGGATGAATATAAAACAGCTAATATTACACCAAAAACATATAGGGGACGACAGACTAATAATGAAAACCATAAGACAAAACATAGGATAACTAAAAAATTTAGAAAACTGTACAACCTAAAGTATGGACCACATAGTAAGCACAAATGTTACTTTGTTTGAAAACTATAGTTTCGGAATCTGTACATCAGTTTCAGGAAATATGATATGAATAAGTTAAAAGATTATTGCTGTGGAAGGGAAAAGGTTTTATGGTGGATCTGGGGAAATACTGTATATTGTATATATGAATTTTGGTGATCTAAGACTCTTCTGAAGCTGACATTATGTTGGGATTCACTTTACGGGAAGTTTTGGATCACAGAGTGGTTCAACAATGGCAGCGGAGGAATACTGATATGGGATGTTATTGACAGGATATATATGGTTGACAGGGAGTTATACAGGGCATATGCCCAGGGTATATGGTAATGTCTATATATACTCATAGTGGAAACAATTAAAAACAACAGCTGGGGGGGTACTGGGCTCCTGGCCGGGGGGTCACTGTTGTGGGCCCTGGGAGAGCAGCGGCAATCCTCCAGGTGCAACAGCAAGAACCAGGAAGGAAGGAGGGCCCAACAGTGGGCTCTTGATACTAATGGCTACACTTTTGAGCCTATGCACCTGCAATAAGAACAAGGCCTAGAGTAGCATTGTGCCTAGGGGTTTCCTCCTGACAGCCTTCATGTTACTCAAATGTGGCCACTCTCACAGCCAAACTCAGCGTGTAGATGTGATGCGTTCCCCCCAGCGTGGGACACGACACCCGGGGATGAGCCTCCCTGGCACCGAGGGATCACTACCACATACCAGCTGAAGAAGCAACTAGAAAATGACCTTGAATTAAAGATTCAATGCGGAACAGCAGAATATACCTATCTACATATAATAACATGACTTCGGGAAGCGGTTTGACCTAATGTAAGGGGGAAATGGAAAGGAGAAATGAGATTATAAGGCTGTGAGTCTCTAAAAAAGAGTCTGGAGGTTGTCAGAAGGAATACCCCTATGTACAACTGAACAGAGTCTAAGAGACAGATAAGGTAGATACAACCCCAGGTATTGGTTCTTTTGAGGGATAAAGAGACCCACGGGTTCTATGGTCATGGCAGAAGGGGTTCACTGCCATGACAGATGGCCCTTCTTTGGAGCTGGTGTTTCTGCGTGATGGAAATGGACTCAGAGGGGATCTCTTTTCACAAGACTTGCATGCTACTTTATTGGAATTGTAGTTGGTGCTGGGTTTAAGATATATGTAGGGGATTTGAATCTCTGGACTGATAATATGACACCCAGGCCCAGAGCCTCAACAGACTTCAGCTCCTACACTTTGACTTATTGGACTTACTCCACTCAGCTAACATGGAGTTGAAGAAGGTCAACCATCACAACATGGAGCCTAGAGTGTCTACAGCTAGAAGCGGGAAGAGTGCATCCAGTACCCATGTGGAATCTAAGCCCTCACTTGACATAGATGTGCAATGGACACAACCAATCCAATGTCCACAGAGAAAATGTGGAATGGGTGTGGGAACGGTAGCCATGGGGGCTGCTGGGTGTGGGGAACGGGAGGAAGAGATGAGATGTGGAGGCGTTTTCAGGACGTGGAGTTGTCCTGGATAGTGCTTCACGGACAATTACGGGACACTGTAGATCCCCCCAGGGCCCACTGGATGGAACGTGAGAGAGTCTGGGCTATGATGTGGACCATTGACTATGGGGTGCAGTGATGCTCAGAGATGAACTTACCAGGTGCAATGGATGTATCACGATGATGGGAGAGAGTATTGCTGTGGGGGGAGTGGTGGGCGGGGGCGGTGGGGTTGAATGGGACCTCATATATATATTTTTAATGTAATTAAAAAATAATAATAATAAATAAATATTAAAAAAAAAAGAAATACTTTAGAGTTAGATAATTTTGAAATCACACTAGTTTACCATAAAAAAGGTAATTCACAAAAATTATTTCTCTGTTGAAAGCCTCCTAATCGTTTTTCTTTCCTTTTATTCTTTTTTTGAAATAACTGGGAATAAAATCACAAGACAAATTCATGTTTTAAAATAAATTTGGAAAAAATGTAGAAAAGTGAACAGATGATAATAAAAATCATCCATAACATTGCTGTTAAAAAAAAAAAATGACCAATGGAACCTATGTCTTTGTTCCCTATGATGCCCTCCTCTTCAGTTTACCTTGTAAGCATACTCCCTTATCAAGTACTGAGGAACAACCAAAACTCCAAAAAGCCTATGATTCTGTGGTGACCATTGCAATAAGTCCCATGAAAAGACCTTCTATCAAGCCTATACAGAAGCAGCAGCTAGAGAAGAAATTCCTGAGCATCTGGAGTCAGATCAAGTAAGTTCTGATTCACAAGTTATCATGACCAGAGAACTTCAAAAATCGGGGCAGTAAACATTTTCCTATCAAGAGCCCCTATTCCATAGGAGACCCAATAAATAGCAGGCAGCCCTACACCAATAAAAAACACCTTTTGTTTGCAGCAAACATTTGTAAAACAAAGACAATTATTGCAGAATTAGTTTTCATCTTCAAGCAACCCATGATAGCATACAGCCAAGAAGAGTAAATAAAATACATTTAAGAACAGGGAAACCAAACTTTGATATACACTGATGATCTTTAGTGGGGCTTAATAAAAGAAATCCTCTTTCTAACCCATTTTCTGGGCCAGTTCAGCAACTAATACAAAAGAGCTTGTATCACCTTCATTATCAATAAGCTGTTGTTGGAGAATGCAGCTTTTATCTGTAGGCATGTGAGCTTCTCAGTATTGAAACTGAGTATTAAGCAGATATCTACACCTAGTCACTGGCATTGCTGGACCACTGTAGACCTCTCCTATGGGGGCAAGTCTTCCGTAAAATTTACAGCCTGTAGGAGTATATCAAAATACTTGCTTCCTGTAGGGAGCTTACTCCCAAGAAAAGAAGATAGGGGAGTGCTGAGATACTCACATTTAGTTCTTCTTTGAAATTGACTAATCGGATTAAGTCTCTCTTCCTTTGTGGGGAGGAATGAGTACGTGGATGAAGAAAGAGAGGCAAGGAGTTTGTTTTTGTTTTTGTTTTTGTTTTTGTTTTTGTTTGTTTGTTTTTTTGTTAGCAGAGCTACTTCTACATGCAATGAATTATTAGGAATGGGGAAGAAATACTCTCCAATATACAATAAATTATATTTACCTATGTGTAGATGTATGTATACATGGAAGTATTTCAGATTCAAATCACAGCCACTTAAATGTTAGGGGAAGAAAATGGAATGTGTATGCTGGGGGCAGGGTTTAGAGAAAAGAACAGAGAATATAGACAAAAACAAGAGGAAGACTACAAAAAAAAAAAAAGCATGAATATGAGGGGAAGATGGGGGACAAAAGAAGCCAGTTAGGTTAGAAAAAATACAGAGAGAAAGTTTCCATAGGTTGAAGGCCAGAGGCAGAAGTATGTTTTTTTCAGAAAGATTGAGAACAACATATAAATTACTTAAAAATTTCCAGCATTTGCTAGAATATTTTTGGGTACACGTAACAAACAACTTGACACAAAATGGCCTAAGAAAAAAATTCTTTTTCAAAATTCGAAGGTAGGGAGGCTCCAGGACCAGGGTCAGTTAATTTATCAGCTCAGTGATGTCTTCTACAAACGAGGTTCTTTTCATCTCTTCACTTTGCAATCCATGCTGGCTTGCCTTCATGAGCTGGTTCATCTCATGCTTACAAGATGGCTGCCACCATTCCAGACATCACATACAGGTGGAAATATTCAGAGGCAAAATGGGGAATGTCCTTCTCTTGGTTCTCTTTTTAAGAATAAATCTTTCCCATCAGATTCCCAACCAGACACACACCCCCAATATCTTCTTGGCCACAATTTTGTTCCACATCCATGTGAGAACCAATAATTTGAAAAGCAAAATGAGACCACCATGATTGACCCTATGGTTGCTAGAAAAGTGTGAAAAAAATGGGGATCCTGCTAGCAAGGATGAAAGCTGTTGGATAGGCAGCTGATTGTGTCTGATACTCACGTTCTCCATGATGTTCTACTTACTATCCACCCTGTATTACTTCATTCTGTGGACTGTTTCTCTCTCTGCATAAATGATTCAGATAAGTTATCTCTTTATATCCTGAGTATTACTAGAAAAGATTTTGCTGATTTGGGTTCTAATAAAAAAGTGACTAGCAGAAATATGAAGAGTGCTGGATTTGAACTTTATCACCACTGACACTACCATATATCTATAATAAATGTCTCTCTTTATAGAAGACATGCACACACACATACTTAACTCAAAACAACTGGTCAATTTAATAAAAGATTTTAAGACATTTTCAAATTTCTAAAAATGTTTGGTTAAATCAGTTGGTTATGTTGTATTATATGCAAACAATCAAATGTTGAATTTTTGTACTTTTTAACCAATGCTACGGCATCACACAGATAGTCTAATATAATCTAAGTCATCTATCTACTTTAATCACAGCATTGAGGTAAGGAGGGAAATGTGTATGTGTGTGTATGTTTTACATATATAAAACAGATACAATGCTTTAAAAAATTAGACTTTCTACTCTTAGTATTTGAGCCAAATCCTTTGAGCATGTGGAAAACATAAAGTAATTAAGGCAAAAAGGACACCATTAGCTTGGTTGCTATGACGCCTGTACTCTGTTTTAGCAAATGAAATAGAGCTGAAATAAAGAATCCAGAGCTTATATAAAAGCCTTCTTGGATGCATTTCCACCCCCAATTTTTTCAGGTACATGTGGTAGACCTTCATAACTAAAGAATGGTAGAAGGGTGAGACAATTATCTTCGTGTCGCATAAACAAAACCCACTTTTCCCCAAATTATCTTACTAAAACATGTTTTTGAAGGCAGCTGATATAGCAGAAATGGAATATGGTAAATAATTTGTCAAACTTGGGTTTAAATCCTAGCTCTGACTCTTACTAGCTATGTGACTTTGGGCAAGTTGCTTAGACTTGCTGAGTCTTTGTTTCCCCATCTGTAAAATGGGTTAGTGACAAATATATTTTATCATTATCTTGTTTAAAGTGACTATTGGAATTCCTAAAAAACATTTACCTCCTTTTCCCCCTTTTCCCTTTGCAGCCAGGATAAACTTATAGATTGACAGTGAACAAAAGTCTAGTGACCATCTGACTTCAGCTTCATATTCTGAAGATTTTCAGTTATTGGCAGAGGGTCTTTCAATATTTCTAGCTTTAAAATTTTTCTACTTTCAGAATGTCAAATGGCATTTTCTGAGATCAAATTATGTAGTTTAGTGTTCGATCCATGGGATCCTGGTATTTTCTACCCCATTCAGTAAATAAATCAACAACTATTTATTGAGTACCTAAATGTGCCAGGCATGATGTTGAACTCCAGGGACAGAACATTAAAAAGGACATGCAGCCAACCACTCTAAGTCCACAGGATGGAGGAATAGAGTATGGATTAGAGTGGACTTACTGATAGTCTATTCATGAACTATTGTGATTAGTAATAGAAGAAAATGTGGCATTGGTGTGGAGAAAGTGGCCATGGTGGCTGCTGGGGGTTAGGCAGTGGGAGGAAGAGATGAGATGTGCGGGCATTTTCAGGACTTGAAGTTGTCCTGGGTGGTGCTGCAGGGACAGTTACCAGACATTGTGTATCCTCCCATGGCCCACTGGTTGGACTGTGGGAGAGTGTGGGTTATGATATGGATCATTGACCATGAGGTGCAGCGGTGCTCAGAGATATATTCAACAAGTGCAATGAATGTCTCATGATGATGGAGGAGGTTGGTGTTATGGGGGGAGGAGTGGGGTGAGGGGGGTGGGGGTATATGGGGACCTCATGTTTTTTGAATGTAACATTAACAAAATAAAGACAAAAAAATAATAAAAAAAGGACATGCAGGATTTCTATCAGCAGTGCATTGGATCCAGTTCGCAAAAGCCAAATGTGTATATCTTTTTCTCAACCATGTGTTCAGTGACATCATATTGGTAGCTTGAATTTGCGCATGCTGGGAGAAATTGAGAAGTAATACAAATCAGAACTTTTCCCCCATAATGCTGATGTTAAACATTGACTAGTACATCACTCATTCTTGCCCTTACACGGCTTAAATTCTAGTGAGGGAGATAGATAGTAAGTGAGTAAACCAAAGCTTTGACAAAAGGACTGTACTTCTTCCTTACACAGTAATTTTCAACGAAAGGCTATTTGCTGACTGTAAAAGTGGTTTGCAACCCTATGTACCTTATACCTCTACTTCTTTAAAAATTAAAGCAAACAAAAAATATCAAAGTGATGCATGCACCTAGTTGCAAAAGTCAATAAATGCTAAAAGGTTCATATCCACAACAAAGCAATCTTTTGGCCTCCCTCCATTGCCTCCTAAGAGGCAACCATTTTCATTTCTTTTTTACTTTTTATCTTGAAATACTTTCAAACTTACAGCACAGTTACAAAAATAATTCAAACCCTATGGATATAGGATGTGGATATAGGATATGAACATTTTCTATAGGATATTAAATAGGAGAAATTATGAGTGAAAGCCTAGAGGTTGGGAAGTGAGTCTAGACTGAAATTAGAAAGCAAATCATATTAAAATAGTGAATATTGATTAATATTCTGATTATTTATTGCTGTGTACCAAACTACCCCAAAATCTAATGGCATTGAACAACTATTTTATTATGTATCACAATTTTAGGATAGGGAATTTGGGAAGGGGATGGCCGGGAGATTCTGTTCCATGTGTTATTGACTAGGATCCCTCAGTAGAGTTAGGTTGATAGCTGGTCTGTTCTGTATTTCCAAGACAGCTTTATTCATATGCTTAGCATATTGGAGGGAATGGCTGTCCTCAACTGGGCACTCTCCATTGTCATACGATTTCAGGGCCTTTCCAAGTGGTTTCTTCAGTAGGATATCAAAATTATGTTATGGGTTGCCTTTATAATGGGAGTTTTATTAGGGAAAATCTTACAGTTCAAGGCTGTGAAATATCCAAAGCAAGTCACCATCAGAATGTAGAATGCTTAATAAGGTCAATTGTAAACATGTGGTAATGGATGGAGTTGATGGTAGCACATTATAATGAGTTTAACAAATATTGTTAATTTATGGATGTGATTGTGACTCAAATGAGTAGTCTGGGGAGGTTTTTGTTAGAGGACTGCTGGAGGACAATATAAGGAATGTATAAGAATGATTTTGGTGGTAGATGAGGACTGGGGTTAATAATATAAATACAGGAATGTTTTACTGGAAGGTGTTAAGAATATGGTGATACATGGGTAAATGTAACTAATGTAACTTATAGACTATACTTAACAACAATATTGTAATGTTTTTGTAGCAAAAGCAAAGAAGGTACTATATTAACACTAAAAGTAAAGAATATGGGTTTTATGAGATGTGAATAGGATTAAGCATTTTTTCTCTTCATTTTCTTCATTAACAAGGAGACCTTGATTATGTCTTTTAACCAATTTGTGTTCATCTGAGTATTTTTCTGAACATTGGAGGAACAATTGAGTTTATTTTTAGGATTAGATGAGATAAAAGTGCCTGGACAGAACTTTTTTGGAGGAATTCTTCCATAATTTGTTAAGCTACCTTTTGCCTATTTTTTTTGAATTTGAAATAGTTTGAAAAGAAAATACAAACCCCACAAACTCCAACATTTCTCTACCTAACCTCCCAGATAACCAGATCCACCAATTTTAACATTTTGCCATACTTACTGTATCAGTCTATCTTCTATCATCTATCTATATCTATCATCTATCAATATTTTTATCAATCCATTTTCTGAATACTTGAGTGTAGATTGTATACATTATGCTCCTTGAACTGTATTGCCATGTACATTTCCTAAGAGTAAAGATATTCACTTACATAACCATCTTAAGTGTAGTTATCTAATCCAAGAAATTTTCTGCATTACTGGAGTCCTTTTTAAGCATAAGAAATTAAGTAAGAGAAAGTCATGTGAAGAAGTTGGAAGGCAATGGAACCCAGAGGAGAAAGGAGAGGGCACCACCATGTGTACTGCCATGTGGTAGAAAAGCCAAGGATAAAGGATTTCTGGCAGCCAGTCCCAGAATGCCACAGTCTTCAGGGAGAAAGCATCACCTTACTGATGCCTCAGTTTGGACTTCTCTTAGCCTCAAAATTGTAAGCTCAGAAATTCCTGTTGTTTAAACAAAAAAATCAAGAAATTTAACCTTGATATAAAGCTTACAGTCTATATTCCAATTTTTCATATGCTCCAATAATATCCCTTTGAGCCTTTTTTCCTCCTTTGGTAGATCTCATTCACTATCATGTATTGCACTTAATTGTCATTGTTTCTTTAGATGCTCTCTCTTTTTCTTTTTAATTTTGTGAACATATACAACATAAACATTCCCACCTCAATCACTCCTGAGCATACTGTTCAATGGGATTGGTCACATTCACAATATTTCAGTACCCTCATCACCTTCCATTGCTAAAATTCTCCATCTCCCCAAACAGAAACCCTGAATCCATTATGCATTAACTCTCCATTCTCCCTGTCCCCCACCTTTGACAACCTGTGCTCGTATTTCTGTCTCTAAGAATTTGCATATTCTCCAATATTTTCTCTGTAATTACCATGTTTAGATTTAAGATGGATTTAAGATGTTAAGTTTAACATCTTAAATTTATCATTTGCTTTGATAACAACTTCAATTGTATATGTAAATACATACCTTTACCCTTCCATCCCCTACCTTTATGCAATTATTGTTGAAAATTACATGTTTATGCCTTATGACTGTTTTATCATAACATGTTAGGAATTTGCCTTTTAGATTCTGTAGGAAATAAAAAGTGGACTTACAAACCAAAAATACAAAAGTACTTGTGTTTTTATATATTCATGTCAGTACCCTCACTGGAGGTCTTTACTTCATGAAGCTTCAATCTAATGTACTTTATGTTAAATCTACAGAACTCTCTTTAGCATCTCTTGTAGGTCCAGCCTAGTGATGACAAACTCTGTAGGTTTTGTTTATAGAGGGATGTCTTTATCATTCCTTCACTTTTGAAAGACAATTTTGCTGGATATAAAATTATTTATTGACAAGTTCTTGCCTTCAGCACTTTAAGTATGTCATCCCACTGCCTTCCATGGTTTCTGATGAGAAATAGACATTAAATCTTATTGAGGCTCACTTGTACATTACATGTTGCTTCTCTCCTGCAGCTTTCAGAATTCTCTGTCTTCAGCATTTGTCAGTTTAATTATAATATGCTGTGGCATGGGTCTACTTGGTTTTATCCTCGTTGGAGTTCGTTGAGTTTCTTGGATGTATATATCCATGGCTTTCATTAAAAGTGGGAAGTTTTCAGCCATTGATTCTTCGGATATTCTCTCTGCCTTTTTATTTCTTTTTTTTCCTTCTGGGGCTCTCACAATGCTTATAGTGGTACAGATTCCTCAGGGTCTTTTCCTTTTCTTCATTCTTTCTTTTTTCTGCTCCTCAGACTGAATGATTTCAATGATTTTATCACAAGTTCTCTGATTCTGTCTTCTGCCAGATCTGAATTTCTGTTTAACCCCTCTAGGGAATTTTTAATTTCTATTACTATTTGTATTGGTCAGCCAAAGTGGTGCAGATGCAAAATACCAGAAATTGATTGTTTTTTTTATAAAGGATATTTATTTGGGGTAGAAGCTTACAGTTACCAGGCTGTAAAGCATAAGTTATTTCCCTCACCAAAATCTTTTGCCATGTGTTAGAGCCAGATAGCTGCCAACATCTGCCAGGATTCAGGCTTCCTGGGTTCCTCTCTTCCTTGGACTTGCTTCATTTTCCTCACAACCAAACTCCTCTGTGTGCTTACTTCCTGGGGCTCCAGCTCAAGATACCAATCTCCCTTTTCTGTGGTGCAGTTTCTCTGTGATTTCCTGCTCACCAAGGGGGCGGGGATGCAATGTCCTACTGACATAGCCTAATCAAAGCTTTAATCCTTATTTATTCAAGGAAAAGTAAAACCTCGGAATCCAATACACTCTAATATGCCCAGAGGAAAATACCAGTTTTCAAACATAGTCCAATATTTCTTTTGTAATTCATCAATAATATCAAACTGCTACACTAGGGTCTTCAGCTCCAATTGTTTTTCTCAGAATTTTCATCTCTCTATTGATATTCTCTTTGTGTTTGTATATTGTTTACCTGATTTCCTTTAGTTCTCTGTCTGTGCTTTCCTTTTGCTTTTTTAGCATATTTAGGACCTTTTGTTAAGGTCTTTGTCTGGTATGTGCCATGTCTGGTGCTCCTCATTGATCATTTTTAACACTTTAATCTTCTCATTTGCCTGGGCCATTGTTTCTTGTTTCTTTGTATGTTTCATAACATTATTTTGAAACCTGGGCTTTTTGATATTTTTACATGTTATCACTGGAATTTAGATATGGGAGCACCTGTTCCTTGAGCTTGTATCCAGATAGTGTTATGACTGAGCTTTCCTTGAATGCCAGGACCTAACAAAAAAGGAGGAGGAGAAGGAGACATAAAAAGAGAAAGAGAAAGAGAAGAAAAAAAGAAAACACCTTTTCTGCTTTTTGCAGATTGAGCTGTGCAAGTGCTTTCCTTCAGGGCTTATCCATACAGTGAGTTTAGAGAATAACTCCAGGCTAAATCGTAGGGACCTCCATGGTTCTTTCTGCATATGGGTATTGCCTCGGCTATGTATGTGTGGCCCTAGGAATTGCCCCATTTACACAGATCCAAGTGCCCCTCTTCCCTCGGAAACATTTCTCTCACAGTCCTTGACACTGTACTGCATGTCCTATAGTCAGCAATCTCTTGCCTCAGGTGGCATGACTTAACTGATCTCCCACAGCTTTCTGTAGGAGAGCTTTGTGAACTGCCTTCTACACAGTCCTGGGATAGAAAGTCCCTCAGGTCATCACCAGGCAGAGTGGGCCAGATGTACATGCTCCCCTTATGTGAGCAATGATTATTCTGCTGGAACCAGGATCAGGGATCTGCATTGGAAATATGGGCCAGCTTCATGCCAAGCTGGTGAGTGGATACAGGAGGGTTTATCCAGGGCACCATGAAATCATACAACTCTTATGTAACCTTTTTCTTGATTTGGCACTTGCCCTGTAACTGTAGTCCCTTAACTATTTTCTGGAGGTGTGAAAAAGATGTTTTTGCCAGTTTTTGTTGATTTTTCAAAGCTTCTATGTGGGACAGAGCCCTGAAGCATCTCACGCTGCCATCTTGATCAGGGTGGGGCTCTTTCCTCTATTCGTTTTCATCACTTTCAGGTCTTTATTTTGAGTCTTATTTTGAACTTCTTACCCTTTGATAAATCTATAAAATTCTCTCAAAATGATCCCATGGATGATAAGATCTGATAAATCCTTAGTCAGTTTCATTTGTTTTTCTTGGATTTTTTTGTCCTCCTATTCCAATCTAAACTTGCTGCTTTCTAAGGCTGCTGCACAACTATTATGCTAGGATCTGCCTTTTCATCATCCTGGAAATTCCCTTTCGCTCTCTTCTGTGCTGGACTGACTAGTCCATGAAGTCTTATTTTCTTGGTTTATCCCCTCATTTTTGTGGAGCATATCCTCTATAGCTCCTGAGAAATGAACACAGAAGTAAATTTTTGAGATTCGGTAAAGCTGAAGAGTAATTCTATCTTCATTATTGATTGACAGTTTGGTTGAGTACATAAACCTAGGTTAAAAATAGTTTTCCTACAGCGCTTTGAATACATAGCACAATGTCTTTTATTTTCCATTGTTGTTGAGCACCCCAGTGTTTCTGACTTTTTGATGCAACCTGTTTTTACTCCCCATCCCATTTCCCCCAGAAGTTCTTATGATGCTCTCTTCATTCCTCATGCTATGATATTTCATATTGTTTTCTGGGCCTTTGATACATATATTGTACATGTGTTGGAGATTTTCAATTTAGAAGTTTTTTGTCTGAGAGATTTTCTCCTATTATTTGATAATTTTTTCAAAAACATTTTCTCTATTCTTTCTAGAAATAGTTGTATATAGGATTGCCTGGGTTGATATTTAATTGTCTTATTATTTCTCTTGTATTGTTCATATCTTTGTTTTTAGTTTTTTTTCTGGAAGAGTTCCTCGACTTTGTGTACTAGCAATTTTTACTGTATTTTTAAAAATTAGCTATCATATTTTTTATCTCTAAGAGCTTATTCTTGTTCTCTGATTATTCTATATTAATAGCATCCTGGGAAACGGACTTGGCCCAGTGGTTAGGGCGTCCGTCCAGCATATGGGAGGTCCGCGGTTCAAACCCCGGGCCTCCTTGACCCGTGTGGAGCTGGCCCATGCGCAGTGCTGATGCGGGCAAGGAGTGCCGTGCCACTCAGAGGTGTCCCCTGCGTAGGGGAGCCCCACGCACAAGGAGTGCGCCCCATAAGGAGAGCCGCCCAGCGCGAAAGAAAGTTCAGCCTGCCCAGGAATGGCGCCGCCCACACTTCCCGTGCCGCTGATGACAACAGAAGCGGACAAAGAAACAAGACGCAGCAAATAGACACAGAGAACAGACAACCGGGGTGGGGGTGGGGGGATTAAATAAATAAATAAATCTTTAAAAAAAAATAGCATCCTGTTTTTGTTTCAACAACATAGTATTTTTTCTCACTTTTCTGAAGATATTCATTATAATTTCCTTGAAGTTTTCTTCTGTTTTGTTTGTTTTTCACTCAGTTCATATTTTTTCCTGTTTATTTGTTTTGGTCTTTCTGTTTTGTATTGGATGCTTTAGTTCACTGTCTGGTGATCATAGTTTCCTGCTCATACATAAAAATGAAGTTCTAAAAGGCAGATTTGAAGCTTGATGTGCATGGTGGGCATATTGACCAGGGACTTTAGAATGGGGCAATTGAGTAGCAATTGTCTAGTTAGCTGTTTTTATAAATTATTCATTTATTATTTTAATTTTTTGTCACTATACGTAGGTCTTATCTCTTGGGCTAGTCACTTTCTTCAGGAATCCTCCATACTCCTGATTGGGAGCCATATACTGGCTATCAGTATTCTGGGAACCATCTTGAGGGAAGGAGACTAGCATTCTTACCAGTAAGTATGAAGACTTTAACTTCATCACACTTTTTAGTACCTGCCTCCCTCCCAATTTCCTTTGTGTCTAGTTTCCCACCTCTAGGTTTTCTTTGAATTAATTTAACCCATTTCTTGCAGACGTAAAGCAAAATTTGCCTGGCTTTTCTGGATAGAGGTAGGGATGTGGAATGTGTAACTGCCCCTTAGGTAGACTTTCAAATAGCTATCTCTCTTTTAGTAGTCTGTCTTGCCTTCACAATTATAGTACCTGATGCCTCTAATTCCCAGGACTTTCCAGAATTCTGAGGAGCATATATGCTTTTTTTTTTAAAGATTTATTTTTTATTTATTTCTCTCCCCCCTCCCCGAGTTGTCTGCTCTTTGTGTCCATTCGCTGTGTGTTCTTTCATGACCACTTCTATCCTTATCAGTGGCACCAGAATCTATGTTTCTTTTTGTTGCATCATCTTGTTGTGTCAGCTCTCTGTGTGCAGCGCCATGCTTGGGCAGACTTTCTTTCACGCTGGGTGGCTCTCCTTATGGGTCACACTCCTTACGTGTGGGGCTCCCCTATGCGGGGGACACCACTGAGTGTCATGTCACTCCTTGCATGCATCAGCGCTGCGCATGAGCCAGCTGCACACAGGTCAAGAAGGCCCAGGGTTTGAATCACGGACCTCCAATGCGGTAGGCGGACCCCCTATCCATTGAGCCAAGTCCACTTCCCCTTATCTGCTTTTTGATGATCAGTATTCCCCTCTGCAGACACTTAGGTTTGCTTGCTCTTCATTCAGCTAAGTCATAAACCACTCCTGTGGCAGCTTTCTATCTTCATATTCCATGGTTCAGTGTTGCATATATCTCCTCATCCCGTCAAAGATGGAGTTTTATTGTTTCTACTCCTTGTTCTTCTTGTTGTTTGGTAGTGATGTTTGAGAGGCAGAAGAGAATAAAGAAAAGTCTTGATTTCACCATTTTTAATCTAGAAGCCCAAGGAAATTCATGAAAGGAAAAAAGACTTCACAAAAGTGAAGAATATTCACAAATATTCTTTTATTGGTGAATTTACTTCAGTCCATTCATTAGTTTAGCAAACATTATTAAACTCAGATTCAACATGATGGTTAGGAGCATGGGCTTTGAGGACAAGCTGCTATGAATTTAATAAGCTTCTGTATCTTTTTTCTCTGTTGTAAACTGGGAATATTAATAGTACCTACTCAGTGTTGTTGTGAGGATTCAATGAAACACATAAAGAGTTCACCTGGACCCAAATAACTCCACAATAAATATTAATTTTTATTATTATTACTGAGAGCTAGGAACTCTGCAGTGATGTAATAATAGAGAAAAAATAGAGAAGAGAGCTTCCCCCTAATAAAGCTGAACAGTTTCGTCATTTCAGGAAGGCTAAGGGTACTGGGTCTAAAGCTGAGGCTCTATTACTTATTGGTCACAAATTCAAGATTGGGACATGGGACCTTTACTCTACACTCCCAGGATGATGTTACCAGAGACCTGCATCCCTCTTTTGAAACGCAAACAATAGCAGCTATGGTGTATTCAGTGCTTACTCTGAGCCAATAAGTTTACACAAATGATCCCACTGAATCCTCAGACCAAGTCTATAAATTATTAATATCTCCATTTTATGGATGATGAAATTGAAGGTCAGGGTAACTTGCCTGAGGTCATACAGGTGGCAAGCATCAGAGCTGAGTGTGCAACCCAAATCTGCTAACACAGCCTCACCATTTAAACACATATTTAGTTTTGGTTTGTATTTTTTCATTATATTGTGCTCCCCATCTAATGCTTTACTCAAGGAAAGTAACAATATTAAGTGACTAATGTTTTAGATTGCTTTCCTCTGATATAGGAGAAACTAGGGCTTTATGAGGACACTTGAAAAGAGAACAATGAATCAGTATGGAGAGATTTAGGGGTGGGGTCACCAGTGACAAATTTCCTAATTTGGTCTCAGGATGATTGGGGTGGACTGTCGCTTTTTACTTTTATATTTTTGAACAAAATATACTTCTAAAATAAGATTTTGGTACCTACATTCTTCCCTTTCATAGTATTTCCAAATTTGTTTTCAATGAAATTCTATTGGCTACAAATTGCATTTTACTGGAGCACATACTGTGGATATTTTTTTCTGAAATGTTTCATTATTTGGTTCAGTAAAGGAAATCTTCTGGATATCTCAGCAAATCTGGAGGATGATAAGCTCCTTACTTCTATTGTCTTTCCATCACCCTGAATGAGTGTATCTGGCGGGAAGATCCTAGGCTGAAGGGGATGTGGTTAGGACTGGAGCATTCCAGGATGGGACCCACCACAAAGGTTGTCAAAAAAGGTTGCCTGCAATTCACAGTGGCTACAATTGCCTTTGTCCTATTCTGTATAAAATAAAGGTATTGTATGAATGAGCATCACATCAGACAGATTAGGTCTAATATATATCTCTTGGTTGATAACATGCACTACTGGAAGTATTACCTTTAGTCACAGCAGTTCAGTTACCCTGTAGTTTCTTGATCTCTGCATGTGCCTGGCTTTTTGATTAAAAATTATTTTGCCTTTTTGTACTATAAGTGATGGCTTTCCAAACTAGACATACTTTAACATACACATCTGAAGACAAAATTCTCAGGAAGGCAGTTTTGTGTCTTCTTAAGGACAGTAAATCTGACCAGATGATGATCAACTTAACAGCATGAACTATTAAACTGAACAAATTCAAATACCACTGCTCCTGACCCAGACATTTTCCTCTTGGATACAAGCTACCTAAAGACAGTGAGCAACAATCAATAAGTTTCCATTTTCATTCATTCATTCATTCATTCATTCATTCATTCATTCATTCATTCACTCTTTCAAGTGCAGGCCCATACAGCAGGGAAAACCAAAAGACTGAGTCAACTCTGGTCTCATCATTCTACTGTGATGAACATGGTAATCTGTCTGACAGGAGTTCCAAAGCAATCCTGTCTTGGTTCTTTGTAGTTGTAGTCAGAAGCCATGATAGAGGGTTTTGGAGTGTCACTTTTCCCTTTTCCCATCCTCTACTTCTCTTTCTTATTATTTGCAGTGGCTGCAGCTAGAGACCTCTTATGACAGAGGCTAGCAGAATGTACCTTAGACTTATGGGAGGGGGAAATTTCCACTACTGAAGAGCAAAAATGGGCAAACTGGGAATACGAGTCAAGTGGAACACAAATCTACCCCTGTCAGTGAGGGTGGCTGGTTGTGGCAACCAGTCTTTGTATCTTCTTTTGCAATTGAATGCTACTGCTATAGATACTTTTCCTCTTGGCTTCCGGTCCCTCTACCTCATTTGGTGGTTGCATGTGTGTGTGGGATGTGATGGGGGTTGGAGACTTCTGAAGAGAATGTTTCAGGCTTCAGTCATCTTGGGGAGTTGCTGTCAGTCAGCTCAAATAGGGGTCAACATGAGAGCAAAAAAGGTGACATAGCCTGGCATGCTGAAAACCCAGTGTAATGGATTATCTCAGAAGTGAGGTTTTTTTTTTTTTTTTTTTTTTTAAGTTTCCACATTTGATTTTGGCTGTGGGTAGATGCAGTCTTTTTTTCCAGAGGAATCTGTCTTTCTAAACAGAATAGTTGCATTCTCCTTGCTTTCAGCAGCCTGCTGCCCTGTAGATTTTATTCATTTGTTTTACTAGTATTGATTTTATACTCCAACTTCTAACCTGAATATATTGTCATAATCTCAAAACCCCAGAAAATAGGCAGACTCTTGCAAAGTTTCTAAAGAAAGTCTAATGGGACATCCACGAATGTCAGGAGAGAGAGCTAGGGAAAACCTTCTAAGGAACTTCAGTATAAGCTAGGCTACTAAGAATGATTACTTTCATGGCAGTATATCACATTCATTCTTGATGCCTCTTTCTATAGAATGCATGTTAAGGCAGAGTGGAGTAGGGAGGACTAAAACTCAGGAGACTGAGATGCTCTGCCAGAAGTTAGCCTTGTTATCTGGACAAGGCTTTTGTTTGAACAATTGGAAGAATGGAGTTGCTATTAACAAAAATGGGGTAGATTGTGTATGGAGCAGGAAGGTTTGGGATGAATATCAGGAGCTCAATTTTGGGTATGCTGATTTTAACATCCAAGTAGAGATACCAAAGTAAGCAGTTAAATGTATTTGAGTTTGGAACTAAAGAGAGAATTCTGAAGTGGACATAAAAATTTGAGAAGTACAGGTATAGATACAGCATTTAAAGCCATGAGACCAGAAGAGATCACTAGGAGAGGGTGAATAGAGAAGAGGACTGCTTTAGTTTCCTAGGCTATGCAAAGCAGATACCATCAAATGGGTTGGCTTAAACAATGGGAATTTATTAGCTTACAGTTTGAGACCAGGAAAATGTCCAAATCAAAGCATCATCAAAGTGATACATTCAGGAAGTAGATGTGGCTCAAGCAGTTGGGCATTCGCCTACCATATGGGAGGTCCTGTGGTCAGTTCCCTGCTGCTTCTTAAAGAAGATGAGCAAGACAGCGAGCTGATGCGATGGGCTGGTGCAGCAATCTGAGGTAACAATATGATGCAGTGCAATGATGCAACCAAGAGACACAGCGAAGAAATACAATGACAGACAAAACAAAACAGGGAGCAGGGGTGGCAACCTCCCACACAGGAGACCCCAGGTTCGGTTCCTGGTGCCTCCTAAAAAGAAGATGAGCAGACAACATAAACTACGAGGGGGGGAATAAATAAAAATAAATAAATCTTTTTAAAAAAGTGATGTTTTTGTCACTGTGACCAGCTGAGATCCTTGGCTCCTCTGCCGCATAGCAAGGGACAAGGCAGTAGGTGTCTCTGTTCTCTTCTGAGTTCATTGATTTCACCTTCTTGCTTCCATTGCTTTCATACTTTCTTTCTGTATTCATTACAATTATAAAAGACTCCAGTAAAAGGATTAAGTTGCATCCTGAATTAAGAGGGTCACACCTTAACTGAAGTAGCCTTATCAACAAATCCTGGTTACAATTGGTTTATAGCCACAGAGATAGAATAGATTTAAGAATACATTTTTTTTTCTGGGATACATGCAGCTTTAAATCTCCACAGGCATCAAGGACTGATCCCTGGGGCACTCAGATATTGAGGGGTCAGAAAGATGAAGAAGAATGTATATACTAGCTAACCAAAATATATCTACAACTTGGATTTGGTCCCTGACTAGATCAAGAGTTGGGAAATCTAACAGGTATTCAGAACTAGAAGGGACCCCAGGGAACATCTATTCCAACCAAGAAGGCTAAAGTAGGAGACAGGAGTCCTGGGTTCTAGTCCTAATTTTATGCCAGATTGCTTAACTTCACTGGGTCTCACTTTTCTATATATAAAGTAAGAGATCTAGACCAAATGACCTCCAAGGATTAACAGTTTGTGATTCTGTATCATCATTTTACACAGGAATAAATTGAAACCCAGAGAGAGGAGATAAGTGACTTACTCAAACTTCCTGTTTTAGGAACAGACTACAGGCCAATGTACATTCTTATATTATTGGTTTTAAACCCTACATGTATATTAGATATATATTAGAATCCCCTGGGAAGATTTTAAAAAATATAATATTTCCCTTTGGAAAATATATATAGTAATTATAAATAATATATATATATATATAAAACAAAAGTTGTGAACTTAACAAAACAATCATGCACATGTGTGAAATTCCCATACAACACCCCTTCACCAACATATCACACTGTTGTGGAACATTTGCTATAGATTATGAGATAATATCATCAGACTATTACTCCTAGCTATGATCCACAGCATATATTTGGGGTGTTTATTCCATAACCCCCCTGGGAAACTTTTTTTTTCAGGAGGTACTGTGGGAATTGAACCTGGGACCTCTTACATGTGAATCATGCGCTCAACAACTGAGCTAAAACTGCTCCCCAATGAGAATTGTTTTTTTTGTTTGTTTTGTTTTTAGAAGGTACTGGGCATTGGACCCTGACCTCATATACAGGAAGCAGGTGCTCAACCACTTGAGCTATATATGCTCCCCATCTTTTAATATTACTTATTACTGGGTCCCAAACATAAAGCATCTCATTCTATTGGTCTGCATTGGGTTGGGTATTGGTATTTTTTACTCTCCTCAGGTAATTTTAATATGCAGCCATGGTTGAAAATCCTCTGCTCTATATTAAAAAGTCATGATAATGTCTTGCTATCCACTACACCTCTTTGCATCTTGACTTGGATTTCCAACACAAAAATGGTTCAATCAATTTTAACATATTTTATTTAATCTAAAGTTGTTATAGGAGGGTAGCTTTCCAGACCTTATGAAACCAAGTACCAGGTTTCTCCAAAGCTCAATAAAATGGCATACCCATAGCTTCATTTTTCTCCAGTGAAATGTTATGGAAAACTATGAAGCCATAATGAGGGAGGGTCATTTGCTCTTTCTCCCTACCTTTTTGGGAAAAAAGATACAAGGATCATTCCAAAAATAAATGGAGTTGCTATTAACAACAAGGTTAATGAGCATAGTGCACAATCAAGCATAGTACACAAATACTGTTGCTTTTACCGTATTTATTTAGCAGGCATAGTCATGTGTCTGTTGTAGCAGCCACGTTGCTTTACTATGGCTTCTCACCAGAGCTTCGTCACTTTGGACACCAATTGATATAGAATTTCTTGGTTAAAAAGCACATTCTCCATACACTATACCATTTGCCTTTGTACTTGTATATGTCAGTGCATGTGTCTGGCTGTGAGTGCAGTTGTGTGTTTATAATTGAATTCTAGTGTTCACTTTCCCTGCGGGGAATATGACTAGGAGCGAGCCATTTTGATCTAAGTCAGGGTACAGACATGGACTGGCGAGACATATTATTTAGAGTCTTACCATACATCCCTACCATCTAATTGTAGTACCAGCAAAATGACTTTTACCATGCATAATCCTCCAGTAATTATTGTGTTAAATTTCCTTTGAGCTCCTCTTGTCTATTCTATACTTGTCTTTTAGTGCCCTTTATAACTCTAAATCATTTTCTTAGTTTAGGATCATACAAATATATTTTGTATGAATATATTTCTCATAAAATTGTTGTGTTTGATATATTTAAAGATATGAAGGCTTGGGGGTGAAACAGAAAAATTCAGGGGAGAAACCAAACAAGTCCTCAGAAACAGTTTTTTTCCTCTGGGTCTTCATAGCTCTACTTCACTCAGTCATTCAGCCCATAATAATGAACACAGACTTGGAATACACTCTGAGATTGCTCTTGCGTGGCTAGAGTTCAAGATAATTGTAATTTAAAAAATAGGTTTCACCATTGTTTGGAACCATCTACAATTCAATTTACTTTATTGCACAAGCCATGAATAATGCTATGGAAGAAAATGGACGGGCTAGTGCTGCCAGCCTGGTTTAGCATTCCAGAAATTTATAATTTTATGGATTTAACCAAATGATAAGGACAGATTAAAATGGAAATGGAATTTCTGAATATATAATCCTGTACACCTACTGGAAAGAATGGGAATTTCAAGGCACCTATACTGTGGAAGTAGAAACAGAGCTGTTGCAGTTCAGAAGGACCCCCATTACTTTCTTGGTGACAGGCCCCTCAAGCAGATGCAAAATGCTGATTTGCAGAAGGTAAGATTGGCTGAGGAGGTAAGGAAAGGAAAAATCACTGGTAGTCAACTGGATCAGTCAATTGAAGAAATACTAAAAAAAAATTAATCATTTGCATTCAGGTGACAGAAACTTCTTGGCACTCCGTTCAGTGAATTTAAAATAATAATGACAATGAGAGGTACTTTGCAGTATTATATCATATCATGTCATGTCATGTCATGTCATGTCATATCATATCATATCATATCTTATTATATTACACTTCTCAATCAGGGACCAGTACATGGCAATACACCCTCTTTTCTTTGAACTACCATGGAACAAAAGTTCTATACCACAGAACTTAGCACAAAATTATTTTTCAATAGTTTTTTTCTGTATTGATTGTGTCCCTCTCTCTTCCAAAACCCCTCCTACCAAATGGACTATTTCCTGAGGGCAGGGATCATAGTTAATTCTAATGCCCCCAACCACTAAACACAGTAAGCTTCCAGTAAATACTTGCAGTTTGATTGACTGATGGAACTCCCCTAGCTTGGGAAAGAGGAGAAATTTCATCATATCTCTGAGAGCCAAAGGGGAACTTTGGAAGGATACATATTATTCCTAAGCAAGTGTATATTACACCCTTCCAAAACCAAATGTATCTGTTTGAAATGGACTTGGGTTTCTGTTTTGCTGTAGCATGACGTACTTGACTACTTTACATATGTCATTATATATTTTCCTCTGAAATCTTAACTATGTACCAATATATTTAGATTTTCCAGAGGCCTATTTACATGCTGATGAAAACACTGGTTATCAAAACCAGACTCACCCTTGAAGAATAAGTGCTATGTTTTTCATCTATAACTTATAAGGTCTGTGGGAGCAGATGAATTTAAAAGGTCTTTTATTTTATGAAGGCAACATAATACTTACTCTTCACCAGTGAGATAACATATTTATTATCAAGAACTCTATTCCTGTCCAAATTAAATTAAAGTACTCAAAGTTTTCCATTCATGGACTTTTTCCTCCAACGAAACACCCAGGTCTGCCTTAATGCATGTGATTTGTAATTGTCAGAGTGGTGAGTGGTTTTTGCTTCAGAACAGTGAAATTGCTTTTTGTGTCCATAAAGTCAACAAGACAGACTGTACTGTTGAAAAATGGAATTAGGTGGATGTGGCTTGATTTTAGAGTCACCAGAAAGCATGTGGAGTGCTTTATTTACTGCCTCACTCTGATAATGCCATTCTTCCTCTTCCTCTTGCTCTCTGCAGGCATTGACCTGCCTTTCCCATGATGGTCTGCTTTACCTTGCTTATAGCCCTGCTTTCTGTTAATGGATTTGCTTACTTTATAAGGTACATTTTTGTCCTTTTTGTATGTAAAAAATACAAGTCCTTAATAGCTTTATTAATATTGGTTTCCAGGAAGTCATGTTTCAGTACAACTGCCTCATTACATGACCTGCTGATTTTCTTCATAGTGATTTATCATCCCTACCAGTCCCAGTTAGAGTGAAATGTTTTCGTAATGCCAAGAAGAACTTCCTTTCTTGTGTTGTCAGTGTTGCTGCCTGTGTGTCGATCTGAATCTCAAAACAATGGTGAAATAGGAGAAGTTATATTTTAGGGCCCATCAGCTCCCTCTCTGGGCTCCCTTTTTCACTGGTAAGATCTTCTGTGAAAACCTCCTTCTGCAGGATGGAGGAATAAAATATGGATTAGAGTGGACTTATTGGTATTCTTACTAGAACTATTGTGACTAGTAACAGCAGAAATTGGAGCATTGATGTGGAGAAAGTGGCCACGGTAGTTGCTGAGGGCAGGGAGAGGGAAGAAGAGATGTGAAGTGTGGGCATTTTCTGGACTTGGAGTTGTCCTGTATGATGTTGCAGGGACAGATGCTGGACATTATATATCCTGCCATAACCCACTGAATAGACTGGGGGAGTGTGTGAACTACAATGTAAACTATAATTCATGCAGTGCAGCAGTGCTCCAAAATGTATTCACTGAATGCAGTGAATGTGCCACAATGATGAAAGAGGTTGTTGATGTGGGAGGAGTGGGGGTGAGAGGTGTGGTGTATATGGAAACTTCTTATATTTTTTTTAATTTTATTTTTTTTCTTCTTATATTTTTAATGTAATATTTTTTGTGATCTATGTATCTTCAAAAAATACAACTAAATAAATAAATTTAATTTAATTTAATTAAAAAAAAACCCTCCTTCTGCAAATGGCATGGACTGGTAGGGAAGTAAGTTAGGCTACTTGAGCGAGTTCCAAAAATTAGGCAGACTAATTAGAATGCAAGATCTAGGAATAGCGATGCTTAAACGGCAGGATTGTTGTGGGGGCTAAATAAACTAAAGTAAATAAAGCATCTAGAACAATATCTGACTCATAGTAGTTGCTGTGTAAATGGTACATCGGAACCCCTTCATAAGTACATGGGATTCTCATGCTGATTGCTTGGAGCACAGGATTCTCATGTTGACACACATAACTTTTGCCCAGAGTATCACATAAAAGCTCCTCTATATAATCATCATCATCATTCTGTCTAATGAGGTCTTCCAGGATCATAGATAAATGACTGAAGATGACACCCATTTCTTGATAATCTTTGCATTTTAACAATTAGATAATTAGATCTTCCCCATATTAAGACCAGTTGGGAAAAGAGAAAAATGGAATCAATCTCAAGCGTCTACTTTTACCCCTCCACCCTGCAAATTACACTTTTGTCACCTCCTTGTAAGGGTGGTCCTGACAACAGTATGGCATGGCCTGATAGGGAATGAAGTTGGGCTATTTTTTCAAGTTCCAAGAAAGATATATAGAATGTATTAAATAGATGTGTGACCTTGGACAAGCCACTTAACCTCTCTTGGTCAGAATTTTCTCATTTGTAAAATGAAGCAGGGAAGCAGACTTGGCTCAATGGATAGGGCGTCTGTCTACCACATGGGAGGTCCGTGGTTCAAACCTGGGGCCTCCTTGACCAATGTGGAGCTGGCCCATGCACAGTGCTGATGTGTGCAAGGAGTGCTGTGCCACGCAGGGGTGTCCCTGCATAGGGGAGCCCCACGCACAAGAAGTGCGCCCCATAAGGAGAGCCGCCCAGAGCAAAAGAAAGTGCAACCTGCCTAAGAATGGCGCTGCACACACAGAGAGCAAGATGACGCAACAAAAAGAAACACAGATTCCTGGTGCCACTAGTAAGGATAGAAGTGGTCATGGAAGAACACACAGCTAATGGACACAGAGAGCAGACAACTGGGAGAGGGGGAGGGGAGAGAATTTTTTTAAAAATGAAGCCATTGGATTGGATGATCTTTAAGATCCCTTCCAGCTCTAATATTGTAGTGAGTCTGTGAAATCCTAGATTGAAACCACAACAATTTTTACTCTTTTTTTTTTTTAACAATTTTTACTCTTAATGTTTTAATATGTTGTCATATTTGTGAAAAATTACTATTATTCAATCTCCCCAGTATTAGAAAATTGATAAAGCTACAAAGAGTAATAGGTAGCTTATGAATTATTAAATCACATTTGATAAAGATATCAGTTCAAAAGAAGTTTTTCTTTTAATATCTTTTCTGTGATGCATCACTTCTGAGAACAAAAATTTAATGTCTTTAACATAACTGCTGCCAAAGAAAAAATTATTTCATTAACATCATTAGATACTTAGTGAAAATAAATGCCATTCATTCAAGAAGCTTTCCCTTTCAGAGATATTCAAAGTGTAATAGGCTCTGCCTACTCATTGCCAAAACACCCCATAGAAAGGTGGAAAATAGTGTCACCCAGAAGCTCATGTTACTTGTCAATCTTATGAATGACTAGTCTCACTGATCTCTACCGCTAAAAGGGCTGGTTCTTTTGGCATCAGGTGATCCCAATCTACAATTCTTTGGAAGAGAAGGAAACAAGTACATGGGGTGGTGAGGGCAGGGGGTGGGTAGGTGTGGGGGGAAAGGTTGTTTGGAACTTGTGGGCTGAAGGGCAAAGAAGATTGGAGAGGAAAATGATTGGAGAGGGACATGATTAGAAAGGAAAATGATTGGAGAAGAAAATGAGTTTGAAACAATTGGTACTTCAAGTGGTCACAAAATACCCAGAGATGGGAAAGAGGCACATAATTTTCTAGTTACTTGGACTTCGGTTATTGAGCTAAGAAAGCACAAAAGATGCATCCTTTTTGCTGCCTTCCTCCCTCTCTCTGCCCACTGTGGCTGTAATCAGAAGAACTGAGAGGCTGATGTGTTTCTGTAATAGATGGTGATCACTTTGCAAGAGAGTGATTCCCAGTTCCTTCCTTTTCTGTGCGTTTGGATTGTTTACATTTTGTCAGAAAGACAGATGTACAAAGAACACAACCCCCGCAAAAAAACAAAGGATTCCTTAACTCTTCTATTTCCCTAGTCTTTCGAAACAGGTTGTGCTGCCTTTCTATAAAGCTCTCCAGTGCTTTGTAATAATAATGATGATGATGATAATGAGTCCTTATGTTTTCATCATGCTTCATGCATTCAGAGCACTTTCACATAAATTATCTCATTTGATTTTCAAAACAACTCTATAAAGTGAGTAATGTGAGGACTACTGCTGAATAGATGGGGACAACTGAAGCATGAAGGGGTTAAATGACATATCCAAGTTCATGTGGCTAATTAATGGCAGAACCTACACTGCACCCCAGGTTTCTGGATTGGGAGTCTAGTTCTCTTTCGACTAGAGAGTATTGTGTAGCATGATTACTTTTAGCTGTGTGCCTGCTTTAAGACAATTCATTACAATATGAAACAGATAAGTTAGAAAGTGATGCTTTCTTTTGCCAAATGATGTCTGTGTTCTACCCAAGAATTCACTACAGGAAACTTAGTTTTCTCTGCAGGGCTGCAGCTCTAACAGTGATAAGGGGCATATTTGTTGGCAGACATTAGAAACACATTTATTGTTTGTTTACAAACCAGTTGAATCACTGAAAAAAAAAACTGACTGGGTTGCTGGTACTTAAAGCTGCAGTGATATTGTAAACGTCTCCTTAGAGAAACTTACAAAAGTATTTTGATTCAGTGGTTGTTTTCCCCAATCTGGCACTTGGCATTAACACATTTTACAGGGTGACAATTATGGGGTTACAGAAAAAAATGAAGCTGAAGTGTAGCTGTCAGTGCCCCCAAGGCAAAATAGATCAACCAACCAAATCAACTAATCTAATACACTCTCCAGGTTTCTCAAGTTGCCTTTTCAGTGTAACTGAGATGACCTACCTGGCTGTGTGGGTAGACATCATAATATCTTATGTGTCTGGTAATTCATTTGCAGAAAATAATTACATTCCCTGCAAATTAATGGGCAGAGTTGGAGAAAATCATGTTTAAATTGTGTCTATGTAATAGCCAAACAAGAGACTAATTCAGTAGAAGTCAAAGAAACATCAGACAGTCCACTTATTTGGAATCATGTAGACAAAGCAACTGATTGAAGTTTTGCACTTTCCTACCTGTTGCTTTGGCAAGCAAAGATGTGATTTTGCAAGACAAATTGTCCTGTGGGCAGAAATCTGGGCCCACAGCCAGGGACCAAGTATTCTAGTGCCAGCTCTGCATTGGGCTGGGGATCTTACATAATGTTCTTAACTTTGTTTTTTTTAAATGTGTGTTTTTTGCCTATAAAATGGAGATTAATGATTCTTGGTCCCCTGTTACTGGTAGATAAATATCCTGGCATATGAAAAAGAGTGTGAAATTCTTTAAGAGAATTTAATGGTGTTGTTTTGAATATGTTCTTGATGTGGGATCACCATTTAATTAGTCTAAGATACTGTCCCTATGCAGCACTCTTGTTCCTCCCTTTAAAAAATTTTAGTAATAACAAACTTAATTTTTAGAAAAGTTTTAGATTTACAGAAACATTACAGTGAAAGTGTAGGGAATTCTCATATAACTCACCACACAGACACAGACACACACAGACACACACACACATACACACAGTTTTCCCCAATATTAACATCTTATATTACAGTAACATTTTCATTTTTCTCTTTTGGTCTTCATAACTTTGCAGGTTGTGGGGAACAGGGTTGCTGCCTTCCTTTGTATGGGGTATTGTGGTACAGATCACGTGTGGTTACCCATCCAATTATCTTGTATATTATTTAACTTCTATTTGAGGGCAAATCAACCCTGAGTTTGCAAAACCTCCAGCCCCCTGTGATCCTGTGATTTTATGTTCATTTCAGGTGTTGTGCAAATAAAATCCAGTTTGTTAAAGGACCCAAATGAATTCTATTGACTTTGGAGTATGTGACATTTATCAATCCCCACTTTGGCAGTAAGGTAAGGAGCAAACTTCTATGTGGCTCATAATATAGTAGGTGCTTGTAAAACGTTGGTGAATGAATCTACAAATGAAAGAGAGTCTATTTTCAGTAGGGGTTATGTTTTGATTTTGATTGTGTTTTAATAGGCAATCTTTATTGAGTGCTTGTTACTATGCCCTAGCCCTGGGCTACGCTTGTGAGGGATGGTATGTAGTCCCTAACTTCAAGGGGATTACAGCCAAATTGGGGAGACAAATCATACCACACAAGAGAATGAGTAAGCACTATATTTCACAACAGAATCTAAAAATATTGTTGGACTTCAGAGGAAGCAGATAGTGGTAGAAGTCTTCTCAAAGAATATGGTACCAAAGCTTGATCAAAAAGAGGAAAGGATAGAATTCTAGCTAATAGGCTACAAACTGGTAACTACGTTTGTTTTACCCTCACACTTAAAAAATAGTAACCAGAATTTAAAAGTTGAGAGATTTAACGTAAAAATCTGTATGTTGACTTTTTTTTTTTTAAGTTGGAAGATAGGTCAATGTAGGGTACCATTGTGGCAATTGGTTGGAACTCAGTAGGTGTTACTCTCTTTGGAAGAGACATGATCTCTGAAGTTCACCACAATTCCTATTGCACTATGTTGTCTTAGACTCATATTATTTTACATATTTATTTTAACTGCCAATCCAATATAAGCATTCTAGGCAGATAAACACCATTCATAGAAGCCTGGGGAAGAGAATATGCTCCATATATGGAGAATAATTTAATCAAAAGTAGCCGTGAAGGAGGGGAAAGATGGCATAGAGTAAGGAGATCCAAGTGTGCTACAGGTCAGTTAGTAATAACCCAGAGCCATGTAAAATACCTGTGTGGGGGCCCAGGAAACCAGAGGAGCATTCTGCAATACCCTTGAAAGAATGGAAGGAGACAGCCTATCTGCAGTGAAGATTCATCAGTAGAACACTCCACTCTGTGGAGGCCAGCACTGGCAGCACGACCTGCCTAGGGAGCTATTCTGTGACTGGAGTTGGAAGCTCCATTTCCCAAAAATGGGAGAAGAAGAGATGGTCAGGCACTGATTTCAGCTACTGCTCAGTAAATTTGGCTACTTAAAGTCCATTCCTAAGAACAGCTAAATTTGAAACTATCCAAGTTGGAAAGAGGCCAGTAGCTGCCATTTTAACTCTGCCCATGGCCTGAGGGGAAACACGGTTGACTGAAAATCACAGGCAGATCAAACTGTAGCCCTAGCCTAGGCCCCATCCCCAACTCCAGCAGGGAGGAAGCTGGGGGGACCTGCATCAGCCTCTCTGAGAAGCTGCAGGCACTTTTGGCTGGCACAGATTGGATAGTTGGACACCTGGGGCTCCATCCCCACCCCCCAATAGGAGAGGGGAGCTGTGTTAACTTGGCCTGTCTGGGCTACTGCAAGTGATTTTGGCCCACACAGACTGGTGTGTTGAGTGCCTTTGATTCCTTCCCCACCCACTCCATAAAATAGGAGGGGGCTGGTGTTTCTTCAGCTTCACTGGACAACTGTAGGCACTTTCAGCCCACTGGTTACTTGGACACCTGTAGCTCCATCCCTGTCCCGCAACAGGATAGGAGAGGAAATGTATTTCCTCAGCTTCCCTGGTCAACTTCAGGCCCTTTGGGCCTGCACAAATTGAACTCTTGGGCAACCCTTGCTCCAACAACAGAGGGGTGGTGTTTACCCAGCCATTATGGATAACTGTAGGTGCTTTTGACCCACACTATAGGTTTTTGAGTGACTGGGGCTCCACTACTAACCCCCTATAGGATAGAATGGTGGTGGGTTTTCCCTAGCCTTTCTGGGCAAATGCAGGTGCTTTCATTCTGCACAGAGTAGTTGGTTAAGTGCCTTTGATTCTATTCCCTCTACCATAGGATTAAAGGAGACTGGTGTTTCTTCAGCATCTTTGGCATTGCATATGCTTTCAACCTGCATAGGTTAGATACTCAGACATATGTAGATCCATCACTGTACCCCAATAGTATATCAGGGGAGCTGTGATTCCTCGTGGTCTAGTTTTTTGGGCATATTTGATTCTATCCCTAAAGGGTAGAAGGGACAGTACACCCTCAGCCTTGCAGGTCAACTGTAGGTGCTTTCAGCCTCCATGGAGTAGATTGTTGGACACTCCAGAGGGTCTATCACCAAGCCTGGCAGAACAGGAGGGGGGCTGGAGCTACATTAGTCTACCTGGTCAATGGTAGTCAGTGTTGACCCCCACAGCTTATTTTGCTGCCTATACCTGCAACTCCATCCCTGCCCAAGCAGGGAAGGAAGGAGTGTGAACCTTCATCAGTCTATCTGGGCAACTACAGATGGTCTTGTCCTGCATGGCTTGGATTGCTACACATGGCTGTGGCTCAATCCCTACCACTAGCAGAGGAGAAAGGTGAGAAAAGCTTTATTGGTTACTGGGGAAATGTGGGCAGCTTAAGCCTCCACCGCTCATAGTACCAACTACGTGATTGGCTCCTGCTACACAACCAGCAAGGAAAAAATGAAAGAAAGCCCTAAACTAAAGAAAGAAACTGCACCCAGAGTGAATACATTTAGTAAGGCAGATGCCAAGAAAAAAAACAAAAAAATTACAATCCATACCAAGAAGTAGAAAGATATGGCCCAGTCTAAGGAATAAGATAAGCCTTCAGATGACATAAAGGAGTTGAGACAACTCATCATAGATGTTGAAATAAATTTCCTTATGAATTCAGAGAGGTGGCTAAAGATCTAAGGATATTGGTCGGTAGTGCAGCAGTGTTCCCAAGCCCTGTGCACCCCAGAAGTGTGGTCCCCAGGTCCGTGACCTCTTAGTCCTCATATCCCACATTCCACAGACCCACATACCCTGAGTCTGCAATATCCCGGACTTCCCACTCCCGAATCCAGTGCTCCTTGAGGTATGGGATTACCCTAGCCCTCTGGTTTTGGACAGATTCTGTGAGTCAGAGGGTTATGGTGGGAGGTGCAAAGGGGCCAAACAAGTATGAGTTCAATTTTCTGGTCCCCTTGCTTTTTGTGAGCTTGGTGGAGCATACCAGATGGCTTGGGGAGAGCCTGGGAAGAAAGGAGAGGCAAATCTGCCAAGAAAGCCCAATCTACTTATATGCCCTGGAATAGGAAAATTAGTCTGGGAGAAGGTGGAGTCAGAAAATCAACTAGTCCTCCTGTAGTACATCTAAGGGAGAGGGGCTGTAAGATGTGTTTTCAAAGCTTCCAGTAGCATAATTGGGGTTTCTGGTGAGGTGTGGGTGCTCTCTCTTTGGAAATGAAGGGTCATTCTTTTCTCTGTTGGTTTGGTTCACCAAAGACCCACTTGAATCTCCTACTGGTCCCCTCACACAGCTTTCCTGCTACCCTGCGAGATAGGGAAGTGAGAAAGGGAGAAAGGGGGAAGGTCAGATTTCTAAGTGTTTTATTTAACTGCAAAGAGGATTCCTTGCTTGAAACTTTGTCTGCTTTTTATTTGTTGGTTTGTTTCCTTGATTTTTCTTCCTCTTTATTCCCCGATGGCCCTATATTCTTCTTCCTTTTTTTTCTTTTTCTTGCTTGCTTTCCATCCCATTCCACCCATTTTCTTTCTTTCTTTCTTTCTTTCTTTCTTTCTTTCTTTCTTTCTTTCTTTCTTTCTTTCTTTCTTTCTTTCTTTCTTTCTTTCTTTCTTTCTTTCTTTCTTTCTTTCTTTCTTCCTCTTCTTCTTTATATTTTTTATATTAGGCAATGCAGGGAGTGCTTCATATTTGTTGTATTTCCTCACCCATGATTTCCTTTTTCCTGTGTGTGCTGATTTTGGCGACCAATGCCATCCCCTTTCCTCTACATTTTTCTATCCTTCATCATTTATTGTTTCTCTTACATTCCACCTCTCTTGGTTTGGTCCCCAATTTTTTTGACTTTTTATTTCGAATACCTTTGTACTGTTTTCTGTCTTTTATTCACTCTCTATATTATTGTCCTTTCTTTTCTCTTTCCCTTTATCATGACTGCAGTGGTCTTTTAATTCATACTATATTTCTTCCCATATTCAGCTTACTGTCTCATTATAGGTACTTCACTTTTCTTACTGGTATAACTCTACACAATTTACATGAGTCTAATATCCATTCTTCTAGATCTCACATGGTTCTTCCATTAACATTTACTATCAATACTGCTATTATCCTTTTTCTTTTCATACTCCTTTTGCTTTCTCTTGCCCGAATATTTTCCTTCAAGTGAACTTAGCCTACAACAAGGAAATAGAATAAGAAGAACAAAGTGACAAAGAGAAGACATAACATGCATGCAAAAACAACAACTAGCTAAACCCCAAGACTAGACAAAGAAACTAATCAATGGAATAAACCCACCAAGATAAAATGAGACCAGACAGCAAAAAAAACTACAAACCAAATCAATAATCAGGAAAACATGGCACAATCTAATGAACAAACTAAAAACCAGGAAAAAGAGCAGAACATTGAACAAGTAATTAAAGCTCTCAAAACATTTAGTAGGGCCCAATATGATGAAGTGAAGGAAGAGATTAAGAATATGAAGAAAACACTTGGAGAGAATACAGAAGAAATTGCAGTCATGCACTAAAAGATAACAGACATGATGGGGAAGAACAGCACAATCCAAGAAATAAAAAATACACTCTCAGCAAATAACAGCAGATTTGAAGAGACAGAAGAAAGAATTAGTGACATGGAAGACAGTACATCTGCAATCAAACAGATAGTAGACCGATAAAAAGATAGAAAAAATCCAGCAGTGACTTAAGGACCTAAATGACAATGCAAAATAGACAAACATACACATTAGAGGCATCCCAGAAGGAGAAGAGAAGGGAAAAGGGACAGAAGGGGTGTTGGAGGAAATAATGGCTGAAAACTTCCCAGACCTACTGAGGGAGATGGATGTCCATGTACTGCAAATAACATAAATCACAACAGGCCTACCACAAGACATACATGTCAAATTATCCAATGCTCAAGACAGAGAGAAAATATTAAAAGTAGCAAGAGAAAGGAGAACCATCACATATAAAGGATGCTCTATGAGATTAAATGCTGATGTCTTATCTGAAATTATGGAGGCAAAAAGGCAGTGGTATGACATAGTCAAGGTACTAAAAGAAAAAAATTTCCAACCAAGAATTTGCCATCCAGCTAAACCTGCATTCAAAAATGGTGGAGAGTTCAAAATATTCACAGATAAACAGAAACTAAGACAGTATGCCAACAAGAATCCTGCCCTTTACGAAATACTAAAGGGAGTTCTGAGAGAGAAAAGAAAAATACAGGAGAGACAGAGTTGGAGGGGAATGTAAGAACAAATAAAAAGCCAAGAAAAAAGGGAAAAATATCAAACACAATATGACAAACACAAATCCAAAGAAAATATGGCTGATATAAGTAATTCCTTGAAAGTAATAGCACTGAATGTCAATGGATTAAACTCACCTGTCAAGAAACTCAGACTGGAAGATTGGCTAAGGAAATATGATCCATCTATATGCTGTCTACAAGAAACACATCTTAGAGCCAAGGATTCAAGGAGAATGATAGTGAATGGCTGGAAAACAATCTTACACACAAATAATAACCAAAAAATGCAGGGGTAGTTATATTAATATTAGACAAAATAGACTTTAAGTGAAAAACAATTGTGAGAGACAAAGATAAACACTATATATTAATGAAAGAGATAGTCCTTCAAGAAGAAAGAACAATCATCAACATTTATGCTCCTAAAAAGGGCAGCTCCAAATATGTGAAGCAAACACTGGAAAAAAGAAGTGAAGGAATAGATGCCTCTACAATTATAATGGGGGACTTTAATACACCACTATCAACTTTGGACAGAACATCATAAAAGTGAATCAATAAAGAAACAAAGACTTTGAACAATATATTAGAGGAACTGGACCTAATAGACATATACAGGATATTACAACCCAATACAACAGTATATACATTCTTCTCAAATGCATATGGATCATTCTCCAAGATAGACCACATACTAGGTCACAGAGAAAGCCTCAATGAATTCAGAAAGATTGAAATCATACAAAATAATTTCTCTGACCGTAGTGGAATAAAGCTGGAAATCTGCAGGGGCCAGAGACCCAGATTTGGCAACAAGATATGGAAGTTAAATAATACAGATTTAGAAACACAGTGGGTCTAGGAGGAAACCTCAAAAGAAATCAATTAATTACCTTGAAACGATGAAAAGGATAACACAACATATAAAAACATATGGGATGCAGCAAAAGCAGTACTGAGAGGGAAATTTATAGCCATAAATTCATACATCAAAAAAGAAGAAAGAGCTAAAATTGAAGAACTAACTGCATGCCTGGATGAATTAGTTAAAAAAACAACAAACTAAACGCAAAGGAAGAAGAAAAGAAGAAATCACAAATATCAGAGCAGAACTAAGTGAAATGGAAAATAAGAAAGCACTTGAAAAAATAAACAAAACCAAGAGCTGGTTCTTTGAGAAGATCGATAAAATTGTCAAACCCTTAGCTAACAAAGAAAAAAAGAAAGAAGATGCAAATACCCAAAATAAGAAATGAGAAAGGGGATATCACCACTGACCCATAGAAATAAAGACTATCATAAGAGGATACTTTGAAAAACTAATGCCAAAAGGAAGGACAATTTAGAGGAAATGGAAAAATTCCTAGAAATGCATAAGCAATACATTGATGAAAGAAGAAATTAATGATCTCCACAAGGCAATCAGAAGTAAAGAGATAGAATTAGTTATTATAACCTCCCAACTAAGAAGAGGCCTGTGCCAGATGACTTCACAGGTGTAGTCTACCAAGCTCCTGGAAAGAACTAACACTAATCTTGCTTGAACTTTTCCTAAAATTTGAAAAAGAAGGAATGTTGCCTAACTCATTCTATGTTGCCAACAGCACCCTAATACCAAAGGAAAACAAAGACACCCACAGAAAGGAAAAGTACAGACCAATCTCTCTAATGAACCTAGACGTGAAAATCCTCAACAAAATACTTGCTAATCATATTCAACAACACATTGAACAAATTATACACCATGACCAAGTGGGATTCATTCCTGGCATGCAAGGGTATTTCAACATAAGAAAATCAATTAATGCAATCTACCACATAAATAGATTGAAGGAAAAAAATCACATGATTATATCTATAGATGCTGAAATAATATTTGACAAAATACAGCACCCTTTCTTGATAAAAACACTGCAAAATATTGTAATAGAAGGAGAATTTCTGAACATGATAAAAGATATATATGAAAAACACACAGCTAACATCATTTACAATGGTGAAATCCTAAAATCTTTTCCTCTAAGATCAGGAACAAGACAAGGATGCCCACTATCACCCCTTATATTTAACATTGTGTAGAAGTACTTGCTCGAGCACTGAGGCAAGAAACAGACATAAAAGACATCCAAATTAGAAAGCATGTAATCAAAATTTCACCATTTGCAGATGATATGATCCTATACATAGAAAACCCTGAGAAGTCTACAACAAAGCTTCTAGAACTAAAAAGTGAGTTCAGTAAAGGTGCAGGTGATAAGGTCAATGTGCAAGAACTAAAAAGTGCGTTCAGTAAAGGTGCAGGTGATAAGGTCAATGTGCAAAAACCAGTAGCAATTCTGTAAACCAATAATGAGCAATCTGAGGAGGAAATCAAGAAACAAATACCATTTACAATAGTAAATAAAAAAATCAAATACCTAGGAATAAATTTAACTAAAGATATAAAAGACTTATACACAGAAAACTACACAACACTGTTCAAGGAAATCAAAGAGGACCTAACTAAATGGAAGAATATTCCCTGTCCATGGATATGAATAGGAAGACTAAATATTATTAAGTTGTCTATCCTACCAAAACTGATCAACAGATACAATGCAATCCCAATAAAAATCAACATAGTGTTCTTTAATGAACTAGAAAAACTAACTATGAATTTTATTTGGAAAGGAAAGAGGGCCTGAATAGCCAAAGACATATTGAAAAAGAAAAATGAAATTGGAGGAACCATATTACCTGACTTCAAAACATGCTACAAAGCTACAGTAGTGAAAACAGTATGGTATTGGCACAAGATAGACACACTGACCAATGGAACCAAACTGAAAGTTCTGATTTAGACCCTCATATATACAGTCATATGATATTTGACATGGCCAGCAAACCCAGTCAACTGGGAGAGAATGGACTCTTCAACATATGATGCCTGTAGAACCAGATATCCATATGTAAAAGAATGAAAGAGGATTATCAACTTACACCTCATACAAAAATCAACTCAAGATGTATAAAAGACCTAAATATAAGAGCCAAGACCATAAAGACCTTAGAAAGCAATGGAGGGAAACGTCTATAGGACCTCCTAATAGGAAATGGCTTCATTAACTTCATACCCAAAGCCCAAGCAGCAATAGAACAATTAGAAAAATGGGAATTTTTCAAAATTAAAGCCTTGTGCACCTCAAAGGAGTTTGTCAAGAAAGTGAAAAGGGAGCCGACCCAATGGGAGAAAATATTTGGTGTCTATATGTCTGAGAGTAGACTAATATCCTGCATATATAAAGAACTCCTAAATCACAAAAATAAGAATACAAAAAAAGCCATTTAAAAAATGGGCAAGAGACTTAAACAGACAGTTCTCCAAAGAATAAATACAAATGATTAAAAGGAAATGAAAAAAGTACCCAAATAACTAGCTGTTAGGGAAATGCAAATCGAAACTACAATAAGATACCATCTTACTCCCATGAGATTGGCAGCTATCAAAAAAAAAAAAACTGGAAGACTACAAGTGCTGGAGGGGATGTGGAGGAATGGGAACATTCATCCACTGCTGGTGGGAATGCAGAAAGATTCAGCCATTCTGGAAGACAGTTTGGCGGTTTCTCAAAAACTAGCTATAGATTCACCATATGACCCAGCAATTTCATTGCTGGATATATACCCTATAGAACTGAAAACAAGGACACAAACCAATATATGCACACCAATGTTCATAGCAGCATTACTCAATGTTGCCAAAAGTTGGAATTAACCCAAATGCCCATCAACAGATGAATGGATAAATAAAATGTGGTATATACATACACTGGAATACTACCCAACTGTAAGAAGGAATACATTACAAACACATGTGATAACATTGATGAATCTTGAGAACCTTATGTTGAGTGAAGCAAGCCAGGCATTGAAGAACAAATATTATATGATGTCTCTGATATGAAGTAAGTAAACAAAGCTGTCTCAGAGAGCTTGAGACTGGTTGACAGGCTTAAAGGAAGTTGGAGGGAGAGGAAGGTTGCTAGCTGACACCTACATACGTTAAATCTCTGATCAGCTGGAGTAAGTATTTGTACCAAGAAGGGATAAAATGGGGGTATAGGGAAACGTTTGGGTTGTGCTTTGAGGGTTTGAGGGTCCTAAGCATGGAAGGATGTGTCAGATGGTCCAAGAAATTAGGGGGAGAGTGGGGGAACATTTGGATATAAGGGATTATCAGGTATGTGGTTGAAATTGTAATGTTGAAAAAACTCTTTAGAAAATATAATAAGGGGGTTTACCTGTTTAAGATGCTTAAGGGGGAACATCTGACACAGGGCAGGCTTCTAGGGAGTATGAGTGCTCATTTTGTCATAGTTTGTTGTATCATTGGGTGGAGACCCATACAATGAGTGTAAAGGTATACCCACATCCTAGGGAGGCCTGATGTTCTCAAACAGAGGGAATTGTGTCTTGAGAGAGAATTGGTGGCTCCCAATGTGTTAGGGTAGTTGAGTATGTAAAGGCCTCAACATTGCTGCAAGTATCTGTCAACAAGTTCCTTCAAGTAATGAAGATTGATTGTCACTGTGGACGCTGTGGGAAGGGATGAGAGGTATTGATTAGATGGAATCAGGGTAAATGTGGGGCAATGGAAATATTCCACTAGATCATGCAATGATGGGTATAGGACACGTTAAATTACACCAAAAATATATAAAAGTCTATAGGCTAAAATGTAAACCATAATGTAAAACGTAAGGTATCTAAAGATCTAGAAAATTGTATAGTCTAAAATATAAACTATAATCTAAACCAAAATGGAAGCTTAGTTGAAAGCTATGGGTGGTGGACTTGGCCCAGTGGTTAGGGCATCCGTCTACCACTTGGGAAGTCCACGGTTCAAACCCTGGGTCTCCTTGACCCCTGTGGAGCTGGCCCATGCACAGTGCTGATGTGTGCAAGGAGTGCCGTGCCAGGCAGGGGTGTCCCCGCGTAGGGGTGTCTCCTGCAAGGACTGCACCCCGCAAGGACTGCACCCCATAAGGAGAGCCGCTCAGTGCGAAAGAAAGTGCAGCCTGCCCAGGAATGGTGCCTCATACAGGGAGAGCTGACACAACAAGATAATGCAACAAAAAGAAACACAGATTCCCGTGCTGCTGACAACAACAGAAGCGGACAAAGAAGACGCAGCAAATAGACACAGAACAGACAATCCGGGGGTGGGGGGTGGGGAGATAAATAAATAAATCTTTAAAAAAAAGACAGCTTTGTTTCAATATCTGTACATCAGCTACAGCAAATATAATATGAACATGTAAAAATATCATTGTTGGGGAAGGGACAAAGTGTTTGATGTTGGATATGTGGGAGTACTGTATATTGTATATGTGAATTACTGTGATCTAAAACTTTTGTGAAGACAAACTCAATAATTACAAAATAAAAAAGAAAGAATGTAGACACTGAGGAAGAAGTGAAAGAAATTTCCTTGCCACTGTACATACAGGGTAACGCCTATTGCAATGATGAAAGGCAAAACATCAAAAACGAAGATTTTTCATTTTTTGAGACCCCAATTTATTTTTACTGTATTTAATTTTTCTAAGTTAGCATATATTCTATAGCTAACCTTTAAACCCATCACTATATTCCATTTTACTGTTAATGGAACCTGGCAATATATTAGGCTTCATTTTTGAAGAAGTTTTGGACCACAGAGAGGTTCAATTATGGCAGGGGAAGAACACTGGTGTGGGGTGTTATTGATAGGAGGTTGATAGGGGGCACATAGTTGGGAGGGAATTCTCCAGGGAATGTATACAGGGCACATAAAATGTCTGGATATTTTCATAGTGGTTACAGTTAAAAACGACAATTGAAGGAGTACTGAGTTCCTAGTCAGGGAAACTCTATCACATTCCCCAATGGAACATCAACAATACCCTGAGTCCAATGGCAAAGGCCAATAAAGAAATATGGTCCAGCAATGAGCCCTTGATAGTGATGACTATGCTTATGAGCCTGTGCACCTGAAATATGAACTAGGCCTAGAGGTGCAGAGTGCCTAAGAGCTACCTCTTGAGAGCCTCCATGTTGCTCAAATGTGGGCACTCTAAGTGAAACTCAGCATGTAAATGAATTACCTTCCCCCCAGCATGGGACATGACTCCCAGGGATGAGCCTACCTGTGCCAAGGGATTACTACCAAGCGCCAGCTGATGATAGACCTTGAATAAAAGGGTCAATCAGAGCAGCAGAATATCTTAGTCTACATGTAATACCAGGTGATAAAAACTGCTTTTTGAGCTTGAATAAAAGGGGGAAATGGAAAGGACAAATGAGTTTATATGAGTATGAATCTCCAAAAAAGAGTCGGGGGGTCATCAAAGGGATTGCGCTTACACACACCTCAGCAGGGTCCCAGGACAGCCAAAGTAGATACAACCCCAGGTACTGGTTCTCCTGAGGACTACAGAAACCCACAATTTC
Organism: Dasypus novemcinctus; assembly: GCF_030445035.2. Classification (NCBI taxonomy): domain Eukaryota; kingdom Metazoa; phylum Chordata; class Mammalia; order Cingulata; family Dasypodidae; genus Dasypus; species Dasypus novemcinctus. Next base: position 117,412,564 of record NC_080704.1, on the reverse strand, counting down.
TATGGTCATGGCAGATGGCTCTGGAGTTCAGTGCCATGTCAGTTGGCCCTCTTTGGAGTTTGTGTTGCTGAGTGTGATTGATTTGGACTCAGATGTGACCTTTCTACACATGCCTCTTCTGTCACTTTTACTGGACCTGTCGTTGGTGCTGGGGTTGGTGTATACTCAGGAGACCTGAATCTGTGGACTATCTATGTGACAGCCAGGCCCTGAGTCTCAGCAGACTTGCAACTCTTACCCTCTGTTTTATTGGGGTTACCCTGGTCAGAAAACAGGAAGGTGAAGAAGGTCAACCACCACATCAGAATGCCAAGAGTACCTTCAACTGCAAGCAGAAGAACTGCATCCATTATTCATGTGGAATCTAATCCCCCTCTCGATATAGAGGTGGAGTGGACATCACCATCCCAGGGTCCATAGGATGGAGAAATAGGGTATGGATTAGATTGGACTTACTGATATTCTACTATGGAACTATTGTGATTCATAATGGAAGAAATTGTAGCATTGATGTGGAGAAAGTGGCCATGGTAGCTGCTGAGGGTAGGAAGAGGGAAGAAGAGATATGATGTGGGGCTTTTTTAGGACTTAGCGTTGTCCTGGGTGGTACTGCAGGGACAGATGCTGGACATTGTATGTCCTACCATGGCCCATTGGATGGACTGGGACAGAGTGTAAGCTACAATGTAAACCATTATCCATGTGTTGCAGCAGTGCTCCAAAATGTATTCACCAAATGCAATGAATATCCCATGATGATGAAAGAGGTTGTTGGTGTGGGAGGAGTGGGGTGAGGGGGTTGTCGGTATGTGGAGACTTCATATTTTTTAATGTAACATTTAAAAAAAAATAAAGAGAAAAAAAGAGAATTCAAATTTTAAAAAAAAGTTTAAGGATATTAAGAAGACACGTGGTGAGCCCAAAGAGGAATGTGAAATCATACATTAAAAATAGCACCTTTTAAGGGGATGAAAGAAACAGTAAATTAAATTTAAAATACATGGGAAGCATATAAGTGCAGATTTGAGGAAGCAGAAGAAAAGAGCAGTGAGCTTGAACACATGGCCTCCAAAAGCAAACATTCAGAAGAAGAGATAATGAAAAAACTGGAAAAAATTGAACAGGGTTTCAGGTTACTAAATGACAGAAAGAGATGTTCAAACATATGTGTCTTGGGTATCCAATAAGGAGAAGAGAAGGAAAAGGAGGTAGAAGAAATATTTGAAGAAATAATGGTAAAAATTTCCTACCCTCCTGAAGGACATAGATATCCATGTCTTAGAAGCACAACATACTCCCACCCAAATAAATCTTAATAGACATTCTCTGAAACAGATACTAATTACAATTTCAATTGCCAAAGTCGAAGAGAGAATTCTGAGAGCAGCAAGAGAACAGCAATGTATATAAGGGATACCCAGTAAGATTAAGATTAAGATCAGAAACCATGGAGGAAAGAAAGCAGTGATATGATATGTTTAAGATACTTCAAGAGAAAAACTGCCAGCTAAGAATCTTATATCTTTTAAGATTGTCTTTCAAAAATGAGGGTCATTTTAGAATATTCACAGATAAACAGAACTGTGAGAGTGTGTAACTAAGAGACCAGCTTTGCAGGAAATAATATAGGGAGTGCCACAGGCTGAACAGAAAATACAGGAGACAAAGGCTTGTAAGAGATTCTAGAAATGATGATTATATCAGTAAAAGTAAGTAAAGGTATAAAAAGAGTGGTGAAAATAAAATATGACAGATAAAACCTAAAGGATGAAATGGGTGAAATAAGAATAGATAAGAAAGCACCAGCCATCTATATGCTGTCTACCTTAGACCCAAAGATACTAATTGACTGAAAGTGAAAGCTGGAAAAAAATAGTCCACACATTCAGTAAACCCCCACTCCCAAAATAAAAGCTGGAGTAGCTATACTTACACCAGATGAAATAGATGTTAAAATCAAAACTGTTTTTAGAGGCAAGAGAGTACATTATATATTAATAAAGGGGCAATTCACCAGGAAGAAATAGGAACCATGAATATATAAGACCCTAACAAGGATTCCCCAAGTTACATGAGGCAAATACTGGAAAAGCTGAAGGGAAAAATAGATGTCTGCCAAATAGTAGTTGGGGATGTCAATACACCACTCTCATCATTGGATAGAACATCTGGACAATAAAGAAACAGAGAACTTGAATAATATGATAAATGGACTAAACTTTTTTTATGTATACAGAACACTGCACCCCCAGACAGTAGGATATACATTCCTCTCAAGTGTTCATGGATCTTTCTCCTGGATAGGCTACATGTTGATCACACAGCAGATTCCAATAAATTCAACAAGATTGAAATTCTACAAAGCACTTTCTCTGATCATAATGGAATAAAATTGGAAATCAACTACAGGTGGAAAAAGGGAAATACTTAAGTATTGGAAAATAAACAATGCTCTTAAATAATCATTGAGTCAAAGAAGAAATTACAATCAACAAATATCCTGAGATGAATGAATATGAGAACACAATATTTTAGAACCTATGGGATATGGCAAAGAAAGTGCTGTAATAGAAATTTATAGCCCTCAATGCTTATATTAAAAAGGAAGAAAGAGCTAAAATTAATGGCATAACTACACAGATAGAGGAAGTAGAATAAGAACAGCAAACTATTCACAAGTAAGCAGAAAGAATGAAATAAGAAAGTTCAAAGCAGAAATAAATGAAATTGAGAAGAAAAAGAAAACAAAACCAGAAATTGGTTCTTTGAGAAGATTAACAAAGTTGACAAAACCTTAGACAGACTTACAAAGGGAAAAAATAGAACAGATGCAATTATCTTCATTTTATTTCACTAGGAAAAAGTAAAAAATGAAATCAGGGACATTACTACTGACCCCCACAGAAATAAAAGAGATAATAATAAGATACACATACACCAAAAAACTAGACAATGTACATGAAATAGAAAAATTCCTAAGAATGTATGGACAACCTTCAGTGACCCTAAAGGAAATACAGCACCTCAATGATACCAATCACAAGTAAGAGATCGAAAGTGTCATCAAACAACTCCCCAAAATGAAAAGCCCAGGACCAGAGGGTTTTGCATATGAGTTTTCCCAAGCATTCAAAGAACATTTAATACCAGGCTTACTCAAACTCTTCCAAAAAAAGGAACAAAAATGAGTGCTAGAAAACTCATTCTATGAAGTGGATATCACCCCAATACCAAAACCAGATAAAGATAACATGAAAAAAGAAAATTATGGACCCATTTCCCCAATGAATAAGGATGCAAAAATCCTCAATGTGATTCTTGCTAAATAAATCCAACAACATATTAAAAGAATTATCCATCACAATCAAGTGGGATTTTATACCAGGCATACCAGAAAAGCCATCTGTATAATACACCACATTAATAAATCAAAGAAGAATAATCATATGATCATATCAACGATGCACAAAAGGCATTTGACAAAATACAACATCCTTTCTTGATATAAATACTACAAAAGACAGGAATTGAAGGAAACTTTTCAACATGATAAAGGCCATATATGAAAAACCCACAGCTAATGTACTCAATTTTGAAAGACTGAAAGCTTTCCTTTTGAGATCAAGAACAAGATAAAGATGCCCACTGTCACCACTGCTGTTGAATACAGTGCTAGAAGTTCTAGCTAGAGCAATCAGACAAGGAAAAGAAATAAAATGTATCCAAATCAGAAAGGAAGAATTAACACTTTTGATATTTGCAGATGGTATGATAATTGACCTAGAAACCTGCAAAAAATCTACAACCAAGTTGCTACAGCTAATAAATGATTTCAGCAGAGTGGCAAGATACAAGATATTTATGCAAAAATCAGTGGTGTTTCTATATAATCTTAATGCAAAATCTAAGCAGAAAGTCAGGAAAAAATTCCATTTACAATAGCAACTAAAAGAATCAAATATTTAGCAATAAACTTAGCCAAGGACATAAAGCACTTTATATTCAGAAAACTAGAATGCACTGTTAAAAGAAATTTTAAAAAAGACTTAAATAATTAGAAGAACATTCCATGGATTGGAAGACTAAATATCATTGAGATATCAGTTCTATCCAAACTGATATACAGATTCAATGCAATCCCAATAAAAATTCCAACAATCTGTTTTAGAGAGGTGGAAACCACAATTATCAAATTTATTTGGAAAGGTGAGGGGCTCTGAATAGCCAGAAACATCTTAAAAAGAAGAGCAAAGTTGGAATATTCTCACTTCTGGACATTAAATCATATTACCTAGCTATAGTGATAAAAAACAGAATGGTACTGGCATAAAGATAGACACATAGACTAATGGAACCAAATTGTTGGTTCCGAAACAGACCCTCACAGGTACGGTCAAGTGATTTTTGACAAGGCTGTAAAACCCACCCAGTTGGGGAAGAACAGTCCATTCAACAAATGGTGCAGGGAGAACTGGATATCAATATGCAATAAAAAGAAAGAGAGCTCCTAGCTCACACTTTATAAACAATTAAATCAAAATGGATCAAAGATAATAAAGCTTCAAGAGGAAAATATAGGGAAACGACTTGGTAGCAGTCGGTGGATCCATAACCCTTACCCTAAGAGCACATCAATGAAAGAAAACATGGATAAATGGGACCTCCTCAGACTAAACTCTTTTGTGGTTTAAAGGGCTTTATCAAGAAAATGAAAAGGCAGCCCACTTAATGGAAGAAAAAATTTGGAAATTACATATCTGATAAAGGATTGCTTATGTAAAGAGATCATATAACTCAACATTAAAAGAGCAAGCAATTCAATTTAAAAATGGGCAAAAGACTTAAATAGACATTTCTCTAAAGAGGAAATACAAATAGTCAAAAAGCATATAAAAATGTTCAATATCACTCACTATTAGGTAAATGCATATCAAAACTATGAGATATCGTAGAATGGCCATTATTTTTTTAAAAAACAAACAAACAAAAAAAACCTCAGTAAGTGCTGGAGAGGATGTGGAGAAATAGGAACACTTCTTCACTGTTGGTGAAAATGTAAAATGGTGCAGGCTCTGTGGATGATTGTGGTTCCTCAGGAATGTAAATACAGAACTGCCTGTGATCCTGTACTAGGAATATATCCAAAAGAACTGAAAACTGTGACGTGAACAGACATTTGCACACTGATGTTCATAGTGGTGTTTTTCACAATTGTCAAAAGATGGAAACACCCAAGTGCCCATCAGTCAATGAATGGATAAACAAAATGTGGTATATACATATGATGTAGTACTATGCTGCAGTAAGAACAGCCAGATGCAAAAGGACAAATATTGCATGGTCTCACTAATATGAACTAAATAGGAAGAATAAATGCATGCAGTTAAAACCTAGAGTATAGGCTATTAAGAGATAAGAGGAGGGCTGACAAGGGGTACTGATGCTTAATGTATGTAGAAGTTTTCATTTAGTTGACTATAGAAGTGTGGAAATGGATAGAGTTGATGGTAACACATTATAGTGAATATAACTAATGCAGCTGGTTTATAAATGGGAATATGGCTGGAAAGGGTAGTCTTGAGATGTAATTGTCAATTGAAAGAGAGTTAGAAAATAATCTAGGAACTGAATAACATAGTGAACCCAGGGGTGGATGAGAATGTGGTTAATAGTAAAATACAAGAATGTCTTTCTATGAACTAGACAAATGTACATCACTATTACAAGGTGGTAAGAATGTGGAGAAGCATGGGAAAATATAATTACTGTAATTATGGGCTATAGTTAACAACAATACTGTAATATTCTTGCATCAATGCCAAAGATATACTGTGTTAATTATAGGAGGTATGGAAAAATATACCAAATATACACTATGGAATATAGTTAGTGGTAATAGTCTGACAATACTATCTCATAATCTGTAATAAATGTTCCATAAAAAGCAGTGTGTTGGTGGAGGGGTGTTGTATGAGAATTCTACACATGTGCATGACTGTTTTGTAAATTTTCTAATAAAAGAAATAGTAGCCTGAATGGGGGCTTGTGTCTCCCTGTGTCACTCTGCGTGACCATGATAAAGACATTTGTCTTTGCAAATTTTAGTTTGTTGGTGGCATGATATAGAGAGAGGATGCAAGCACATTATATTACCCCCGTGTACATTTACCATTGCTAAACTGTTATACTAGACCTGAGAATTGTTATTGTGTGACCAGTCTGGTCATTTGCCTAAATGTGATAATGAAGGGTATATATTTTTAAACAAGTTGACTGGGTGAGAATGGATTTACCTGATAATACCCTGCACAGGTGGAATCAATTGAAATGTTCAGCGTTTGGTTTAATTCTCAATTTCTACCCTGCCTCTTATTTATTGAAATCATCGGATCCTTTTAGGAGGTTGATATGTTCTTAGAAATGTATTGCTGAAAGCCAAAACTAACATTTTGGTTGAAAGCTACATTCCACCCTATGCATAAAGACTCATTGTTACTAGTCTCCATTTTTGAAGCCACCAGAGTCCCTAGGAGTCATGACGGTGGAATTTGTTTGGATCTGCTATACCCAATATGGTTTGTATGACATTTACTACTTTCAGTAAAAAGGATCAATACTAGATACAATCTTCGAAGCAATTGCAATACATAACTCAATAATAAGAAAAAAGAATTAGATGCTTTAAGACATTTCATCCATAAACGGGTGATCAGTAGTAAAAGCAGATGGCTATAAGTCATTATCTAAATATAGCAAAATGTAAAGTTTTGGTCAATTACAATAAACTAATTATTAAAATCCCTACTTCTTTGGTGGTATTCACATCTAAATGACAGTTCATGACAATTACCTAGATGTTTTGGCTCTAAAAGATCAAATTAATAAATGTAACTGAAATTTTTTTGTATAGGTCTTGCCATTGAAATCTATAAAACTTCCACCTATGCCTTCTCTCTTTTGTGCTGAGACATAAACTGTATTTGGGTGACTAAAGCATACTAGTTCTCATAAAATCAGCATTAATAGCTGAGCAGTGCTACCTTCAGATGATCAAAATGCCTAAGATTTAGAATCTTTTTCATGTTGGTCGATCTTTTCTTTCACTTCCAAATAAATTTTGGCATAATAAGAATAAAAAAAATCAACACCACTTTTCCCCATATGAGTGAAAGAATAATGAGTAGTAGTAGGGATTGGTAATCTTATAGGGAAAGTTCTTTTTATTTTTACTCTTTTGACCCAGGTAGAAAAGGATGGCATTACCCTAGAGGAACATAGCTCTTGGCCTACAGATTCATTTTGGCATTTGGTTTGTATCAAGAGTTCTGATGGGAAAAGATAGGGAAGCATACATTTTCCTTAATTGCTGTGTAGTCACAAAATTACAGCTGGCTGTGTCTAATCAGCCAGGAAGCCAAGCCAAGAATTCCATCCAAATGGAATGTCTGAAAGTAAACTCTTAGTGAATATAAAATTATTTCAGTCTAGAAAATCTGGCTGGTCAGGAGAAAGGTAAGGAAAAGAAGTTTTTTAAAGAAAGTAAAGCTAAAGCCCAAATGTATGTGGATTTTTACAGATTCTCTCATTTTATCCTTTACTCTTCATGGAGAGGACTATACGTCAATATACAGATCTAGGTGCTCCTGCTGAGATATGAAAATAAAGAATGAAAGGGAAGGAGATTTCTCCCTGACCTTGTACTGTTGGGGAGAGTTCATATTGATGCAAAGGTTATGTGAAGAGTCAAGTTTTACATTTTTTCAGAATCTTGAGATATTGTGGTTTCAGCACATTGGGGACTGGTTATAGTTTATCATTGTCTTAGAATGTGGGCTGTGATAGTTTAGGGGGATTGTACTTAATGCAAGACTAAGTCAAATAGTGATCTTCAGCTAATCAAAGACAATTAATAGCTGAAAGTTGAAAAGTACTTAAGATTATTATTATTTGTCAATCAAGAGTGAAATAAAGTATGACGTGGTGGAAAGAGCACAGGACCAGGAAATGTAACCATTAGATTTTCTTCTTCCAGCCCCTATATCCCTCTCTAGTTTTCTGTTTCTTCATTTTAAAATGAGAGTGTTAGAGTTGGGAGTGGAGGCTATACTAGACAACACCAAATGTAACTGTCAGTTCTGACTTGCTGTGATTCTAAGAAAGGTACTTTTTGCAACAAGGAGAAAAATATGAAGAATCTGTTGGCTTATTATTATACTCATGAAATATGTCTGCTGGTTCAGTTGAAGACAACGAAGTTCAGTTAGAAATGTTAGCACAGATTGCAGATGGCCCTTCTTAATTTCATTCAGCTGTGCAGTTGCCAGCCTCTTCTTATCAGACTCATGTGTGTACAAGTTAAGAAATTGAAGAGAAGAGAATTTGGGTTATTTATCAGACTCATAAATCATGGGCACATGATCTATTCATTATCCACCATCTTACTGCTTTCTGGGATATCTTCTGTTATTAATCTTCCTATCATAGAAGGACGGCATTCAGGATGGTACAATGAAAAGTGGCAGACATTAGAGTGAGGAGGTTATGATTCTTTCCTAGCTAATCTCTTGATTTTTTTGAAAATGTTAGATTTTTATAAACAACACTCCTTGTAATTAAATTGTTAAAAAGCTGTTTGATATTGAGAAACTTAGCTCACCCCTTGATTTCCATTTATTGTCCATAAAATGAGGTTCCCAGATTAGATTATGACTGGCATTCCTTTTTGCTCCCCAAATATATGATTTTTAATCCTTGCTAGCAGATGGAATCACCTGGACACTTTCACCTTTATTTGTGGTATATGGAGATGAAACAAAGGAACCCTTACCCAAATTAAAAAAATGATGAGGAATAAGGAAAATTAACCAATCTTACGTTTACAGGTTTAATTCTTACCTGTATCATTTTAAGAATAAAAAGAACAAGTAAGCACAGTATCAATACATAGCTCAATGGATGTGTCATGATGATGGGGAAGAGTGTTACTGTGGGGGGAGTGGTGGGGTGGGGGCGGTGGGGGTGAATGGGGACCTCATATTTTTGAATGTAATATTTTTTTAAGAAATGAATAAATTGAGTAGAATTTGAAAAAAAAATACATAGCTCAATGCTCTGTCCTAATTCATGAGATTTTGTTCATAACCTTTCTTTCCAATCCTTTCACAGAGAGGAAGTCATGCCAGTATAACCTACTAGATCACTTCAGAGATCTAAAGTGGGAGGTCCCCAAGGCTTTCCCTTTTTTGGGAAGTCTAAATCCATCTACCTGTGTAAACTTCCACATAACAGTTTATGAGGTAAAATACCAACATCTATCTAATCTGTAGTCTTCTGGGGTTTCAAAATGAGACAGTGATTTAGGAATTAGTTCTTTGGCAAAAATACTGACGCTTTTGGAAAAGTCTTTCCAGGTACTTGTCTGGATCTAACTATAGACTTATTTAGTTGACATTTTTGACAATGATTTTGCTTAGCAACTAATCTACTTTCTTGTAACTTCATTGATCTTTCAGCTTCATGCATTCATCACGCAGGTGGAAAACAGTCCATAAGACCCAAACACTTTATCATGTCCCCCATTCCAGAAAATATAGATAGAAGTAATAGAAGAACTGATTCTGAGTCACTTGTCTGTGATGGAATGATTACAGTCATTTTTGTGCAGAGAAGGGTTTGGGGTAAACTTTCCATTCAGCGTCTAGCCGTTCTTCTATACATGTTATCCTCTGGTATAATTAAAACCTTTAAAGTTCATTTGTGTCTTTTTTCAGTGTTTACTGACTCAGTAACAGGTACTTTCTGCTATGTAAAATACAAATTCTTTTTATTTCACTTAAGTTTCTGCCTTTTAGGCTTTAAGAGGCCAACCCATACCCCTTGTTCTAAGATTCTGGAATTTGACAATCAGGAAAAATCTTGCATAAGGAGAGATGAAGTGTTTCTTCTCAGCAGGAAAGCGTTAAGCTGGAGGTAAAAGGGAATTTAGACTGAATCTTTGCTCCTCTTAAGTGAGACCTTCTCAGTGTGGCTTTCTTGATTTGTTTGAGGATATTCCCAAGAGCAGCAAACACTCTAAACTTCAACAATAACTACAAATAAAGTCCAAAACAGAACAGGAATGAGTTTTTGGATTGTCCACTCTTTGGATTTTCCAAGTTAATGCTCTCTTCCATTGTATATGTAATTGCCATGGAACTACAACACCAAGATAGGCATGTCATATATTTCCTCAGTGTACCTAAGTGATTTGATTAAATTTAATGGCAGAAAACCTCTGGATCTTGTCTTATATTTAATTTAGCCAGAGCAAGGGTTTCCTTTAAATTTAAACTTGAGGTATTAGGGAATTAACAACTCTAATTGTTGAAAAACAAAATATAAAGTAATCATATAACTTTTGAACGTCATATGGACTGGGTTGGTCCTTTTATAAATGTATTGACACTTCAAATATTCTAAAGTAAATCTCAAGAGCATAAGGCATTCCACTGAATTTTTCATTTGTAAAATGAAGGAATGGTTCATGCTAGAATCTCCTTATGAAACTTAAAATAAATATCATGCCCAGGCTCAACAATCAGCAATTCTTATTCAGTTGGTATTGAGTGGGACCCAGGCATTACTGTTTTAAGTTGCCCTATCTATGCAACCAGAGTTGGGAATTGTGGGGCTAAGAGTTCTTTAGGTTCCCTTCTAGCTCAGATAAAACACGATTCTCTGAGTCTGTGGAAGAATTTCTGTGTTGAATTGTAGTGTGTTTTATTTGGTAGGGTTGGAAGGCTATAGAGTAGAATTGGTAGGGGGAAAATAAACATCTCTCTGTACCTGGCCTTTAAGAATCTGTCAGATATTTTCTCATTTTTGAAGAACACAGTGATTTGAGTTAGTTCCTAGAATGACTGTTGGTCAGTCAGATAGTGAGTATTTCTGGACTGTGTAGGGAAAAAGTGTCAGTTATCTGCACAAGAGCAGGATATAAGTGAGAATAATACCCCACAGAATGTAGTTAATTTTAAGTGAGCTTACAAAACAATCATGTATAATGTGCAGAATTCCATACATCAAGCCTCCACCAAACCTTCATTGTTGTGGGATTTTGTTACAGATCATGAAAGAACATCATCAGACTATTACCACTAATTATGGTCCATAGCTTACATTTGGTATATTTTTCCATCCACCGCTATTATTAACACCAAATATTAGTATTGTGAATTTCTTATATTTCAAGAGAGAACACTCTCATATTTGAACTGCTAATGAGAGTCCATCTTCCACCATATGGTTCACCCTGATATACAGTTCCATGCCTTTCACAGTGAATCCAAATAGTGCACTCAGAGGCTCTCAGGTTCATCACAGAGTTGTGCAGTCATCACCTCAGTAAATATTTGAAGTTTTTCATTAGTCCAAAAGTAAAAAATCCCATACTCCCCTATTGTTGACACTTAGCATTGATATGGTAACTTTTTTTACATTGATGCAAGAATATTACAAAATTGCTGTTAACTATAGTCCATAGCTTACATTAATTGTATTTTCCTATGCATCCCCATATACTGATGTCTTGTATTAGTGATGTACATTTGTTCTCGTTCATAGAAGAACATTCTTGTATTTGTATTATTAACCACAGTGAACATTCACCACCGGGTTCACTAAGTTATTCAGTCCCTAGATTATTCTCTAGCTTTCATTCAATTGACATTTATGTCCCTAGGCTACTTCTTTCAGCCACAATCTCATTTATAAACCACTTGTTAGTTATAGTCATTATAATGTGTTACCATCAACTCTCACCATTTCTTCACTTTCACAGTCAAGTTATTTACAACTTCTAAATACATTAAACACCAGTAATCCTCATTCCACCTCTTACCTCCTAATAATCTATACTCTAGGTTTTTAAAATATACGTTTTAGAAAAAGAAACTTAGATTACATAAATGTTACACAAAAAACATAATATAGGGGATTCTCATATGCCCCACTCCCTAGCCCTCCCACATTTTCCAACATCAACTACATCCTTCATTACTGTGGTACATTTACCACAATTGATGAACACATCTTGGAGTATTGCCACTAAGCAGTGATTATAGCTTACATTGCAGTTTACACTTTCTCACACACATTTTTGCAAGTTATTGCAAGATATACAACGGACTGTTTCTGTCATTGCAATGCCATTTAGGATAATTCTTAAGTCCCCAAAATGCTCCCAAATTATGCCTATTTTTCTCTCTCTCTCCCCTCAGAACCTCCAGTGGCTACTGTCTCCACATCAATGATAAAAGTACTTCCATTTCTAGGATCACAGCAAGCTTAAAGTAGAACAACTTAAGTCTAGTCTAGTCCATCATTCATTCTCCAATCCTGAGGATCCTGTGATGGTGATTCCCACTCCACCTCTAATTGAGAGGGTGCTTAGATCCCATGTGGCAGATGGATGGGACTTTCTTGCAGTTGTGGGCTCTCTCTGTTCCTTGAGATTGTCATTGTCAGTCATCATCTCATTGTTAGTTTTCCTAGGTGAATTCAGTGAACTGGAGAGTAGGTGTTCCAAGTCTGTTAAGATTCAGGACCCATCAGTCATATGAAAAACCAAAAGATTTAAGTCTCTTAGACATACAAATATCAACTTTAGTACTAATTATAGGTTCAGATAGAGGGGCAGCAAAGCCATGTGTAGGGAAAACACAACTGAGTCTAACTCTATCTATCACACTGGAGAGTGTAAATTCCAAAGTAAGGCCCAATGGCAGGGTGCCAAACTCTTGAGCTGTCTGCCCTCACTATAGTGTCTGGATGTCTCCAGAGCTCTCAGGAGCTCTGAAATTTGAGGTAATATTTACTTTGGCAGTCAATGAGATCTTGCTGAGATGTGTATAGGCATAACCTCTGAAATAACCTCCCAGCTCACTTTGAAGACTCTTAGCCATATAAACTCCGTTCTCTTTACTCCTACTCCATTGTGGTCAAGGTCTTTTTCAAGTTGCATTGCTAGTTGGTTCTTGGTAGTAATCCCTCAGTGCCAGGGAGGCTCATCCCCAGGAGTCGCGTCCCATGCAGGGGAGTGAGCGAAGGTAATGGTTTATATGCTGACTGTTGGCTTAGAGAGAGGTCACATTTGAGCAACAAGGAGGCTCTCAGGGGGTAACATTTAGGCATGCCATCAAACTTCATCAAAATATATAAAAGTATATGCAGCAAAATGTAAACCACGATGTAAATAATTGACCTTGGTTAATAGCAATGTTTCAATATTTGTACATCAATTGTAACAAATGTACCATCCACATGTAAAATATTATTAATAGAGGAAAGAGGAAAAGGGAGAGGACGTTGGGTATATGGGAATCACCTATATTCTGTACGTGACTTTTTTGTAACCTAAAGCTTCTTTGAAGACAAAATGAAAAAAAAAAAACTTTGGGCAAATAAATGGAAGCAAAAGTTACTGTACATACAAGACAACACAACTTGCAGTGATGAAAGACATAATGTTACATTTTTAAAAATTTTATATTTTTAATTTTTATATTATTTAAAACTTTAAAAAATCATTTTATTTGTTATTTTTAAAACCATTATTATTATATAATTTTCCTGTTAATTGTATCTGATAATTTTGTTGGCTTCAATTTTGAAGAAGTTTTGAATCACAGAAAGGTTACAACAGTGGCAGGGGAGGATCATTGGTGTGGGGTGTCAGAAATGGGGTATATATGGGAGGAGGTTCACCTGGACCATACCTATAAGGCATATGAAAGAGATCAAGTGTTCATGGGGCATAGTCACAGTGGATGGAGATCCACAAAAGAACCAAAGAAATATCAAATTCCCATTCTGAAATGCTCTGCCATATTCTCTAATAGGACAGCAAGAATTCCCTGAGTATGGGGGCAATGTCTACTGAAGGAGTGTGGACCATTGACGGACCCTTGATCGTGATGACTGTACTTATGAACCTTTGCTTTTGAAATTGAAACTTAGTACAGTATACTCTAGGCTTTAACTCCATGCATTTATACTTCATACTTAGTTCATATTAGTGAGACCATACAATATTTGTCCTTTTGTGCCTGGCTTATTTCACTCAGCTTAATGTCCTCAAGGTTCACCCATGTTGTCATATGTGTTGCAATTTCATTTCTTCTTACTGCAGCATAGTACACCATCATAAATATATATCACATTTTGTTTATCCATTCATCGGTTGATGGACACTTGGATTGTTCCCATCTTTTGCCAATTGTGAATAAGGCCACTATGAACATCAGTGTGCAAATATCTGTTTGCATCCCTGTTTTCAGTTCTCCTGGATATTTTCCTAGTAGGGAGAATGCCAGATCATATGGCAATTTTGTATTTAGCATCCTGAGGAATTGCCAAACTGTCTTCCACAGAGGTTGCATTATTTTACATTCCCACCAACAGTGATGGAGTGTTTCTATTTCCCCACATCCTCTTCAGCACTTTTAGTTTTCTTCTTTTTGAAAAATAATTCTATGAGGTGTGAGATAAAAGCTCATGTAGTTTTGATTTGCATTTCCCAAATAGCTAGTGATATTGAAAATTTTTTTCATATGCCTTTTCACTGTTTGTGTTTCCTCTTTGGAAAAATGTCTATTTAAGTCTTTTGCCAATGTTTTAGTTGTATCACTTGCCCTGTTACCATTGAATTTTATGGTCTCTTTATATAGCATACCCTTGTCAGATATAACTTCAAAATATATTCTCCCATTGAGTAGTCCCCATAGACTCCCACCCCACCCACCCCAACCTCCCACATCAACAAACTCTTCCATCATTGTGGCACATCCACTGAACCCAGTGAATACATTCTGGAGAGCCGCTGCAGCACATAGACAGTGGTCCACATTGTAGTCCGCACTCTCACCCCAGTCTACCTAGTGGGCCATGACAGGACACACAATGTCCAGCATCCGTCACTGCAGCACCACCTAGGAAACTCCAAATCCTGAAAATACCTCCACACCGTATCTTGTCTTGCCTCTCCCGGCCTCCGTGGCCACCCTCTCCACATCACAACTACAATTTGTTCCCTTACTAATTTTGCCCTCTTGACAAAGTCATTTGAAGCATAAAAGTGTTTCAGTTTTAGGAAGTCCAATTCATCATCCCCGCCCCCCATTTTTTCTTGTACTTTCAGTGTAAGGTTTAAGAATCCATCACCTACCACAAGGTCTTGAAGATGTTTCCCTACATTTTCTTCTAGGAATTTTATGGTTCTAGCTTTTTATATTTAGGTCTTTGACCCAATTCGAGTTAATTTTTGTATAATGCATGAGGCAGGGGTCTTTTTTCTTTCTTTTAGATATGGATACCCAGTTTTCCTAGCACCATTCATTGAATAGACTGTTCTGCCCCACCTGGATGGGTTTGACAACCTTGTCAACAATCACTTGACCATAGATGTGAGGGTCTATTTCTGAACTATCAGTTTTGCTCCATTGGTATTACATGTCTGTCTTTATGCCATGTTGTGTGTTTTTTTTTTTTTTTTTTTTTTTTTACCATTTTAGCTAGGTAATATGATTTCAAGTCCAAAAGTGAGAGTCTCCAACTTCATTATTCCTGTCTAAGATGTTTCTGCCTATTCAGGGCCTCATACCCTTCCACATAAATTTAATAATTGACTTTTCTATTTCTTTAAAAAAGGATATTGGAAGTTTTATAGAGATTGCATTGAACCTGTAAATCAATTTTGGTAGAATTTTGATCTTAATGATATTTAGTCTTCCAATCCATGAATATGTAATGTCCTTCCATTTATTGAGGTCTTCTTTGATTTCTTTTAGCAATGCATTGAAGTTTTCTGAATCAGGTCCGTTATGTCCTTGGTTAAGCTTATTCCTAAATATTTGATTCTTTTAGTTGCTATTGTAAATGGATTTTCCCCCATCACTTCCTCCTTAGATTGTGCATTACTAGTGCCTACAAACACTACTAATTTTGTGTTATTAATCTTGTATCCTGCCATTCTGATGAAGTTGTTTATTGGCTCTAGTAGCCTCATTGTAGATTTTTCAGGACTCTTTAGGTGTAGAATAATGTCTTCTGTGAGTAGCAAAAGTTTTATTTCTTCCTTTACAATTTTGACTCCTTTTATTTTTTTTTCTTGCCTTATTCCTTTAGCTAAAACCTCTAGCACTATATTGAACAGCTGTGGTGACAGTAGCTATCCTTTAATTTTCCCCCATCTCATCAGGATAGTTTTCAGTCTTTCACCATTGAGTTCAGTTTTAGCTGTGGGTTTTTCACATATGCCCTTTATCGCACTGAGAAAATTCCATTCATTTGCTCAATATCTATCTTTCAGAGTGTTTTGTCAAGAAAGGATGCTGTATTTTGTCAAATGTTTTTTCTGCATCAATTGAGATGGTCATGTAATTCTTGTTCTTCAATTTATTAATGTGATATATTGCACTGATTGATTTTCTTGTGTTGAACCACCCTTGTATGCCTGGTAGAAAACCCACTTGATCATGATGAAGAATTCTTTTAATGTGTTGTTGGATTCCATTAGTGAAGATTTTGTTGAGAATTTCTGTATCTATAGTCATTAGAGAAATGCATTTGTATTTACTTTATTCATGAAATATTTATGTAGCTTTAGTATTAGGGTGATGTTGATTTCATAAAATGAGATTGCATAATTCCCTCCTGTTAAATATTTTGGAAGATTTTGAGTAAAATTGGTATTAAGTCTTCTTTAAATTCTTGGTAGGATCCATCTGTGAAGCCATAAGTTGAAGGGCTTTTCTTTTGGGGGAGGTTTTTGATGACTGTTTCAATTTCTTCATTTGTGATTGATGTGTTGAAATCTTCTATTCTTCCTAGGGCGAGTGTAGGTTATTTGCATGTTCCTATGAATTTGTCCATTTCATCTCTGTTGTCTAGTTTATTGGCATACGGTTGTTCATAATATCATCTTATGATCTCATTTATTTTTGTGGTATTGGTATAAATGTCCCACTTTTATTTATGTTTTTATTTATTTGCATCTTCTCTTTTTTTCTCTTTACCAGTCTATCAAGTGTTTGTCAATATCATTGATCTCAAAGAACTTTCGCTTTTGTTGATTCTCTCTATTTTCTAATTTGTTCTTGTTGTTCATCATTCATTTCTGCTCTGATATTTACTATTTCTTTCCTTTAGCTTGGTTTAGAATTAGTTTGCTGTTCTTTTTCTCATTCCTCCAGCTGTGTAATTAGGTCATTGATTTTAGCTCTTCTTTTTTTTAATGTAAGCATTGAGGGGTATAAATTTTCCTCTCAACACTGCCTTCACTGCATCCCATATGTTTTGATATGTTGTATTCTTGTTTTTATTTGTCTCGAGATATTTATTAATTTTTCTTCCAATTTTTACGTTGACTCACTTATTATTTAAGAATAAGTTGTTTAATTTCCATATATTTGTGAATTTTCCCTTTTTCTGCCTGTTGTTGATTTCCAGGTTCATTCCATTATGGCCAGAGAGTGCTATGTATAATTTCAGTCTTTTAAAATTTAGTGAGATCTGTTTTATGAATCAACATATGGTCTATCCTGCACAAAGATCCATAGCACTTGAGAAGAATGTATACCCTGCTGTTTTGGGCTGCAATGTTTTGTATATGTCTCTTAGATTTAATTCATTTATCAAACTATTCAATCAGACTGTTTCTTTATTGATCTTTTGCCCAGATGTCCTGTCCAATGATGAGAGTGGTGTATTGAAGTCTCTAACTATTATTGTAAAGACATCTATTTCTTCTTTCAGTTTTGTCAGTGCTTGCCTCATGTATTTTGGGAGACCCTGGTTATATGCATATACATTTATGATTGTTATTTCTTCCTGGTGAATTACTCCTTTTATTAATATATAATATCCTTCCTTGTCTCTAATAAGATCTTTGCTTTTAAGTATATTTCATCTGATATAATTATCAGTACTCCAACTTTTGTTGTTGTTGTTGTTCCTGCATGTGTGGACTATCTTTTTGTAACTTTTCACTTTTAATCTATTTGTATCCTTGGGTCTCAGGTGAGTCTCTTGTAGACAGCATATAGAAGAATCATATTTTCTTATCCATGTCACCCTTCTGAGTCATTTGATCAGGTAGTTTAACCCATTTTGACCTGAGTTTTATCTGTCATATCTTATTTTCACCAAACTTTTTACACTTTTAGTTACTTTTAGTCATACAATCTTCATTTCTAGACAGTCTTACAATCCTCTCTTTTCTTTTCTTCTCTTTTCTTTTCTTTTCTTTTCTTTTCTTTTCTTTTCTTTTCTTTTCTTTTCTTTTCTTTTCTTTTCTTTTCTTTTCTTTTCTTTTCTTTTCTTTTCTTTTCTTTTCTTTTCTTTTCTTTTCTTTTCTTTTCTTTTCTTTTCTTTTCTTTTCTTTTCTTTTCTTTTCTTTAACTGTACCACTCCCTTTAGCATTTCCTGCAAGGCTGGTCACTTGTTTAAAAAGTCCATCAGGGTCTATTTATCTTTGAATATTCTAAACTCATCCTCATTTCTTACAAATATACTTTTATTTAATTTTAAAAGATACTTAGATTACAGAAAATGCTACATAAAAATAAGGGATTCCCATATGCCCACTCCCCACACCTTCCACTTTTACCCAGTTTAACAACTTCTTTATTTCAATGGTATGCTCATTGCAACTGATGAACACATTTTGGAACATTGCCTGTAAGCATCAATTACAGTTTACCTTGTAGATTACACTCTCTCCCTCTCAATTCTGTAGGTTATGGCAGGATATATAATGGCCTGTATCTGTCATTGCAGTGTCATTCAGGACAATTCCAAGATGCAAAAAAGGCCCCATGTTACACCTCTTTTTCCCTTTCCCTGATTTCAGCACCTTCAAAGAGCACTGTCTACATCAATGATATAATTTATTCCATTACTAGAATCACGATAAGTCTATAGTAGAATACCAGTAAGTCCACTCTAGTCCATATTTTATTCCCCAATCCTGAGGATTCTGAGGTAGTGATGCCCACTCCACCTTTAATTGAGAGGGGGCTTCAATCCCGTATGGCTGATGGATGGGACTCTCTTCCTTGCAACTGTAGACTCTCTCGGTTCCTTGGTGTGGTGGTTGTCCATCCTCACCTTCTTGTTAGTTGTCCTGGGTGAGTCCAATAAAATAGAGAGTATGTGCTGCAACTCTGCTGAGGCTCTCAGCCCAGCTAGCACATGGACAGCCCAGAGATTCAAGTCTCTTGGACGTACACCTACCAACTCCAGCACCAACTATAGGCTCAAATAAAAGGGACAGAAGAAGCATGTGTAGAGAAGTCACATCTGAATCCAACTGTGTCTCATTCAGGAGCACAAACTCCAAAGTAGGGTTCACTGGCAAGGCACCAAACTCCAGAGTCGTCTGCCATGACTGTAGGACTTGGGTGTTTTCAGAGCCCTCACGAGCCTCACTTTTTGGGGTGGTATTTATTTTGGCAGTCTATGAGGTCCTGCTGAGACATGCATAAGTGTCACTTCTGGGATGACCTCCTGACTCACTTTGAAGTCTCTTAGTCATATAAACTCATTTTTCTTTATCTTTTCCCATTTTTATTCAAGGTCTTTTCCAAGTTCCCTCACTAGCAAGGGCTTGGTAGTAATTCCTCAGTGCCAGAGAGGCTCATCCTTGGGAGTCATGGCCCATGCTGTTGGGAAGGTAATGCATTTATATGCTGAGTTTGGCTTAGAGAGGTCACATTTGAGCAAAAGGGAAGCCCTCAGGAAGTAACTCTTAGGCACCTTGAAACAATAGGCTAAGTTGCAATTTCAAGAGCAAAGACTCATAAGCAGAGTCATCAATATCAAGAACCCGATCAAGGGCCCATCACTGGACCATCCTTCTTCAATATACATTGCCGCTGTACTTGGGGAATTGTTGCTGCTCTCAGAGAATGAGGCAGAGTTCCCCAGGATGGGAATTCAATATTCTTTTAGTTGTTGTGTGACTCTTTACCCACTGTGGCAATGCCCCATGAACATTTGAACATATTTATAAAATTATATGTATGCCCAGCTGAACTTTCTCCCATGTATCCCCCATCACTGACACCCCATCCAAGTGATCCTCCCCTGCCATAATCGTAATCCTTCTGTGAGCCAAAACTTTTAAAAAATGAAGCCAGAAGCTGAAATCAATGGAACACAGAACTGAAATGAAGTCACTGAAGCCAGGCCTGGAGGAAAGGAGAGAAAAAAGCAGATGCCACCAAGTTTCTGATCATCCATAGGTGCAGGTTGGGGAGAAAACATCTCCTGATTATGTCTTGATCTGTACACTTTCATGATATGCTTCAGTAAATTTAAAAAAATAATATACAGGTTTAAAAAAATCAGTTACAGCTGTGGTCTGTCCTGGCAAACAATTCCACTCATTCTGTGCACCTGTGAAACCTGGAGATCAAGTTATCTGCTTCCAATATACAATGGAGGAATAGTCATAGAATAAACATTCCCATTCCCATGGAGAGAAATTGGAAGGAAAACAGGTGTCATGGGTACCAAACAGCTCTGCAGGGCATACTCCCTTAGATTTCAAAATCTGAGAGTCATCTATGGAAGCATGTTTTCTCCTCTGGCCCTGATGGAGTGGCAGCCCCACACTTTGAAAGTGCTTGCACAGGGACCATGCTCTCCCTGAATAATGGGTTTAAGGCTCCAACATCTTCAAACATTGGTGTGGTGGCCAGGCTCTCAGAAACACCCTTGTCAACATTTTGGTGGTGGCTAGGTTCTAGGCTCCACCCTCTCAAGTATGAAGATGATGATCACTCTCTGCAATCCCCAGGCATCTGAGAAGACTGGGGTAGTAACTCTTCCTGAACAACGTGGTCAAATGCCCACCTTTTCCAAGCTCCAGGGCATACTCACACTTTCCATATACATGGTTGAGTCTGCTCTCTTGGTCCAAGAAGATTTCTTTGGCCTAGACCTCAGTTTTCATGATTCTGCCTTTGAAGTCACTTTTCCTTCAAACTGTCCCTTTTAGTCCAGG
This sequence comes from Dasypus novemcinctus, assembly GCF_030445035.2. Classification (NCBI taxonomy): domain Eukaryota; kingdom Metazoa; phylum Chordata; class Mammalia; order Cingulata; family Dasypodidae; genus Dasypus; species Dasypus novemcinctus. The sequence goes on along the minus strand of NC_080704.1, from coordinate 117,391,521 downwards.
CTGGCAGTGGGTCCATTCAGACAGATCTCTCAAAAAGCTTCTTGCTTTTGCATTTAGTACACAGGAGTCCAAACAATTAGACAGAAGGACTTTCAACAAATCCTGCCATGTGCTGAAATGACTGTTTCTAAGTTCAGTTAAACCCTCACATTGGAGCACAATATCTGGAGACTTGTTTTGTGGAAGTTAGGAATTTTGTAAATCATCAATTTCTGGTTTGTTTGTGCCCAGGCATTCAGGTTCCAGCTTATCCCATTCCTCCCACATTTTATTATAAACTTCAAGAAGCCAGGCAGCACTTTCCGAATTTAGTTTGTAAATCTCACTTAAATATCAAAGGTAATCACTTTGAACTTCTGCCTTCCATTCAACATCAGGAATCAATTTTGCCAAGTACTCTGCCACTTTAAAACAAGGATCACTTTTCTTCCAGTTTGTGATGACACATTCATCATTCTTTATTTTTTCATTTTCTATTGTACTTTTTGAAAATATATAGATCATGAAAAATGTTACATTAAAAATATAAAAGGTTCCCACATACCCCCAAACCCCCAGTCCTCCCTCATAAACAACCTTTTTCATCATTGTGGCACATTCATTGCACTTGGTGAATACAGTTTGGAGCACTGTTGCACCACATGGATTATAGTTTACATTGTAGTTTACATTCAGTTGATTATGGCAGGATATATGATGAGCATATCATTCATGACAACTGCAAGACCCAAAAATGCCCCCACATTACACCTCTTCTTCTCTCTCCCTGCCCTCAGCAACTCCACTGCCCACTCTCTCTACATCAATGATATCATTTCTTCCATTTCTAGACTCGCAATAGTTATATAGTAGCATACCAGTAAGTCCACTCTAATCCATATTATATTCCTCCATCCTGTGGACCCTGGGATGGTGATGTACACCCCACCTTTAAATCAAGAGATGGCTTAGATACCACATGGCTGTTGTATGAAATTCTGCTTGCAGTTGTAGGCACTCTTGGTTCCCTGGTGTGGTGGTTGACCATTTCCACTTCGCTGTTAGCTGACCCGGGTAAGTCCAATGAACTGGAGAGTAGGTGTTGCAATGCTGCTGAGGCTCAGGGCCCAGCTGGCACATAACCAGGCAGAGATTCAAGTCTCCTGAGCATACACAAGCCCCAGCACCAACCACAGATTCAGTAACAGTGATAGAAGAGGCATGTGTAGAAAGAACACATCTGAGTCCAATTCCATCACACTCAGGAGCACACGTTCCAAGTAGGGCCCACTGGCAAGGCATTGAACTCCAGAGCCATCTGCCATTACTATAGAACCTGTGTGTCTCAGTAGTCCTCAGGAGCACCAGTACCTGGGGTTTTATCTACTTTGGCTGTCTCTGGGATCCTGCTGAGTTGAGCGTAAGTGTAACCCTTCTGATGACCTCCTGACTCATTTTGAAGTTTCTTAGCCGTATATACTCATTTGTCTTTACCATTTCCCCCTTTTACTCAAGGTCTTCTTGTAGTTGCATCATGAGCTGGTGATTGGTAGTAATCCCTCAGAGCAAGGGAAGCTCATTCCTAGGAGTCAAGTCTCACACTGGGGGAAGGTAATACATTTACATGCTCAGTTTGGCTTAGAGAGGGGCCACATTTGAGCAACACGAAGGATCTCAGAAGGTAACTCTTAGGCACCCTGTGGCTCAGGGCCTAGTTGTAATTTCATGCACACAGGCTCATAGGCATAGTCATCATTATCAAGGGCCCATCACTGGACCATCCTTCTTCACCCCCTTACACTTGGGGGATTGTTGCTGTTCCATTGGGAAGTGTGACAGACTTCATCGGCTAGGAACTCAGCACTCCCTCAGTTGTCATGTGTAACTCTATGTACTATGACAATACCCAAAGAATATCTGAACATTTTTATAAAACTATATACATGCCATGGAGAACTCCCTCCCAACCATCTGTCCCTCATCAACGACACCCCACAGCAGTGTACCTCCCCTGCCATATTTGAATCCCTCTGTGATCCAAAACTTCTTCAAAAAATGAAGTCTAACATATTGCCAAATTCAATTAGTAGAAAAATGAAACACTAATGATAGGTTTAAAGGTTAGAAACAGAATACACACTAATAAGAAAAACTAAAGAATAAATTGGGGTATTAAAAATGAAAAAAAATCTTAAAATTTTATTATTGATATTTTGTCTTTCTCACTGTAATAGGTGATGCCTTGTATGTACTGTGGCAAGGCAATCTCTTCCATTCTTTCCTCAGTGTCAATATCATTTTTAAAAAAGATTTGGCCTTCAAAAAAGCTTTAGATCTCAGTAAAGTCACAAAAAGAATATAGGGGACACCCATATACCCAACATCAAACCCTTTTCCCCCTTCCCCAACAATGATCTTTTTACATGTGGATGTTATATTTGCTACAACTGATGTACAGGTATTGAAACATAGCTACTAACCATGATTCCATTTTGCTTTGCATTATGGTTTATATTTTAGACTGTACTATTTTCTAAATTTTTAATTACATTAAGGTTTACATTTTAGCATATACACTTTTATAAATTTTTGGTGAAATTTAACATACCCTATATCCATCCTTGAATGATATTGTGGAACCCTTCCGTTGCCCCCCAGTTACCCCCTCTTTCATCTATCCTATTCCTCTCTCCCACCCTCTTTGGGGCCCACAGTGACAAACAAGCTTCACTGCTTGAAGGACCAGGTTCATAGATACTTGCAGTGATGCTTGGCACACTAGAATGTCTTCCCCAATTAGAAGCCACCAATGCTCTTGAGAGACACCCTTCCCTCTGTTTGAGAACATCAGGCCTCTCCAGAATGGGGGTACAACACCTTCCAGCTCATTGTATGGGTCTCCACTCAATGATATAACACTATGATAAGGACCAATCACATACTCTCTAGAAGCCTGCTGCAGGTGCACCCTGTGCCAGAAGCCCCCATCAAACACCTTAAACAAGTAAGCCTCCCTTATTATATTTACTAAAATATTTTCTCAACATTATAATTTCAACCACATACCTGACAATCTCCCATGTTCACCTGCTCCCCCAAAAACCTCTCCCCAATTCCAGGGACCATCTGACCCATCCTCCCAACCCTAACCCCTGTCAAGCCTGCAAAGCCCCATCCAATAGTATCCCGATACCCCCATAGTTTCCCTTCAATGCACAACTACTTACCTCCACCTTATCATAGATTTTGCCCTTTTAGGCTTCAGGTCACAACCTTCCTCTCCCCCCTCCCCCAATTTCCTGTAAAGCTATCATTGTGTCTTTAGTTCTTTGAGACACCTTGATTTACTTAATTCATATCAGAGAGATCATGTACTATTTGGTCTTCAATGCCTGACCTGCTTCATTCAAGGTAAGGTCTTCAAGTTTCATCCATGTTATCCAATGTGTAAATACTGTATTCCTTCTTACAGCTGAATAGTATTCCATTTTATGTTTATACCATGTTTTGTTTATCCATTCATCAGTTGATGAACATTTGAGTTGATTCCAACTTTTGGCAATAGTGAATAATGTTGCTATGAACATTGGTGTGCATATATCAGTTCGTGTCCTTGCTTTCATTTCTTCTGGGTATGTACCCAGCAGTGGAATTGCTGGGTCATATGGCAAATCCTAGTCAGTTTTTTGAGGAACCAGGAAACTGTCTTCCAGAATGACTGGGTCCTTCTACATTCCCACCAGCAGTGGATGAGGGTTCCCCTTCCTCCACATCCTCTCCAACACTTGTACTCTTCTGTTTTTTTAATAACCTCCAGTCTAATGGGTGTAAGATGGTATCTCACTATAGTTTTGATTTGCATTTCCCTACTAGCTAGTGATATTGATCATCTTCTCATGTGCTTTTTAGCCATTTGTATTTCTTGTTGGGAGAAGCATCTTTTCAAATTTCTTGTCCATTTTTTAATTGGGTTGTTTGTCTTTATATGTTTGAGATACAGGATTTCTTTTTTTTTTTTTTTTTTTTTTTTTTTTTTTTTTTAATTTTTTTATTTTTTATTGACTTTGTAATAATATTACCTTAAAAATATATATGTGAGGTCCCATTCAACCCCACCCCCCCACCCCCCCTCTCCCCCCCCCCAACAACACTCGTTCCCATCATCATGACACATCCATTGGATTTGGTTAAGTACATCTTTGGGCACCTCTGCACCTCATATACATTGGTTCACATCATGGCCCATACTCTCCTCTATTCCATCATGTAGGCCCTGTGAGGATTTACAATGTCCGGTGATTACCTCTGAAGCACCATCCAGGGTAGCTCCATGTCCCGAAGATGCCTCCACCTCTCATCTCTTCCTGCCTTTCCCCATACCCTTTGTCCATTATGTCCACTTTTCCCAATCCAATGCCACCTCTTCTATGTGGACACTGGATTGGTTGTGTCCATTGCACCTTTATGTCAAGAGGAGGCTCAGATTCCACCTGGATGCTGGATGCAATCCTCCCATTTTCAGTTGTAATCACTCTAGGCTCCATGGTGTGGTGGTTGTCCTTCTTCACCTCCATCTTAGCTGAGTGTGGTAAGTCCAATAAATCAGATTGTAGGTGCTGGAGTCTGTTGAGGCTCAGGATCTGGCTATCACATTGTCAGTCCAGAGATTCAAATCCCCTAAATATATCTTAAACCCCAACATTAACTGCACCTCCAGCACATTAGCATGAAAGTCTTATGAAGGGAGATCCCATCTGAGTCCAGATTTCTTTATATATGCTGGATATTAGCTTTAAACTAAACATTGGCTATTTGGGGCCTTTATACTTCCAAATAAATTTGATAAATGGCTTTTCCACTTCTGCTAAAAATGTTGCTGGGAATTTTATGGGGATTGCATTGAATCTGTAAATCACCTTGGGTAGAATTGACATGTTAATGATATTTAGCCTTCTTGTCCATGATCACGGAATATCCTTCCATTTATTTAAGACTTATTTGGTTTCTTTTACCAATGTTTTACAGTTTCTGAATATAGGTCTTTTTTGTCCTTGGTTAAGTTTATCTTAAATATTTGATTTTTTAAGTCGCTATTATAAATTGAGATTTTTTCTATTTGCCAACTCAGATTGTAAATCAGTGTACAGAAACACTATTGTTTATTGCATATTTATCTTCAATTACACCACTTTGCTGAACTTGCCTATTTGTTCTAGAAGTTTGTTGTGGATTTCAGGATTTTCTAGACATAGGATCATATCATCAGCAAGCAGTGAAAGTTTTTTTTTAAATTATTTTTTCCCATTGTTCTCCACATTATTTATTTATTTATTTATTTATTTATTTTTCTCCCCTTCTCCCTCCCCCACCCCGGTTGTCTGTTCTATGTGTCTATTTGCTGCATCTTCTTTGTCTGCTTCTGTTGTTGTCAGCGGTACGGGAATCTCTGTTTCTTTTTATTGTGTCATCTTGCTGTGTCAGCTCTCCGTGTGTGCGGCACTATTCATGGGCAGGCTGCAATTTCTTTTGCACTGGGAGGCACTCCTTACGGGGCGCACTCCTTGCGCATGGGGCTCCCCTACGCGGGGACAGCCCTGCGTGGCAGGGCACTCCTTGCGTACATCAGCACTGTGCATGGGCCAGCTTCACACGGGTCAAGGAGGCCCAGGGTTTGAACTGCGGGCCTCCCATGTGGTAGGTGGATGCCCTAACCACTGGGCCAAGTCCGCCGCCAACAGTGAAAATTTTAATTCTTCCTTTCCTATATGAGGGCCTTTTATTTCTTTATATAGCCTACTTTCTCGAGCTAGAACATCCAGCTCAGTATTGAATAATAGTGGTGTCAGTGGTCATCCTTGTCTTTTTCCTGATCTCAGTGGGAAATCTTTCAGTCTTTCTATGTCGAGTACAATACCGCTTGTAGGTTTTTCACATAGGTACTTTACCATATTGTAAAAGCCTCTTTCTATTCTTATCTTTTGGAAAGTCTTTATCAAGAAAGGATTCTGTATTTTGTCAAATATCTTTTCTGCATCAATCAAGAGGATCATGTGATTTTTCTTCTTTATATTTTCAATGTAGATTATTACAATAACTGATTTTCTTGTCTTGAACCACCCTTGCATACCTGGGATAAAACCTACTTGACTTGGTGTATAATTCCTTTTCTGTTCTTTTGGATTCAGTTTGCATGTATTAATATTTTGCTGAGGATTTTTGAGTCTATATTCATTAGAGATAATGGTCTATAATTTTCTTTTTTCATAATTTCTTTATCTAGTTTTGGTATTAGAGTTAAGTTGGCTTCATAGAATGAGATTGATACGTTTTTTCCTGTTCAATTTTTTGAAGAGCTTGAGCAAGATTACAACTGAAAATGGGAGCAAGAATGGTTTTAAATCATCTTTGAATGATAGATAGAATTCACCTGTAAAGACATGTAGTCCTGTGCTTTTTATCTTTGGGAGGTTTTGTAAAATATATTTTTATTGAAGTATATCATTCATACATGATCATATATAAACAATAAATGTATAGTAAATGTGACGTTACAAAATAAATATGCAAAACATCTTACAGGGGTCACATACATCACCTCTTCACTAACATCTTGCAATGTTTTCAAACATTTGTTATAAATGTAGCAGTTTGGCATTGTTTATGAGTTTCAAAAATAATTATTGGATTATGTTTGTAAACTGGTCTGCAAGAAGTAACACCTTTAATTGATTAAATTATGATTAGGACTTTTATTGGGCCATATCAGGAGAGTGTTGAGTGCCTGCCCCTTAGTGGGTGGGAACTCAAAGAGGAAAGACATGGCAAAGGACAAAATTGGGAGTTTTGAGCTGAAGCCTGGGAAGTGAACACACAGGAGAAAACAGAGGAATATAGATGGTTCTTTAGACATGGCAGAAACCCCGGGAAGAGGGACATAGTTGTTTGCCTGATAGTCTACAGCTGACCTTGTGGAGAGATCACAGCAGCTTAACCCAGAGAGAAACACCTCAGGGAAGAGAGGAACACAAGAAGTCTGAACTCTTGGCCGTTGGTAGTCATCTTGCCCCAACACATGGCAATAGACTTTGGTGAGGGAAGTAACTTATGCTTTATGGCTTGTTAACTATAAGCTTATACACCAAATAAATACCCTTTATAAAAGCCAACAGATTTATGGTGTTTTGCATCAGCATCCCTTAGGCTGATTAGTACAGAATTTGGTACCGAGAGTAGGGTAATGCTTTTGCAATTACCAAAATGCTGGGAATGGTTTTAAAATTGGATAAGGGGTATTTTTTGGAAGAATTTTGAGATACTTGATGGTAAAGTCCTATACTGCTTTGAAGAAACTGTTGCTAGTAATGAGGATGCTGATAGACTTTCTATGAAGCGTTAGAAGTAAATGATGGAACTATTAATGGAAACTGGAGAAAAGGAGATTCATGTTTTAAAATCACAGAGAACTTAACAAAATTAACTCCTGGTGTTTTATGGAAGGCAGAAATTGAAAATGGCAAGCCTGGGTATTCAGCTGATGAACTTTCCAAAGTAAATTTGGAGAATGTGACTTGGTTTTTCCTTGTAGCTTATAGCAAAATGCTAGATGAGAGAGATCAGCTGAGGACTGAACTGTTGGGCACAAAGAAAACATAAATTGGTTCTGGAAAATCCAAGCCTCTGGAAATCATTTGAGGACTTAACTAAACTTGAAACTTATAAATCAGGATTGAAGATGCAGTTATCTAGGAAAGACTTTTGGAAAGTCTCACTGTCTGATGGCTTTGACTCCTGCTTTCTTCATGCTAAATCAACAAACTTTTTGAGAGAGCTGTATGAACAAAATCACTGTCAGTTTGGACTAAAAAGGACATTGATGGGAAAGATGGAAGGGGAAACAGCTTTAAGAGGAAAACCATGGAAGGCAAGATCTGGAATTAAGACATCACCTTGGGCCAAGAGAGGAACCCCACCAATGTGCAGAGAGAGGGTGAGTTTGTCCCGGCAGTTGAAGAGGATGGACATTCCAAACTGATGTTCAGGTAGAGTTTTGCCACCCCAGGGTACAAGGATTAGGGCGGTAGGTTTGAGAAAGGTGGCCCTGTTCCCCATGGATTAGGGAAGGCCAGGTGGTCAGCTCATTTCTCTCAGAGGGTTGATCTTGTATGCCAAAGGGTAGGGGGAGATTTGTCTTCACATCTCTGTACTAGAAGGGTTAAGACTCTAACCCAAAGATTGGGTAAAGTGTGACAATCACCCCAATGCTCTTGGGTGAGGTGTAGAGTTTGGTCAACCACCAGATGCATGAAGAAGGTGGAACCAAGAAAATGGCCTTTGGACAAGCATGGGGAAAGGGTGGGTTCCCTTAAGGCATCAAGAAGAAACCACCATCTTAAGAATGACTCTCAGACTTTGACATCAAATAAGGTATGTCTTTTAGGTTTACTGAACTGTAGAGGACCCCTGACTCAGGTTTCCCTCTGAATTTCTCGTTATGGTAATGAAAATGTTTATCTTTTGTGGGTCCATTTGTGTATTGGAAGCAAATAAATGGTTTTGTAAGTTTCAAAGGTCTATAGCAGATGAAAATTTGACTGAAGACAAACTGAATTTCTTTAAATTGATTATGATATGATTTTGTACTTAATTTTTGTTTACTGTTTCAAGGTTTTTGAATAATGTCTTTTTGGAATTCTGAGGGTGGACTCTAGCCATTTGGCATTATTTATAAATTCCGAAATGGTTATTGGGTTATGTTTGCAAACTGGTTGACAAGAGGTAACACTTTTAATTGATTAAATTATAATTAGGACTTTGATTGGGCCATGTCAGTAAGGCATGGTGAAGAAGAGAGTTGGGAGTTTTGAGCTGGAGCCTGGGGAGTGAGCAATCAGAGGAATAGAGACAACTTCTAATTGAGAGGGTTCTTAGATCACATGGGGCAGATTAATAAGTTATCATGCTTGCAGTTTCAGGTACTCTCTGTTCCTTGAGATAGGTGTTGTCCATCTCATCTCCTTGTTAGTTGTCCTGGGTGAGTCCAGTGAATTGAAGAGTTAAGTTTTACAACTCTGATGAGATTCAGGGCTCAACTGGAACATGTACATACCAAATATTTAAGTCTCTGGGATTTGTTTTTTTATCAAGTATAGTGCTAATTATAGGTTCAAATAAATACAGGAAGCAAGCCATGTATAAGAAAACAGTAAATGAGTCCAACTCTTTTACAGTGGGGAGCATAAATTCCAAAGTAAGGCCCACCATCAGAGTCCTGAGTTCCTGAGCTTGTATGCCCTTCTTAAGTGTCTGGATGTCTCTAGAGTCCTCAGCAGCACCACTATTTGAGGAACTATTTACTGTGGCAGTCAATGAGATACTGCTGAGAGGAGGGGCAAGATGGCATCAGAGCAAGTGCACCTACATCATCTCTCCTACAAAAAATGGCTGGGGGGGCAAGTCCTGCCTGAGTGAGCAATTTTGGGAACCCACAAAGCAGGAGGCTTCAAGGCTTTGATCTGGAGAGAGCACGACAAAAATAGTTGTTGCTCAAGGTAAATCCATGAGTTTTTTGGTACTTGAGGCTGGAGCTGTGGGATGGCTGAGCCCCTCCCTCAGGGCAGGAAGCCACAGTGTTCCCTGACCCTTGCCAGTCAGTCAGTTGGAAGAGCCAAACTCCGAGGATGGGAGGATTCTGGTGAAGAGTGGAGAGGGCTCTATTGAGTGCAGGTACTATTGTCTGGACCCCAGTTTTTGAGCTTTGAGGAGTATACCAGCTGGCTTGAGGAGAAACTAAGAAGAGGGGTGAGGTAAATCTGCTGAGGCAGCCTGATTAACCTAACCTCCCTGGGATAGGGAAAATTGACCTGGGAGAAGGTGGAGTTAGGCAATTAACTAGTCCTGTGCAACTCACCTATGGGAGGGACAGTAGGAAGTGCTTAATAAGCTTCCAAGAGCGTATATTTATGGTTCCCTGCAAGGTGATACTCTCTTAATGAGACTGAGTCATTTTTTTCTGTGGTGAGTTAAGCCATTGGGGTCCCATTTGAATTTCAGAAGGGAACTCTCACACAGGTTATTGTTCCTGCTGCCCTGGGAGAGAAAGCAGTTAGATAAAAAGGAAGGGGCAAGAGAAGATTCCTATTTAGCAGTTTATCCAATTGCAAAGAGTCAAACCTGCCCCAGGATTCAAGAGCTAATCAACCCAGCGGGAAGGTTTGGCTCCATGGAGGAGTTTCAGCCTTGAATATACAAGGTCTCTAGTGTGATTCCTGGCTCCTCTTAGAGTAGTGACACACTAGGATAATAAACATCTAACTGATACTTAAGGACAGGGAAAACATAGACATTATCCTTGAATTAGCTTCCCTTGGATCTTTTATTTTTCCTAAAAAAAAAGAGGTTACTATTGTTATATAATTTAACTTAGATTACTCACTAAAACCCACTTCAGTGAGAAAGCTGCAGGGTAATTGATTGATCAAACACCTGTGACCTGACAAGGTCCACAGGGGCTTAAGGGTAAGTCTATTTATTTTCAGTGTTTGGTTGACTCATTTCTTTAATTTTTTTATTTTTTTGTTCATTTAAAAAAAAATATTACATTCAAAAATATTACATTCAAAAAATTCCCACTCAACCCCACCGCCCCCCCTCCCACCCCCCCCACCCCACAGCAACACCCTCTCCCATCATCATGACACATCCACTGCACCTGGCAAGTACATCTCTGGGCATCGCTGCACCCCATAGTCAACGGTCCACGTCATAGCCCACATTCTCCCACGTTCCATCCAGTGGGCCCTGGGGGGATCTACAATGTCCCGTAGTTGTGGTTGACTCATTTCTTGTGGGTTTGTCTGTTTTATTGTTTTCTTGTTTTTCCTTCCTCTTTATCGCCCCCTTCTAAAAATTAGGTACTGCCAGCTTATTTCTTATTTGTTCTGTTTCCTCTTCCTAGATTTCCTCTTTTTGCTGTATACCTATTTTGGCTACCAATGCTATCTCTTTTTCTTCCTGCACCTTTTTACCTTCCACCTTCTGTTGCTGCTCTTACATTCCACTTCTCTTTGTTAAGTCCCCAATTTTCTGACTTTTTATTTCTAACACTTCTATACTGTTTTCTGTCTTTTATTAACTGTTTCTGCTACTGTCCTTTCTTTTCTCTTTACCTCTCCCCTCATCATGCTTGCCTTTTAATTCATAGTATATTCTTCTCCATATTCAGTTTCCCATTTCATTGTAGGTACACCACTTTTTTATTCCTGTAACTCTACAAGGTTTACATGAGTTTAATATTCATTCTCATAGGTCTTATATGGTTCTTCTGCTAACTTTTACTATCAGTATTACTATTTAATACTTTTCTTTTCATTTCTTACCTCTTTTGCTTTCCCTGGCCCTAATTTTTCCATCAAGGGAACTTAGACAACAAGGAAATATTTAAAAAGAACAAAGTGTCAAAGAGAACACTTAACACACACACACAAAAACAGCTAAATAAAACCCAAGACTAGAAGAAGAAGCTAATCAACTGAACAAACCCATCAAGATAAAATGATGACCAGACAGCAACAAAAAATTACAAACCATACCAATAATCAGGAAGACATGGCCCAATCCAGTGAACAAACTAAAAACCAGGAAGAAGAGCAGAACATCAAACAACTAATCAAAACTGTCCAAACAAATATCATGGACAAACTTAAAGAAGTGAAGGAGGAGGTTAAGGATATTAAGAAAATACTTAGAGAGCATACTGAAGAAATTGTAAACATATGAGAAAAGATAACAGATATCATGGCGATGAATGGCATAATCCAAGAAATCTATAATACACTCTCAGCAAATAGCAGATTTGAAGAGGCAGAGGAAAGACTTACTGGTGTGGAAGCCAGTACAATGGAAATTGAGCAGATAGTAGAATTGGTAGATAAAAAGATAGAAAAAATCCAACAGGGACTTAGGGATTTGAGTGACAACACAAAACATGCAAATATTGTATTATAGGCATCCCAGAAGAAGAGAAGGGAAAAGGTGCAGAAGGGGTGTTGGAGGAAATAATGGCTGAAAAACTCCCATACCTATTTAGGTAGATGGATGAATATGCCCAGGGAGTGCAGTGTACCCCAAACAGTATAAATCCCAACAGACTTACTCCAAGACATATACTTGTCAAATTATCCAATGCTCAAGACAAAGAGAAAATACTGAAAGCAGCAAGAGAAAAGAGAAGCATCACACACAATGCAAGCACAATAAGATTAAGTGCTGATTTCTCATCTGAAACCATGGATGCAAGAAGGCTGTGGTATGACATAGTCAAGGTACTAAAAGAAAAAAATTCCCAGTCAAGAATGACTAATACAATTAATTCAGGGAGAGTAATAACACTGAATGTTAATGGATTAAACTCACTAGTCAAGAGACACAGATTGACAGAATGGATAAACTAATCTGACCCATCTATATGCTGTCTACAAGAAATCCACCTTAGACCCAGGGATTCAAGGAGATTGAAAGTGAATGGCTGGAAAGACACATCTGAGTTCAACACCATCACACACGGGAGCACAAATTCCAAAGTAGGGCCCACTAGCAAGGCACTGAACTCCAGAGCAATCTTCCATGACTGTAGGACCTAAGTGTTTCCATAGCCCTAAGGAGCATCACTGCCTAGGGTTACATCTTAATTGGGCTGTCTCTGAGTTCCTGCTGAAATGTGTGTAAGTGTGACCCCTCTGATGACCTCTGAACTCATTTTGAAGTCTCATAGCCATATAAACTCATTTGTCTTTACCCTTTTCCCCTTTTATTCAAGATCTTTTCCTAGTATCATTACCAGCCAGTGCTTGGTTGTAATCCCTCAGTGCCAGGGAGGTTGATCCCCAGGAGTCATGTCCCATGCTGTGGTGAAGGTAATCAATTTATATGCTGAGTTTGGCTTAGATAGTGGCCACATTTGAGCAACATGGAGGTTCTCAGGAGGTAACTCTTAGGCACCCTGCAGCTCCACTCAAAGTTTAAATTATAGAAACACAGGCTCATAAGCATAGTCATCAGTATCAAGGGCCCATTACTGGACCATCCTCTTCATTGCTCTTTGCCCTTTCACTTGAGATTTTGTTGCTGTTCCATCAGGGAATGTGACAGAGCTCCCAAGGATGGGAACTCAGGAATCCCTCAGTTGTCATGTGACATTCTACCCACTATGTTAATACACAACGACCATCCAAACATATCTATATACCCTCTATGCATGCCAAGGAAAACTCCCTCCCTCCCATGTATCCCCCATCAATGACACCCCAAACTAGTTCTCCTCCACTGCCATAGATGGTCCCCTCTGTGATCCAAAACTTATTCAAAAAGGAAGCCTAATATATTGCCAAATTCAATTAATAAGAAAATGAGATAATAATGATAGTTTTAAACACTAGAAATAAAATACATAGGAATGTAGAAAAACTAAAATAAATTTTTAGAAATTGGGGTATTAAAAATGAAAAAAACATTATAAAAATTTTTGATGTTTTGCCTTTCGTCACTGTAATAGATGTTGTCCTGTATGTACAGTGGCAATTTCTTCCTCAGTGTCTTATTTTTTTTTTCATTATGTCTTCAAAAAAGTTTTAGGTCACAGTAAAGTCACATACAGAATAAAGGGGACTCACATATACCCAACATACTTCCCCTTTTCCCCCTTCCCTCTTAATGAAATTTTTTACATGTGGATGATTCATTTGTTTAAACTGATGTATAAATATTGAAACATAGCTACTAACCATGGTCTGAAGTTTTCATTATGGTTTACATTTTAGGCCATACTCATTTATACATTTTTGGTGGAATTTAACATGGCCTGTATCCTACATTGCACAATCATGCAGAACATTTCCATTGCCTCTTAAGTACCCCATCTTCCATCTATTCTATTCCTCCCTCCCCCTCCTCAGGGCCCACAGAGATAACCAACCTTTACTGCTTGAAGGACGAGATCCATAGATACCTGCAACAATGCCGAGGGCTTGACATAGTAGTTTGTCCTTCCCCATTGGGAGCCACCCACGCTCTCGAGAGACACCCTCCCCTCTATTTGAGAACATCAGGCCTCCCATGATGGGGCACAATACTTTCCCGCTCATTGTATGGGTCTCCACCCACTGATATAACACCCTATGACAAGATGAGACTCATACTCTCTAGAAGCCTGCTCCAAGTGCACCTTGTGCCAATTGCCCCCATCAAACACCTTAAACCCACAACCATTTTTATTGTATTTTCCAAAGGGTTTTCTCAACATTATATTTTCAACCATGTACCTGACAATCTCCCATGTTCACCTGCTGCCCCCATTCCTGCTCCCAATTCCATGGACCATCTGATCCATCCTCCCAACCCTAGCTCCCCTCAATCATGCAAAGCCCAACCCAATATAATCCCTATGCCCCCATATTATCCCTTCACTGCACAGCTACTTACCTCCTCTTTATCATAGATTTTGCTCATTTAGGCATGAGCTCACTGCCTTCCTTTCTCCCATTTCATGTAAGCCTATGGTCCAGTCTCTTGGTCTGAGACAGCTTGATTTGCTTAATCCGTATCAGAGAGGTCATGTAATATTTGTCCTTCATTGCCTGGCTTGCTTCACTCAACATAAGGTCCTCAAGATTCATCCATGTTATCCCATGTGTTAGTACTGTATTCCCTCTTACAGCTGAGTAGTAGTCCATTTTATATATATACCACATTTTGTTTATCCATTCATCTTTTGACGGAATTTGTGTTGATTCCAACTTTTGGCAATAGTGAATAATGTCACTATGAACATTGGTGTGCTTATATTGGTCTGTGTCCTTGTTTTAAGTTCTTCTGGGTATATACCCAGCAGTGGAATTGCTGGGTCATATGGCAAATCTATAGCAAGTTTTTTGAGGAACTGCAAAGCTGCAAAGCTGTCCTCCACAATGACTGGATCCTTCTACATTTCCACCAGCAATGGATGAGTGTTCCCTTTCCTCATCACAGTCTCCAACACTTGTAGTCCTCTGATAATTTTTTTATTCCTCCCCTCTCTTGCAGCTTACTTGCTGTCTGCTCTCTGTGTCTATTTGCTGTGTGTTCTTCTGTGTGTCTGTATTTTATTTTTTATTTATTTCCCCATTCTTTTGGCTTGTTTGTTGTGTGCTCTCTGTGTCCATTTGCTGCAGGCTCTGCTGTGTTTTTACTTGTCTCCCTTTTTGTTGCATCACCTTGATGAGTCGGCTTTCTGCAGTGCTTGCTGACTGAGTGGCACTCTGCAGTGCTTGCTGGCTGGGTAGCACTCTGTGGCCTTGTGCGCTGGGTAGAACTCCACGGCACTTATGGGTCCGGTGGCTCTCTGTGGCATACGGGTGAGCCTACCTTCACAAGGAGGCCCTGGGACATGAACCCATGGCCTCCCATATGGTACACATGATCCTAGTTGATTGAGATACAGCTGTTTCCCAGTCCTCTGTTTTTTAATAGTCACCAGTCTAATGGGTGTAAGATGGTATCTCATTGTAGTTTTGATTTGCATTTCCCTAATAGCTAGGAATGTTGAGCATCTTTTCATGTGCTTTTTAGCATTTTGTAATTCTTCTTTGGAGAGGTGTCTTTTCAAATCTCTTGCTCATTTTTTAAATGGGTTGTCTTTTTATTTTCAAGATGTAGGGTTTCTTTATACATGCAGGACATTAGTCTCCTATCAGATCTATGGTTACCAAATATTTTTTCCCATTGTGTAGACTGTCCTTTTACTTTCTCAACAAACTCCTTTGAGGTGGAGAAGGCTTTAATTTAGGGGAGGTCTCATCTAACTATTTGTTCTTTTGCTGCTTATGCTTTAGGTGCGAAGTTCATGAAGCCAATTCCTATTACAAGGTCCTGTAGATGCTTCCCTACATTGTTTTCCAAGGTCTTTATGGCCTTGGCTCTTATATTTACGTCTTTGATCTGTCTTGAGTTGATTTTTGTATAAGGTGTGAGATGGGAATCTTCTTTTATTATTTTGCATACAGATATCCAGTTCTCCAAGCACCATTTGTTGAAGAGGTCATTCTCTCCCACTTGCATGGTCTTGGTGGCCTTGTCGAATATCAGATGACGGTGTATGTGAGGATCTATATCAATACTCTCAATTTGACTACATTGGTCAGTATACTTATCCTTGTGCCAATACCATGCAATTTTCACCATTGTAGCTTTGTAGTATGTTTTGATGTCAGGTTGTGTGATTCCTCCAATTTTTTTTTTCATTATGCATTTGGCTATTGGGGCCTCTTTCCTTTCTAAATAAATTTCATAGTGTTTATAGTTCATTAGAAAATGCTGTGTTGATTTTTATTGGGATTTCATTGAATCTTTAGACAAGTTTGTATAGGATAAGCATCTTAATGATATTTTGTCAGCCTATCAATGAACAGGGAATATTCTTCCATTTATTTGAGTCTTCTTTGATTTCCTTGAATAATGTTGTGTAGTTTTCTGTGTATAAGTCTTTTACATCTTTAGTTAAATTTATTCCTAGGTATTTGATTTTTTAATTTACTATTGTAAATAGTATTTGTTTCTTGATTTCCTCCTGAAATTGTTCATTATTTGTGGACAGAAATTCTACTGATTTTTGTTCATTGATCTTATAACCTGCAACTTTACTGAACTCATTTATAAATTCTAGAAGCTTTGTGGTAGATTTCTCAGGGCTTTCTATGTATAGGATCATGTCATCTGTAAATAGTGAAATTTTAACTTCTTTCTTTCCAATCTGAATGCATTTTATATCTGTTTCTTGCCTCAGTGCTCAAGCAAGTACTTCTAACACAATATTAAATAGGAGAAGTGATAGTGGACATCCTTGTCTTGTTCCTGATCTTAGAGGGAACCAATTAGGATTTCACCATTGTAAATCATGTTAGCTGTGGGTTTTTCTTATATACCCTTTATCATGTTCAGAAAGTTTCCTTATCTCACAATCATTTACAATGTTTTCATCAAGAAAGGGTGCTGTGTTTTGCCAAATGCTTTTTCTGAATTTACAGATATGATCATGTGAATTTTTTCCTTCGATCTGTTTATGTGGTGTATTACATTAATTGATTTTCTTATGATGAACCATTCTTCAATACCAGTAGTGAATCCCACTTGGTCATGGTGTATAATTTGTTTAATGTGTTGTTGAATATATTTAGCTAGTATTTTGTTGAGGATTTTCAAATCTAGGTTCATTAGAGTGATTGTTCTGTAATTCTCCTTTCTTGTATTGTCTTTCTTTCACTTTGGTATTAGGGCAATGTTGGCCTCATAAAATGAGTTAGTCAATGTTCTCTTTATTTCAATTTTTTGAAAGAGTTTAAGCAAGATTGGTGGGATTCCTTTCCAGAATATTTGGTAGAATTCAACTATGAAGCCATCTGACCCAGGGCTCTTCTTAGTTGGGAGATTTTATTTTTCTTTTTCCTTTTTGTCTTTATTTATTTTTTTAATATTACATTAAAAAAAATGAGGTCCCCATATACCCCCCACCTGCCTCCCCCCGCTCCTCCCCCCATAACAACAAACTCCTCCATCATCATGAGACATTCATTGCATTTGGTGAATACATCTCAGAGCACCGCTGCACCTCATGGTCAATGGTCCACACCATAGCCCACACTCTATCACGTTGCACACAGTGGGCCATGGGAGGACATACAATGCCCACTAACTGTCCCTTCAGCATCACCCAGGACAACTTCAAGTCCCGAAAACACCTCCATATCTCATCTCTTCCTCCCATTCCCTACCCCCAGCAGCCACCTTGGCCACTTTCTCCACACCAATGCCACATTTTCTTCGATTACTAATCACAATAGTTTATGAATAGATGATCAGTAAGTCCTCTCTAATCCATTCTCTATTCCTCCATCCTGTGGACCTTGGAATGGTTGTGCCCACTCCACATCTGTGACAAGAGGGGGCTTAGATTCCATATGGATGCTGGATGCAATC
Source organism: Dasypus novemcinctus (assembly GCF_030445035.2). NCBI lineage: Eukaryota > Metazoa > Chordata > Mammalia > Cingulata > Dasypodidae > Dasypus > Dasypus novemcinctus. The sequence continues at coordinate 117,373,539 of NC_080704.1, read as the reverse complement.
CTCCTGCTTTCATTTGGAGACACTCTTGGCTCCATGGTGTGGTGGTTGACCTTCTTCAACTCCATGTTAGCTGAGTGGGGTAAGTCCAATAAACCAGAGTGTAGGAGTTGAAGTCTGTTGAGGCTCAGGGCCTGGCTATCACATGGTCAGTCCAGAGATTCAGGCTGCTGGGAATGACTGATTCTATCTCTTTTCTTGTGACTGGTTTGTTGAGATCATCAATTTCTTCTTTCATCAATATAGGCTGCTTGTATGTTTTAGAATTTGTCCATTTCCTCTTAATTGACTTCTTGTTGGCATATAGTTCTTCAAAGTGTCCTCTTTTGATGTTCTTTATTTCTGTGAGTTCACTGGTGATATTCCCTCTCATTTCTTATTTTGTGCATTTACATCTTCTCTCTTTTTTTCTTTGTTAATCTAGCTATGGGTTTGTCAATTTTATTGATCTTTTAAAGGAACCAGGTCTTTTTTTTTTTTTTGCATGTTCTTATTTTCTATTTCATTTAGTTCTGCTGTGGTCTTTGTTATTTCTTTCTTTCTTTCTTTCTTTTTTTGGGGGGTAGTTTGTTAGTTTTTTTTCCCCTAATTCTTCCAAGTGTGCCCTTAGGTCTTCAATTTTAGCACTTTCTTCTGTTTTGATGGATGAATTTATGGTTATAAATTTCTGTCTCAGTACAGTTTTTCCTACATCCCATAAGTTTTCATATGTTGTATTGTCATTTTCATTAGTTTTAAGGTAATTACTGATTTATTTGAGATTTTCTCCTTGTCCCACTGTTTCTCTAGGAGTGTGCAGTTTAACGTCCATATCTTGGTGCCTAATCTTGATGTCTGGATATTGCAGATTTCCGTCTTCATTCCACGGTGGCAGAGAAATTATTTTGTATGATTTCAATCTTTCTGAGTTCACTGAGACATTCTCTGTCACCTAGTATGTGGTCTCTCTTAGAGAATGATCCAGGTGCTCTTGAGAAGCATGTATATTCTGCTGCATTTGGGTATATTGTTCTTTATATGTCTATTGGGTCCATTTCTTCTCATATTTTGTTCAAGGTCTTTGTTTCTTCATTGATTCTCTATTGTGATGTTCTGTCCAAAGTTGATAGTGGTGTATTAAAGTCCCCCACTATAAATGTAGAGGCATGCGGTCACCCCTCGGGCTGAAGCGTGGTTTGCTGGCCTGGCGGGGGAGCGGCCGCGGTAGGCCAAGCCGCTGCCCCCATAATAGGGTGGCTGGTCGGACTCACCGCCACCCCTGAAGGGAGCTCGGCATGGGCGCAGAGTGCCCTCGGGTCTCCCCTTCTCGGCAGCCATGCTTCCGCGGCCACCCCTCCTCCCGGATGGCGCCACACGATGCCTTCTTTCTCCCTGCGCAGGCGCAGGGCAGAAAATTCCAGTCTGCCCTTTTCCCCTCCCCCGACAGCAGCAACAGCCAGGTGTGGGCGGAAAAATCCAGCCCGCCCTTTTCCCTTCCCCCGACAGCAGCAACAGCCAGGTGTGGGCGGAAAAATCCAGCCCGCCCTTTTCCCCTCCCCCGACAGCAGCAACAGCCAGGCGTGGGCGGGAAACTCAAGTCTGCCCTCCACCCCAGCAACAGCAGCCACCAATCCCTAAACCCTGCCCCTTCCCCCAGCAACAGCGACAGCCAATCCCTAACCACCACCCCTCCCCCGTCCAGTACCGCCCACTGACCTTTTGCCGGCAACCAATCAGAACAGGGCGTGGCTTCGACCAATCAGCCTTCCCCAGCCCCTATAAAACGGTTGCCTCTCCCTCAGTAAAGTGGACTTGCGTGTTTACCTTGTCTCCGCGGTAGTTCTTCTGCCGTGCGCCCTCCAGTCCTGAGAGCCCCCGACAAGGGCCTGGCCTCCCTTGTCCCCAGTTCGTCGCCTGCTTCTCCGGGCGACCCCTTCGTCGCCGGCTTCTCCGGGCGACCCCTTCGTCGCCGGCTTCGCCGGGCGACCCCGTCAGCCGAACCGCGCAACCCCTTGTGAGACCGATCCCTCGTCTGCTGCCGGACCGACCCCTCGTCCCAAGTGGGACCGACCCTTCGTCCCAAGTGGGACCGACCCCTCGTCCAGAGCTGGACCGACCCCTCGTCCGCAGCCAGACCCCACCTCTACCGACCGAGCAAGCCGCCGCAGTTGGCGCCCAACGTGGGGCAAGGCAACCCCACCACAGCCTCACTCCATAACCTGGCAGCCCCCCCCCTCCTCTCTTCTCACCTTGGGACTTCTCTCGTGCAACATTGCTGCTACCTGAGCCTTGGCTACCTCATACGATCCACGGCGGTCTGGGAGAATCGCTGGATGGCTTTCTCCTTCCATGTCGGGGGCTTATACCGACCCGCTATGATTAAGAGGAGCCTTGGATTTCTCGGGAGCACGCGCTTGCATGTCTGAAGTAACCCTACCATAGCCCTACGCTCTCCTCTCTTCTCACCCCTATCTTTTCGCTCTGCATTGCTGCTCCTGAACCTTGGCGACCTCATATGATCCACGGCGGTCTGGGAGAATCGCTGGATGGCTTTCTCCTTCCATGTCGGGGGCTTATACTGACCCGCTATGATTAAGAGGCGCCAATAAAACTCTCAGGAGCACGTGCCTGAGCACCTCCACCCCTGCCTTCACCTCTGCCTCCTCCCCTTCACGCTTGCTCCCCTTTGCCTTGCTCCACTGCTCGTCATCCCGCCCTCCCCTCGTCGGGGCCTTCTCTTGGCCCGCGACCACCGTCGGAGCCCCACCAGCTCCGACCCCTCGTCTCACCGCGCACCTCGGCTCCCATCGCCGCGCTCTCAAGGTAAGGGCCCCTTTTCTTATCGGCTCCAAAAGGCCATTAGCAATGGGTAACATCCTATCTGCTAAGCAAGCCCCACAAGTTCGGGCCCTCGCCGGTCTCCTAGACACTCACCAGTGTAAGATCTCTTTCAAACAGCTTCAAGTATATTGGGACCTTCTTCTCCCCTTTAATCCGTGGCTTACCACGTGTCAGCTTTGGGACCCGGACACCTATACTCGCCTTATAGATAGGGTCACTTTTGCTGTGGAGCAGGAAGGTAAAAGATTCCCTCCTGGCTTATTACAGGCAACATAAAGTCCAGAAAAAATCTTGAAGGGTATAATCTATGATATGCTATATAAAAAAAGATTTAAAAGCAGCTATACCAAGAAAGTAAGAATTATGAGTCAACTGTAAATAAATTATATATTTCTGTTAATGTGTTGTAATTGTTCTGTGTTTGTCTGTCTGTTCGTTCAATGTCAACGTATATTGTGATACCTCCGGATGGTAAATATAAATTACTAGAAATCTTTAAAAGAGCTCTATTCAAATGGCCAAAAATTAAATAAGCGCTTATATTAATACTTAAGTTTATTATATTAATACATAAGTTTAAATGTTAATAAGATATCTACAATTTAAAAAAATTGTAAGTCTTAATTAACAAAATTAACTGTACATCTTCATAAAAAGTTGTTCTTGCCTAGATTAAAATGAATAACTTATTTTTCTTCACAGGATAATATAAAGAATGTAAAACTTATATGAATATTAAAAAGTTAAAAGTTTGTAAAAATGCTAACGGAAATGTAATAAGTTTTGCAAAAAGACGTATTTTGTCCTAAAGTAAGATGGCTAATTTTTCATAAACTCTTGAAATTTAATTTGCATGCGGCAAGTGTAAAAGGTATTGTGATAACTTTACATAAGGGAATGTGTTCTGTAAAGATAAAATTTATCTTCAATAGTTTACATTAAGGTATTAAATGGCTAATTCCAAAAGGTCATTCTTAAATATATATATATAAAACTAAATTGATGATAATAATAATAAAAGGTAATTTTATAACAGGAAAGATTAACAGCAACCAAGCTCCCCTGCCAACTTGCTTTTAGGAAACGGTTTCTAATATTGCATGCTACTAAGTATTTAAAGAAAAGTTATTCTTAAGGAAACAGAGGATGATTTTGTCTTTGCAGCCATTGTCTACTTAGCAACACCCCTCGCTATCGGCCTAGCCACTGTTGCACCGGACGATTGGAACCTTAAACAAAGACTCCTCCTCACTGTCATCTTCCTATCTATCGTTACTATATTTACTGCCCTCATTCTCCTTCGTTTATAAAGCAGTCTCCTACAAACCACAAAGCTTCTGTCTTAAACATACCATTCTCAACCCTATCCTCTAAATGATCTTCTCACTTCCCCCACAGCCTTTAATACTTTATTTCTTCCTCATAACCTTTGCTTTCTTGATAATATTTTCCACCATCTGTCTAGCTGCTACCGCACCAGAAGATTGGAACCTCGGCCAACGAATTCTACTCTCCATCGCCTTTCTGTTTATTATCCTCTTTTATGCTTTACTCCTTATCTTCCTCCCATAATGACTTCACCAAGCCTCCTCTTGTCCAAAACCATCACCCTTCTTTTCCTCACACTCCCCATTGCACTCACCAACCCCAGCCATCAGCCTTTTAATTGGACAGTAAGCCTCTGGCAGGAAAAAGTAATCCTCTCCTACAATGTCTTCGCTGCCAAGGAGAGATCAACTACCTGCAACGCGCTGTCATCCTGGACTTTTAACAACAGATGGATCTTATAGCCGCCGAGATCAACAAGAATTGGACATTGGCCACCCTTGCTTGCAATGGCAAGATACCGCCCCCTAAATTGTACATTTATATCCCCGTCATACTCACCTCCCTCTTCAGCCCCACCTCCCTCATTGCTTACTGCCTCTTGGGCCTCGGCTACTTGTTGCTGCTGCCATCCTGGTCCTTATTTGAAAAGAAGGGGGAAATGCGGTCACCCCTCGGGCTGAAGCGTGGTTTGCTGGCCTGGCGGGGGAGCGGCCGCGGTAGGCCAAGCCGCTGCCCCCATAATAGGGTGGCTGGTCGGACTCACCGCCACCCCTGAAGGGAGCTCGGCATGGGCGCAGAGTGCCCTCGGGTCTCCCCTTCTCGGCAGCCATGCTTCCGTGGCCACCCCTCCTCCCGGATGGCGCCACACGATGCCTTCTTTCTCCCTGCGCAGGCGCAGGGCAGAAAATTCCAGTCTGCCCTTTTCCCCTCCCCCGACAGCAGCAACAGCCAGGTGTGGGCGGAAAAATCCAGCCCGCCCTTTTCCCTTCCCCCGACAGCAGCAACAGCCAGGTGTGGGCGGAAAAATCCAGCCCGCCCTTTTCCCCTCCCCCGACAGCAGCAACAGCCAGGCGTGGGCGGGAAACTCAAGTCTGCCCTCCACCCCAGCAACAGCAGCCACCAATCCCTAAACCCTGCCCCTTCCCCCAGCAACAGCGACAGCCAATCCCTAACCACCACCCCTCCCCCGTCCAGTACCGCCCACTGACCTTTTGCCGGCAACCAATCAGAACAGGGCGTGGCTTCGACCAATCAGCCTTCCCCAGCCCCTATAAAACGGTTGCCTCTCCCTCAGTAAAGTGGACTTGCGTGTTTACCTTGTCTCCGCGGTAGTTCTTCTGCCGTGCGCCCTCCAGTCCTGAGAGCCCCCGACAAGGGCCTGGCCTCCCTTGTCCCCAGTTCGTCGCCTGCTTCTCCGGGCGACCCCTTCGTCGCCGGCTTCTCCGGGCGACCCCTTCGTCGCCGGCTTCGCCGGGCGACCCCGTCAGCCGAACCGCGCAACCCCTTGTGAGACCGATCCCTCGTCTGCTGCCGGACCGACCCCTCGTCCCAAGTGGGACCGACCCCTCGTCCAGAGCTGGACCGACCCCTCGTCCGCAGCCAGACCCCACCTCTACCGACCGAGCAAGCCGCCGCAGAGGCATATATTATTTCACTTAATTTTTCCAGTGTTTGCCTCCCATGTTTTGCGGTACCCTGGTTATGAGCATAAATGCTTATGATTATTCTTTCTTTTTGAAAGATTAACCCTTTTACTAATGTGCAGTGTCCATCTCTGTCTTTCACAATGGTTTTGCATTTAAAGTCTATTTTGTCTGATATTAATATAGCTACTCTTGTCTTTTGTGGTTATTGTTTGCCTGTAAGTTTTTTTCCAGCCATTCATTTTCAGCCTCCTTGAATCCCTGAGTCTAAGATGTTTTTCATGTAGACAACATATAGATAAGTCATATTACCTTATCTATTATGCAATTCTGTGTCTCTTGACTGGTGAGTTGAATCCATTGACTTTCAGTGTTAATACTCTCAAGGAATTACTTACATTAACCTTATTTTCTTTGGATTTATGCATGTTATATGTTTTTTTCTCTTTTTTTTCTTTTTAGTTGTTCTTACACTCTCTTCCAACTCTGTCTCTCCTGTTTTTTTTTTTTCTTTTGTCTTCGTGAATTCCCTTTAGTATTTCTTGAAGTGCAGGTTTCTCGTTGGCATACTCTCTTAGTTTCTGTCTATCTGTGAATATTTTGGCTCTCCATCATTTCTGAATGCCACCTTTGCTAGATAGTGTATTCTTGGCGGAAATATTTTTTCTTTAGTACCTTCACCATGTCATAACTCTGCCTTCTTGCCTCCACAATTTCAGATGAGAAATCAGCCTTTAATCTTATTTAGCTTCCCTTGTATGTGATGGTTTGCTTTTCCCTTGCTGATTTCAGTGTTTTCTCTTCATCTTAAGTGTTGGATAATTTGACAAGTATATATCTTCGGGTAGGCTTGTTGAGATTTATGCTGTTTGGGGTGTGCTGGCCTTCCTGGATATGTACATTCATCTCCCTCAATAGGTTTGGGATGTTTTCATACATTATTTCATCCAACACTCCTTCTGTCCCCTTTCCCTTCTCTTCTTCTTCTGGGATGCCTCTAATATGTATGTTTGTGCATTTTGTTTTCATTCAGGTCCCTAAGTCCCTGCTGGATTTCTTCTATCTTTTTGTTGATCAATTCTACTATCTGTTTGATTCCAATTGTACTGTCTTCTACATCACGAATGCTTTCCTCTGCCTCTTCAAATCTGCTGTTATTTGCTGAGAGCGTATTTTTGATTTCTTAGATTGTGCTGTTTATCACCATCATATCCATTATCTTTTCCCATATGTTTATAATTTCTTCTGTATGGCTCCAAGTGTCTTCTTAATAACCTTAATCTCTTTCTTCACATCATTAAATTGGTCCATGATATATGTTTTGTGAACTTTGATTAGTTGTTTGATGTTCTGCTCATCTTCCTGGTTTTTAGTTTGTTCATTGGGCCATGTTTTACTGATTATTGGTATGGTTTGTAATTTTTTGTTGCTGTCTGGTCATCATTTTTTCTTTATGTGTTGGTTCAGTTGATTAGCTTCTCCATCTAGTCTCGGGGTTTATTTAGGTGTTGTTTTTGTTGCATGTTAAGTCTTCTTTCTGACACTTTGTTTGTCTTATTCTATTTCCTTTATGTTTTCTAAGTTCCCTTGAAGTAAAATATTAGGGCCAGAGAAAGCAAATTATGTAAGAAAAGAAAAAGTATAATAGTAGTATTGATAGTAAATGTTAGCAGAAGAACAATGTGAGACCTAGGTTTATGGATATTAAACTCATGTAAGCTTTGTAGAGTTATAACTGTGAAGAAGTGGAGTACCTACAGTGCGATGGAAAACTTAATATGGAGAAGAATATAGTATGAATTGAAAGGTCAATGTGGTCAAGAGGAAGGGAAAGGGAAATTCACCAGGTTCAGGGAATGTGCCACATTGATGGAAGAGGTTGTTGATGTGGGAGGAGTCGGGTGGGGGGCTGCGTGGCATATGGAGACCTCATATTTTTTTAATGTAACATTTAAATGAAAATAAAGAAGATAAAATAAAAAATAAAGGTGAAATCTAAAAACGTGAATAAAAGTTAGAAAACAGATGAATGGTGTTAGAAATAAAAAGTCACCATTTCTCTCAAGAAGTACAATTCCCTCTATTTGAGAACATCAGTTCTCCCCGGGATGTGGATATACCTTCACTCTCATTATATGGGCCTCTAGCCAATGATATAATCCACTATGGCAAAATGAGCATTCATATACTCCCTAGGAGCCTGTCCTGTATTGTATTATCCCCTTTAAGCATCTTAAATAGGTAACCTTCCTTATTATATTTTTGAAAAAGTTTTCTCATCATTATACTCTCAACCAAATACCTGGCAATCATCTATGTTTGTATGTTGCCCCACCCTCCCCCCAATTTCTTGGGCAATATTACCCATCCTCCCATCCCTAGCCCCCAGTGCATTAGGGCAGTTGAGCATGTCAAGCCCTCAACACTGTTGCAAGTATCTCTGAACATGGCCCTTCAAGCAATAAAGATTGACTGTCACTGTGGGCCCTAAGGGCAGGGGGAAAGAGGTATTGAATAGATGGAACCAATGTAACTGTGTGCGCAATAGAAGTGTTCCACAAGAGTACACAAGGATGAATATAGAACATGTTAAAATACACCAAAAATATATAGGGGCTGATAGGCTAAAATGTAAATCATAATTTAAAACATAAGATAACTAAAAATTTAGAAAATTGTAAAGTCTAAAATATAAACTACAATGTAAACCCAAATGTTACCTTGCTTGAAAGCTATTGTCTCAATATCTGTACATCAGTTTCAGTAAATATAAGATGACTATGTAAAAAGATTACTGCTGTGGAAGGGAAAAGGGTTTTATGTTGGATATGTGGGAGTACTGTATATTGTATATATGAATTACTGTGATCTAAAACTTTCATGAAGATAAGCTTAATAATGAGGAAAAAAAAAGAAAAAGTACGTGGACACTGAGGAAAAGATGGAAGTATTTGCCTTGCCAATTTGCATACAGGGCAACACTTATTGCAGTGATGGAAGGCAAAATATCAAAAACAAAGCTTTTGCATTTTCAAATTTTTTGATGCCCCAATTTATTTTTACCTTAATTTTTCTAAATAAATATATATTCTATATCTAACCTTTAAACTTATCACTATATTCCATTTTACTAATAATGGAACCTGGCAATATATTGGGCTTCACTTTTGAAGAAGTTTTGGATCACAGAGAGGTTCAACAACGGCAGGGGAGGAATACTGGTGTGGGATGTTTTTGACAGGGGACACATGGTTGGCAGGGAGTCCTACAGGGCATATATCCAGGGTACATAAAAATGTTTGGATATTTTCATAGTGGTTACAATTAAAAACAACAACTGAGGGAGTGCTGAGTTCCTAGCCAGGGGAGCTCTATCACAGTCCCTAAAGGAACATCAACAATCCCCCAAGTCCAACAACAAAGACCAAAAAAGAAGGAAGGTCCAACAACGAGCTCTTGATACTAATGATCATGCTTGTGAGCTGTGCACCTGAAATAAGAACAAGGACTAGAGCTGCAAGGTGCCTAAGAGTTACCTCCTGAGAGCCTCCATGTTGCTCAAATGTGGCCAGTCTCGAAGCCAAACTCAGCATGTAAATGTGTTGCCTTCCCCCCAGCATGGGACATGACTCCTGGGGATGAACCTTCCTGGTGCCAAGGGATTACTACCAAGTACCAACTGATGATGTAACTAAAAAATGACCTTGAATAAAAGGGTCAACTCGGACCAGCAGAATATCTAAGTCTACATATAATACCAGGAGTTAAAAATGCTTTTTGACCTGAATAAAAGGGGGAAATGGAAAGGACAAATGACTTTATATGGCTATGAGTCTCCAAAAAGAGCTGAGAGGTTTTCAGAGTGGTTGCCCTTATGCACACCTCAGCAGAGTCCCAGAGACAGCTAAAATAGATCTTCTTTTTTGATGTTTGAATTTATGGTTATAAATTTCCCTCTCAGTACAGCTTTTGTTGCATCCATAAGTTTTGTTATGTTTTGTTGTCATTTTCATCAGTTTCAAGGTAGTTATTGATGTCTTTTGAGATTTCATCCTTGACCCACTGTTTGTCCTAGAGTGTCCTGTTTAGTTTCCATATCTTAGTGCCTAATCTGGGTTTCTGGCCCTTGCTGATTTCCAGCTTTATTCCATTGTGGTCAGAGAAATTATTTTGCATGAATTCAATCTTTCTGAAATCATTGAGACTTTCTCTGTGGCCTAGCATGTGGTCTATCTTCTCTTGCGACCCAACATATTCAATCTTGGAGAAGGATCCATGGCACTTGGAAAGAATGTATATTCTGATGTTTTGGGGTAAAAAAACATCATCAGTAGGCCTAGTTCTTTTATCATATTATTTAATGTCTCTGTTTCTTTATTTGTGCTCTGTGCAGATGCTCTATTCAATACTGAGAGTGATGTATTGAAGTCTCCAACTATTATTGTAGAGACATCTGTTTCTCCCTTCTGTTTGCTGGCATGTGCATCATGTATCTTGGCGCACTGAGGTTAGGTGCATAAATATTTAATATAGTTATTTCTTCTCAGTGAATTGGGCCTTTTATTAATATATAATGATCTTCATGCCGTCTAAAGTCTATTTTGGTGTTAATAGTATTGTTAATCAAGATCTTTTTGAGAGGTCTGTACTTAATCGTATCAAAGTTCCCTTTTATGATGCTTTGCTTTTCTCTTGCTACTTTCAGAATCTTCTCTGTAGCTCTGACATTTGTCATTCTAATAGTGGGTGTCTTGGGACAGGTCTATTCAGATTTATTCTCTTTGTGGTGCATTTTCCTTCTTCAATATTGATATTTATACAGGTAGGGAAATTTTCAGTCATTATTTCCTCAAATATACTTTCTGCCCCTTTTCCATTTTCTTGTCCTTCTGGGACACTGATAATGCATATGTTTTTGTGTTTTGTGCTAACATTCAATTCTCTGAGATACTCTTCCATTTTTTCCCATTCTCTTCTTTTTTCTCCTGTCTTTTCCAGTTCAGAGGTCTGTCTTTGAAATCACTAATTCTGTCTTTGAGCAATTTACATTTCCTCTTTGTTTCTCTAATGTATTTTTATTCTCATCCATCATGTCTTTAATTCCCATAATGTCTGTTACTTTGCTTTGCAGACTTTCAAATTGTTCTTCATGCTTGACCAGTGTCTTTTTATAGTTATATTTTCTTTAAATTCTTTAAATTGACTTAGGAGAGTAGTGTGATTATCATTGATTAATTGTCTTAAATCCTATATCTCTTCAGGATATTTGCATCATTCCTTTGACTGGTCCATCTCTTCCTGTTTGCTAGTATGGCTTGTAATTTTTTGCTGCTATCTAGGCATCTGAATACGTTGGTAAATTTCCTCTGATGTCCAATTTCTCTCTCTTGCTTATTTTATTATTTTTTCATAGCTATTCTTTGATATTTGATTCAAATTATCCTAAGTCTTTAAAATTTCCCAGGTTAAATTATCAAAATTGTGCCAGGTATTAACTAATGGGGTATGGATTTTCTCCCAGACATTAGAGAGCAGACAGACCCACTTGTGGTTTTTGTTCATGTAATTTCCAGACCAGCCAGCAGATTCCACTCATTGGTGCACCTTTCCAAGGAGGTGTATCTTTCTCCATTTTCCATTGTTTTGATCTGGTCAGAGTTGAGATTCGAATTGGAATCTCCTAACCAAATTTACTGAAGAAAAGTCTGCTGACTCCCCCTCCCTTTTCCCTTCTCATAGCTGACAGGGTGGAAGATGTCTGCTCCCATCTCAGTTGGTTGCAATGATCCAGGTGTTTTACCCTGCTTCATATGTCTGGGGTGGAGGAGCAGAGCCTTTCCAAGCAGTTGTGAGGTTTAGTTACTCACAGTTTGTTGTTTCAGGTTCTTTGCTTCTCTGTCCTTCACCCTTCTGGGAGTTGTCCTGTCTGCTCATGCCCAAAGCAGTTTCCTTGGGCTGCTTTTGGCTCTTTCGCCACTGTTTTTATAGTAGAGTTGAGCCTTGTCTGCCTAATCTGATGCCATTTTCCCACAATTTCTCAAACTCATTTATGAAGTACAGTTTTGCCAGATACAGAATTCTTAGCTGTTAGTTTTTCTCATACAGTACTTTAAATAATCATACCACTCTTTTTTACACTTCCATGGTTTCTCATGGGAGTTCAGCACTTCATCTTATTGAGTTTCCTTTTTATATGATGCTTTGCTTTTCTCTTGCTGCTTTCAGAATGCTCTGTTTATCTCTGATATTTGTCGTTCTGAATAGTAAGTGTCTCAGAGTAGGACAATTCAGATTTATTCTGTTTGGGAAGTGTTGTCCATCTTGAACACTTTTATTCATGTCTTCCATGAAGGTTAGGAAGTTTTTCATCATTATTTCTTCAAATATTCTTTCTGCCCCTTTTCTTCCCCTTCTATAGCATTTGACAGGGCCAAATATGTCTATTTCTATTCTTCTCTCAGTTAGTTGCAGTGATCCAGGGGTTTTATTCAGTCTTAATGTCTTGATGGTGGTGGATGGAGCCCTTCCCAGCCACCTCAAGGATTAAGTAACTCACATTTGTTGGTTTGGTTTCTTCATCTTTCAGTTCATTGCCCTCCTGGGAGTTTCACAGCACTGTCCTCATCTGCTGACCCCCAAAACATGTCCCTCAGACAGCTTTTGGCCTTTTCTCTATTGTTTTTGTAAGAGAGTTGAGCCATGCTTATCTACTCCAATATCATCTTCCTGGAACTCCTCAGCTCTGCTATTTTTCTATTCAAGATTTCAATTTTTTCTTCATGCTCACCCAGGGTCTTCTTCATGTTCTTTATCACTTTGGACATATTGCCTTTCAACTCCTTCATTTGATTTAGGGGATTTGTATGAACATATCTGATTAGTTGTCTCAAATCTTGTGTCTCATCTGGGGCTTTGAGTTTTCCTTTTGTCTGAGCCATATCTTCCTTTTTCTTAGTATAGCTTGCAATTTTTTGCTGATAATGCCTTCCAGGGTTAGCACATCAAATTATTCAAGCAAACAGATTTCAACAAGAGAGTACAAAGCATTCAAACTGCAGAAAGAGAAGGCCCACTCAAAGGAACAAAATATAAACCTGAGTAAACAAAGACACTGAAACAGCTAATCAAATATATTATGTTTACTTTCTTTGATAAATCTCCATTAGTTATAGAAAACATAAATATTGAACTAAAGGAAATCAAGAAAAGCATGCATGAACGAAAGGAGGGATTACAAATTTTAAAAAGGGAATAAACAGAACTTTTGAGGATGCAAAACACAATAATGGAGATTATGAATACACTAGAGGCACTCAACAGCCGTTTTGAACAGCCAGAAGAAAGAAGAAATGATCAGAAAACTGGCAGACAGGATAATTGAAATATTCAGTCTAAAAAATAGTTGTAGAAAAGAATGAAATAAATCAACAAAGCCTATGGGACCTATAGGACAATATTAATCATACCAACATCATACAGAATATTGGAGTCTCAGAAGGAGAAGAGAAAGAAAAAGGGACAAAAATATTTAAAAAATAATACCTGAAAACTTCACAATATTGATGAAAGACATGACTATACATCCACATTGAAGAAACCCAAATAACTGCAAACTGGGAAAACCTCAATAGATCTATTCCAAGTAGTATCATATGCAAATCCTCAAACATCAACAATAAAGAGAATTTTGAAAGGAGTAATAGAGAAGTGACTTATGTAGAAGAGAGACTCAAAAAGATTATGTGCCTATTTGTCATCAGAAATCATGGCAACAAGAAAGCAGTAGGGTGATTTCACCATGTGCATTGTCTTGTGATGGAAAAGTGAAGGAACCCCAAAGATTGCCAGTCAGCCAGAAGATACCAACCCTGAGTGGAAACAAGACTTCTAGCCTCTGAAATTGTGAGCCAATAAATTCCTGTTGTTAAGCCAAACAATTGAATGGTGTTTGCTTTAGCAGCTGAGAAAATAAAGTAGCATCCCAAGCTCCCTTTCTTCAGAACACATTTCATGATGAAATACAATTGTTAGTTTACTTTTCTACCATCCCAATTTGAAAATGAGCTCTTTCAGGATAGTGATTTCTTATTGTTTATCTTTAGTACTTAATTTCATGCCTTGAACATGGTGGGCACACACTAAATGTTTGTAGCATCCATGAACAAATGAGTGGTTACAAAAGGGAAGTAGCAACAATTCTAGATCTTCTGGTACTAATTTTCCAGGCCCTTCTCTGATGTTTATATAGGTTATTTATTTGAATAGATGCTGGGTAGATGAGTGTTCACAGAAAGAAAATTCATTGTACCTTTTACTGTACTAACACCCGTTAGTACTACTGGGTCGCTCCACAGAGTCCCAAAAGAATCATCTAAAAAAGCCCTAGCACCAGCGTTCATTTACCATGAGAGGCCTTTCTCTGAAATCTCCCTCTTTTACCATTGCATTAATTTTCTATTGCTGCTGCAATAAACTAGTATAAAACCAGTGGTTCACAACAAGACAAATTATTGTCTCACAGTTTTGTGGGTCAGAAGGCCAGCTAGGTTCTCTCCTTAGAGCCTCACAAGGCTGAAACTAAGGTCTCATCTAGGTTTGGCTCTTATCTGGATGCTCCAATTTCCAGTCTCATTTAGACTGTCTGTAAATTCAGTTTTGTGCAGTTGTAGAACTGAGATCTCCACTTCCTTTCTGGCTGTTAGCTGAGTCCCTTTCCCAACTTCTAGAAGCCATGCACATTCCTTGTCTTGTGGTCTCCTTCCTCAATTTTCAAAACTAGCAATGGTAGGTTGAGTCCTTCTCACATTTTGTACCTCTCTGACTTCTTCTCTGTTCTCCTATGCTGCTTTTAATGGTTCATGTAATTAGATTAGACTCACTCCCTTTGCTATATAAGTTAACACAATCAGACAACGATAACAACACTGGGCAGTGAAAATCATGGGAGCCAAAATTCTGCCTACTGTAGATGCCAGTCATAACAAGAGTGAAGAGAAAGGAATGGCCTAAACTCTGGTTCCCAGCTAAACCCCCTCTACAGTAGAGCTGGCTATGATTCTTCTCTCTCATGGTTTCCAGATAAAAGACCTGCATCATGAGACTATCAACCTTTACTTGGGCTTCTTCTATGACTTGGGGATGTTTGCCATTGTGAAAGAATTCTGCTCCCAAAAAGCCTAGAAGACATACTGAAAAATCAGGATTTGAAACTCAACTGCATATTTAGATCATTATTTCTGCTTCATCTCATCAAGGCTAGTGGCAAGACTGAAGAAATTTTGGATTTTCTGTGTTGATCAGAACTTTACTATTTTGGGATGTTTTACTTTCCTCAGATCAATAAGATCATCTCACTCCACAGCCTTCTCTCTTGGTCACTGCCCCAACTTCCCTTCTCACAGATCTTTTGTCCATATCTTGTATAAGGCACCCCCTCCCCTCATTTGAGGGCTATATTTACTTTTTACTGCTTGTTGCCATTGAGTAGGCTTCTGCCTTAAGCAAACCTTTCTTCCATTCCATTTCTCTACTTTCTAGATCTGGGTAAGTGCTCATTTGGCCCACTTCTGTTTCTCACCTTCTTAAAAATAATTTGACCTAGACCTAGGTGATGGGTCTTTGCATATCACAAATCATATCAACATCACCTGAAAATGCAAAGTCCATTGTTTCTACCTTATAGCACCATCTCTATACAAGCTAAAGACTATTAACAGCCAAAGGGGCTTATGGATGGGTCCATGAATGGGTTTCAGGGGAACCACTATCCCCCTGTAGTAATATATAAATTGTATGTTATGTGCATTTTTATGGAGTCGATCTAGATAACCAATGACTTTTTTGGGCTTCCAGCATATCGATCACAATATTTATCTTTTTATGATAGGCTAACCACTTTCAAGGGGGTTTTATAGACATTATCTTATTCTAATTCTCTGTAAGATAAGTGTTATTAGCCTCTTTTAAAGAGGGTCAGAGAAGCTAAATGAGGTACACTTTGTTATGTAGTATCTGTCACACATAGTAGGTGCTCAATAAATATTTATCAGCCAACTGTTAAGCGGCAGAACAAATAATAGAATCCAGATATTCTGATTCCTGTTCTAGTGCTTTTTTTCACTCACCAGGGAAGCAAGGCTCTGTGAAGTAAAGCAGAAACCTGTAAATGTGTGTCCTTTCAAGCCCATGATGAATGACACCAAAACATTAGACAACCTGGGGCAAAATCTCACCCAGTGCAGATTCTGCTTGGAAGTATTGGGGATTGCAGAATTTCTAAGGGCATATGATATAAAACAGTAAAGCGTACAAATCCAAAGGAGTGCCAGGCTGCAAAGTAGAGTAAGATGCTCAAAAGGGATCTTGGCATAGACAGTTCTGAAATGACTGCACTAGAATATGAATGTATTTATGCAGGATGATTAAACCCATCTGATAGAGTGACCTGATTAGATCAAATTTCAGTGTCATATGAAGGCTGTCCAGTAATCAACAGAGATCAGTAGTGTTAGTCATTCTTCCTCTCTTCCTCTATTTATTGTTTAATTACAAAATAATATATGTATTAAAATAAAAACTCAAATGATATAAATATATATGGGATAAATAGTGTCATTTACTCTTGCAATTCATCTTATGTGCATTTACGTACATTATACATGGTTTTGTTTTTAATATACATGCTGTCACATAGTTCTGTAACTTGCTATTCATCAGTTATTTATATCTTCATGATGTTTCTCTTTCAGTGATAAATATCTGTTTTTCTCTTTTTTAACTGGCTACAGAAGATTCCATGATAAGGACATACCATAATTTAACCACAGCCTTCTTGATTGGTAGTTGGGGTATTTCCAATTATATACTATCATAAAGCAGAACTATAATTAGCATTGTTGCGTATGTCTCTTTGCACACATGTGCAAATATTTCTCTTGAGGAAAAGTGGAATCCCTGGGTTACAGAGTGTGCATAATTTTTATAGCCATTGCCAAATATTTCTGCCAGTAGTGGATGAGAGTTGGAATAGGCCTTTTGGGGAAATTCAGAACCTCTAAATTCTTGACAATTATGTGCATAGATCCACCCTTCATCTGAAATATCAATAATTGCTCCATAATACATAGTATTCCATATGCACAAAATATGATTCTTCATCAAAGTATAGAATTTTAAAGCTAGGAATAACATGGAACCTGATGCTTGTGAAAGGTTTGCTTTACCTGTATATAAGAGAAAAAGGCTGAATTTTAGATCTAAATAGATCATATCATTAATAATCTCAGAAAGTGCTTCAAAAAGTATAAAAATTGTTAAATAAGTAGCTAAAGAAATCCTGTTTGTATCATCTGCAGTGCATGAAGTACTTACTCCTTAGAGAGCTTGCTCTTGGGATGCTGAATCTCAGAATTGTGTGGTAGATGGGCATATTGTACTAAAAGTGACAAATTATTGTTTTAATGATATCTTGAAAATACTGACACTCTCCCAAGAGGTAAGTAATAAATTGTATCTTTCTAATGTGCACGGAGTAACTACAATGTTCAAATGAGAATATGCCCTGAATTAAGGCCCCAGGCTGATTTCAACTCCCCACTTTTTTTTTTTATAATCTAACCTCATTTCCAAACCCTGGGAGTTGAGAATGAAGTTCCTGTGCTGAAACCTGGGCCCAGCCTAACCTTCTAAACAAAGCCAGCTCAATAATGGTCAGTTCCTGTTATGGCAGGATTAGGCTGCATTGTTTGGAGACCCCGGCAGTCCCTGGAGGAACTTGCTAAGCTCTAGGCACACAGTAGGTGCTCAATAAATACTTGTCAGATTGAATGGAGGGTAATTTGGTAGCTTGACCCCCCACCATGCATATTCTAAAATGGGATGTCACTAGAGACAGCATGCACTCTGTCAGAGAGAAAGAAACAAGGAGGGGTTCCTAACAAATAAACACTCTATGTATTGTGTGGGATGGATTCAGACAGAGCCTTCTAATAAATAAGTAGGTATGCTTGTAATGTCCATTTTTTGTTTGTGTCTTCTGTCTAGTATACTAATGACAGCACTACAGAATACTTGTGGGGATCAAAACAGATCAAAGGAATAGAAGAAACAGGAGATGGGGGTAGTGGATGAGAACCAGGGAAGAGTGAAGTAATGGAAGGGATGGAGAAAGAGAAAGGAAAGAGGGAATGAATACAGTTCAATACTTATAGACAGCTTGAGCATCAAAAGTTTTAAAGAGCACAAGGATGAAGAAGAGAGACAGTGACATAAAACATAGAGAGACAACCCAAAAAGACAGACGGATAGATGCAAGATTCCAACATGTAGTCATATACTTAAAAAGCTCTTTGGTATTATAAGTTTCAAAACTGTTGATTTTACTACACAGAAGAAAAGACTGAACGAGAGAGAGAGAGAGAGAGAGAGAGAGTCAGTCTGATCATAGTTGGCATTATCTTTGCTCTTTACAAGACTGTGGGAAATTAAATTTTAGAGTTACCAAGTCCAACTCCTTCATTTTACAGATGAAGAAACATAATTTTGCCCAAATCATGCAGTTACTTAGCAGCTGTTTCAGGTCTTCATTTCAGGGTTTCTGAAGTCTAGCTCCTATACCTAGTCAAATTAGAACTTATAATAACATTTTCCTCTTTATCTGCCCATTCTTGCTTTAGAGGACTTGAAGCTCCTGATATTCATAATGGAAAGTATGTAATACTGCCATTCTCTCTCTATGAAACTGTTCTTGTTTCTGACTTAGTCATATGGTTATTAGTCATCTGGCTAATTCTAACTTGAAAGTTTAGAGTGGTTGCCTCATTCCAGCTTTAGAGAGTGAAATGACAGCTGCAGATATTGTAAGCACTTAACTTCCTGTCAGAATTAGTCATCTATGAAAGAAAAAACACAATGTTCACCTTCCTAGAGTCCTGTTTAAATCTCAGGTTGGCAACTTCCAGACATAAGAAACTCTGGTTTTAGAGTGAATAAAGAATAACTGCAATGTTGTTTTTTTGGTGTGTGAACTATCTCTATTTCTGACTCTTTCCCTTTATCATTTCATTCACTCTGTAATTGAAGTGATAGTCCTGATGCTCTGTCCATTCATTCTGTATATACTGCAGCCAGAAGAAGCTTCTAAATTGCACATTTGGTCATGTTACAGCTGTGCCCAAATCCCTCAAATGACCTCCCATTGCTCTTAGGATAAAGTTCAAATTCCTTTACATGGCTTACAAGCCCTGCATTGTTTAGTCTTTCTGACCTCTCATCTCTAACCAACCACTCCCCTCCTTATGCTCCAGCTGTGCTGAACATCCAGTTATTTATAACACGTCCTCTCCCAATACCAGACCTTCACACATGCGCCCTTTGCCTTCCCTCTTCCAACCCCGCTCTGTGATATACTCATCTAAATTCTACTCATTCTTCAAGATTCGAATTAATTATCACATCCTCAAGAGGCTTTCCATGATCCCCATAGCTAGATTAAGTTACCTTCTTTATGATCCTATAGGGCCCTGAACTACCTCTACCATCTTTTTTGGTATTACTTATTTAACAAGCTGTATCCTTCACCTCTCCCTACAGAAAAATAAGCTCTGTGAAGGCAGAAAACAGGTCTGCCTCCCTTAGCACCTTGTACGGTACCTGGCAAAACTAATATTTCAAAAAATCAATGAAAGAATGAAATGAAATAAAGGAAGTCTTTTCCCTACCTTAGAGGAAAGGGTTAAAAGAATTGTGTAATCTCCATTTTACAGATTGGGAAACTGAGGTTCAGAAATATGAGACTATTAGTGGTCAAAAAGATTTTTGAACACAGGTCTCCTGTTTCCCAGTTCTGTGTTCTTTTTTTTTTACCACACTATGCAGGATCTCCAAAGTCCATTATAACACCAGAGCATGACTCTAAGTTAGTACTGGCCCCAGCAGATAAAAAAATAAGCCAAAGTAATTTTTCTAGATTTCCTAAGAGTTCAAGTTTAATGGTAGCTAGAGGCTCTTATTTGGCTCTGGAGTGGAAATGGGGAAATGGGGTAAGTTGTAAGTATATTCATTACTGTCAACTCTCAATTATATAAGTGTAGTGCAGATAAAGCCCCATTCTAGCTACTAATAGCATATATATAAGTGCTCTCTGGAACTACTATTTGGTAATGATGTATTTAATCACCCAGCCTTTTACCAGAGAATTTCACCCTCTTTCATTCTTGTGCGTTAAAATATGCAGAGGAGAGAGGATGTTAGGAAGAAGCAGCAGCATACTATTTTCCTTTTTCCGAAATATCCACCCCTGCTGTTCCTTCAAAACCATGTGACTGAAATTGTACCTTTAAAAATGATTTCCTTTAATGAAAGTATCAATCTTTTCAGTTTTATATGCAAGTGTCAATCTTCCTAGGAAGGGAGGCATGAGGGCAAAACCACTGGGGCTAATGTGTCAGAGACTATCCCCTGGTGGTAAGTGTCAGAAGGTCTGGTGGGGGGAGACAAGGACTGGGACACCTGGAGGACAAAGAGAAAAGCTGGCTACGTGATCATCTGGGGTGTGGGAAGAAAGAGAAAAGCTGGCTACGGGATTATCTGGGGTGTGGGAAGACTTCCCTCTCCCACCATTGTGATGAGGATTGACTCAAAACAAGAATTTACAGGGTAGGTTTCTCTTTCTTGGGTTTTACTAAGGAACCAAAATAATTTCTGAACTTTAGCTCTCTTACCTGCTTCAAAGGGACTTGTTCGCTGGGATCGCTTACCCATATCCAAAATTTAACAAAATGAAAAGTTAGCCATCAGGTTCCCTCTGATCCCCACCCTCAGCATTCTCTCTATCCAGACTTCAACTTGTTTACTTCAACTCTCTCTCCTTTACCCAGCACATTGAGCCTGTCCCCAGACCTGTCATTTTCTTCACCATTTTAATCTTCACTTGTCCTACTGCTGCCTCTACCCCCATTCAACACGCCTTCACTTCACAGGATCTTACTACATTAGCTTCTTAGCTGTTTTCCCTGACTCCAGCTTCTCTTTCTCTTCAATCCAGTTTGTGCAGGTTGCCAGATTAATCTTCTGGAACATGGCTTTCATCAAATCCCTCTGCAGGTCCAGCACCCCTACTGCCTTTTGTATTCAACTCAAATGCCTTCATTTGGCTCTCAGGGTCTATCACCTTCTGCCCCCATTCTTCCAGTCACCCTCCCTTCCCCACTTCATTAACCCCATTTCTCATTTCTCATTATTCCTTAACAGAGCCCCCTCTTCAGCCAAGCTAATCTGCTTACCAATACCTCCTACACCCGCAATTTGCTAATTTCTGCGTCTTGTTCTTTTGCACATACTGTTTTTTCTCTCTTCAAAATCGTTACCCCCTAAGCTCCAGGAAGCTGCATCCTTCATCTTTTTAACATTTAACTTTTCCAGGAAGCCTTCCTGGATTAATTTGATTAGCTAAGTTATTTAGTAGTTTGAGCCCTAATGAAATGGCTAATATTTGAATGATGTAGACCTACAGAAATGGCAATTTCATATGGTTCAACCTACCCCCTTCCATCAACTTTTAGGTACTCTATATTCTTAACATGTATTTTTTTTTCAAATTCTACTCAATTTTTCATTTTTTAAAAAAATATTACATTCAAAAACTATGAGGTTCCCATTCACCCCCACCGCCCCCACCCCACCACTCCCCCCACAGTAACACTCTCCCCCATCATCATGACACATCCATTGCATCTGATGAGTACATCTCTGGGCATCGCTGCACCCCATGGCCTATGGTCCACACCATAGCCCACACTCTTCCACGTTCCATCCAGTGGGCAATGGGAGGACATAGAATGTCTGGCAATTGTCCCTGCAGCACCACTCAGGACAACTCCAAGTCCCGAAAATGCCTCGACATCTCATCTCTTCCTCCCATTCCCCGCACCCAGTAGCCACCATGGCCACCTTTTCCACACCAATGCCGCATCATCTCAATTATTAACCACAATATTTCATAAATAGAATATCATTAAGTCCACGCTAATCCTTACTGTATTCCTCCTTCCTGTGGACCTTGGCTTGGTTGTGTCCATTCCACATCTATGTCAAGAGGGGGTTTAGATTCCACATGGATAATGGATGCAATCCTCCTGCTTTTGGTTGTCGGCACTCTAGGCTCCATGGTGTGGTGGTTGACATTCTTCAACTCCATGCTAGCTGAGTGGGGTAAGTCCAATAAATCAGAGTGTAGGAGCTGAAGTCTGTTGAGGCTCAGGGACTGGCTATCATATTGTCAGTCCAGAGATTCAAATCCTGTAGATATATCTTAAACCCCAGCACCAAATACAATTCCAGTAAAGTAGCATGAAAGTCTTGTGAAAAGAGATCACATCTGAGTCCAGTTCCATCATGCAGAAACACCACTTCCAAAGAAGGGCCAACCGACATGGCTGTGAACTCCATCTGCCATGACCATAGAACCTGTGGGTTTCTTTAGCCCTCAAAAGAACCAATACCTGGGGTTGTATCTACTTTATCTGTCTCTGGGACTCTGCTCAGGTGTGCATAAGGGCAATCCTTCTGACAACCTCCAGACTCTTTTTTAGAGACTCATAGCCATATAAACTCATTTGTCCTTTCCATTTCCCCCTTAATTTAGGTCAAACAGCATTTTTAACTCCTGTTATTACATGTAGACAGGGATATTCTGCTGGTCCACGTTGAACCTTTAATTCAAGGTCATTTTCTAGTTACATCATCAGTTGGTACTTGGTAGTGATCCCTCGGTGCCAGGGAGGCTCATCCCTGGGTGTCATGTCCCACACTGGGGGGAAGGCAGTGCATTTACATGCTGAGTTTGGCTTTGAGACTGGCCACATTTGAGTAACACAGAGGCTGTCAGGAGGGAGCCCCTAGGCACAGTGCTGCTCTAGGCCTTGTTCTTATTTCAGGTGTATAGGCGCATAAGCATAGTCATTAGTATCAGGGGCTCACTGTTGGACCCTCATTCCTTCCTCGTCCTTGCCGTTGCACTTGGGGGACTGCTGCTGCTCCCCTAGGGACCACGACAGAGCCCCTCCTGGCCAGGAACCCAGTACCGCCCCAGCTGTTGTTTTAAATTGTTTCCATTATGAGTATATCCAAACATTTCCATGCACCCTGGACACATGCCCTGTATAACTCCCTGTCAACCATATGTCCCCTGTCAATAACATCCCATACCAGTATTCCTCTGCTGCCATTGTTGAACCACTCTGTGATCCAAAACTTCCTGAAACGTGAAGCCCAATATAATGCCAGGTTCCCTTACTAGTACAATGGAATATAGCTATGAGATTAAAGGTTAGATATAGAATACATATTGATTTGGAAAAATTCTGCATCCTACCTTTTTCTTTTCTTTTTTCCCTAATTATTGAGCTTCTCTTCACAAGAGCCTTAGATCACAGTAATTCATATATACAATACACAGTACTCCCACATATCCATTATAAAACCTTTTCTCTTCCACAGAGATAATCTTTTAACTTATTCATATCATATTTACTGAAACTGATGTACAGATATTGAGACAGTAGCTTTCAAACTAGGTAACATTTGTGTTTACATTGTGGTTTATACTCTAGGCTATACAGTTTTCTAAATTTTTTAGTTATCCTATGTTTTACATTATGGTTTACATTATTAGTCTGTCGTCCCCTATATGTTTTTGGTGTAATATTACATGTTTTTATCCATCCTTGCATACTCATGTGAAACACTTCCCTCGCCCTCACATTTACTCTGGTTCCATCTATTCAATGTCTATTTCCCCCTCCCCTTGGGGCCCACAGTGACAGTCAATCTTAATTTCCTGAGGAGTCACGTTCAGAAATACTTGCAACAGAGCTGAGGGCCTGACCCGCTCAACTGCCCAATGCCCTGGGAGCCACCATTTCTCTTGAGAGATACGGTTTCCTCTATTTGATGGCATTAGTCCTCCCCAGGTTGTGGGTCTACCTTCACTCTCATTATATGGGTCTCTACCCAATGGTATAACCCACTCTGGCAAAATGAGCATTCACATATTCCCTAGGAGTCTGCCCTGCGTCAGGTTATCCCCTTTGAGTATCTTAAACAGGTAACTTTCCTAATTATATTTTGAAAAGGTTTTCTCAGCATTATACTCTCAACCAACACCTGACAATCTCCTATGTTCGTGTGTTGCCCCACCCTCCCAACATGTATTTCTTAATCAATTGCTTAAGACCTCTGGAATACTTTCTGACTCTGCCTGCCATAAACTGTCTGGAAGCAGGGAGAATATATTCCTGATGGGGTCTGAAATGCAGCAGAGAATGCAGAGGGTACTCAATTTTGGCTTCTAATGAATTAATTTCCCTGTATTTTATAGTGACCCTCATCTCCAGCTTGCTAATATTGCAGTTCAGGGCATACAGGGTCTGTGAACTATTCAAGAGAAAAGTTAAGTTCTGATTCATTTCTGGTACCACCCCTGAACCTAGCACAGTGCCAGGCACATAATAAACCCTCAATAAATATGTGCAGACTTGAATTGGAGGAACTACTGTGCCGTTTTGTCCTGCAAGGAACAGCGGAGGCCTGGTGAGTCGTCTAATCCTCTTAAAGACAATCTGGAGAAGTCAACTTGTGAATTCCTGAGCCCTGGCACAATCAAATTACCAGACACATAGAGAGCTCAGCAAACAGGAAATTCATGGCAACCAGTATGGCAGTGCACTCTCTTTCTCTGGTAGCCTGCCAACTGTTACTTGCTGACCCAAGAGACCAAGGAAGCAGCACATAGATTTTCTATTTCGAGTTTTGCTGCCCTTCCCTACACCTCTGTTGTGTCTACTTGCATGGTCCTGGTGTGGGGAGAAACTGTATAATTCCTTAAACCATAGACTCAGACCCCAGGGGGCAATGTAGTGCCAGTCTGTCTAATGAAAATATAAAGCAGTCAATGAAACATTACCCTGGGAGCCCTTGAGGGCGTTGTAGATGTTGTCAGTTAATCCTTGATGCATTAACTACCTAATGCTTTCTTTTCAGAACTGCTATAGAAAGCCCCTGAACTGCTGTGAGCCCCCAGGGGCAGCAAGTTGGGCTATGCTGCAGGAGATGTCTATGGCTTTGCCATCATCATACAAGAAGTAATGATCCAGGTCACCCCATTCTGCATGATAGATTTGCCTTTTGAAGTTAAGCAGGAGGTAAGAAAAGAGCACCAGAGGCCCACTGTGGCCCAGATCATCAGACCAACCCAGGCTGCCATGATTTGCCAGAAAAATGAACAAAGTTATGCATTTGTGCTAACAGCCTGGTAGTATACAAGAGCCTGTGTTGTGCGCAGGTTAGCCTCTGTTGTGTTTAGGCATCTGGGAGAAATTCCCCCACCCAAGAAGCTGGTTCTTTTCTAAACAGTGACATAAGCCAAGGGCCTATAGGATCTGTGTCAATGCCTTTGTTTTTAAGCAGCCCCCTCTACCTTTTTGCGACACTCCCTGCCAAATATTTCAATACTCTTCATGATGCTCCTAGATGTCAGGATGTTCCCCACCTTTTCCCTGTGACACCCCACAGGCTTCCACCTTCATTTCCAATCACAGTGCTTGGCTATAAGGCAAGATCCAACACTGGATGGTAAAATCAATGGGTGAAGGTTTGAGGGGAAACAGGATATTTGCACATTTTCAGTGTAGGTCCCCACAAAATACTCATCGCAATGTGAAAAATAATAAGTTTACAATGGAGGATCCCAGCAGACACTACCATAACTAAGTGATCAAGGTTAATATCACCAATGATAAGACATCTGATCCTCATGTTGCACTGATATAAGTCCCAAGAAGGGCACAGCATCACTTTTGTGCTATTTAATCATGAGAAAATCTAAGAAAAAAAACAATTGAGAGGCATTCTACAAAATAACTGATCAATACTCATCAAAAGCATCAAAGTCGTAAAAGACAGAAAGAATATGGAACCATAACAGATGAGAGAAGACAGAGACAGAAAATAAGTCAAATGCAAATGCAATATGGGATCCTAAATTGGATCACAAAACAGAAAGAAGACATTGGGGAAAAACTGATAAAATTAAGATAAAGACTATAGATTAGTTAATAGTGTTGTGCCAGTGTTAATTTCCTGGTTTTGATAAATGTGCTATGTTTATGTAGGTTGCTAATATTAGGGGAAGCTGAGTGCAGGGTACACAATACATCATTGTACTATGTTTTGCAACTTTTATGAAAGTCTCAATTTAGTTCAAATGAAAATTTTTTTAAAAAATGCAAAGCAAAAAATAAACACAAAACCCCCAACACTTAACTAGCCTTTTCTCCACTTAGGGTCTCTTATCATTCCTCTACTCAAAGCTTTCCAACAGTTCCCAATAACTTGTTAAACAGAGGCCATACCTTTTACACAATATATAAAGCCTGTCATAATCTGGCCCTTAGCTACCTCTCTAGGCTAATCTTCTGCCACTCTCCGTACTCTGGTTAAACCACATGATGGGCAGTGCCATGAAAGCAGCATTTTCTCTCACATCTCTGTTCCTTCACATGTATCACTGACATTGTCTAGAATATCCCCACATCCTTTCCACTTTGCCTCCCACAACTCCTGTCACCTCCTCTGGGAAACTTCTGTGGCCTCTTCAGTGTGGATCAGGTGTCTATTTTCTGTGCTCTCCTGTGCATATCTCTACTAGAGCACTTACCATGTTTCTTGCCATTTTCTCTCTCCTAATTTGGACTATGAGATTCTCAAGGGAATGAATCATGAGGGGCCTAATCAGAGAGGTGACCCATTCAACCTGATGGTGTTCTTAAAAATGAACAAAGTCTCTCTCTCCAAGAGAGTGGCTGCTACAGTTTTGCTCCAAGAGGTTTAATCTCCTGGAATATATTGAAATTTAGAGCAGGATACAAAGATGGAAAAAACATCACTGGCATAGCAGACTTGTGATAAAGCAGTAGAAGATATAATGTCAGAAGGTACAGAAAATTAAGAGCAACAGCTAAAATTCTTTCATGGAGGCAAAGAGGCACGTTTTTATTCTATAAACCAGCACAACTGGAGTGTTACAGCCAAAGCAAGGGTGGGTATGACATACTAGTGGTGTAAGCAAGGTTCACAATACAGAGGTTAAAGTTGGGAATGGGTAGAACTAGTGATGAAAAATGAACCTGAAGAGATACTCATGAACAATGTTAAGGAGCTTGGATTTTATCCTGCTAGTTATGGGGGAATCATGGAAAGGTCTTGAGCAAGAAAAGTGACCTGGACAGATTCATGTTTTAGGAATGGTTTGGAGAAGGCTAAGCTGGAAGCAGGGAGACTAATTCAAGACTCAACTATAGAGTACTTGGAAGAATGAGAGAGAGCTTTTTTCCTGATACAGGGTAGTTTTCTTCCTTTGTACCATGATCAGCCTCTGGTTACTAATGGCTGTTGGGAGTGAAAAAGGAGATTAGGAACTCCTAGTTGAAGTCTGAGTCATTTGGAAGATGGGAAATGTAGTAGATTGAGACTATTTGGTTCATATTCTAACTCTGTCACTCACCAGTCATGTAACATTGATCAAGTTATTTAGTAGCCATGTGGCTCAGTTATACTATGCATAAATGAACATAACTGCATCTATGTCAACAGTTTGTTGTGAGAATCAAATGAAATAATGCATGCAAAGTGCTCAATCCATAGTCTGATACATAATAAATCCTCCATGGCAAGTGAATATCAAGAACCAGCAGCCAGGAGGATCATGATGAGGCCCTAAACCATTTATCTGAACTCTTGCATTCTTTTTCCCCAGGGCCAAGAGACCCAAAGCCTGGACCTGTGTAGGGCCTTGGCCTGCAGAGAGGGCTAAGTGGATCTACTGTAGGAATTGGAAGGCTTAGATCAGGGGTTCTTAACAAGGGGTCCGTGAGCTTGAACTGAAATAAATAAAAACCTTATTCTTGGGGGATGTCTTGGTGTAGGAATGATATATTTATTAAATAATACACAGTATAGTGTGGACTTAGTAAGGGGTCCATGGTTTTCACCTGACAGGCAAAGGGGTCCATGGACCAAAAAAGGTTAAGAACCCCTGTCTTAGATTATTTGTGGTATGTGAGAGGAACTTGATTATTAGAGTTATAGCATTAGAATTGACATCAGATAGACAACATTTACAACCTAGCAGAAGCAGAATAAGGCTGGTATCTAAATATAATAATATTATTTTTTTGCATTTTTGAAATTAGCCATTTGATATTGGAATATATTCTTAATAAATATGGTTATGTTGTACATCATTTTAATGTGCATTTCTTGCTTTATGTTTTTGTACTAATGATTTATTACTTGCTGTTTATTTTATGTTTATTTTAGACTATGGAAATGATGTTAGAGAAAAAGCAAATTCAATTGATTTTCTTAATTGAATTCAAAATGGGTTGTAAAGCAGCGGAGATAACTCACAACATCATCAATACATTTGGCCAGGAACTGCTAACGAACGTACAGTGCTGTGGTGGTTCAAGAAGTTTTGCAAAGGAGCCGAGAGTCTTGAAGATGAGGAGCATGGTGGCTGGCCATCGGAAGTTGACAACGACCAATTGAGAGCAATCATCAAAGCTGATCCTCTTACAACTAAACGAGAAGTTGCAGAAGAACTCAATGCTGACCATTTTATGGCTGTTCAGCATTTGAAACAAATCAGAAAGGTGAAAAGGTGAAAAAGCTCGATAAGTGGATGCCTCATGAGCTAACCGAAAATGAAAAAAAATCGTTTTGAAGTGTCTTCTCTTCTACACAACAACAATGAACCATTTCTTAATCGGATTATGACGTATGACAAAAAGTGAATTTTATTTTATTTTATTTTATTTTATTATTTCCATATCATTTATTAGAGAATGAGGGAGGCATCACTCAACAAGGTTTTAAAACATTAACTCCAAAAAGCTGGAAACCCCAGTTAGAGCTTGAAAATTAAAGTTTCAGTGCAACAAAAATAGGAAAATTGTCTTTATGAATGATATTACCTGTTACTTTTTAAGCTATTCTCTTATGCTTTCAGCATGAGGGAAGTAACCACATGTATTCTCTGCTAGGCTTTCTTCTTTTAAAAATGATATTTATTCTATCAGTTTCAAAAAACATTTTTTTCTTACAAAAGCAAAAATAATAAATGGTGTCCATTCTTAGTAAAACGTGAATTTTATATGACAACTGGTGCTGACCAGCTCAATGGCTGGACTGAAAAGGAGTTCCAAACCACTTCCCAAAGCCAAACTTGAACCAAAAAAGGTCATGGTCACTGTGTGGTGGTCTGCTGCCAGTTTGATCCACTACAGCTTTCTGAATCCTAGCAAAACCATTACATCTGAGAAGTATGCTCAGGAAATTGACAAGATGTACTGAAAACTGCAACACCTGCAGCTGGCATTGGTCGACAGATAGGGCCCAGATCTTTTCCACGGCAATGCCCAACCTCACGTTGTGCAACCAATGGTTCAAAATTTGAATGAATTGGGCTATGATATTTTGCCTCATCTGCCGTATTCACCTGACCTCTTATCAACGAACTATGACTCCTTCAAGCCTCTTGACAACTTTTTTAAGGGAAAATGCTTCCACAACCAACAGGATCCAGAAAATGCTTTCCAAGAGTTCATTGAATCCTGAAGCATGGATTTTTATGCTACAGGAATAAACAAATTTATTGCTCATTGACAAAAATGTGTTGATTATAATGTTTCCTATTATGACTAATAAAGATGTGGTTGAGCTTAGTTATAATGATTTAAAATTCACAGTTGGAAACTGCAATTCCTTTTGCACCAACCTCTACCAGTTGCCCAAATGATTGATTTCTTCCCTTATCACTCCCCACCAAACTGGCTGATGCAGGCTTTGTTCAGATATAATTTATATTCATTATACCTAATGAGAAAGTAAGGGGATGGCCTTCATTTGTTTGTCCCTGACCAGTGGCTTCTTGGCTGAAACCCAGCTATCTCTGTCAAAGCTTGGTGCTTTCTACATTACTTGTAAACCTGTCTCCTCTTGCATCCAGACAGACATCACAGAGAGACTTAAGAAGCTTCTTCCCATGTACAGACAAGTGGTTCCTTCTGAGTATGTCCTTCTAGAATGCCTACAGCTGCTGGGCTGTAGGCTGCAGAAAACAACTAAGTTTTGATGAAATATTTGACTAGGTAAGGCTCTGTGGATCTTCTCACTGCACAGAGGACATCTGAAATCCAAACTACCAAAAGCTGACCCCTTGGGTTCTCATCATATTATGGAAGTAATCTGTTGTGAGGGAAAAGGATACTGCTCTTGAAGAAGAAGAATGGGGGATAGTGTGATACCACTTGGTTCTCTTATTGCTGGAACATCACCAGCACAACCTCACAAAGCCCAAGGGCTGGCCCTGTTATTCTGCTGCACCTGAACTTCTGTTCTAGGCTATCTGCAATCTGGCCTTGATATAGACTGTGAGTTTATGCAAGCTTGAAGTTTGCATAGTTTTCTGAAAGTCAATTAAATGATATAGGCTCTGTGAGAATTTAGGAAGGATGTGGGCAGATGTGGGTGGTATGTGTATTCAAGTTTACTTGGGGTCTTAAGAAACCCTAGGCCCTAAAAGACTGAAACCTGATCTAACAAGGAAAGTTCTTTTTCACTCTGAAGGCACTGCTTGACCCCCTGCTTCTAAATCCTCTGCATAAAAGGGACCTAGTAGCCCAGCTGGGGGCTTGGCTTTTTGGACAGAAGTCCACTGGGCTCTGCCAGTTATAATAAATCTTCCTTCTCAGAGAATTTCTGCATCCTAACCTTCAATACACAATCACTGAATCCTCTCAACTTCCACTACATTTCCTGGGGACTCATGCGGGATTGCTATGAAGTCCAGAGATGGCAACTGTTGGTTGCCCTTCTCATACGCCTCTGAGGAAGCCAGGGGGGCCCAGGTAAACACCAGTTCAGGGCTCCCCTGAAACCCTTTATTCCAGAAAAATGTTGTGGCCTCTGCCAGAGCCCTCCTGGAAGAAACTGGTGGCACTGGAGTGTTTGAAGCAGACCCTGAGAATGAAGCAAAAGAGCTCTGCATGCCAGATGGGTGAGATCCCCCCGGGTCATAATGCAGGAAAAGCCTAATTCTGAAAAATGAGGAGGGGAGCCTAATCAGCTCTCAAGAAGATCATACTACTCCCAAGGAGAAGGGAGGAAGTTGTCTTCTCTAGGTCCAAGAAAGGAAAGGAAAAGGGGAGGCTGAGTGCATGTGACTGTGGCAACTGAGTGAAACACAGAGACAGACTTCTGTGGGGTGAGACCGGAGTCTCAATCCATGGTTCTGTGGTGACCTCATCTGGTCAAGGGCAGTGAAGGTGCCCTTTGGGGCCCTTGATCTGAGTCAGGCATTTATACCTACCTGCTAAGGCTAAGAGGTGCCCTAAGTTCCTGAGAGGGGCACAGCTGGAGATGGATGAAGCAAAAGGCTGAGTGAGTGTTGTGTAGCACTGACACAAGGTGGAAACATGGGGAACATACAAAGTAGGACCCTTCTAGGTAGAATGCTGAATAACTTTCTCCAGGCATTCCATGGAGATGTATATGGCATAAAGTTTCAACCAAAAAAACTTAGAACACTTTGTGAATTAGAATGGCTGACTTTTGGTGTGGGCTGGCCCTGGGAAGGCACCTTTGATCCCTGCATCATCCATTAAGTCCACAACATGGTAACTGGAAAACCAGGGCACCCTGAACAGTTTGTATACATCGATGCCTGGCAGGACACTGTGAGTCAAAGTCTGCCCTGGTTAAGGAAATATATAACTAAAGAAGTCAGGATTTTCCTGATACAAAACCCCAGAGGTGCTGTCCAAGGAACCAGGCCAAACAAATGCCTTGCAAAGGGTCCAGAGAAAGTGGGCACAAAATCTAGTTCTGAACCACCCATTCTAGGAGAGCCAGATGAAAGTGACCTCCCACCGCTTTATGCAGACACTCCTACTGTGCCAGTGCTGAGGAGTGAGGATGTGCCACATTCTCCATGCAGCATGGTCCCACTGCACCCACAGCCACACCTGCTGCCATCTCTCCTGCTGCACTCTCCAAGTGGCATTGTCCCACCACACCTGCAGCTGCACCCACCACCATTTGTACTGCCGCACTCTCCAAATGCATGGTCCTGCCTCCCCCTTAACTGTTGTCTCTTCCAATCTTGGCCCCTGGCAGCATAGTTCCATACTCCCAAGCGCAAGTGCCAACCATCAGTCAGGAAGGAGCGCCTGAAAGACAACAACTCAGACCATGGGGAGCCCTGGGAACATGTGGAGCAGGGAGAAGGGTCTCCCTACAGTTACCTGTCTGTGAGGCCCGACCCCCAATATACTACAATGCCAATGGACAGATCCCAGGAGGAAACTGAACATTTGTGTTTCACTATCATCAATCTCTTTAACTGGAAAAGTCACACACCACCATACTCAGAAGAGCCTCAGATCATGAAGGACCTCTTCCATTACATCATACAAATCCCCAAACCCACTTGGGCTGACTGTAAATGACTCTTCATGACCTTATTCAACTTTGGGGAGAGAATGTGAGTCATACAAAGGGCTCTAACCTGACTCAAAGAGCACCTACCTGAGGGAACCCTCGACAGTGACCAATATGCCTGCACATAGTTACCAGATGAGGACCACCAATGGGATCCCAATGACACAAACAGACTCAACGGACCAGAAACTTTTCATAGAACTTTAGTCGAAGGGTTCAGAGCTGGGAACCAAAAGGCAGTAAACATGGCAAAGACCACCGAAGTTCTATATACTCTCAATGAAAATTCTGCTCAATTCTATGAGCAACTGTGTGAGGCATTTTGTGTATACACACCCTTTAACTCCGATGCTCCAGAAGGCCAAACAATGGTCAGTGCAGCATTTGTTGCCCCAATCACAGGTTGACATCCAAAGAAAGCTACAGAAGTTAAATGGGTTCACTAGTATGAACATTTCCCAGCTCATGGAGATAACCATCAAGGTTTATGTCAACTGTGACATGGAAACCAGAAGAGAGGAAAACCAGAAAATGAAAAAGAAAGCAGACTTTGAAGCAGCGTTAGTTGAAAGAAGCAACCCGGTGTCAAGGAATGTAAACTGGGACACCCCTACCCCAAGGAGGGGGCCACACCTAGGGCAGAATCATCAATGCACTTACTGCAAGGAGGAAGGACACTGGAAGCCCCAACAGGATACTTGACTCCATCGCCCTCAAGAAAGCAGCCAATGCATTAGCCAGCAATGCAAGCGAGGCACCGCAAGCTATACCCTGGGTTCACAAAAATTCAGAAGGAAAACCTGCAAATCAGCTCATTGAATTTTCAGGAAATAGAGGGCTCTCATGAGAACTTATAGGACAGACTGGGCTCCTATTCTCTTGGCCCCATGGATCTATGATCAGAGTCCAAATAGGGGGCCGCACCACACACCATACATATGATGGTCAACGCTGGGGCTCAACATTCTGTAATGACCAGGTCAGTCAGACCATTATCAAAAAGAGAAGCCACTATAATAGGGGCAATTTGTAAAAGCACCCAGTGGCAATTTCTCCAATCCAGGACCTGTAATCCTGGGGGTAAAGAAGTCACTCACGAGTTCCTGTATCTCCTGGAATGCTCAGTCTCCCTCCTGGGTCGGGACCTGCTGTCTAAACTACAAGATCAGATTACCTTTGATGCCATGGAGCAATCCACATTAACACTGGGACCACCAAAGCCTCTGAAAATAGCACTAACCCTCCCTCTGCAGGAAGAATGGAGACTGTTTTGCCTCATTGAAGCCAGCCAATCTATGGCTGCACCACTCTCCTTTGAAGATGTGCCCAAAGTATGGTCAGAGGGCAACCCAACGGGGATGGCACATGACATTCCTCCAATTATTGTTGCAATAAAGCCAACGTCCATTCCAGTGAACATAAAGCAAAATCCAGTTCCACGTGAAGCGCAAGAAAGAATCTGGTTACATATTCAGAGATTGCTGAATGAAGGCATAGTAAAGCCATGTCAGTCTCCATGGAATACCCCACTCTTCCTAGTAAAAAGGCAGATGGGGACAACTGCCTGGTCCAGGACTTGTGAGCAGTCAGCTCAGCTGTAGTGACCCTACAACCAGTGGTCCCCAACACTTACACTCTCCTCAGCTTGATACCCTCAAGGGCAGTCTACTTTCCATGCCTGGATCTCAAATATGCCTTCTGCATTCTAGTAGTACCCCAGAGTCAACTGATCTTTGCCTTTATATGGGACAATCTGAGCTCTAGTGAAAAGCAACAGCTAACTTGGACATGCCTCCCTCAGGGATTCAAAAGTGAGCCCACTAGTTTAAACAAGCCCTGGCCAGTGACCTTAAGTCCTTTACACCAAAAAAGCTATAATTGCTTCCTCCTCCAATATGTAGATGACCTCATTCTCAGAGGTCCCACCTACCAAGACTGTGCTAGAGGAGCCCATGCCCTCTTAAAACATCTGCAATGAAAGGGTTATCAGATTTCTAAAAAGAAAGCCCAAATTTGCTTACCTCAGTTCAAGTATCTAGATTACAAAACAGCACAGGGTGTCTGTGAATTAGGACCTGAAAGAAAGAAAGTGATCTGTAGCCTACTTGAGCCCAGCACTTGCTGAAAGTTGTGAGAATTCCTCAGAGTTGCTTAATTCTGCCGCATTTGGATCCCCAATTTTGGAGTCCTCACATGCCCTTTTTATGAAGCCACAAAGGGGGGAGATTATGAATCCCTGCTCTGGGAGAGCCCACAGAAATTTGCTTTCACTGCTCTCAAGTGGGCCCTGATGGAAGCACCAAGCAATGGGGTTCCAGATCTCAGTAAATCATTCTAACTCTACATTCATAATCTCTAGGGCATCTGAGTTGGGGTACTCAATCAGTACCTGGTTTCCTGGCAAAGACCTGTAGCCCACTTATCCAAACAACTGGACACTGTAGCCCAAAGATAGCCCTCTTGCCTACAAATGGTATCTGCTGCAGCAATGTTAACACTAGAACCCATGAAATTAACTCTTGGGCAGCCTATGATCGTTTGGTTTCCACATGTGGTAGTCACAATCTTAGAAGCCAAAGGAACACCCTGGCTTACTAACAGCCATTTGGTTAAATATCAGACCCTATTGTGTGAAAATCTGTCCGTCCAACTGGAACTCATAAAAAACTCTGAATCTTGCTACCCTGTTACCTATCATGCCCAGGGTTCCAACCCATAACTGCCTGGAGATATTGCAAGAGGTGTATTCCAGCAGGCCAGACCTCTAAGACAGGTCACTACCAAATCTCAACATAGAGTTCTTCATGGATGGGAGTAGGTTGTTCAGGGCAGTGACTAGTGAGTGGGATATGCTGTGGTGACCTTTGAAGCCATAGTAGAAGCCTGGGTCTCCTGAATAACATATCAGCACAAAAAATTGAACTCATTGCCCTCACCTGAGCCCTACAACTTGTTGCTGAAGCCAAGGTTAACATCTACACAGACTCCAAATATGCCTTCCTTACCCTGCACATGCATGGAGCCTTATACAAACAAAAAGGACTCATTACCTTAGGAGGAAAGGATATTACATATGGCACACAGATTCTAGAACTACTAGGAGCAGTTTGGGAGCCCACCAAAGTGGCTCTGATGCACTGCAAGGGATATCAGACAAGCCGCAGTCCTGTTGCTCAAGGAAATCAGAGGGCAGGTGCTGAAATTTAAAGAGCTGCATGGGAGGGATTCCTATCTGAAGACCTGGTCATTGCCCTCATTCCCCAGATACTTAACTATCAGAAACTGCTGCTGATAATTAACAGCAGTATACACAGCCTGCTCTCATCCCCCCCCCCCACCTCTGAATTTCTGGGAGCTGCAATATAATCAATCCGAGAGAGTGGATACTCTCTGAGAGTGGGACACAATGAGCAAATGGTTGGTGGACATTGCCTGATCACAGAATAGTTGTGCCTCAAATATTAGCTGCAACCCTAGTACAGGACTACCATGAAAACACACACTTAGGAAAAGCCCATCTTAAGGAAGTATTAGAAAGATTATTTTATTCTACATCCCAAGTCTAGCCACTATCACCCATGCTGTACATCAGCGGTGCATGACATGTGCAAAAATAATGCCATGATCTGGACACTACAAATAACTCATAGTCCTCGTTTGCAACTTCTCGTTTGCAACTTCTCCACTCAGACCAAAAAGGCTGAAGAAGTGGCCAAAGTTCTGCTCAGGGAAATCATTCCTCAGTATGGGCTTCCCCTCTCGATTGGCTCTGATGATGGATCTACCTTCGTTTCTGAAATCTCTCAAAAGATTGCCAAAGCACTGCTCATCCAATGGAAACTGCACACCGCTTACCATCCTTAAAGCTCAGGGTAAGTAAAGCAAATGAACCATACAGTAAAGACTTATATTGCCAAGATTTGCCAAGAAACTGAGCTGACATGGATGCAAGTATCCCAAGTGCCCTCCTCCAAACTTGAGCTAGCCCAAGCCAAAAGTTAAGCCTAACCCCTTATGAAATCCTCTTTGGGCATCCCCTCCCTTAATCCGAAATATAGAAGGGGACCTCAGAGATAGAGGAAACTCTTCAATAACTCAGCAAATGATCAACTTATGAAAATCCCTACAAAATCTGCATCACTGGGTCCAAGAAAGGGCTCCCATTATCCTAAGCAGCTTCATACATCTGTACCAACCAGGAGATGCAGTCTGGGTCAAAGACTGGAAATCAGATGGCAAGGACCCTATCTTGTCCTTTTATTCACCCCCACTGCAGTTAAAGTAGCTGAAATCACCCCATGGATACACCAGAGCTGGGTCAAGCGAGCTGTCCCAAAGTCTTGGACCTATATTCTGGATAACCAAAACTGAACCAAACTCATCTTGCAAAAGAACAAAATGCCAAGTCCTGCTCCAGTCACACACTGGAAGCTGACTGGTTCACACATGGCTGAAAGATGAAGACAGAACACTGAGCTCTGCTCCAATAACACCCCAGAATCTGATTGGTCTATACTCAGTTGAAGATCAGAGGTCCAGTCCAAACTTAGTTAAAATGTGCCATTGCCTACTTCCTCTAATTCTAACCTTAACCTGCCTTTGGTCTTGAGTTGACATCACAGAGTGTGAGCCATGTATCCAGCAGGTGTGAACAGGGGCCCATGTCAATAATATGTTAATACATCATAGCCATTACACCTGTAAGGGCCATACAACCACCTGCCAGTTTCAATGAGTCTCCTATAATGACTGTAAAATATCTGGCCAAATAATCTGCTTTTACCCCGAAGCTCCAACACTCTCCCTTCAGTGGGAAATAAATGTGTCTAATCAATACTGGAAGCTGCTTAATTCTAACTCAATCACTAGCCCAAACCAACAAGCATCCCTCTTAGTTGATGCCTGTCAAGCCACAAACTCTGGTAAATGGAGCAATTGTAGAGGGCTCAGCTGGGAGTGAAAGTATACTTATAACTATAAATATTTGTGTCAACTGACAAGTACCTGCTCCCAGGAAACCAAACAGAATTGTCAAATGCTACGGCAGTTCTATTGCCCCTCCTGGATCTATGTCATATGGGCAACCTGACATCCAAACAGATATGCCTGGTATGTACCAGCAAAGGGCATAAAGCCATCCACAGCAAAGGAGAAGTATCACCCAACTGCCACCTTGGACAATGTAACCTGTTAAACCTTACCATCCTAAAATCCTTTGCTGAACTTAGGGGAGGAATTCAGATGGGACTTCTCTTTTATGGTAAAAGAGTAGATCCAAGAGTTTATGTCTGAATTGGATATAAAGAAACTTCCCTCCAGAGTCAAACCTACTCCACATTCCATTCCTTCTATGATGAAATAGAAAAACCCTTCTCCATTCTTCAGGTGGTGAAAAACCTTTTCATAAGCCTAGCTGAAACTATAGGAACAACCCTAAATGTCTCCTCATGCTATGTGTGTGGAAGCACTAAAATGGGAGACCAATGACCCTGGGAAACTAGAGAATACAATTACAGCCAAAATATAATGAAACTGGCTTCCCAGCTGTTCCCAGAGATGGTATGTTAACTTTACAAACTTCTGTTATAGGAAAATATTGCATGTCAAGGATATACTTAAACTCCTATATATCTGTTGGAAACCTAATATGTATGGGAGGAAGGTTCCAAAATCACACCACCAATACAACAGAGCCTAGGGGCAAATGGAATAAATCTGAACTCATTCTCATAAATTGTACTTCCCTAAATTAATTGCATTGTGACACTCCACTGCAAGAGGCTCCTTTACTGCAGCAAATAGTTTGTACTGGATTTGTAGTAAGGTTGCATTTCAGGAACTTCCCCAGAATTGCTGTGGTACTTGTATGCTCAGTACAATAAAGCCCTCATTCTTTCTCATTCCCCTAGCAGAAGGGGAAAGAGGCTGAGTCAACTGGTATACCAAAACATAGAAAAAGAAAAAAAGAGCTATAACCACCTGGGCAGATAATGAGTGGCCCCCAGAATGTATAATCCAATATTATGGGCCAGCTACTTGGGCAGAAGATGGCATGTGGGGTTACTGAAAACCTACCTATATTCTAAACTGAATCATCTGCTTGCAGGCTATCGTGGAGGTAATAACTAATGAGATCATCCATGCTCTAACCTTGCTAGCCCAACAGCAGACCAAATTCAGAAACCCTATCTATCAAAACAGTCTCACCCTAGACTATCTCTGAAGGAGGAGTCTGCAGAAATTTCAATCTCTCTAATTGCTGCCTTGAACTAGATGGCACTGGAAAAGTTATCAATGAAATTACAAACAAAATGGTAACAATTGCAAACTGGAACGGTTGGAATTTAACTAATCACTTTGGAAATTGGCAGTCAATAGCAGAAAATCTCAAACTTCTAGTGGGAATAATTGCTTTCCTCATAAGAGAATGCACCATACTCCCTTGCTTCCTCCCTTTCATCATAAACAGGATACATGCCCTCATAAATAGTGCAGTAAAAACACAAACAGCCACCCATCTCATGACTCTGTATACATACTAATCAGTCCAGAAAAACTCCAACAATAGTGATGTCAAAGCTTAACAACCTTAAGCATACATCAAAGGGGGGAAATGATGTATATTGTGAGTTTATACAAGCTTCAAGCTTGCATAGTTTTCTGAAAGTCAATTAAGTGATATAGGCTCTGTGTGAATTCAGGAAGGATGGGGGCAGATGTGGGTGATATGTATATTCAAGCTTACCTGGGGTTCTAACAACCCCTAGGCCATAAGAGACTGAAACCTGATTTAACAAAGAAGATTCTTTTTCACACCAAAGGCACTGCTTGACCACCCTACTCCTGAATCCTCTGCATAAAATGGATGTAGAAGCCCAGCTGGGGGCTAGGTTTTTTTGGACAGAAGTCCACTAAGTCCAGCTGATTGTAATAAATCTTCCTTCTCAGAGAATTCCTGCATCCTAGCCTTCAATACAAGATCGCTAAATCCTCTTGACTTCCACTACAGCCTAATTAACCTTTTGAAAACAGAAAGCAACTCATGGGCATTTGCAAGACAATAGCATTGAGACTGTTAGAATATGGGTGACAGGGAATAGATATGTTTGCTTTGGACATCCCAGAGAACTCTGACAAGTGTACAATTGAAGTGATGCCGGATTGCGTTTGGAGGGTCAGGAAAAATATGGAATGTTTGAAAAGGTTTTTAAGATGGAAGAGAGTACAAAATTTAGCATTTATAGTTTTCTAACAGGACATGCCTTACCTTCCTAGAAAACTACTTGAGACAAGGAAGAGTGATAAGCCCTTTCCTTAAGATACTGAATTTCTAACAAGGTTGACTTTTTCCCCAAGAGGTAAGAATTGGAAGAGGAGATGGAGGAAATGACAAAGCAAGTCTCACTAAGGAAGCTAGGGTATGGTTCCTATGTTGGAGCATGAAGTTTTGACCTCGGTTGAAACAACAGGATACTGAAATTGATGGTTCTTTCTGAGAGCACTGTGTCAGTTCTAGTGGAGAGGCTTTTGAACTTGGCTGGAGTACAGCACTGAATGCTTTATGAGCAGCATGTGTCTAAGGCAGAAAAGAGAAATAATTGAATTAAAAGCCTGATGAAGTTATCTGTGTCCCCAGCTAACAATGCTTCCATTAGCCTGGCTGGTATTCTTTAGGATACTCAGACAGGTATTTAATACTATAGAAAAGGCAAAGGACCATTAAGGTCAAATTTCCAAAACTTTAAAATGAGGCAGGAGAAAAAACATTTATATTTGTGTTGATGCTAGAGATGTTGGTTCAGAAGGTAGCAAAGAACCTGAAGGGTGATAGAAGGAGTGTGCAGCATGCAACTTTCAAACAAGATATTGCCGGGGGCTTCCCTCACTGAAATGCTTCAGTGGAAGTTTAGACTGTCTGAAAAACAAGTGTAGCCTCCCAACTTACTGCAATTAAAAAACAAAAACATGAGTAGGAAGAGAAGGAGAGGGAGGCTCCCTTGGTTAGACAATAAGGGGAGCTCAAAGCATCTGAGCTGACTGTTGGGCTTGCCCTCAGGGCTTTAGTAGATGTGTAGATGGAGACCAGGCTCATATGGGAAACTTCTAGTGTTGGCTTTGAAGTACTGAGTGCTAAGTGGAGCATGCATGGTCCAGCTGATTCATTGTGAACAGAGCCCTAGGACTCTGCTCAGCAAAACTACCACTGATCATCATTGTTTAGAACACAGCCATTTATATGCTGAATACAACAGCAAGAAGGGGCTACCCCTCATGATTCTAAAGCTATGATAAGCTACCTTGTTTCTGAAGATGTAGGGTTGCAGGAAGGCATATTGAAAAGTTGTAGTGTGGCAGCTACCTCTATGGAATCAGAGTATCGAAGGGGGCAAGACCAGTTGAATTTCTACATGATCCTGACTGACCTGGAGGGGAGGTGTGAGGTATTATATATTTGCTGGGCCCCGTCATAATAAATAGGAGTAGATTGTCCCATGTAGATAGTGCACCCTGTTTAAGGAGTCAACAAAACCCCCACTGTCCAAGAACTGTTGACACAGTAGCAGTAGCTCCTACATTTGAGGATAAGGAGGATTTGGTAGGTTAATGATATAGATGAGTAAAACAGCACTCCTTGCCCTTTTTCCCCTTACACCACACACAACTGGCCTGGACCTAAGACCAAATCTTGTTGCCTTTGAAGTGGATGTTATTTATATGTTACACCTCAGATCTGAATGAGCTTGCCCAGACACCTTTGCTCAGATGTGAAAGAACAGAAGGTTAGGGGAAGACCCACTCAGGAAAGAAAAGCCCTTTGAATGGGCTTTCTCATAGTGTGAAAATGAATGTGGGTGGTGAATTTTCCAATTTGTAGCTGGGTTTACCTCTCCTTCACTGGCATTTTTAAAGAAGGGGTTAATGATAAGGGGACCTGCTCAATCACCTCTGAGTTTGGGGAGTAAGCATTCCTTGGCTCCTTTTTCTGTTCTATTCCCAGTAAAAAACCTTCAATAAAGGCAAGACCAATATCATAGATTCTATGCTTTGGATGTTGGACTATTTCATCCAGGAATGGACTGAAGAGCTGGAAATTGAAAAACAAAATGGAGAAGCTTCTGACACAAACACTGCCACAGTATGTGTGAATACCTGAGCAGTGTGAATACTTATAACAGTGTATTCTATTAAAAAAAGAAAATAAAATTACCCTCTCTACTCCCAATAGGTTTGAGTCACATCTTCAAATCAAATAAGATTTGGAGACTGAGGAAGCAGAGCACACAAGCTAATTTTCCACTACCTGTGGATTTTGCTGATCATTTAAGTTTTGGTATCTCAGGTTTTTATATTCAACTTCATGACTTCGCTGGTAAGTTGACCAATTAAAAGTAGACAGTTCTTTGAGGTCCTAGAGGAAAGTAGCAGGATTGGTTTTGTTTTTTTTGTTTGTCTTTTTTTCTTGATAGAGAACTATTTTTTTCTTCTTTATTTTCTTTTAAATGTTACATTAAAAAAATAAGAGGTCCCCATATACCCTCCCAGCCCCCTCACCCCACTACGCCCACATAAACAACCTCTTCCATCATTGTAGCACATTCACTGCCCCTGGTGAATACATTTTGGAGCACCGCTGCCCCACATGAACAGTGGTTAACATTGTAGTCTGAACTCTACCCCAGTCCACACAGTGGGCCATGGCTGGACACACAATGTCCAGCATCTGTCCCTGTAGAACCACCAAGGAAAACTCCAAATCCTGAAAATGTCCCCACATCATATTTCTTCTTCCCTCTCCCTACCATCAGCAGCTACCATGGCCATTTTCTCCACATTAATGCTACAATTTCTTCCATTATGAATCACAATAGTTCCCCAGCAGAACACCAGTAAGTCCACTCAATCCATACTCTATTGCTCCATCCTGTGGACCCTGGGATGGTTATGTCCAGTCTCCCTCTACATCAAGAGGGGGCTTAGATTCCACATGGATGATGGATGCAATTCTCCTGCTTGCAGTTGTAGACACTCTTGGCTCCCTGGTGTGGTGGTTGACCTTCTTCACCTCCCTGTTAGCTGGCCAGGGTAAGTCCAATAAACCAGAGGGTAGGAGTTGCAAGTCAGTAGCAGGGTTGTT
Source organism: Dasypus novemcinctus (assembly GCF_030445035.2). Taxonomy (NCBI): domain Eukaryota; kingdom Metazoa; phylum Chordata; class Mammalia; order Cingulata; family Dasypodidae; genus Dasypus; species Dasypus novemcinctus. The sequence continues at coordinate 117,331,059 of NC_080704.1, read as the reverse complement.
TAACTAGGATTCCACCTCCCCAACCCCTGCTTAGTTGGAAACCTTACCCATCACTACAATTTCCATTTTTCCAAGGCATCTTATCATGTTGTAACATGACCTTCAAGGAGATAATTGGGAAAACTGGTCTCTTGAAAAGGAACGAAGGAATATTTTCTGGGTGGTTGGGGGGAAGGCAAGGTAGAAATTTAGAAAGCTGAAAAAACTCCATGAAGCATTGACTGTGTTAGTCTGTTCAGTGCTGTATTCCAGCACCTGGCACAACGTCTGGTGAATTTAGGCACTCAAAAAATATTTGTAAATAAATTAAGGCTTTCACCCTGGTGACATTTTCTTCCTCATCATTTCCATAGCAGTGATTTTGGAGGAACTGTGTTCTAGCAAGCTTGCGTGGCATGGAGGAAGGCCTGTGTCCTCTGAGGAATAACTATGTCTGCTTTTCAGATCAGTTACTGTGTCACTCAAAATGGGCTTCACAGTAGAACCTGAGGGCTTTGACTTGGTCACCTTGTACTTCAGCAACATTGTGGGCTTCACCATCATCTTAGCCATGAGTGAGTTCATTGAGGTGGTGTATCTCCTGAATGACCTATACACACTCTTTGATGTGGATCATTTGCAGTCATGATATCTACAAGGTAAGCCAATTAACAGGTAAATTTGTTCCTGAGTGAAATCTTCATACAAAGCCCAGTGTTCATTTATGTGTATTCCAAAATAGAAGGATGCCAATTGATAGAACATTGTTATTTAGGAATTGAATTTTAAGCAGTTCACCAATTCTATTGGTATCGCATTGGAAATGAAGGCCAGGTAGAATGCATAAAACTTCACACTTTACAAAATCATAACTCTCAACCCAGCAACAGATTATCAGTCAGATTTCTTTTGAGCTATGTCCTAGAATTGGGACTAAAAAGAGATGGAGGTCAAGAGAGTTATTGTACTTCAGTGGCTAAGTGTGTACTGTATAGATATCGAAGGAAATACAGAAATATTTGTGTGTTTTCTTTCCCCCATAGTTGGTGACTACTGCAGAGTTCATCTTGGTAAAATTTGTATAGATCTAATATATGCTTTTAAAATTAGATCTTGTTTAGGTACCATTATTATATAGGATAGAACTTTAGCATTTCTCCAGAGAACTATTAGGCTTGAGACTCTTCAGAGTTTGTATTAGTCAGCCACAGGGGTGCTGATGAAAATAACCAGAAACTTGTTGACTTTTATAAGGGCATTTATTTGGGGTAAAAGCTTACAGTTACAAGGCCCTAAAGAGTCCAACTCAAGGCTGCTTTCTCACCAAAGTCAGTTGCCATTTGTTGAAGCAGGATGGTTGGCAATCTCTGCCTGGTCTCTCCTTCTTAAGACTCCATAGGAGCTGCCCTGGATGGTGCTTCAGGGGCAATCACCGGACATTGTAAATCCTCACAAGGCCCACTGGATGGAATGGGGGAGAGTATGGGCCATGATGTGGACCATTGACCATGAGGTGCAGAGGTGCCCAAAGATGTACCTGCCAAATGCAATGGATATGTCATGATGATGGGAAGGAGTGTGGCTGGGGGGGGGGGGAGGTGGGGTGGGGGTGGTAGGGTTCAAAGGGACCTCATATATATATATTTTTAATGTAATATTATTACAAAATCAATAAAAAATTAAAAAAAAGACTCCATAGGCACATTATCTTCTGCTCTCAGCTATAGGCTGGCATAGGGCTCATCTCTCAGTGCTTCCTGTATCATTCTGGCATAGGACTCATTTCTTTCCAGGCCTTATCAGCTACTAAGCTGTTCTGTTCTCAGCTTCAAACGATCAGGCAAACGACTCATTTCTCTTTCTGGGGCCACAGGATCAAAGTTCTCTCCTCTGCCATTTCTATGGAACTCTCTCTCTTCCTCTTCTTGAATGAGTGTCCATTTGTATCAGTCCACAAAGGGGGCAGTGACTCAACTCTGACAAGGTTGAATCAACACCCTAATCTTAACAGGTAATTTAATCAAGCTATGTCAGCTGAATATAATGCATTCAAAGGTTATCACACACAGAGGAAAAGACCAGCTTACAAACCCAATCTTTTTCTTTTTGGGATTCATAAATAATATCAAACTGCCATAGGATTGCTACAGGGTAACCAAAGCCCACCAATGTTGATTTGTGAGGTTGCCACCCTTTACTCCAACTTTCCCTCCACTCCTCCAGCCTGTCAATTCTCAGTCTTCCTATTAAAGATTGCAAAAGATTAGTAGAGAATAGATGACAACATTCACTCATTTTGCTGCCATGCTTCCTTCTCCTTGATTTTATATCTTGTATCTAGGCAACAAATCACTGAAAATCTCATATTTTTGCAGGGATATTTCCATGTTGTATGCAACATGGATACTTGTCTTATTGATGGAGCAAGAAGCCCCAGGCATCCCAAACTTTAGACAGCTCCCCTGTCCCTGGAACCAAGGTAGACCTGGAGAATGATTAGTTTCATTCATTGGATCCTTCACAGTAGTCTGAAAGGTTCTAGCTCTCTAATCACACACAGGGTAGTGTGTTTATCTCAGATTAGACAGGGCGCTTTTTAGGTCAGGTAGAGATCCTCAGGCCAAGCCTCCTAAATAGGGCTCAGAAATAGACATCATACCTGCCTATCAGCAGGAGCTACAAGCTAATAAAGGAGCACACATGGAAACCACGGTGGAGGAAAAGTCCATGGCATCGGAATACATGTCTTAACTTGTTGAACTCAAGTAGCCTGATTAGAAAAAAATCAGTAAAAGCTAATTCAGTTGAAACTAAGAATCAAAAATGAGCCAGTGTGGGCAGTAAAACAGCCACTGGTTAGATCAGTTCAGCTAATTTTGTTCAGCCAGTTGTTGGGGGTTTTAGGACAAGGACATTAGATACTTTGGTACTTCATAGCTGCAGTGGGAGGAAGTGCGAGTGGTCTGTTCTTAGGACAGAGCAGAGCTATATGAATAAAAAAAGGAATCTAATTTTTCAGTCCTGTTTATTAAAAGTTACAGGATTCAAAGGAAGTAAAAATCAAAAGGGCAGTGAGTCATCAACCTGTTTGTGTTGTCATTTGCTTTACCTGTAAATTTGGAATCACCTCCCCTGGCACTTGATAATCTGAAGTAGAAGTGAGATGGCTATTGCATAGTTACCAAGCCGGTGATTTAATTTCAGTTTCAGTTCTCCTGCTACCACCCCCATCCCAACCAGACCCCTTTACACATCTCCCCTTCCCTTTCAGTGTCCTTATACTGCTTCGTGCAAACCACAATTCCCCACATCAGTCTACCCACCAAGGCCAGGCAGTGCTCATGCTCCCTGCCCTTCTAATTTCTTCATCCATGTCCTTGGGACCTCTTGGGTGACTGACTCCTTAAAGGATCAACCACCAGTTTTTGATAACTGCCAGTGAGTTTCTTCTCCCATACAGCATTTGCGTTGTAACTTGTTGCCTTCCTCAGTGCAGGCAGACATGCTTATTTGAGGGCAGGGATCCTTTTCTCAAATGCACCAGGTAAGGGAGGGCTTTGATAGAACCATGGGAAGATACAAAGTCCAGTGGGCTCAAGATTGGGGAATAAAATATGGACTAGAGTGGACTTACTGGTATTGTACTATTGACTTAATGGGATTCTAGCAATGGAAGAAATTATATCACTGATGTGGATACAGTGGCCACTGGAGGTGCTGAAGGCAGAGAGAGGGAAAAAGGTGTAATATGGGGTCATTTTTGGGACTTAGAATTGTCCTAAATGACATTGCAATGACTGATACAGGCCATTATATATCCTGCCATAACCTACAGAATTGAGTGGGAAAGAGTGTGAACTATGATGTGAACTATAATCCATTCTTAGTGGCAATGTTCCAAATGGGTTCATCAATTGCAATGACAGTATCACACTAATAAAAGAAGTTGTTAATGTGGGGAATGGTGGGAGGTGTGGGGAGTGGGGCATATGGGAACCCCTTATATTTGTTTGTGTAACATTTTGTGTAATCTAAGTATCTTTAAATATATATATATTTTAAAAATGATAATTTTTACTGGTCATATAGAAAGTCACAATGTGGGGCCTATTGTTGCTTATTAATAGTCTTTCTCTGAAACTAAGTCATAGCCACAATTTTAAGGCTGGGTTCTGTACATACTAGTCTGGTGTTGATAATGATAGTGAAAAATTGCACTTATCATGCACTAGGCATGTTTTGAGAGCTATAACACATATTTCCTTATTTACTACTTAGAACTGTGAGTTATACCTATTTTACAGATGAGGACACTGAAGCACAGAGAAGTTAAGTAACTTGTCCAAGTTTACACAGTTTGTAAGTACTATTCTAACTAAAGTAGTGTGGCATCAGAGTTCATGGTCTTAACTTTTATACTCTATGAGTGCAGTTCTCTAAAAAAGCATGGATTTTAACTGAATCCAAGCTTGTAGTAGCACAGGTTGACTGGCACATTTTAATGAACTTTCAGATTATCTTTTGGACTTACCTACAAAGCTTCAAGCTACTGGTTACCTAAAAGAGCAGGCACTTCTGAAGGGGAGACAAGAAACACAGATTGGCCTTTCTTATTTTCACATGTCCAGCTCTAACTGATCCCTGGAAAGCAGTTGAGGGCCAGTACTGCAGCCCCTCAGGGAAGCAGACGTAGGAGAGAAAGATGTGGGTGATGGTTAAAACCTGGTTCTCATAATAAATGGGCCTACAGGACCAACTCCATCAGATAAGTAAGGCAAAGCAGAGGGAGCAACCCCTTCTCCTTCTTCCCTTTCCCTTTCCCTATATTCCCCTTAAGGCTGCCATAGGTCATTTCTCAGATATCATCTGGATAAATACTTATTAGGGAAGCATTCTAGGCACCTTCTCCTAGGGACAAGACCTGAAATCTTTACTTTTCCTTTTCCCTGGGAATTGCTTAGAGCCTGATATTTCTTTACAGTCAGACAGGAGTCTTTAAAGTACCTACACTTATTTTAGAATCTCTGGGTGTGGGACCTAAATGTTGGTATTTCTTATAAAGCCCCTTAAGTGATTCTGATAAGTACCCAAGCCTGTGAAACAGATAACCCCACTCTGCCTTCCTCATTTTATGAAAACACCTAGTCTCTGTCATACTCCTAAAGCATTGTGATAGAAAATACGAATAAATTACTTTCTTGCTAATACTGTTTCCCCTGATTCCTAGGTAGTGACCATCAGAGGTGCCTACATGGCCTCAGGTGTTCCAAAGAAGAATAGCACTAGGCATGCAGCTGAGATTGCAAACATGTCTCTAGATATGGTGAGTTCTATGAGCATCTTCAAGATGTAGCACATGCCAGAGGTGCCTGTCTGGATTCAAATAGGCATGCTCTCAGGTAAACAACAACCATCTAAAGCAAGAGAGGACACCCCATGCACTTCAAGGGAAGATTAGAGACGGGCAAAGAAGGTAGCTTTCTCCTGATTAATGGCAGGTGGATAATCCAGATGTTCAACCCTGGATAATTCTTTTTTATTCTTGAAGATTTATCTCTTTCCATCACCTGTATTACTCTAGTGGGCAGCAGCACTTTTTCTAGTTCCCAAACTCTCTCAGTCTACCCTTCTCATTAGTGTCAACATTTACCTATTTGACTAAGCTGTAAGATAGACATACACATGTTATATTTAGGAAAATTCATTATATTAATTTAAATTCCCACTAAAGAAGTTTACTCTTATATTCATTCCATCTTGCTTGAATATTTTCAGGTTCTCCCTTTTCAGTATATCCTTCCCATGTATCTTTATACATTCACAGGTATCTTGAGTAACGTCTCACTTGATACCACAGATATCTTTGCTACTTGCCCCTCTTGCCCCTCTATGCACTCCTCTCCTCTTTCTTTCTACAATACTCTTCCAGGTTTCTTTTACCCACCTACTCCCTTTATCATTCTTTTTCTACCAAACTTCTTTTTTTATATATAGTTAAGAATAATATTGTAATATTCTTTTTGAAAAATACTTTTTAATATATTTTTTAAAGATAGAAAGATTACATAAATGTTACACTGAAATGCAGGGGGCTTAGCTCCCACATGTAGTATTTGTCTTTCAATGCCTGACTTGCTTCACTCAACATAAGGTCCTCAAGAGTCATCCATATTATCCCATGTGTTAGTACTGTATTCCTTCTTACAGCTGAGTAGTATTCCCCAGGGTCCTCAGGATGGAGGAGTGAAATAAGGACTAGAGTGGACTTATCGGTATTCTACTATAGAATTACTGTGACTCTAGCAGTGGAAGAAATTATATCACTAATGTGATTACAGTGGCCATGGGAGTTGCTGAAGGCAGGGAGAAGGAAGAGGTGTGATACTAGGGCATTTTCGGCACTTGGAGATGCCCGTAGTGGTATTGCAGGGACTTATGCAGGACATTATATAACCTGCCATAACCCACTGAATGGACTGGAAGAGAATGTAAACTACAACATAAACTATAATCCATGCTGTATAGAAATGCTCCAAATACACTCATCAAATGCAATGAATGTACCATTCTAATGAAAGAAGTAATTGATGTGGGAGGTGTAGGGGTTTTGGGGAGTGGGGTATAAGGGAACCTCTTATATTTTTTAAAGTAACATTTTTTTGTGATATATGTATCTTTAAAAAATAATAAAGCAATTAAAAAAAAAGAAATGTAGGAGATTCCCATACGCCCCATTCCCTATCCCTCCCACACTTTCTCACATTAACAACATCCTTTATTTGTGTGGTTCATTTGTTACAATTGATGAAAATATTTTGGAGCATTGCCACTAAGTATGGATTATAGTTTACTATCTCCCACACAATTTTGTAAGTTATGACAAGTTACATAATGGTTTGTATCTGTTCATTGCAACATCATTCCGGGCAATTCCAATGTCCCAAAAATGCCCCCATCTTACACCTATTTTCCCTCTCCCTCCCCTCAGAACATCTAGTGACCACTGTCTCCACATCAATGATAAAATTTCTTCCATTGCTAGAATAACAATAAATCTATAGTAGAATACCAGTTAGTCTACTCTAGTCCACCCTTCATTCTTCAATCCCGAGGATTCTGGGACGGTGATGCCTAATCCACCTCTAATTGACAGGGGACTTAGATTCTATGGGGCAGATGGATAGGACTCTCTTGCTTGCAGTTGTAGATTCTCTCTGTTCCTTGGGATGATTTTTGTCCATCATCTTTTCCTTGATAGTTGTCCTAGGTGAGTCGAATAAACTGGAGAGTAGTTGTTGCCACACTGCTGAGATTCAGGAAATGACCTGCATCTCAAATTTCTTAAAAGAATACTGACCTTCATAAAAGAATGATTAACACTCCCTGTGCTATTTTTACTATCCACTACCTCCTAAGACTCTTTGCAATCTGGCCTTAGTCCTCACCACTTTTCCCAGGTCTCATCCATCCTTACTTCTCTGCAGCATTTGATTCTTGACAATTTTCCCTAAAACTTCTCTCAGTTGGCTCTAATGATCTGCTCCTCAATTGGAATGCCTTTTCTCTGCTTCCTTTACTAGTTCTCGTAGCTCTTTGTGTCCTCTAATTGTGGCTGCTCCCACATTTTCTGCAAAACACTCAGAGTTTTGGTCTCCTTACTTTCTGCATGTTCTCATCTCTGATATGTTTCCCAACTCACTCCAAACTTGTCTGATAATTCATTCTGACTCCATCCTTCACTTACATATTTGTATTCCCTTGGGACTAATCTTAATACACTGTTTTCTCCCTCTACATATTCTCCTTTGCGGTCACCCCTCGGGCTGAAGTGTGGTTTGCTGGCCTGGCAGGGGAGTGGCCGCGGGAGGCCTAATTCCAAGCCGCTGCCCCCATAATAGGGTGGCTGGTCGGACTCACCACCACCCCTGAAGGGAGCTTGGCATGGGCACAGAGTGCCCTCGGGTCTCCCCTTCTCGGCAGCCATGCTTCCGCGGCCGCCCCTCCTCCCGGATAGCGCCACACGATGCCTTATGAGGCAACACTCTTCTTCTTCTTTCTCCCTGCGCAGGCGCAGGGCAGAAAATTCCAGTCTGCCTTTTTCCGTCCCCCCCCGGCCGCAGCAACAGCCAGGCGCAAGGCGGGAAACTCAAGTCTGCCCTCTACCTCAGCAAGAGCAGCCCCCAATCCCTAAACCCTGCCACTTCCCCCAGCAACAGCCACAGCCAATCCCTAACCACCACCCCTCCCCAGTACCTCCCACTGACCTTTCTCCCCAGTAACTGCTTGCAGCAACCAATCAGAACATGGCATAAGCTTCGACCAATCAGCCTTCCCCAGCCCCTATAAAACTGTAGCCACTTCCTCAATAAAGTTGGACCTGCGTGTTTACCTCATCTCCGCGGTAGTTCTTCTGTCGTGCGCCCTCCAGTCCTGAGAGCCTCCGACAAGGGCCTGGCCTCCCTTGTCCCCAGTTCGTCACCTGCTTCTCAGGGTGACCCCTTTGTCGCCAGCTTCCCCGGGCGACCCCGTCAGCTGAACCGCACAACCCCTGTGAGACCGACCCCTCGTCTGCTGCCGGACCGACCCCTTGTCCCAAGCCGGACCAACCCCTCGTCCCAAGCTGGACTGACCCCTCATCCGCAGCCAGACCCCACCGCCACCGACAGAGCAAGCCACCGCAGCTGGCGCCCAACGTGGGGCTGAGTAAGGACCCCCTTTACCTTGCTCCACTGCTCGTTGTTCTCCTCTTCCCCTAAGGAGCTCTTAGTTCCGCTTTCCCCTCGTCGGGGCCTTCTCTTGGCCCGCGACCACCGTCGGAGCCCCACCAGCTCTGACCCCTCATCTCACCGCGCCCCTTGGCTCCCATCGCCGCACTCTCAAGGTAAGGGCCCCTTCTCTTATTGGCTCCAAAAGGCCATTAGCAATGGGTAACATCCTTTCTGCTAAGCAAACCCCACAAGTTCGGGCCCTCGCTGGTCTCCTAGACACTCACCGGTGTAAGATCTCTTTGAAACAGCTCCAAGTATATTGGGACCTTCTTCTCCCCTTTAATCCGTGGCTTACCACGTGTCAGCTTTTGGACCCAGACACCTATACTCGCCTTATAGATAGGGTCACTTCTGCTGTGGAGCAGGAAAGTAAAAGATTCCCTCCTGGCTTATTACTGGAGCTTTTTACCATCTGCTCCTGCCTTCAAGGCGCCCCTACCATCGACTCCCCCCGGCCGCGCCACCACCACCACCGTGATTGTCACGACGGCGACTTTAACCGGGATCCTGATCAGGATCCTGATGCCGGCTCCGACTCCGACTCTGAGTCGCTTGTCAAGCGCCTTAATAACGCGCTCAAAAATTGTCCCCCTAAACAGTGTAATCTTGCAGTGCTGAGCGCCAGTGAAGATGGCGAACTTCCGCCTTCTTCCTCGCTCGAAAAGGGGAGGCACTCTCAAGATGGTGGACTTCCGCCTTCTTCCTCGCTTGAAAAGGGGAGGTCCCTTTACCCCTCCCTCCCCCCAACAACTTCCTGCCTGGGTGGGCCGGAAGCTCCCTCCCCACCATTTTACCCCTCTGCGCAAGGCGGTCCATGGCCATCTTGTAGCCCACGGCCATTTTGTGGCCCGCCGCCATTTTGTAGTACCGCTGGAGACGGCCCACAGCCATTTTGTAACACCGTATGGGCAATGGCTCCTCTTGCACCCTCCGCGCCAGCGGCCCCCCTGGCTCCGCCTCCCCCTGGCAGCCCCCTCCATCCAATCCGTGGCAAGCTGCCGCACGCTCGGCCCCCTCTAGTCTATTTTTGGACCCGTATTCCTCCCCCTCTGGGGCACCTCCGCCTACCTCCCTGCCACCTCCTACCACCTGCTTTCCCCTTAACATAACTCCCACCCCTCAGCGCCCCTTTCCCTGGTCCATTCCCTCCTACATAACTTCCAGCAGTCAATCCTCTAATCCCGTCCGTACCCCTCCTACCCCTCTACCCCCACTACAGATCCATAACCCACTTCTGTCTCTAGTCCAAGCTACCTTTCGTACACTTAACTCCTCTAATTCTAACCTTACCGTTAGCTGTTGGCTATGCCTCTCCCCCTCACTTCTTCTCTACGAGGCCATAGCCACCAATGCCTCTTGCAATCTTCTGATAGCAGCAATCCCGCCTCTTGTAATTGGAACCAAACGAAGGTAGGACTGACAATCCAATCTGTCTCTCAAAGCGGGCTTTGCATCATCAGAATTGGAGGCGCTGTTCACCCCTCCATGAAGACTCTTTGCAAACTTACAGTCACCCCTAACGTAACCTCAAAATTTCTTTTACCCCCCAATAATTCAAGATGGCTGTGTTCCTCCACAGGTCACACCCCGTGTCTTAATGTCGGCACCCTCAACTCCACCAATGAAACCTGCGTGCTTGCAATCATACTCCCCTGGGTTTTTTATCATACAAATAACCAATTCTTTGATTCCTGGCAGCACTATCTTCTTCCAGTCCATGTGCAGAAAAGAGAAATCATTACCGCCATTACTATCGCCTCTCTTCTAGGTCTTGCAGGAGCTGGCACCGGAATTGCAGCCTTAACCACTCACAGCACCGCTTTCTCGTCTCTCAGGGCAGCCGTCGACGAGGATGTCGCCTGCCTCGAAACATCCATCCGCCACCTAGAAAAATCGCTTAACTCCCTATCTGAAGTGGTTCTTCAAAATCGTAGGGGGTTAGACCTCCTCCTCCTCAAAGAGGGAGGCCTCTGTGCTGCTCTCGGCGAGGAGTGCTGTTTCTATGCTAACTACTCTGGTCTCATTCAGGACAATCTGGCCCAAGTCAGGGCCGGCCTGGAAAAACGAAAAAGGGAGAGAGAATCCCAAGGAGGCTTCTCCTGGGGATTCAATGGCATCCTCCCCTACATCCTCCCTTTCGTAGGCCCCCTAATTATTGTCCTCTTCGCACTGGCAGTCGGACCATGGGCCATTAGAAGGATCATCCAACTCCCCAAGGATCAGGCTAATGCAATTTTTAGCACATACGTACAGGTCAGCTATCAGCGACTCGCCACTGCCGAGGACACCCCCCCCACTTCATCTTCTCGGCCTCCTCCTACCCGACCTCTTCCTGCTCACTCTTCCCGCAGGTGCCCCAAGTCTTCTGTAACCATGGCCCCCCATGCCGCCATTGCTCTCAAGCAGCTCCAGCCCCGCTAAACGGCCCACAACCCGCTTTCCCCGGCCCACGGCCTGCTTTCTAGCATCTAATAACGTTTCTGCTTTTGCCTCCCCATACTTCTGCGGAGCTTCCTCCTGTCTCGACCTCACTCCTCTTCTCAGCCATCCAAAGCGTCCTTTCTCATCCCCCGCCCCCCTCCCGTTTTTTGCTTGAACCCCCATTGCATTGCAGATTGGGCCGCCCCATGTCGGCCCGCCCCATTAACATCGGCCTCTCTTGTGCCCATGGAGACTTTGGCCTTCTTGTTGTCCTCGCCTACGTCTCCACCACTCCCGACGCTGCCGCCACCACCGCCGCTGGTGCCCTGACACGACTTGTCCTCACAGCTGCGATCCTCCAGACCATCACACAGTCTGCCTCTGCCGCTCTTCGCCGCCAAGAAGAGATCAACTACCTGTAACGCACTGTCATCCTGGACTTTTAACAGCAGATGGACCTTATAGCCGCCGAGATCAAAGAGAATTGGACATTGGCCACCCTTGCTTGCAACGGCAAGATACCGCCCCCCAAGTTGTACATTTATATCCCCGTCATACTCACCTCCCTCTTCAGCCCCGCTTCCCTCATTGTTTACTGCCCTTGGGCCTCGGCTACTTGTTGCTGCTGCCATCCTGGCCCTTATTTGAAAAGAAGGGGGAAATGTGGTCACCCCTCAGGCTGAAGTGTGGTTTGCTGGCCTGGCAGGGGATCGGCCGCGGTAGGCCTAATTCCAAGCTGCTGTCCCCATAATAGGGTGGCTAGTTGGACTCACCGCCACCACTGAAGGGAGCTCGGCATGGGCGCAGAGTGCCCTCGGGTCTCCCCTTCTCGGCAGCCATGCTTCCGTGGCTGCCCCTCCTCCCGGATAACACCACACGACACCTTATGAGGCAACACCCTTCTTCTTTCTCCCTGCGCAGGCGCAGGGCGGAAAATTCCAGTCTACCTTCCCCCCCCCCCCCGACAGCAGCAACAGCCAGGCGCAAGGCAGGAAACTCAAGTCTGCCCTCTACCCCAGCAACAGCAGCCCCCAATCCCTAAACCCTGCCACTTCCCCCAGCAACAGCCACAGCCAATCCCTAACCACCACCCCTCCCACTTCCAGTACCTCCCACTGACCTTTCTCCCCAGTAACTGCTTGCAGCAACCAATCAGAAAATGGCATAAGCTTCGACCAATCAGCCTTCCCCAGCCCCTATAAAACTGTAGCCACTTCCTCAATAAAGTTGGACCTGCGTGTTTACCTCATCTCCGCGGTAGTTCTTCTGTCATGCGCCCTCCAGTCCTGAGAACCCCCAACAAGGGCCTGGCCTCCCTTGTCCCCAGTTCATCGCCTGCTTCTCCGGGTGACCCCTTCATCGCCGGCTTCGCTGGGCGACCCCGTCAGCCAAACCGCGCAACCCCTGTGAGACCGACCCCTTGTCTGCTGCCAGACCGACCCCTTGTCCCAAGCCGGACCGACCCCTCGTCCCAAGCTGGACCGACCCCTCATCCGCAGCCAGACCCCACCGCCACCGACAGAGCAAGCCGCCGCATCCTTGGTGACCTCATTCACAGCTCTTTCTAAAATATGTATGCTGATAACTTCCAACTCCACAACTCTAGCTGTCTGCTCCTTTAAGCTTCAACATTGTATGTTAAACTTTCTGCTGACATTTTCACCTGAATTTCTACCATGTTGCTCAAACATAAAAAATTCAAAACAGAATTTCTTCCCACCAAAACTTCCCCCTCATCCTGTATTCTCTATTTCAGCTAATAGTACCAACCACTATCCAGCCAGTTACTCTAGTAAGAGTCTTGGGACTCATTCTTCGCCCTGAACTCCAAAATTCAATTGATTGCTAAATCTTGTAAATTTTACCTTTTAAATATTTATTGAATGTATCTTGTCTCTCCTTGACTCTCACTACCCAAGCCCAGGCCACAGGATCTTTTTCATGGACTACTGCAGTAGCATCTTCATGCTTCTACTTGCCTCTTTCCATTCACTGTTCTCACAGTCATCAGCATTATCTATATTTGCTTGTCTGTCTTTCCATTAGACTTAAAGTTCTTCATGGTAGGAACATATCTTACTCATATTTGTATGCTGAATGCTTAGTGTATAGTAGGTGTTTAATATTTCTTTTATAAAAAGAAAAGCCATCATCTATCATTTGGGCTTCAGTTTCACATCTCCAGCCCCCTAAGCACAACCCTTCTTGGATGATTCACCATCACTTCCATCACTTCAAATTCAATATATTTAAAACTTCAGGTCATCTTTTCCCACAAACCAACATAAGTTCATAACCCTATGCCAATTTCCCCAAGATTGTCAATCAGACAGCCAAGTGGGTTGGTTCTTTTTTTGTAATAGCTTTATTTTATCTCTTTTTTATTTTGCCCCTGACCCTATCGCCACTCCCTTTCCAGTACTCACTAACTTATGCCTGAATTACTGCAACAGCCACCCTTCAATGCATTCTAAATATTGATCTTCAGAAAATAATAAAAATTATTTTCATCATTTAACTTCCCTGCTCAAAAGTGTCCAGTGAGTCAAGGCCCTCCATTTTGCATAACGTACTTAACCCAAACTTGTCGCTAATTTTCTACCCAGTGATCTGAACTAGGCAGGCTCATTTCTCTAAGTGTTTCCCCAATTCCATGTTTAATCCTAACCACAAACCTTTGATTCATGTCTTTTTTCTCAGATTCAAATCCTACCCACCATTCAAGGTCCAATCAAATCCTACCTTCTCCTTTGAACCCTTCTTGACTGAGTCAGATCCTAATAAGCTGTCTCTCTCCAAATCTCTAAAGTATCATAACACTTTTGTCTCTACCATTTATTTTATCTCAACCATATATTGCCTTGGGTTGTTGCTTCCTATTTGGTAGTCTCTTCTCACCAATTATACTAGAAAAGTCCTGAAGAACTGAGACCATGTGCTACATTTCCTTTTTCATTCCCTTTGGTACCTAGTTCAGTACTCAATGGATGCATCTGAATGAGTGAAAGATGAGTTAAAGTGAGTAAGTGGTAAAAACCCTTTGTCAACTTGTTTTGTAGTTCTAGTTTATCATTATCTCAGCAGGAAGAACTTTTTAAAGCAAAATACTTAATTACTTCCTCTAACTCAGGAAATAGCAAAAAGTTAATGCTGAAAATTATTAACAGAAACAAAGCAGAGACCAGAAAGGTGAATGTGGAGAACTTTCTAGATAAATTTTGAAATAGATTCATATTAGGACTGCTTAATACATTTCAAGTGCTGTCCACTCCCTGAACAACTAATACAATCATAATGAAATATAAGAACAAAATCCATTTTAAGAGCAAATAGAAAATATTCCTGGATTATCTGTAGTACTCTTCCATGTACTGAACACACATGATTGAAAGTCAACTCTACTTATATTTTCAAATTTCCCAACTGTCTTAGAAATAATTCTCTTGATAGATAGTTTGACAGACAGTTCTGTGAGAGCCCTCCTTCCCAAATGAAGGCACAAGAAAAGAGTCAAATTTTTTTTTGCAAACGAAAAACCAGTTTTGAATCCTCATTTGCTACCCAGGCATTTCTGTTTTGAGCTTGATGCTTATTTGTCCCTCCTAAAAGATATATGCTTTTGGGAATAACTGTTACTTTGGATAAAGGTATAAATCAGAAGGGTGGTTATGTTTGCATCATTATAAACTTATTTTCTTGTGAGACAAAGAGTCGACTACTTGTTATATAAGTCTTTCTTAAGATTCTCAGAGCTATTTGAAGGCAAATTTTTTTCTTTCATGAAGCAAAATTCCTTCCCCTTGCAGTGTTCTCTATTAACACTGGGTGCCTGCTTAGTAACTATAATCCCAACTCCCTGCTATACTATAGGGCCAGTTTTTGCTGGAATGGCAGGCCTCACCATGCTTAAATACTGCTTGCTTGGAGGCACTGTGAGCACAGCTTCTCGAAAGGAACCAATGGATTGTGTGAATATACAGAGAGGGAAGGAAGGGATGGAACTGTTCTGCTGTAGGGAAAGTGATTCTCAAGATGGGGAAAGATAAAGGGGACTTACTATTTTAATGTTTTTAAAGAAAAATAAAATATAATTTGAGAAAATTAAGGAGATTTACCACACAATTTTTGGTCTCTAATGGACAAACCAGTAGGGGGTGATGTTGGACTGAACATGTATATTTCTTGTTCGGGAAATGAAGCTGTAGCTAACTAACTCTGAAACAGCCTGTCAATTCAATGAAAACAACTTAAAAATGTCTTTGGGTAAAAGAAAAAATTGCTGAGCCTGATGGGTTTGGGCGAGTCGTGTTGAAAAAAAAATTAGGTAAGTGACTGATATTTTCAGTTTTACAACTAGTTTCTAGAGACTTGTTAGGTGTCTCCCAGCCAGCTTCTGTTTGCTGCTCTAGTTCTATTTATTTGTCTTTATTTTTTTTTAATGTTACATTAAAAAATATGAGGTCCCCATTTCCCCCCCACCCCTTCACCCCACTCCTCCCATATGAACAACCTCTTTCATCATCATGGCACATTCATTGCATTTGGTGAGTACATTTTTGAGCAATGCTGCACCTCACGGATAATGGTTTATATTACAGTTTACACTTTCCCGCAGTCCCCCCAGTGGGTCATAGGTATCATGCTTGTTTTGATAAATCTAGGCTTTATATATAGGTAAGTTGGAATTAATTATTTCAGAATTCCAAGCTCCTTAGTTTGAGGGATTTTTGCACCTATTATAAATAGAAGGGGATTACTTGATGAAGTCAGAACTCCTGGGGTCTTAACTAGTTCAAAATAGAACTAGACTGCAAAGCCCCACCCAAAGTCTCCTGACAACCTGTGCTCTAGGTTTTAACTCTATGCATTTATTCTTTGTATTTGTTTCATATTAGTGAGACCATGAAATATTTGTCCTTTTGTTTCAGGCTTACTTCACTGAGCATAATGTCTTCAAGATTCATTATCTTGAATCATGTTTTCATATGTGTCCCAATTTCATTTCTTCTTACTGCAGCATAATATTCCATCATACACACGTGTGTGTGTGTGTGTGTATACACATTTTGTTTCTCCATTCATTGGTTAATGGACACAATGATGGTTTCCATCTTTTGGCAATTGTGAAAAATGTCACTATGAGTATCAGTGTGCAGATGTCTGTTTATGTCACAGTTATTAGTTCTTCTGGATATATTCCTAGTACTGGAATTGCTGGATCAAGTGACAGTTCTATATTGAGCTTCCTGAAGAACAGCCAAACTCTCTTCCACAGAGGAGGCACCATTTACAACCAGCCAAGAGTGAAGGAGAGTTCCTATTTCTCCACATCCTCTCCAGCACCTATTGCTTTCTGTTTTATCAATAATGGCCATTCCACTGTTTGGCAGTTCTTAAGAAAGCAGAATACAGACTTGCCATGTGACCCAATAATATCATTACTAGGTATATACCAAGAAGAACTTTTCTGAGAACAGTGACATGAACAGACATCAGCACACTGATGTACATAGTGGTGTTATTCACAATTGCCAAAAGTTGGAAACAACCCAGGTGTCCATAAACTGATGAATGGATAAACAGTTGTGGTGTATAGACATGATAGAATATTATGCAGCCATAAGGAGAAATGAAGCCATGAAACATATGACAACATAGATGAAACTGGAGGACATTATGTTGAGTGAAGCAAGCCATATACAAAAGGACAAATACTGTACGATTGTAGTATTATAAACTAAATATGTTGTGTAAATTCATGGAGTTAATAATTAGAATTAGGTTACCAGGAAATAGAATGAGGGTAGAGAATGGAAATCTGAGGGTTAATCTAAGAAGATTTGAAAAGGTTATATGTAAATCTTCGGAAATGAATAGAAAAGTTGAAAGCATGTCATAATGTTTGTAACTAGCTATTATATGGGTATGATAGTGGTTGAAAGGGAAAGTCTAAGGACATCTATATTACTAAAACAAAAGCTAAGAAATGTAACATGGAACTGTATAACATAGTGAAACCTCATGTGAAATACAAATATCTATAATATTGCATATAAAAGACTTTTTACAAAGTATAAATACAAATAACCTAGACAGATGGAAACAGAATAGCATCTATGTATGGCAAAGTAAGCATAGAGAGTTTGAAAGGTGATGAATTTTTTCTTTGGTTTTTGTTTTTATTACTTTATTGGAATAATGAAATTCTCTAATAATGATTAAAGGGATGAATCACAACTATATGATTATATCAAATGCCAATGATTATACACTTTGGATGGATTTTGCTTTATTAATATGTTTCAATAAAACTGATTTTTAAAAAAAAAAAAATAATGGCCATTCCATGCAATGTGAGATGATATTTCATTGTCGTTTGGATTTGAATTTCCCTAATAGCTAGTGATATGGAACATTTTTCATGTGTTTTTTGGCTATTCATATTTCCTCTTTGGAGAAATGTCTATTTAAATCTTTTGCCCATTTTTAAATTGGATTGCATTCTCTTTTATTGTTGAGTTGTATGAACTCTTTATATAGAATGGAAATCAAACCCTCATTGAATATGTGGTTTCCAAATATTTTCTCCCATTAAGTCAGCTGTCTTTTCACTTTCTTGGTGACACCTTCTGAATCACAAAAGTGTTAAGTTTATGGAGGTCCCATTTATCCATGTTTTCTTTCATTGCTCATTATTTTGGTATAAGGATCAATAATGCACCACCTACCACCAGGTCTTGAAGATATTTTCCTACAATTACTTTTAGGAGCTTTATGGTTAAAGATTTTATATTTAGTTCTTTGATTCATTTTGAGTCAGCTTTTGTATAAGGCATGAGCTAGGGGTCCTCTTTCTTTCTTTTGGATATGGATATCCAATTCTCCCAGCACCATTTGTTGAATGGACTGTTCTGGCTGGGTTCAGTGGGTTTGACAGGCTTGTAAAAAATCGCATGACTGCAGATGTGAGGGTGTGTTTCTAAACCATCATTTCCCTTCCGTTGGTCTATGTGTCCACCTTTATGCCAGCACCATGTTGTTTTTATCACCGTAGCTAGGTAATTTGATTTAAAATCTGGAAATGAGAGCTTCCAACTTCGCTTTTCTTTTTAAAATGTTTCTGCATATTTTGGCCCCTTATTCTTACAAATAAATTTGATAATAGTGTTTTCCATATGTTTAAAAAATACTGGTGGATTTTTATAGGGATTACATTGAATCTGTATATCAGTGTGAGTAGAATGACATCTTAATGATATTTAGTCTTCCAATTCATGAGCACGGAATGTTCTTCCAATTATTTAGGTCATTTTTAATTTCTTTTAGCAATACTTTGTAGTTTTCTGAATACAAGTGCTTTACATCCTTGGTTAAGGTTATTCCTATATATTTGATTCTTTTAGTCACTATTGTAAATGGAATTTTTTTCCTAACTCCCACCTCAGATTGTGCATTACAAGTGTATAGAAATACTAGTAATTTTTGAGTACTGAGCTTGTATCCTGACACTACTGAAATAATTTACTAACTTTAGCATCTTTGTTATTGACTTTTTGGGACTTTTTAGTTATAGAATTATATCATCTGTGAATAGCAACAATTTAAATTCTTCCTTTCTGATTTAGATGCCTTTTATTTCTTTTTCTTGTTTGATTGCTCTATCTAGAACCTCTAGCTCCATGTTGATTAACAGTTGGTATCCTTTTCTTTTCCTAGTTTCAAAAGGAAAGCTTCAGGATTTCACCATTGAGTATAATTTTAGCTATGGGTTTTTCATCTATGGACTTATCATGTTGAGAAATTTTCCTTCAATTTCTATCTTTGTCATATTTTTACCAAGAAAGGATGTATTTTGTTACATCTCTTTCTGCATCAATTAATAAGATCATGTCTTTTCTTCTTTGATTTCTTATTGTGATGTATCACCCTGATTTTATTGTGTTGAACCATCCTTGATGTCTGGTATAAAATCCCACTTGACCAGGAGGTATAATTCTTTAAATGTGTTGTTGGATTCAATTAGCAAGTTTTTTGGTGAGGATTTTTGATCCTCGTTCATTAGGCAAATATGTCTGTAATTTTCTTTCTTTCTTTTTTTGTAATATTTTTACCTGGCTTCTGTATTAGGGTGATATTTGCTTCATAGAATGATTTTTCAAATCAATTTTTTTGGAGGAGCTTGCGTAAGATTGGTATTAAATTTTCTTTGCATGCTTGGTAGAACTCACCCTTGAAACTGTCTGGTCCTGGGCTTTTCTTTTTGGGGAGTTGTTTGATGATTATTTCAATCTCCTTACTCATGATTGGATTGTTCAGGTCTTCTATTTCTTCTAGGGTCAGTGTAGGTTGATTTTACATGCCTGGGAATTTTTCCATTTCACCTACATTGCCTAGTTTTTTGGTGTACAGTTGTTTATAATATCCTCTTATGATCTATTTTATCTCTTTTGGATCAGTAGTAATGTCCTTATTTTCATTCTTTTTCTTTCATTTATTTGTACCTTCTCTCTTTGCCAGTCTAGCTAAGGGTTTGTGGATATTGTTAATCTTCTCAAAGAAACAACTTTTGGTTTTGTTAATTCTATTGTTTTGTTGTTTTCAACTCCACTTATTTCTGCTCTAATTTTGTTATTTCATTCCTTATACATCCTTTGCGATCAGTTTGCTGTTCTTTTTCTAGTTCCTCCAGCTGTGTAGTTAAGTCATTGGTTTTCAGTCTATTTTCTTTTGTAATGTAAGCGTTGAGGGCTATAAATTTCCATCTCCACACTGACTTTGCTGCTTCCCATAAATTCTGATAGTTGTGTTCTCTTTTTCATTTGTCTTGAGATGTTTATTGGTTTCTCTTGAAATTTCTTCTTTTACCCACTGATTATTAAACAGCATGTTGTTTATTCTCCATATATTTGTGAAATTTTTCTTTTTCTGCCTCTTATTGGTTTCCAACTTTATTCAATTATGATCACAGAAACAGTTTTGTATAATTTCAATCTTGTTGAATTTGTTGAAATCTGCTTTGTGACCCAGCGTATGTTCTATCCTGGAGAAAGATCCACAAGCACTTGAACAGAATGTATATCGAGCTGCTTTGGGGTGCAATGTTCTGTATATGTCTATTAGGTTTAGTACACTTATCATATTATTCAAGCTCTCTGTCTCTTTATTGATCCTCCGCCCAGATGTTCTATCCAATGCTGAGAGTGGTGTAATGAAATGTCCAACTATTATTGTAGACATATGTATTTCTCCCTTTAGTTTTACCTCATGTATCTTGGGGCATCCTTGTTAGGTGCATATACAATTATGGTAGTTATTTCTTCCTGGGGAATTGTTCCTTTTATTAATATATAATGTCCTTCCTTGGCTCTAATAACAGTTTTGCTTTTAAAGTTTATTGCTTCTGATATAAGTGTAGCTACTCCAGCTTTTTTCTTTGGTTAGCATGCATGGAGTATCTTTTTCCAGAATTTCACTTTAAATTTATTGGTAACCTTGGGTCTTAGTTGAGTGTTTTGTTAATAGTATAAAAATGGCTCAAATTTTCTTATCCATTCCACCGATCTGTTTCCTTTGACTGGGGAGTTTAGTCCATTAAAATTCAATGTTATTAATGTAAAAGCAGTTCTTATTTCATCTATTTTGACCATTGGGTTGCTATCTTTCATATTTTACTTTCTCCACTCTTTTTACACTTTTAGTTTCTTTTACTGATACAGTCCTCATTTAGAGACTCTCTTCAAAACCTCTCTCTCCTGTCTTTTCTTTTCAGGCTGTAGTACTCCCTTTAGTATTTCCTGCAAAACCATTCTTCTTTTTGCAAACTCTCTCAGTTTCTGTTTATCTATGGATATTCTAAAGTTGCCCTTATTTTTGAGAGACAATCTTGCTGGATATAAGATTCTTGTCTGACAATTTTTCTCTTGCAGTGTCTTAAATATATCACTACCTTCTTGCCTCCATTGTTTCTGATGTGAAATTGGCATTTAATGTTATTAGGTATACCTTGTATGTGATGCATCATTTTTTACTTGCTGTTCTCAGAATTCTTTTTGTCTTTGGTATTTCACATTCTGATTAGTGTGTACCTTGGAGTTGGTCTAAACGAGTATATTTCATTGGAAGTATGTTGTGCTACTTGGACACAGATATCTATGACCTTCAATAAGGTTGGGAAATTTTCTACCACTATTTCTTCACATATTCCTTCTGCCCCCTTTCCATTTCATTCTCCTTCTGGGACTCCCATAACATGTGTAATTTCATGTCTCTTGCCATCATTTAGTTCCCTGAGACCCCATAAATTTTTTTTTCCATTCCTTCCTTCATCTGTTTTTGGTATGTTCATTTTCAGAGGCTACATCATCAAGGTAGCTGATACTTCCTTCTGCCTCCTCAAATCTGCTGTTATATGCCCCCCAGTGTATTTTTAATTTCCTTTATTTTACCTTTCATTCCCATAAGATGTGTTATTTTTCTATGTATGCTTTCAAATTCCTCCTTGTGCTAACCCAATGTCTCCTTAATATCCTTAATCTCTTAGCCATCTCATTGAATTCACTAAGGAGTTTTTTTTTAATATCTATGATTGGTTTTCTCAACTCCTTTATGTCATCTGGAGGCTTATCTTTTTCCTTTAACTGGGCCACATCTTCCTGTTCCTTGGTATGGATAGTAATTTTTGGTTCACGTCTTAGCATCTGGCTTACTAGATGTATTTATTTTGGGTCCAGTTTCTCTCCTTATTTTAGAACTTCCTTGACCTTTCTCCCTTGTTGGTTGTGTAGTAGAGCCAAGAATGTATTTGCTGCTGTTAGCTGTGGAGTGTGAAGCTGCCATATTGTCCCAAGAACTGATGAACCTTCTCCCACCTCCTCTGCCAGGGGTAGGGACAGTGCCACAGCCTGTGTAATAATCCAAGTTGGACAGATCAAGACCATCTGTAGCTTCCTGGAGAGACACATGAAGCCTCATGTCCTTTCCTCCTCTTCCTGTGGCAACGATCAAACTGCAGGTGTGAGCAGCAATCACTGCCATGTGGGTGCAAAATGACTGCAGTTGGGCAAGTTTATTTACATGGCACTGCTCCCCACCTCCCTTCCAAGGATGGGGATGGATCCTTAGGAGTGCCCAGCAATCTGATCTGTGTGGGGCAAATGTAGGCACATTTGACTGAGAGGCTGAGGGAGTACTGTCCCTTCTGCCTTTTAGGGGGTGTAAATGGAACCACCCATTCCGAATAGTTTAGTATGTGTAGGCTGAACGTGCCTGCTGTTGCCTGGAGAGGCTGAGGAAACACCAGCCACCTCCTATCCAATTATGGTGTGGGGTGGATTCTAGGCACCCAACAGTTCATTCCCTGTAGGCTGAAAGTACCTGCTGTTGCCTGGACAAGTCTGAGTAAATAGAGCTCCCCTCCTATCCTACCTGGGGGCAGTGATGGAGCTACAGGTCCCCAAACCCCTCCTATCCCATGGGGAAGGTGGGGTGGAAATGAAATCGAAGGCACACAAGAAACCAGTGCATGTGGGCTGAAAGAGTCTGCAGTTGCCCAGAGAGGCTGAAGAAACAAAGATCCTTTCCTAGTCTATTGGAGTGTAGAGATGGAACTTCAGGTGTCTGACAATTCATTCTTTTCCATCCAAAAGGTCTTGCATTTATCCAGAGAGGCTGGTGCAGGTACCCCCAGCATTCTCCCTGCTCAAGGTAGGGCTGAAGTCAAAGCTAAGTTTACAATCTAATCTGGGTGGAAAGAAGCTGATTCCTGTTAGCACTGACATTTTCAGTCAGCCCTACCTCTCCTCATGCTGGGGGTGGAGTAAAAATGGAGGCTACTGGCCTATTTCCAATTTGAACAAGTTCAAAATTTAGCTGTTCTTAGGGTTGCACTTTAGCCAGTAGTGATGGTTAGGCTAAAGTGCCAACTAGGCTAGGTAATTGTGTCTAGTTGTTTGGTTAAGCAAGCACTGGACTAATTATAATACAAGGGCATTTATGGACTTTAATCATCAGTAAGTTGATTGCATAGATGGCTGATTACATCTACAATCAACCAAGGAGATTGCTATCAGCAATGAATGATGTTTTATCCAATAGGTTGAATGCCTTAAAAGGGGAAGTGATTTAAGTATTCAGAGAGAATTTTCCAGCTCAACTGGGCAGCCAATGTCTCCTGGGAACTCATCAAGGACCTGCATTGGAGTCTCTGGTTTGCAGCCTGCCTGAGGAATTTGGACTTGTGCATCCTCACAGTCATGTGAGATAATTTTATAACATCTCACCCTATTTACAAATATCTCCTGTAGATCTGTTTCCCTAGAGAACACTGACTAATACAGTTTTGTACCAGTAGAGTTTGTTATAGACTGATGCAATTACCAAAGATGTGAAATGATTTTATAAATGGGTAAGGAGTAATTTTTTTTGAGGAATCATGAGATGCTTGATGGAAAAGGCAGAGATCCCTTTGAAGAGACTGTTGGAATGAATATAGAGCCTAAACTTATTTCTGATAAGGCTTTAGAAGGAAATGATGAAATTATTATTGGAAACTGGAGGAAAGACCATCCATGTTTTAAAGTTGCATAGAACTTAGCAGGATTGACTTTTGATGTTATATGGAAAGAAGAATTTGAAAATGACAATGTTGGACATTTGGTTGAAGAATTTTCCAAAATAAACTTGGAAAATATAGCTTGGTTTCTCCTTGAAGCTTATAGTAAAATGCTAGATGATAGAGATAAGCTGCGAATTGAATTGTTGGGCACAAAGCAAACAGAAACTGATACTAGAAATTCAAAGCCT
Source organism: Dasypus novemcinctus (assembly GCF_030445035.2). Classification (NCBI taxonomy): domain Eukaryota; kingdom Metazoa; phylum Chordata; class Mammalia; order Cingulata; family Dasypodidae; genus Dasypus; species Dasypus novemcinctus. Next base: position 117,307,090 of record NC_080704.1, on the reverse strand, counting down.
CTGGATACCAATCCCACATATGATAGCACCTCATTTGGGGACTTAACTAAACTTGGAACTTGTAAGCCAGGATTGAAAATGCAATTATCCAGGAAAGACTTGAAGAAAGTGTTACTGCCTCATGGCTTGGGCCCCTGCTTCCCGCATGCTAAACCAACAAGCTTTTTGAAAAAACTGTACAAACAAAAAACTATCAGCCTGGACTAAAAGGGACATTGAAGGGAGAGATGGAAGGGAAATAAGTTTTAAGAGGAAAACTATGGAAGGCGAGATCTAGAATTAAGACATCTCCTTGGGCCAAGAGAGAAACCCCATCCATTTGTATGGAAAAAGTGAGATTGCCCTGGCATTTGAAAAGGATGGATGTTCCAGTTCACTCTTCCGGGAAAGTTTTGTCACTCCAGGCTACTGAGAGGATGGAGCACATTTCACAAGGGTTGGGGAGAGTGAATTCAACACCTCAGTGCTCTGAGAATAGACCTGTTCCCCATAGATTAGGAAAAGCTAGGTCACCACCTCACTGTTCTGAGAAGATTGGGTTTGTATGCCAGAAATTAGGGAGAATGTTGCTACCACCTCATCGTACTAAGAGGTTTGAGAGTCTACCCTAGAGATTGGGTGAAGTGTGGCGATTACACCAAAGTTATTGGAGGGTGAGGTCTAGAAATTAATAACCACCCAGATGTTTAATGATGGTGGGAAGCAGAAAATGGCACTGGGCAAGCCTGTGGAATGGGTTGGCCCCCATGAGGCCTCAAGATGAAGAAAGCATTATCTTGAGAATGACTCCTAGAATTTGAAATCTAATGAAGTATGACCTGCAGGTTTGCAGAACTGTTAGGGACTGGTGAATCACGTTTCCTCCCAAATTCTTCTTATGGTAATGCAAATGTTTATCCTATGTATTTCTCTTTGTATACTGGAAATACAAACTGTTTTGTAAGTTTCATAGGTCTACAGCTAGAGTGGACTTTGCCCTAAGACAAACTGTATTTCTATAGATAACTGTGATGTGATTTTGTACTCAGCATTGATAACTGAAAGGATTTAAAGTTTTCTGAATATTGTAATATATTTTTGGAATTCAGAAAGTGGAGTGTGACAGTTTGAGATTATTTATGAAATCCAAAAAGAGAGATTATGTTTGTGAACTGGTCTGTTCCTGTATTAGTCAGCCAAAGGGGTGCTGAAGCAAAATACCAGGAATTGGTTGTTTTTTATAGAGGGTATTTATTTGTGGTAGGAGCTTACAGATACATGGCTATAAAGCATTAGTTACTTCCCTCACCAAAGTCTATTTTCAAGTGTTGAAGCAAGATGACTGCTGATGTTTGTGAGGGTTCAGGCTTCCTGGGTTCCTCTCTTCAGTGTCTTGCTTCTCTCTCAGCTCATGGTTCCTTTCTTCCCAGGGCTTGCTTCTTCCTGGGTTCAGGGTTCCTCTCTTCCTAGGGCTTGCTTCTGTTTCCTCTGTGAGCTTACTTCCCAGCTTAAGGCTTCAGCATCAAACTCCAACATCAAAAACCCTCAAACTCTGTCCCTTGCCATGTCTTTTACCCTAAGGAAGGGGCCCAGTCAAAGCCATAATCATAGCTTAAACACACTCAGGTACAGATCAGATTACAAACATAATCCAATATCTTTTTTTGGATTTCATAATCATATCAAACTGCTACTGTTCCTCTAGGTATGAGAACTTTTGATTGTATTAGATACAGCTGATATACCCTTGATTAAATTATTTTAAGAATATGGCTTTGTTTTAACCATGTCAGTAGGGTGTATCTCAGGTTAAGTCCCTGCCCCCTTGGTGGGTTATATAAATGGGCATTCACTCAAGAAGACAAAAGAAGAAAGAGAGCTCCATAGACATGGCAGAGGAGAAAACTTTGTTCACATGGCATAGGATGAGAGGGGAGCCATTTGGCTGACAGCTTGAAGCTGAAGAGAACAGAGCAACTGAGCTGAGGAAGCCTGGAAAGAAACAGTCCCCATGCCAGCCTACAGCTGGGATCAGAAGATGCTGGGCTAAAGGAGCCTTAAGAGGAAGGAGAGACCAGACCTATTATCTTACTTCAAATGTGGCAACTGACTTGGGTGAGAAAGTACTTCTTATAGTACCTTGAATTTGACTCCTTAGGGCCTTGGTAACTGTAAGCTTTTACCCCAAATATATGCCATTTTTAAAAACCAACAGATTTCTGGTACTTTGCATCAGCAATTCTTTGAATGACAAACACAGAACTTGGTACCAGGAGTGGTTCTTGAGAAACAGAATCTCAAACATGGATGTTCTGAAGTTATTTTGGAAGTTTTTCAATTACCTTTATACTTAGTTGGACTCAAGGGTACTAATTACTCCCTTTCCAATAAACAAGAGGCCACTACCAGTCTATGGCATGAGTTGGCAATGGAGATACACAAAATATCATCACGGGATTTCCCTACTTCCATGATGATAAGAGGCAAGGATTTGGGTGGGAGTGTTTTCAACACTTTATATAGTTTTGTGGAATCAAAAGGGACAACGATGTTCACTGTCTCCTCCTTGATATTCTGGATATAGTTACAAAAGAAAGGGATGAGAAAAGTCTTCAAACTTGTGACTTAAACACTGCATGAATCATATGAAAGTTTCTATGTGTGCTCTGAAAGAAAATATTGTTTCTTGTAGCCACACACTTGAGATCTCTGAAAAGCAGACTCAGAGTCTCCTTGTCTGAGTAACAGCGTTACAATGGAAACTAAAATCTCAACCTCGCAGCATGTTTGTTGTTAAAGTGAAGGCATGGATTGGAAAGGAGAGGAACTCTGAGGATTGGCATGGAGAAATATGGGTTGATGCTAATATTGGTAGAGACACCGGAACCCTAAATTCTGCTGAGACTTTGCCAGATAAACCTGCAATGACCTGCCCCAGGGAGCTTGGATCTCTTTCCAACCCTGAGGCAGGTACCAGTCAAATTTCAGCATGCACTGCCCAACCTCCATCCTGCCCTGAGGAATCTTCCTTCCAACCCCTGCCTGAAGAGATTAATCCTGTTTTAGCAGATGAAAATGCAAAGGAATACTCTGAGGTCAGTAGCTTGCAAGGCATTTCTAATCCTTCTTCTTACCCATGCTCACAAACCTTCTTCTCTTTGAGACCTATTATTAGACTAAAATCACAAAAAAAAGCCCCCAAAGGTGAAGTACAAAGTGTGTTCAGCATCTTTCCCCAGCCACTCCTGTTCATTGCCCAATGGGCTTATGAACAAAGTGGCCATGGAGGTAGAGAAGGATGTTATGCATGGACTCAGCAAGACTCACTTCCCCTCACCAAGACTGACTTGGCTAAAGCCACTGCTGAAGGCCCAATCTGGAACCGCAGAGATCAACATTCAGGACACAATATGGCACCATTTCCTGAGTTGATCAGCCTGCTACCTGATGGCAGATTGATTACATTGGGTTACTTCTTTCATGGATGGGGCAGCAATTTCTTTTAATTGGAATAGATGCATTCAACAGATATGATTTGTGTTCCCTGCACTCAGTGCTTACTCCAAAACTACCATCCATGCACTTACTGAATGTCTTTTCCACTACCGTGGCATGCCACATAGCACTGCTTTGATCAAGGAACCCACTTCAAAGAGAATGATGTGCAGGATTGGGCACATGCCCATGGAATTCACTGGTCTTACCATGTTCCCCATCATCCTGAAGCAGCTGGATTGATAGGACTGTAGAATGGCCTTTTGAAGACTTACGATGCTAACAAGGTGGCAGTCCATTGCAGGGCTGGGGAAATGTTTTCCAGGAGGCTGAGTATGCTCTAAACCAGCATCCACTCTGTGGTGCTTTTTCTCCAATAGCCAGGATTCATGGGTCCAGGAATCAAAGTGTAGAAATGGGAGTGGTACCACTCACTATTACCCCTAGTGATCCACGAGGAAAATTTTTGCTTCCTGTCCCTGTAACCTTAAGCGCTGCTAGTCTACAGGTGTTAGTTCCAAAAGGTGGAGTACTTCCACCAAGGAACACGACAACGATTCCATTGAACTGGAAGTAAAGACTGCCACCCAGACACTTTGGGCTCCTCATGCCTCTGAATCAACAGGAAAAGAAGGAAATTCCTGTACTGGCTGGGGTGATTGATCTTGACTATCAAGGGGAAATAGGATTGCACCTACATAATGAGGGAATATAGGAGATCCTCAAGCAGGACTAACAATGGCCCAGAATCTTCAGGAATGAAAGTTTGGGTCACCCCACCAGACATTAAAACCATGGGCAGCCGAGGTGCTTGTTGAGGGTAATGGGAAGGTGGAATGGGTAGTGGATAAAGGTAGTAATAAATATGAACTTTGAGCACATGACCAGCTACAGAAATGAAGACTGTAATGGTCATGAGTATTTGTTCCTTGTTTTATTATAAAAGAAATACCTTTGTGTTTTCTTCCCTAAAATTTTCCCTTATCACATCAACTAAATTATACCAGTTTCATGTAATATTTAAGGATGTCAAGTTTAAGAGTGACTATTACCCAAGGACTTACACCCTATTCTGTAGAGATTTAGTGCATTTCTGGTTGTATGCAGGACATTTAAATATTATTAGGTGGAAATATATATATATTTATATATATGGATGTCTGTTAGTTTCTATTTTGAGACTAAGTATGGTTTAAGGGATGTGTATGACTGCCAAGTTGACAAAGGGTGGACTGTGATGATTAGGGTAATGTGTTAACTAGGCCAGGTAATTGTACCAAGTTGTTTGGTCAAGCAAGCAGTGAGCTAATTATAATATAAGGAGATTTATGGACTTTATTTTATTTTATTTTATTTATTCATTAAAAAATATATATTACATTAAAATAATATGAGGTCCCCATTCACTCCCACTGCCCCCACCCCACCACTCCCCCCAAAGTAACACTCTTCCCCATCATCATGACACATCCATTGCATGTGGTGAGTACATCTCTGGGCATCGCTGCACCCCATGGCCTGTGGTCCACACCATAGCCCATACTCTCCCACGTTCCATCCAGTGGGCCATGGGAGGACATAGAATGTCCGGCAATTGTCCCTGCAGCACCACTCAGGACAACTCCAAGTCCCGAAAATGCCTCCACATCTCATCTCTTCCTCCGATTCCCCGCACCGAGCAGCCACCATGGCCACTTTTTCCACACCAATGCCACATTTTCTCGATTATTAACCACAATAGTTCATGAATAGAATATCATTAAGTCCACTCTAATCCTTACTGTATTCCTCCTTCCTGTGGACCTTGGCTTGGTTGTGTCCATTCCACATCTATGTCAAGAGGGGGCTTAGATTCCACATGGATACTGGATGCAGTCCTCCTGCTTTCAGTTGTAGGCACTCTAGGCTCCATGGTGTGGTGGTTGACATTCCTCAACTTCATGTTAGCTGAGTGGGTTAAGTCCAATAAATCAGAGTGTAGGAGCTGAAGTCTGTTGAGGCTCAGGGCCTGGCTATCATATTGTCAGTCCAGAGATTCAAATCCCCTAGATATATCTTAAACCCCAGCACCAACTACAATTTCAGTAAAGTAGCATGAAAGGTTTCTGAAAAGAGATCACATCTGAGTCCAGCTCCATCATGCAGAAACACCAGCTCCAAAGTAGGGCCAACTGACATGGCAGTGAACTCCATCTGCCATGACCATAGAACCTGTGGGTCTCTTTAGCCCTGAAAAGAACTAATACCTGGGGTTGTAACTACTTTATCTGTCTCTGGGACTCTGCTCAGGTGTGCATAAGGGCAATCCTTCTGACAACCTCCAGACTCTTTTTTAGAGACTCATAGCCATATGAACTCATTTGTCCTTTCCATTTCCCCCTTACTTTAGGTCAAACAGCATTTTTTGCTCCTGTTATTATATGTAGACAGGGACATTCTGCTGGTCCACGTTGAACCTTTAATTCAAGGTCATTTTCTAATTACATCATCAGTTGGTACTTGGTAGTGATCCCTCGGTGCCAGGGAGGCTCATCCCCAGGTGTCATGTCCCACCCTGGGGGGAGGGCATTGCATTTACATGCTGAGTTTGGCTTTGAGACTGGCCACATTTGAGTAACATGGAGGCTGTCAGGAGGGAACTCTTAGGCACTGTGCTGCTCTAGGCCTTGTTCTCATTTCAGGTGTATAGGCTCACAAGCATAGTCATTAGTGTAAGGGGCTCACTGTTGGACTCTCATTCCTTCCTGGTCCTTGCCGTTGCACCTGGGGGACTGCTGCTGCTCCCCTAGGGACCACGACAGAGCATCCCCCTCCATGGCCAGGAACCCAGTACCCCCCCAGCTGTTGTTTTTAATTGTTTCCACTATGAGTATATCCAAACATTTCCATGCACCCTGGACACATGCCCTGTATAACTCCCTGTCAACAATATGTCCCCTGTCAATAACATCCCATACCACAATTCCTCTGCTGCCATTGTTGAACCACTCTGTGATCCAAAATTTCCTGAAAAATGAAGCCCAGTATAATGTCAGGTTCCCTTACTAGTAAAATGGAATATAGTGATGAGTTTAAAGGTTAGATATAGAATACATATTGATTTGGAAAAATTCTACATCCTATCTTTTTCTTTTCTTTTTTCCTAATTATTGAGCTTCTCTTCACAAGAGCCTTAGATCACAGTAATTCATATATACAGTATACAGTACTCCCACATATCCATTATAAAACCTTTTCCCTTCCACACCGATAACCTTTTAACTTATTCATATCATATTTACTGAAACTGATGTACAGATATTGAGACAATAGCTTTCAAACAAGGTAACATTTGTGTTTACATTGTGGTTTATACTTTAGGCTATACAGTTTTCTAAATTTTTTAGTTATCCTATGTTGTACATTATGGTTTACATTATTAGTGTGTCATCCCCTATATGTTTTTGGTGTAATATTACATGTTTTATATCCATCCTTGTGTACTCTTGTGAAACACTTCTTTTGCCCTCACATTTACTTTGGTTCCATCTATTCAATATCTATTTCCCCCTCCCTTTGGGGCCCACAGTGACAGTCAATCTTCATTTCCTGAGGAGCCATGTTCAGAGATACTTGCAACAGTGTTGACGGCTTGACTTGCTCAACTGCCCTAATGCCCTGGGAGCCACCCTTTCTCTTGAGAGATACAGTTCCCTCTATTTGATGGCTTTAGAGATTTATGGACTTTAATCATCAGTGAGTTGATTGTATAGATGGCTGATTACATCTACAACCAACCAAGGCAATTGCAATCAGCAATGTGTGATGTTTAATCCAATCGGTTGAATGCCTTAAAAGGGGAAGTGTTTTAAGCATTCAGAGAGATCTTTCCAGCTTGACTATGGACAGCCAACATCTCTTGGGAACTCATCAAGGACCTTCATCAGAGCCACTGGTTTGCAGCCTGCCCGTGGAATTTGGACATGTTCATCTCCATAGTCATGTTAAAGAATTTTATAAAATCTCATACTATTTACAGATATCTCCTGGCAATTCTTGTTCCCAGAAAACTCTGACTGACACATCAGCCCAATTTACTAATCATCAGATAAAGTTTGTGGCCAAACATCTCTTCCTCCCCTTATTTCTGGGAAATGGAGCTTCCAACTCCTGCCACTGAATAGCTCCTGAGGTGGTTTGTGAACCAGTTGAGTATGGCCTCCGTGGCATGGGGTGCTCTGCTCATGAATCTTTTCTGCAGATGAGTAGTCTCCTCCTTCCATTCTTTCAAGAATGTTGCAGGATGATCATTTGGTCTCCTGGAGCCCCCAAACAGGTGTTTTAGATACCTCTGGGTGATTATTAACTGCCTCGTAGGTTGAGGTGACACTTGGAAAGGCTTAACTTGCTTCTATCTTCAATCTCTTCTCTTTTGAGTTGTGTGTTCCTCACCAGCAGGCTTACTCTATTGAAGGGCTTTCTGAAGACCAGATGATTGCAAAGGATACACACTAGCTTAGCATATGGATCTTAGGAATGAGACAACCCCATTTTTTTAAACAAATCAATTTTATTGATACATATTAAAAAAGCATAAATCCATTCAAAGTTTACAATCAATGGTATTTGGCATAATCACATAGTTGTGCATTACTAATGATAATAACAGTGAAAAACACAAACCAACCAAACAAAACTCATCACCTCTCAATCTTCTATGCTGTACATAGTTGCTATTCTGTTTCCATCTCTCTAGTTTATTTGTATTTATATTTTGTAAAAACTGTCTTATTTATGCAATATCACTCATATTCATATTTTACGAGGTTCACTATGTTATAAAGTCCCATTTTACATTTTTTTCACTTTCCTTCTTGTAATATAAATGCCTTTAAGCTTTCCCTTTAAACCACTGTCATACCCATATAATAGCTCTACTAGACACAAACATAATGATGTTTTCTCACCATTTTCATTTATTTCAAAAGATTTACAAATAAACTTTTAACCAGTTCTGCACAGGTCAATCATCAGCTTTCCATTCTCTTTCCTTATTCTATTTTCTGGTGACCTATATTCTAATTATTAATTCCTTGAGTTTACATAATACATTTAGTTAATAATAGCACAATCATACAGTATTTGTCTTTTTTAAAATTTTTATTCATTTTTTAAAAAACATTACATTCAAAAAATATGAAGTCCCATACAACCTCACCGCCCCCACCCCCCACTCCGCCCACAGCAACACTCTCTCCCATCATCATGACACATCCATTGCACCTGGTAAGTACATCTCTGGGCATTGCTGCACCCCATAGTCAATGGTCCACATCATAGCCCATACTCTCCCATGTTCCATCCACTGGGCCCTGGGGGGTCTACAATGTCCCCTAGTTGTCCGTGAAGCACCACCCAGGACAACTCCAAGTCCCGAAAACACCTCCCCATCTCATCTCTTCCTCCCATTCCCCACACCCAGCAGCCACCATGGCCACCCTTCCCACACCCATGCCACATTTTCTCTGTGGACATTGGATTGGTTGTATCCATTGCACATCTATGTCAAGTGGTGGCTTAGATTCCACATGGATACTGGATGCAATCCTCCTGCTTTCAGTTGTAGGCACTCTAGGCTCCATGGTGTGGTGGTTGACCTTCTTCAACTCCATGTTAGCTGAGCGGGGTAAGCCCAATAAATCAGAGTGTAGGAGCTGAAGTCTGTTGAGGCTCAGGGCCTGGCTATTATATTGTCAGTCCAGAGATTCAAATCCCCTAAATATATATTAAACCCCAGCACCAACTACAATTCCAGTAAAGTAGCATGAAAGGTTTCTGAAAAGAGATCACATCTGAGTCCAGCGCCATCATGCAGAAACACCAGCTCCAAAGAAGGGCCAACTGACATGGCAGTGAACTCCATCTGCCATGACCATAGAACCCGTGGGTCTCTTTAGCCCTCAAAAGAACCAATACCTTAAGGTTGTATCTACTATATCTGTCTCTGAGACTCTGCTCAGGTGTGCAAAAGGGCAATCCTTCTGACAACCTCCAGACTCTTTTTTAGAGACTCATAGCCATACAAACTAATTTCTCCTTTCCATTTCCCCCTTACATTAGGTCAAACAGCATTTTAAACTCCTGTTATTATATGTAGACAGGGATATTCTGCTGATCCGCATTGTACCTTTAATTCAAGGTCATTTTCTAGTTACATCTTCAGCTGGTATTTGGTAGTGATCCCTCGATGCCAGGGAGGCTCATCCCCGGGTGTCATGTCCCATGCTGGGGGGAATGCACTGCATCTACATGCTGAGTTTGGCTTCGAGACTGGCCACATTTGAGTAACATGAAGGCTGTCAGGAGGAAACTCCCAGGCACAATGCTTCTCTAGGCCTTGTTCTTATTGCAGGTGTATAGGCTCACAAGCATAGTCATTAGAATCAGGAGCCCACTTTTGGACCCTCATTCCTTCCTGGTTCTTACCATTGCAACTGTGGGATTGCTGCTGCTCCCCTAGGGACCACCACAGAGCCTCCCTGGCCAGGAACCCAGTACCCCCCCAGCTGTTGTTTTTAATTGTTTCCACTATGAGTATATCCAAACATTACCATGCACCCTGGACATATGCCCTGTATAACTCCCTGTCAACCATATATAGCCTGTCAATAACATCCCATACCAGTATTCCTCCACGGCCATTGTTGAACCACTCTGTGATCCAAAACTTCCTGAAAAGTGAAGCCCAATAAAATGTGAGTTTCCCTTACTAGTAAAATGGAATATAGCGATGAGTTTAAAGGTTAGATCTAGAGTACATATTGATTTGGAAAAATTTCTACATCATTTTTTTCTTTTCTTTTTTCCTAATTACTGAGCTTCTCTTCACAAGAGTCTTAGATCACAGTAATTCATATATACAATATACAGTACTCCCACACATCCACTATAAAACCTTTTCCCTTCCACAGTGATAATCTTTTAACATATTCATATCATATTTACTGAAACTGATGTACAGACTCCGAAACAATAGCTTTCAAACAAGGTGACATCTGTGCTTACAATGTGGTCCATACTTTAGGATATACAGTTTTCTAAATTTTTAAGTTATCCTATGTTTTACATTATGTTTCATATTATTAGTCGGTCATCCCCTATATGTTTTTGGTGTAATATTACATGTTTTATATTCATCCCCGTGTACTCTCATGAAACTCCTCTCTTGCCCCCACATTTACCTTGGTTCCATCCATTCAACATCCATTTTCCCCTCCCCTTGGGGCCCACAGCGACAGCCAGTCTCCATTTCCCGAGGAGCCATGTCCAGAGATACTTGCAACAGTGTTCAGGGCCTGACTTGCTCAACTGCCCTAAGGCCCTGGGAGCCATCCTTTCTCTCGAGCGAGCGATACAGTTCCCTCTATTTGATGGCATTAGTCCTCCCCAGGATGTGGGTCCACCCCAACTCTCACTTCTTGGGTCCCTACCCAATGGTACAACCCACCCTCACAAAATCAACATTCAGGCATTCCCCAGGAGTCTCTCCCACATCAGACCATCCCCTCTGAGCATCCTAATCATGTAACCCTCCTAATTATATTTTGATACAATTTTCTCAGCATTTTACTCTCAACCAACACCTGACACTCTCCTATGTTCGTATGTTGCCCCTCCCTCCCCCCAATTTTGTGGGCAATATTACCCATCCACCCATCCCCAGCCCCCCTCAGACCCACAAAGCCCCATCCAAAGGCAACCCCTTGCCCCCACTTTATCTCTTCTTTGTGATCATACTTACCGCCAGCTCATCATAGATTCCACCCCTGCAGACGTTGGCTCACATCCTTCCTCCACCCCCCGATTTCCTCTAAGCCTATTTTCCAGTCTCTAGGTCTCTGAGGCAGCTTGCTTATTTCATATCATTGAGGTCATGTAGTATTTGTCCTTCAATGCCTGGGTTGCTTCACTCAACATAAGGTTCTCAAGATTCATCCATCTTATCACGTGTGTTTGTAGTGTATTTGTTCTTAGAGCTGAGTAGTATTCCATTGTCTGTATATACTACATTTTATTGATCCACTCATCTGTTGATGGGCATTTGGGTTGATTCCAGCTTTTGGCGATAGTGAACAATGCTGCTATGAACATTGGTGTACATATATCGGTTTGTGTCCTTGTTTTCAGTTCTGCTGGGTTTATACCCAGCAGTGGTATTGCTGGGTCATATGGCAAAACTATGGTTAGTTTTTTGAGAAACCGACAAACTGTCCTCCAGAATGGTTGGATCTTTCTGCATTCCCACCAGCAGTGGATGAGTGTTCCCCTTTCTTCACATCCTCTCCAGCATTTGTATTCTACTTTTTTTCATAGCTGCCAATCTTATGGGAGTAAGATGGTATCTCATTGTAGTTTTGATTTGCATTTCCCTGATAGCTAGAGAGTTGGAGAATTTTTTCATGTGCTTTTTAGCCATTTGTATTTCTTCTTTGGAGAAGTGTCTGTTTAAACCATTTTCCCACTTTTTAAATGGGTTGTTTTTCTTTTTATTTTCAAGATATATGAGTTCTTTATATATGAAAGTTATAAGTCTCTTATCAGATATATGGTTGCCAAATATTTTCTCACATTGTGTGGGTTCCATTTTTACTTTCTTGACAAACTCCTTTGAGGTGCAGAAGGCTTTAATTTTGAGGAAGTCCCATTTATCTATTTGTTCTTTTGCTGCTAGTGCTTTTGGTTTGATATTCATGAAGCCATTTCCTATTACAAGATGCTGTAGATGTTTACCTACACTACTTTCCAAGATCTTTACGGTTTTGGCTCTTATATTTAAGTCTTTGATCTATCTTGAATTGATCTTTGTATAAGGTGTTAGATGGTAATCCTCTTTCATTCTTCTACGTATGGCTATCCAGTTCTCCAGGCACCATTTGTTGAATAGGCCATTCTCTCCCAGTTGAGAGGGTTTGGTGGCTTTATCAAATATTATATGGCTATATATATATATGAGGTTCTATATCAGAACTTTCAATTTGATTCCATTGGTCTGTGTGTCTCTCCTTATGCCAATATCATGCTGTTTTCACTACTGTAGCTTTGTAGTATGTTTTGAAGTCAGGAAGTGTGATTCCTTCAATTTCGTTTTTCTTTTTCAATATGTCTTTGGCTCTTCGGGGCCTCTTTCCTTTCCACATAAATTTCATAGTTAGTTTTTCTAGTTCCTTAAAGAAGGCTGTGTTGATTTTTATTGGGATTGCATTGAATGTGTAGATCAGTTTTGGTAGGATAGACATCTTAGTAATATTCAGGCTACCCAACCATGAACAAGGAATATTCTTCCATTGATTTAGGTCTTCTTTGATTTCTTTGAACACTCTTGTATTGTTCTCGGTGAATAAGTTTTTTACCTCTTTTGTTAAATTTATTCCTAAGTATTTGATTTTTTTATTTACTATTGTGAATGTTATTTGTTTCTTGATTTCCTCCTGATCTTGCTCATTATTCATGTACAGAAATGCTACTGATTTTTGTGCATTGATCTTATAACCTGCGACTTTACTAAACTAATTTATGAGTTCTAGAAGCTTTGTTATAGATTTCTCAGGGTTTTCTATGTATAGGATCATGTCATCTGCAAATAATGAAATTTTGACTTCTCCTTTCCAATTTGAATGCCTTTTATCTCTGGTTCTTGCCTCAGTGCTCGAGGAAGTACTTCTAAGGCAAGGTTAAATAGGAGTGAAGACAATGGGCATCCTTGTCTTGTTCCTGAGTTTAGAGGGAAGGATTTTAGGATTTCTCCATTGTAAACAATGTTGGTTGTAGGTTTTTCATATATACTCTTTATCATGTTCAAAAAAATGTCCTTGTATTGCGATCTTTTGGAGTGTTTTTATCAAGAAAAGGTGCTGTATTTTGTCAAATGCTTTTTCTGCATCAATAGATATAATCATGAGATTTTTTTCCTTCAATCTGTTTATATGGTATTACATTGATTGATTTTCTTATGTTGAACCATCCTTGCATACCTAGAATGAATCCCACTTGGTCGTGGTGTATAATTCATTTAATGTGTTGTTGAATACGATTAGCAAGTATTTTGTTAAGTATTTTTGTGTCTAGGTTCATTAGAGAAATTGGTCTGTAATTTTCCTTTCTTGTGGTGTCTTTGTTTGGCTTTGGTACTAGGGTAATGTTGGCATCCTAGAAGGAGTTAGGCAATGTTTCTTCTGTTTCGGTTTTTTGGAATAGTTTCAGCAGGATTGTTGTTAGTTCTTTCCAGAATGTTTTGTAGAATTCACCTGTGAATCCATTTGTCCCTGGGCTCTTCTTAGTTGGGAGATTTTTAATGACTGATTCTATCTCTTTGCTTGTGATTGGTTTGTTAAGATCATCAATTTCTTCTTTTGTCAATATGGGCTGCTTATGTGTTTCTAGGAATTTGACCATTTCCTCTAAATTGTCATTTTTTTGGAATATAGTTTCAAAGTATCCTCTTACGATAGTCTCTATTACTGTGGGAACAGTGGTGATATCTCCTTTCTCATTTCATATTTTGTGTATTTGCATCTTTTCTCTTTTTTTCTTTGTTAGTCTTGCTAGTTTGTCGATTTTGTGGATCTTCTCAAAAAACCAGCTCTTAGTCTTGTTTATCTTTTCAAGTGCTTTCTTATTTTCTATTTCATTTAGTTCTGCTCTTATCTTTTTTATTTCCTTCCTTCTTCTTCTTCTTGGGTTACTTAGTTGTTGTAATTCTAATTCCTTCATATGTGCAGTTAGTTCTTCAAATTTGCTCTTTCTTCTTTTTTTGATATATGAATTTATGGCTATCAATTTCCCTCTCAGTACCGCTTTTGCTGCATCCCATAAATTTTGGTATGTTGTGTTATCATTATCATTTGTTTCAAGGTAGTCATTGATTTCTTTTGAGATTTCCTCTTTGACCCACTGTTTTTCTAAGAGTGTGCTGTTCAATTTCCAAACCATGGTGTGAAATCTGGGCCTCTGTCCCTTGCAAATTTCCAGCTTCACTCCACTGTGGTCAGAGATACTGTTTTGTATGACTTCGATCTTTCTGAATTCATTAAGCCTTTCTTTGTGCCCTACCATATGGTCTATCATGGAGAATGATCCACGTGCACTTGAGAAAAATGTATATCCTCCTGTGTTTGGGTGTAATGATCTATATATGTCTATTAGATCCAGCTCCTCTAATATAATGTTCAAATGTTTTGTTTCTTTAGTGATTCTCTTTTGAGATGTTCTGTCCAGAGTTGATAGTGGTGTATTAAAATCCACCACTATAATTTTAGATGCATCTATTTTTTCACTTAGTTTTTCCAGCATTTGCCTCATGGATTTAGAGGTGCCCCTGTAGGAGCATAAATATTTATGATTGTTCGATCTTCTTGACAGATTGTCCCTTTCACTAAAATGTAGTATCCTTCTTTGTCTCTCACAATTGTTTCACATTTAAAGTCTATTTTGTCTGATATTAATATAGCTACTCTTGCCTTTTTTTGGTTATTATTTGCTTGTATGATTGTTTTCCAGCCATTCACTTTCAACCTCCATGAATCTCTGGGTCTAAGATGTGTCTCTTGTGGACAACATATAGATGGGTCATATTTCCTTATGCGTTGTCCCAGTCTGAACCTTTTGATAGGTGAGTTTAATCCATTGACTTCAGTTTTATTACTTTCAAGGAATTATTTGTGTTAGCCATATTTTGATTGGATTTGTGTTTGTCATATTTTGTTTGCATTTTTTCCCTTCTCTTTTTGCCTTTTTTTTGTTGCTCTTACACTCTCCTCCAACCATGCCTGTCCTGTTTTTTCCTTTCTTCCTGCAGAACTCCCTTTAGAATTTCTTGAAAGGGAGGTTTCTTGTTGGTATACTCTTTCAGTTTCTGTTTATCTGCAAATATTTTGAACTTTCCATCATTTTTGAATGCTAGTTTAGCTGGATAGAGTATTCTTGGTTGGAAATTTTTTTCCTTTAGTACCTTGACTATATCATACCACTGCCTTCTTACCTCCATGGTTTCACATGCGAAATCAGCACTTAGTCTTATGGAGCTTCCCTTGTATGTGATTTTTTTTTCTCTTGCTGCTTTTAGAATTTTCTCTTTGTCGTGAGCATTGGATAATTTGACAAGTATATGTCTTGGGTTGGGCCTGTTGGGGTTTATGACCAGTTGAGTGCGCTGTGCTTCTTGGATATGTACATCTGTCTTTTTCAGTAGATTTGGGAAGTTTTCAGCCATTATTTCCTGCAACACTCCTTCTGACCCCTTTCCCTTCTCTTCTCCTTCTGGAATGCCTGTAATACGTATTCTTGAGCGTTTTGCATTATCATTTAGGTCCCTAAGTCCTAGCTGGATTTTTTCTGTCTTTTTATCGACCACTTCTACTATCTGTTTGATTTCCAATGTACTGTCTTCCACATCACTAATTCTCTGCTCTGCCTCTTCTAGTCTGCTGATATTTGCTGCAAGTGTATTTTTGATTTCTTGAGCTGTGGTGTTCATTTCCATCATATCTGTTATCTTTTCACGTATGCCTGCAATTTCCCCTCCAAGTGCTGTCTTCATGTTGTTAACCTCTTCCTTTACTTCATCAAATTTGTCGGTGATAAATGTTCTGAGATCTTTCATTGCTTGTGTGAAGTTCTGCTCCCCTTCCTGATTTTTAGTTTGTTGATTGGTTTCAGCCATGTTTTCCTGATTACTGGTTTGGTTTGTAGATTTTTGTTGCTGTCTGATCATCACTTTATCTTGACGGGTTTAATCAGTTTCTTAGCTTCCTTGTCTAGTCTTGGAGATTAATTAGCTCTTGTTTTTGTGTAAGTGTTATATCTTCTCTTTGTCACTTTGTTCTTCTTATTCTAATTTCTTATTGGTGGTTGAGTTCACTTTAAAGGAAAATATTAGTGCTGGGGAAAGGCAATTGTGTAAGCAAGGAAAAAGTGTAAAGTAGTATTTGTGATATATGTTAAGAAAGCAACAATATGAGATCTGGGAGGATGGAAGTTGGATTCATGTAAATTGTGTAGAGTTATAGCAGTAGGTAGAGTACCTATAATGAGTTAGATGACTGAGTATGGGAGGAATATGGTATGAACTGAAAAGCTATTGTTTTCGTGAGAGAGGGAAGGAGAAAGGAAAGGTAATAGTTTCAAGAGTGGATAACAGACAGAAAACAAAGGTATTAGAAATTAAGAGTTAGACACTTTGTGGATCAAAGAAAGGGAGGTGGAACATAGGAGAGACAGCAGATGATGGAGGATATCAAGATGTACGGGAAAGGAGATAGTGTAGATAGCTAAAGTCAATTCACACAGAAATGAGGCAGTGGAGGATGAGGAAACCCAGCAAATGTGAGGTGTTCCCTGCAGCACCTATTGTATAGTTAAGATAAAATAGAATAAGAAGAAGATGGGGCACGAGAGAGAGAGAAAAAAAGAAAAAGAAAAGAGAAGAAAGGAAGAAAGAAAAAGGGGGTGGGTAAAGGGCGGGGAACAGATATGGAAAACTGAAAAAAGATATACACCAACCACCACAGTCACAATACCAATAAAAAAAACCCTAAATAACTGAAAATAAAATACTTTGGGGGATACACTGGGAGAAAAGACTAGGGGATAATGCAATGTTAGCAATAAGAACATCAAAAAAATGAAATAAAAAATAAAAATAGAATAAACATAAAAACAAAACAAAACAAAAAAGAAAAAATGCAAATCTTGAGGGCTAGGACATTCAAGGACCTCAGATGGACCTCAGGGCATGATGGATTCAGGGATGGAAAGTGTGAGATATTGAGGACTCAAGAGGTGTGAGTCTCTGGATTGTGGACCACCAGGGTTTACGGGACTCAGACCTGGCAACCTCAAGTCCGGTTAACAGGAAGCCTGGGAGCACCAAAGTGCATCACAGCCTTCAGGGATCCCCGCAGCTGGGTGCCAGCCCTATGCGTGAGGTCACATCCACAAGCTCTATCCTATGTTCTGTACCCCACAATTCACTCACTCACTGGGGTCTATTCTGTGGATATATCACCAATTGACTTCAGGACCCCTCCCACCCTGTGATCCCCTGGAACGGTCACCTGGGGGCACCTCTAGGCTGCAGCCAATTTAATGACGCAGATCAATAGTCATGTCCAGGGGTGAGGCTCCAGCCGGAAACGCTAATAAGAGTCCAAACCCGAAATTCCCACGCTTTGCAAAATATTCCCCTAATCAGCTTCCAAATGTCTCCCACCCTGCCAGACCCTGGTGGCATCTCTTTATTGCTATCACTTTAAGTCCACTGTAGATCGGTACCCAGGTTTGGGGGGGGAACGTGGCTCTAGGCGGAAGTGCTATTGTTTGTGTCCACAATCAAAAATTTCCCCCGCTTTGCCATAAAACTCCTGTTTGTCTCCCCAAATCAGTCTGCAAGCGCCTCCTGTCCTATTAACCCCCCAATAGGCCGCTCAGGGCTTATGAATTCCCCAGTACTGCAAAGCCTCCAAAAAAAAAAAAAAAAACCCTCAGCAGCATCCAGGGCCATGGCAGCACCTGATGCCGTGGCTCTGCCCACCCAAGGAGGGAGCTTTCGGCGCACAGCCAGAACCTCTGTGTATATTTTATAGACTTATTTTCTCTGTTACCTTCCCACCAAATTGATGTCCAGATACCTCCTGACCTGCAAAAATCCTGAAACAGCCTGGTCCCAAAGAGCCTCCAATACTGCCCAGCTGCTTCTTTGCAGGAGATATTATCAGGTAAGCTCACTCAGCCACCATCTTGTCCCGCCTCCAGTATTTGTCTTTTTATGTCTGGATTGCCTTATTCAACATAATGTCCTCCAGGTCCATCCATGTTGTCATATGCTTCATGACTTCATTTATTCTTACTATTGCATAATATTCCATCATGTGTATACTACATAATTTGTAATTCCATTCATCAGTTGATGGACACCTGTTTGTTTGTTTTTTCAACTTTTGGTTGTTATCAATAATGCCACTATCAACATGGATGTGCAGATGCCTATTTGTGTCACTGCTCTCAGTTCATCTGGGTATATACCTAGCAATGGTATTAATGGGTCCCAGGGCAAGTTTATATTCAATTTCCATAGGAACTGTCAAATAGGCCTCCCCAGTGACTGTACCATTTTACATTCCTACCAATAGTTAATAAGCGATACTATCAATCCATATCCTCTCCAACATTTACAGTTTTTTGACTTTTTAATAGTGGCCATTCTAATAGGCATGAAATGATATCTCACAGTAGTTTTTAAAATGATTTCCTTTTATCTATCTCTATTGATATAGTCCTCCCTGCTCCCCACAATGGCTTCTTTATCTGTTTACTTGTTGTTTTTTGTTCATTGATTTTGCTTGTTGTCTATTCATTGTTTTTCTCATTGTCTGCTCATTGTATGATTATTTTTTTAGGAGACACCGGGAACAGAAACAGGGACCTCCCATGTGGGAGGTGGGCTCTCAACTGCTTGAACCACATCTGCTCCCTGCTTGTTTTGATATTGTTCATTGTCTGCTCATTGTTTTTGCTTGTTGCCTGTTCATTGTTTATGCTTATTGTATGCCCATTTTTTTTTACTTGATGTCTGCTAGTTGTTTCTTTGTCTTCTTTAGGAGGCACCAGGAAATGAACTCAGGACCTCCCTTGTGGGAGGCAGATGCTCAGCTCCTTCAACCGCAACCACTCCCCCTCTCATTGTAGATTTTTTAAATTAAATTGCCTTTTAAAAAATATACATAGATCACAAAAAATGTTACATTAAAAAATATAAGAGGTTCCCACAAACCTCACCCCCCCCACTCCTTCTACTCAAAAACCTCTTTCATCATTGTTGCACATTTACTGCATTTGGTGAAAACATTTTGGAGCACTGCTGCACTGCATGGATTATAGTTTATATTGTAGTTTACACTCTCCCCCAGTACATTTGGTGGGTTATGGCAGGATGTAAATGCCCATCATCTGTCCCATCAATATCATTTAGGACAACTCCAAGTCCCAAAATTCCCCCACATCTCACCTTTTCTTCATTCTCCCTGCCCTCAGCAACTACTATGGCCACTTTCTCCACATCAATGCTACAGTTCCTTCCATTACTAGTCACAGTAATTCTATAGTAGAATACCGGTAAGTCCACTCTAATCCATATTTTATACTTCCCTCTGTGGACCCTGGGTTGGTGATGTCCACTGCACCTCTATACCAAGAGGGAACTTAGATTGCACATGGTTGATGGATGTGATTCTCCTGCTTGGAGTGGTAGGCACACTCGGTTCCCTGGTGTGGTGGTTGACCATCTTTACCTCCCTGTTGTTCAACCTGTGCTAGTCCAACAAATTGGAAAGTAGGAGCTGCAACTCTCTTGAGGCTCAGGGCCTAGCTGCCACATGGCCATTCTGGAGATTCAAGTCTCCTGGGTATACATCAACCCCAGCACCAACCACAGTTTCAGTAAAAATGACAGAAGAGGCTTCTGTAGAAAGTTCATATCTGAGTCCAAATCCATCATACTCAAGAACACAAATTCCAAAGTAGGGACCACTGACAAGGCCCTGAACTCCAGAGCCAACTGCAATGATTGTAGAACCTGTGTGTCTCCTTAGCCCTCAGGAGCACCAGTATCCAGGGTTGTATCTACTTAGGCTGTCTGTGGGATCCTGCTAAGGTGTGCATTAGCATGACCCCTCTGATGACCCCCTATTTTTTGAAGACTCTTAACCATATAAACTCATTTGTCTTTACCATTTTCCTTTTTATTCAAGGTCTTTTTCTAGTTGCATCACCAGTTAGTGATTGGTAGTAATCCCTTTGGGCCAAGGAGGCTCATCCCCAGGAGTCATGTCCCATGGTGGGGGGAAGGTAATGCATTTACATGCTGAGTTTGGCTTAGAGAGTGACCACATTTGAGCAACATGGAGGCTCTCAGGAGGTAACTCTTAGGCACCTTGCAGCTCTAGGCCTAGTTCCTATTTCAGGCACACAAGCTCATAAGCATAGTTATCAGTATCAAGGGCTCATCATTGGACCATCCTTCTTCACTGGTCTTTGCCCTTGCACTTGGGGAATTGTTGCTGTTTCATTGTGAAATGTGACAGAACTCCACTGGCTAGGAACTCAGCACTCCCTCAGTTGTCATTTGTAACTGTAACTACTATGAAAATATTCAACATATATCTGAAAATTGTATGTACTCTATATACTCTCCCTGGAGAACTTCCCTCCCAACCATGTGTCCCTCATCAATAATACCCCACATCAGCATTCCTCCCTGGCCATAGTTGAACCCCTCTGTGGTCCAAAACTTCTTCATAAATGAAACCTAATATATTGCCAAATGCAATTAATAAGAAAATGAAATAGCAATGATAGGTTTAAAGATTAGAAATAGAAAAATACATCTAATTTAGAAAAACTAAAATAAAGTAAAAATAAATTGGGTTATTAAAAATGAAAAATATAAAACTATTTTTTTGACATTTTGCCTTTCATCACTGTAATAGTTGTTGCCTTGTATGTACAGTGGTAAGGCGATTTCTTTCATTTCTTCCTCAGTGTTTACATCCTTTCTTTCTTAATACTACAAGTGTTGGAGAGGATGTGGAAGAATGGGAACACTCATCCACTGCTGGTGGGAATGTGAAAGGATCCAGCCATTCTGGAGGACAGTTTAGCAGTTTCTCAAAAAACTAGCTGTAGATTAGTCATATGACCCAGCAATTCCACTGCTGGGTATATATCCAGAAGAACTTAAAAGAAGGTCACAAACAGATATATGCAGAGCAATGTTCATAGTGGCATTATTCACTATTGCCAAAAGTTGGAATCAACCTAAATGCCCATCAACAGATGAATGGATAAACAAAATGTGGTATATACATACAATGGAACACTACTCAACTATAAGAAGTAATACAGTACAAACACATGGGATGACATGGATGAATCTTGAAGACCTTATGTTGAGTGAAGCAAGCCAGGCATTGAAGGACAAATTCTACAAGCCCTCTCTGATATGAAATAAGCAAACCAAGCTGTCTCAGAGAGCTAGAGACTTTATGATAGGCTTAAGGGAAATAGAGGGGGAGAGAAAGGTTGTGAGCTAATGCCTACATGAGTGAAATCTATGATAAAGTTGAGGTAAGTCTTTGTACAGGGAAGGGATAAGATGGTAGCATAGGGATACCTTTGCATGGGGCTTTGCAAACTTGAGTAGGACTAGGGTTGGAAGGATGGGTCAGATGACCCAAGGAATTGAGGTGGAGGGCTGGGGGGAAGAGTTGAACATGGGAGATTGTCCGGTATGTGGTTAATACTATAATGTTGAGAAAACTATTTAGAAAATATTATAAAGAACATTTACCTGTTTAAGGTGCTTAAGGGGGGCATCTGGCATAGGGGCAGTCTTCTAAGGTGTTTGTGAGTGCTCATCTTGTCATAGTGTATTATATCATTGGGTGATGACCCATACAATGAGTGGGAACATGTACCCATATCCTGGGGAGACCTGATGTTCAGAAATAGAGGGAATTGTGTGTGTCAAGAGAATTGGTGGCTCCCAAAGGGGGAAGACAGTCTAGTATGTCAAGCTCTCAGCATTGTTGCAATTGTTTGTGAATCTGCTCCTTCAAGCAGTGAAGATTGATTGTCACTGTGGCCCTGGGGGGAGAAGGAGAGAGGAATTGAATAGATGGAAGCAGGGTAACTGGGGATCAATGGAAGTGTTCCAGAACATCATGCAATGATGCATATAGCACATGTTAAATTACACCAGAAATGTGTACAAGTCTATAGGCTAAAATGTAAACCAGGACTTCCGGCAAGATGGTGGCTGAGTGCGCTTGCCTTGTCGTCTCTCCTGGGAAGAGGCAGCTGGGCACCGCTGGAGGTTCTCCGGGACCAGGCTTTTTCAGGATTTTTTCAGGGCAGGAAGTGTCTGGACATCGATTTGGTGGGAAGGTAACGGAAAGGACTGGTCTATAAGATATAAATTGGGACTTTTCAGGAGGGGGAGGCAAGATGGCGGCTGAGTGAACTTCCCGGTTACTAGCTCCTGGGGGGAATTGGCTGGGAGGCGTCGGAGACTCTTTGGGACCGGCTGTTTCGGGATTTTTCCTGGTCCGGAGGTGTCTGGACATCGATTTGGAGGGAAGGTAACAGAGAGGATCCATCTGTGAAATATACACGGAGATCCCAGCTACGTGTGGAGGATTCCCTCCTTGGGTAGGTGGAGCCGAGGCAGCTAGCACCGCGCGGAGCCCCGGCGGGCGGCGGCCAGGGTAGCCGAGTCCGGCCGAGCCCGGCTGAGCCGTGGCGGGTGGGGGGGGCGGAGCCCGGCTGAGCTCAGCCGAGCCCAGCCGCGCCGTGCCGCGAGCGGGGGAGCCGAGCGGCGCTGCGCCGTGCCGGGCGGGAAAGCCGAGCCTGGCCGAGCCCAGCCGAGCCCAGCCGAGCCGCGGCGGGCGGCGGGCGGGGGGACCGGAGCCCAACTGAGCCCAGCCGAGCCTGGCGGCGGGGTTTCTGTTCTTTGGTTTTTTTTTTTTATTATTATTATTTTTTGTTGTTGTTGTTCTTGTTGTTCTTTTTTTTTTTTTTCAATCCTCTCTTTCTTGTCCCCAATATTCTTCTTATACTATTTTACCTTAACAATACAATAGGTCCTACAGGAAATACCTCACATTTGCTGGGTTTCCTCACCCTCCACTGCCTCATTTCTCTGTGAATAGATTTAGCCTATCTACACTATCCCCTTTCCCCTACAACTTGATATCCTCCACCATCTGCTATCTCTCCTATATTCCATCTCCCTTTCTTTGATCCACAAAGTGTCTAACTCTTAATTTCTAATACCTTTGTTTAGTTTTCCATCTGGTATTCGTCCCTGAAACTATTACCTTTCTTTTCTCTTTCCCTCTCTCACGAAAACAATAGCCTCTTAGTACGTACCACATTCCTCCCATATTCAGTCGTCTACCTCATTATAGGTACTTTCATACTACTATAACTCTACACAATTTACATGATCTAACCTCCATCCTCCCAGAACTCATATTGTTGCTTTGTAAACATATATCACCAATACTACACACTTTTTCCTTCCTTACACAATTGACTTTCCCCAGCACTAATACTTTCCTTTAAAGTGAGCTTAACTAACAATAAGAAATTGGAATAAGAAGAACAAAGTGACAAAGAGAAGATATAACACTTACACAAAAACAACAGCTAATTAATCTCCAAGACTAGACAAAGAAGCTAAGGAACTGATTAAACCCATCAAGAAAAAATGTTGACAAGACAGCAACAAAAATCTACAAACCAAACCAGTAATCAGGAAAACATGGCTGAATCCAATCAACAAACTGAAAATCAGGAAGGGGGGCAGGACTTCGCACAAGCAATGAAAGATCTCAGAACATTTATCACCGACAAATTTGATGAAGTAATGAAAGAGGTTAACAGCGTGAAGACAACACTTGGAGGGGAAATTGCAGACATGCGCAAAAAAATAACAGATATGATGGAAATGAACACCACAATTCAAGAAATCAAAAATACACTTGCAGCAAATATCAGCAGACTAGAAGAGGCAGAGCAGAGAATTAGTGATGTGGAAGACAGTGCATTGGAAATCAAACAGATAGTAGAAGTGGTCAATAAAAAGGTAGAAAAAATCCAGATAGGACGTAGGGACCTGAATGATAACGCAAAACGCTCAAACATACGTATTATAGGCATTCCAGAAGGAGAAGAGAAGGGAAAGGGGTCAGAAGGAGTGTTGCAGGAAATAATGAATGAAAACTTCCCAAATCTACTGAAAGAGACAGATGTACATATCCAAGAAGCACAGCGCACTCCACTGGTCATAAACCCCAACAGGCCCACCCCAAGACATATACTTGTCAAATTATCCAATGCTCAAGACAAAGAAAAAATTCTAAAAGCAGCAAGAGAAAAGAAAACCATCACATACAAGGGAAACTCCATAAGATTAAGTGCAGATTTCTCATCTGAAACGATGGAGGCAAGAAGGCAGTGGTATGATATAGTCAAGGTACTAAAGGAAAAAAATTTCCAACCAAGAATACTCTATCCAGCTAAACTAGCATTCAAAAATGATGGAGAGTTCAAAATATTCACAGATAAACAGAAACTGAAAGAGTATATCAACAAGAAACCTCCCCTTCAAGAAATTCTTAAGGGAATTCTGCAGGAAGAAAGGAAAAAACAGGACAGTCAGAGATGGAGGAGAGTGTAAAAGCAACAAGAAAGACAAAAATTGAAGGGGAAAATAAAATAATACAAACAAAATATAACAAACACAAATCCAACCAAAATATGGCTACCATAAATATCTCTCTAAACGTAATAACACTGAATGTCAACGGATTAAACTCACCTATCAAAAGATTCAGACTTGGACACTGGATAAGGAAATATGACCCATCTATATGCTGCCTACAAGAGACACATCTTAGACCCAGAGACTCATGGAGGTTGAAAGTGAATGGCTGGAAAACAATCATACAAGCAAACAATAACCAAAAAAAGGCAGGAGTAGCTATATTAATATCAGACAAAATAGACTTTAAATGCGAAACAATTGTGAGAGACAAAGAAGGATACTATATTTTAGTGAAAGGGACAATTTGTCAAGAAGATCAAACAATCATAAATATTTATGCTCATAACAAGGGCGCCTCTAAATATGTGAGGCAAACGCTGGAAAAACTAAGTGAAACAATAGATGCATCTACAGTTATAGTGGGGGATTTTAATACACCACTATCAACTCTGGACAGAACATCTCAAAAGAGAATCACTAAAGAAACAAAACATTTGAACAGTATATTAGAAGAGCTGGATCTAATAGACATATATAGATCATTACACCCAAACACAGCAGGATATACATTTTTCTCAAACGCACATGGAACATTCTCCAAGATTGACCATATGCTAGGCCACAAAGAAAGGCTTAATGAATTCAGAAAGATCGAAATCATACAAAACAATATCTCTGACCACAGTGGAGTCAAGCTGGAAATTTGCAAGGGACAGAGACCCAGACTTCACACGACAATTTGGAAATTAAACAGCACACTCTTAGAAAAACAGTGGGTCAAAGAGGAAATCTCAAAAGAAATCAATGACTACCTTGAAACAAAATGATAATGATAACACAACATACCAAAATTTATGGGATGCAGCAAAAGCGGTACTGAGAGGGAAATTTATAGCCATAAATTCATATATCAAAAAAGAAGAAAGAGCAGAAATTGAAGAATTAACTGCACATTTGAAGGAATTAGAAAAACAACAACAAAGTAACCCAACAGGAAGAAGAAGGAAGGAAATAACAAAGATAAGAGCAGAACTAAATGAAATAGAAAATAAGAAAGCACTTGAAAAAATAAACAAGACCAAGAGCTTGTTTTTTGAGAAGATCAACAAAATTGACAAACCTTTAGCGAGACTAACAAAGAAAAAAAGAGAAAAGATGCAAATACACAAAATAAGAAATGAGAAAGGTGAAATCACCACTGACCCCACAGAAATAAAGACTATCATAAGAGGATACTTTGAAAAACTATATTCCAACAAAAATGACAATTTAGAGGAAATGGACAAATTCCTAGAAATACATAAGCAGCCCATACTGACGAAAGAAGAAATTGATGATCTTAACAAACCAATCACAAGCAAAGAGATAGAATCAGTCATTAAAATTCTCCCAACTAAGAAGAGCCCAGGGCCAGATGGCTTCACAGGTGAATTCTACAAAACATTCCAGAAAGAACTAACACCAATCCTGATGAAACTATTCCAAAAAATCGAAACAGAAGGAACACTGCCTAATTCCTTCTATGATGCCAACATTACCCTAGTACCAAAGCCAAACAAAGACACCACAAGAAAGGAAAATTACAGACCAATTTCTCTAATGAACCTAGACGCAAAAATACTTAACAAAATACTTGCTAATCGTATTCAACAACACATTAAACGAATTATACACCATGACCAAGTGGGATTTATCCCAGGTATGCAAGGATGGTTCAACATAAGAAAATCAATCAATGTAATACACCATATAAACAGATTGAGAGAAAAAAAACACATGATTATATCTATAGATGCAGAAAAGGCATTTGACAAAATACAGCACCCTTTCCTGATAAAAACACTCCAAAAGATCGGAATACAAGGAAACTTTTTGAACATGATAAAGAGTATATATGAAAAACCTAAAGCCAACATTGTTTACAATGGCGAAATCCTGAAATCCTTCCCTCTAAAATCAGGAACAAGACAAGGATGCCCATTGTCTCCGCTCCTATTTAACATTGTCTTGGAAGTACTGGCTCGAGCACTGAGAAAAGAACCAGATATAAAAGGCATTCAAATTGGAAGGGAAGAAGTCAAAATTTCATTATTTGCAGATGACATGATCCTATATATAGAAAACCCTGAGACATCTACAACAAAGCTCCTAGAACTCATAAATGAGTTTAGCAAAGTCGTAGGTTATAAGATCAATGCGCAAAAATCAGTAGCATTTCTATACACCAATAATGAGCAAGATCAGGAGGAAATCAAGAAACAAATACCATTCACAATAGTAAATGAAAAAATCAAATACTTAGGAATAAATTTAACTAAAGAGGTAAAAAACTTATACATCGAGAACTATACAAGATTGTTCAAGGAAATCAAAGAAGACCTAAATAAATGGAAGAATATTCCCTGTTCATGGATAGGAAGACTGAATATTATTAAGATGTCTATCCTACCAAAACTGATCTACACATTCAATGCAATCCCAATAAAAATCAACACAGCCTTCTTTAAGGAACTAGAAAAACTAACTATGAAATTTATTTGGAATAAAAAGAGGCCCCGAATAGCCAAAGACATATTGAAAAAGAAAAACGAAATAGGAGGAATCACACTTCCTGACTTCAAAACATACTACAAAGCTACAGTAGTGAAAACAGCATGGTACTGGCATAAGGAGAGACACACAGACCAATGGAATCGAATTGGAAGTTCAGATATAGAACCTCATGTATATAGCCATATAATATTCGATAAAGCCACCAAACCCTCTCAACTGGGAGAGAATGGCCTATTCAACAAATGGTGCCTGGAGAACTGGATAGCTATATGTAGAAGAATGAAAGAGGATTACCATCTCACACCTTATACAAAGATCAACTCAAGATGGATCAAAGACCTAAATATAAGAGCCAAGACCATAAAGACCTTAGAAAGCAGTGTAGGGAAACATCTACAGGACCTTGTAATAGGAAATGGCTTCATGAATATCACACCAAAAGCACGAGCAGCAAAAGAACAAATAGATAAATGGGACTACCTCAAAATTAAAGCCTTCTGCACCTCAAAGGAGTTTGTCAAGAAAGTAAAAAGGGAACCCACACAATGGGAGAAAATATTTGGCAACCATATGTCTGATAAGAGACTTATAACTTGCATATATAAAGAACTCATAGATCTCGAAAACAAAAAGATAAACAACCCATTTAAAAAATGGGAAAAAGATTTAAACAGACACTTCTCCAAAGAAGAAATACAAATGGCTAAAAAGCACATGAAAAAATGCTCCAAATCCCTAGCTATCAGGGAAATGCAAATCAAAACTACAATGAGATACCATCTTACTCCCATAAGATTGGTAGCCATGAAAAAAACAGCAGAATACAAATGCTGGAGAGGATGTGATGAAAGGGGAACACTCATCCATTGCTGGTGGGAATGCAGAAGGATCCAACCATTCTGGAGGACAGTTTGGCAGTTTCTCAAAAAATTATCCATAGATTTGCCATATGACCCAGCAATACCACGGCTGGGTATATACCCATCAGATCTGAAAACAAGGACACAAACCGATATATGTACACCAATGTTCATAGCAGCATTGTTCACCATCGCCAAAAGTTGGAATCAATCCAAAAGTCCATCAACAGATGAGTGGATCAATAAAATGTGGTATATACACACAATGGAATACTACTCAGCTGTAAGAACCAATACACTACAATCACACGTGATAACATGGATGAACCTTGAGAATCTTATGTTGAGTGAAGCAACCCAGGCATTGAAGGACAAATACTATATGACCTCAATGATATGAAATAAGTTAACTGCCTCAGAGAGCTAGAGTCTGGAAAAGTGGCTTACTGGAAATCGGGGGGTGGAGGAAGGATGTGAGTTAATGTCTGTAGGGGTGGAATCTGTGATGAGCTGGGGGTAAGTATGAGCACAAAGAAGGGACAAAATGGGGGCAAGGGGTTACCTTCGGGTGGGGTTTTCTGGGTTTGAGGAGGGCTGGGGATGGGAAGAGGGGTAATAAGGTCCAAGAAATAGGTGGGAGGGAGGGGCAACATACAAACATGGGAGAGTGCCAGAAGTTCATTGAGAACTAAATGTTGAGTAAAACGTATCAAAGTATAAGTAGGAGGGTTACCTGGTTAGGACACTCAGGCGGTATGGTCTGATGTGGGAGGACTCCGGAGGGAATAGCTGAAGGCTCATTTTGCCAAGGTGGGTTCTACCATTGGGTGGGGTGGACCCATATCCTGGGGAAGACTAATGCCGTCGAATAGAGAGAACTGTATCTCTCGTGAGAAAGGACGGCTCCCAGGGCATTAGATTGGCAGGCGTTGTGGGCACTAAGGGGAGGGGAAAATGGACGTGCAATGGATGGAACAAAGGTAAATAAGGGGGCAAAAGAGGAGTTATGTGAGAGTACACGAGGATGAATATAAAACAGCTAATATTACACCAAAAACATATAGGGGACGACAGACTAATAATGAAAACCATAAGACAAAACATAGGATAACTAAAAAATTTAGAAAACTGTACAACCTAAAGTATGGACCACATAGTAAGCACAAATGTTACCTTGTTTGAAAACTATAGTTTCGGAATCTGTACATCAGTTTCAGGAAATATGA
This sequence comes from Dasypus novemcinctus, assembly GCF_030445035.2. NCBI lineage: Eukaryota > Metazoa > Chordata > Mammalia > Cingulata > Dasypodidae > Dasypus > Dasypus novemcinctus. Next base: position 117,277,619 of record NC_080704.1, on the reverse strand, counting down.
TATGAATAAGTTAAAAGATTATTGCTGTGGAAGGGAAAAGGTTTTATGGTGGATCTGGGGAAATACTGTATATTGTATATATGAATTTTGGTGATCTAAGACTCTTCTGAAGCTGACATTATGTTGGGATTCACTTTACGGGAAGATTAGGATCACAGAGTGGTTCAACAATGGCAGCGGAGGAATACTGATATGGGATGTTATTGTCAGGATATATATGGTTGACAGGGAGTTATATAGGGCATATGCCCAGGGTATATGGTAATGTCTATATATACTCATAGTGGAAACAATTAAAAACAACAGCTGGGGGGGTACTGGGCTCCTGGTCGGGGGGTCACTGTTGTGGGCCCTGGGAGAGCAGCGGCAATCCTCCAGGTGCAACGGCAAGAACCAGGAAGGAAGGAGGGCCCAACAGTGGGCTCTTGATACTAATGGCTACACTTTTGAGCCTATGCACCTGCAATAAGAACAAGGCCTAGAGTAGCATTGTGCCTGGGGGTTTCCTCCTGACAGCCTTCATGTTACTCAAATGTGGCCACTCTCACAGCCAAACTCAGCATGTAGACGTGATGCATTCCCCCCAGCGTGGGACACGACACCCGGGGATGAGCCTCCCTGGCACCGAGGGATCACTACCACATACCAGCTGAAGAAGCAACTAGAAAATGATCTTGAATTAAAGATTCAATGCGGAACAGCAGAATATACCTATCTACATATAATAACATGACTTCGGGAAGCGGTTTGACCTAATGTAAGGGGGAAATGGAAAGGAGAAATGAGATTATAAGGCTGTGAGTCTCTAAAAAAGAGTCTGGAGGTTGTCAGAAGGAATACCCCTATGTACAACTGAACAGAGTCTAAGAGACAGATAAGGTAGATACAACCCCAGGTATTGGTTCTTTTGAGGGATAAAGAGACCCACGGGTTCTATGGTCATGGCAGAAGGGGTTCACTGCCATGACAGATGGCCCTTCTTTGGAGCTGGTGTTTCTGCGTGATGGAAATGGACTCAGAGGGGATCTCTTTTCACAAGACTTGCATGCTACTTTATTGGAATTGTAGTTGGTGCTGGGTTTAAGATATATGTAGGGGATTTGAATCTCTGGACTGATAATATGACACCCAGGCCCAGAGCCCCAACAGACTTCAGCTCCTACACTTTGACTTATTGGACTTACTCCACTCAGCTAACATGGAGTTGAAGAAGGTCAACCACCACAACATGGAGCCTAGAGTGTCTACAACTAGAAGCGGGAAGAGTGCATCCAGTACCCATGTGGAATCTAAGCCCTCACTTGACATAGGTGTGCAATGGACACAACCAACCCAATGTCCACAGAGAAAATGTGGAATGGGTGTGGGAACAGTAGCCATAGGGGCTACTGGGTGTGGGGAACGGGAGGAAGAGATGAGATGTGGAGGCGTTTTCAGGACGTGGAGTTGTCCTGGATAGTGCTTCACGGACAATTACGGGACACTGTAGATCCCCCCAGGGCCCACTGGATGGAACGTGAGAGAGTCTGGGCTATGATGTGGACCATTGACTATGGGGTGCAGTGATGCTCAGAGATGAACTTACCAGGTGCAATGGATGTATCACGATGATGGGAGAGAGTGTTGCTGTGGGAGGAGTGGGGGGCGGGGGCGGTGGGGTTGAATGGGACCTCATATATATTTTTTTAATGTAATTAAAAATAATAATAATAATAATCAATAAATATTAAAAAAAATAAAATAAAATGTAAACCATAATATAAAATATAAGGTAACTAAAAATTTAGAAAATTACACATTTTAAAATATAAACCATAATGTAAACTAAAATGGGACCATGTTTAATAGCTATGTTTCAATATTTGTACATCAATTGCAGCAAATATAACATCAACACATAAAAAGACCATTGCTGGAAAAGGGGGAAAAGGGTTTGATGTTGGACATATGGGAGTCCCTCTATATTGTATATGTGAATTTACTGTGATCTCAAGCTTTTTTGCAGACAAGTTTAAAAATTAGAAAAAAAGAAAAGAAAAGAAAGGATGTAGACACTGAGGAAGAAATGAAAGAAATTGTCATTTTAGTTTTGTTTTGCATTTCCCTAGTTGCTAGTGATGTTGAACATTTTTTTCAGGTGTTTCTTTGCCATTTGTATTTCTTCTTTGAACAATTGTTTTTTCAAGTCTTTTGCCCATTTTTTATTTGAGTACTTTGTCTTTTTATTGTTGAGTGTAGCATCTCTTTATATATCTTGGATACTAAACACTTATCAGTATGTGATAGCTAGATATTTTCTCCCATTGAATGAATTCCCTGCCTTTTCACCCTTTTGAAAAAAGTCCCTTGAGGTACAAAAGTGTTCCATTTTGAGGAGGTCCTATCTGCCTATTTTTTTCTATTGTTGCTTATGCTTTGGGTGTAAGTTTAAGAGTCTGCTGCTTACCACAAGATCTTGAAGATGTTTTCCTACATTTTCTTCTGGGACTTTTATGGGAGACAACCCTTTTTAAGCAGAGACTTTGCGTGCCACGAGGTAGTGAGGAAGACACAAACAAAAGTACTGCAGCTGTCAACAGAAGGAAAGTTCTTATCAGTACACAGAGCAGAAATCTCCTGCAGTCCTTTTCAGTCATGCCTTTCTGCTCAGAATGTAATCAGTTAATAAAAAATGACTTTCTCTACTGTATGTAAGAATAAGTGTTGGACTTTTATTTAAGACTCATCTTCAGCAAGATTTCTGGTAACAGAATGACAGTTTTCAGGAAGGACAAGGATCTTACCTCAGTCAAAAAATGATGGTTCTTTTTCAAAGAATTACCATCAGATCCTAAATAATTTTTTAGTGGTATTTCCCTATGTACAGCTCTTATCCCAGGGAGGGATCATTGTTTGGAAAATGATATATTCATATTTGTACACAGCTATATGCACACACCCAATTCAGAGATGTAATTTTGTCAGAATCTCTAGCCCCATTTGGAAGTTTCCTCATTTTTCTTCTTTTTAAAATATAGCTGAAGGACTGAGGATAGATGAAACTCCTGCAATTCTCAGACTGTGAGTCACACATTTCTCTTCTGAATGACTTTCCAGAATTTGGCCTTTGTAATAGTTTGGGATTACTTTGTGAATTATAAAAAGAGAAGGATTGTGTTTCTTGTCTAGTCTGTTCTCCTGGATGTGATAACCTTTGATTGTATTAAATTCAAATGTTCTAAGTTTGCTTGATAAAAACTATTAAGGGCTTTTGATTTGACCACATCAGTACAGTATGACTCAAGCTGAGTCTCCACCCCCTTGGTGGGCCTATGTGAATGAACAGTCACTCAAGATGACATGAGAAGAGTAAGAGAGAGCTCCAAAGATGACAGAGGAGAGAACTTTGTCATGTGACAGAAAGGGTAAGTCTCAAACAGCTAAAGCCCCAGGGAGAGATGCACCACTTGTCTGATAGCCTCCAGAGGAGAGATCAGGCAGAAATCAGTAACCACATTGCTTTAACATGCGGCAACAGACTTTGGTGAGAAAGCAACCTTGAGTTGGTCTCTTTATGGTCTTGTAACTATAAGCTTTTACCCCAAATAAATACCCTTTATAAAAGCCAACAGATTTCTGGTACTTTGCATCAAAACCCCTTTGGCAGACTAATACAGCTTTACAATAAACTATATAATTATTTACATTTTCTACCTTCCATTTTGGTTACTCTTTGGTAGTGCCAGACATTCTTCAAGAAACCACAGTACTGTTGAGTTTGGGCTGTTATATACCTGCTCAGCAGCCACCTTTCCTGACTTTTCATCTATACCACCAGTCTACTGTTTACTGATAGGCTTTATGGATTTCTCCAAGGATCAGGAGGAACAAAATAAGTTTCAATGAAAGAAAAACTTTTTCTAACAGTTTTTCTTGTTGCTAGTGCAATCACTTGATCTAGGATTCAGAATCAAAATAATTTTCCTTTTTTGACATTTTCAATGGATTCTTCTAATTTCTTTCTGTATGACCCAAGGCCTACTGGCTGTCCCAGTTGTTAGAGACCCTAGTGATATGATAATTTAACACCCTTATTTTCAGATGAAGAAACCAAGAACAAGAGAAGTGACATAATTTAATCTAGGTCACATCATCAGTTGATAGCATCAGTTGATAGTCCAAAATCTAGGAAGTCTGCCTTTACCATGACATCATGTTGTATGAAAATGATTTCCTCAGTGGTTAATTTTGTGGTAAAGCAAAACCAGGATATCAGGTGATGCACAATTTATTTTAGTCATTGGCATTCCATCTGCAAATGGTGGCAATTTATGTTTAACTGGATTTTAGAAGTTATAAGTCGGAAGTTCTGAGTCTAGTTGATTAGTTCCTTTTCTGGTTAGTTCTAGCTTGTGCTTCCAAAAGGTTTTTTAATATCTTCCAGCAGGTGGGATGACTCACTTACAAAGAGACTGAGAGGCTCTCTTCCCACCTCTGCAGACAGCTCAGATAGTAAGATGATGGGAGTAGGGATAGTACTTAGGCAGTGAATAAAATCACCCAAGGTTTTTACGATCTCTCTATACATTCTGTCATGTTTTCAGCAGGGGAGGACAAAGGCAGCTCGGTTTCCTGAAGCACTTTCTTCTTTGTATTACTTGGCACAGATTCCTTCTTTTAAAAACAGAACTGAAGAGATGCCATTTTCCAAACTGAAAATGAAAAATATGCCCTCACTCCCATGGTTTCTAATGCTTCCCAATATTCCATTCAGAAGCATTTACATCTTGATTGTTCGAAATACAAAAGCAGGACTTATTTCAAAATGGCCGTTTGCAACTTCTGTGTCTACTCAATCTAGGACTTTTCGGAACTTGCTACAGAAATTTGGCAAAAGAGGCAGGGAGAAGTTTCCCCAGAGGTCATGTTAAGCCTTGTTTTTTGAGGGTGGACAGAGCTTCATTTGGAAGAGAGATGGAGAGGAAGATACTGAGAGAGGAAAGGAGAGGGGAACAGAGGGTAAGGGAAGGGGGATGAGAAACTGGACTAGTGGAAGTAAGATCCAAAGAGAAGAAGGATGAGGAGGGGAGATCCTTTCTGTCACTGCACTCCCCACCAGAAGCAGGTATTGCACATTACATGATAGGGAATAGGGGACTGGGGTATCCTTAGTCCTTTGGGGCATGGAATATATCCCCAATAAGGCAAAATCCCCAGCACACTTCAGAAATTCTGATTCAATATTTTCACACTTTACCCTCTCTAAGCTCCTTGAAAGCAAGGGTTGCTCCACTTATGGGACAGCCAGGTGTGATTTCAAAGGTTCAGGACAAAAAAACATATTTTCCTTCCATCTAGATAATGTTTGAAATTCTTCAATCTGAACCTTTTCCCTTGGGCTTAAGTCTTGGATCCAGAAACAACAGAACCACCCCCCACACACACACACAGACACATACTTCTCCCTCACTAAATTGGGGATGCTAAGTTGTTGTCTTTAGTGGACTCAAAGTTTTGATTATATTGGGTGAGAAGAAAGAACATGAGGGCAGTTGAATAATTAGGGGAGAGGGGCATAGAGAAAGATGAAAATGAGGAAGTTGTGATAACTGGGGGCAGGACTCATTTAGAAAGGAGAAGCTAAGTCTCTGGGGAGCTGTCTCATGCTCCACTGCAATCTCCTCTTGCACTATACTAGAAATAAATTTAAAAGATGCACAGGCCAATTCTGCTTTTAAACATAATTCTTGGTGGTCTAGTGATAAGTCATTTTGTTACTGTTCTTATTATATGAGTCCTGTTTTAGTTAATTTTTCCTGGCAAGTTTGAAGTTTCTTATTGTGTTTCTCTCTCTCTCTCTCTCTCTCTCTCTCTCTCTCTCTCTCTCTCTCTCTCTCTCTCTCTCTCTCTCTCTCTCTCTATCTCTATCTCTATCTCTATCTCCATCTCTCTCATCAGTTGTTTTTAACAGGGACTGGGACATAAGTTTATATTCTGCAAATATTTTCCCAAAAAGTTGCTCTCAGCCAGTTTATGTTGCTCTTGCTAGAGTTGGACACTTTCTGAACTTGTCACTGAATTCTAGTGTTAAATGTTATTTAGTTCTCAGATACCTAAGCATTAGCATTGGTTTACTTGTGATTACTTCTCTTCCCAAAACCTCTTCTAAACAATCCCAATCACTAACTCACAAAAGCATGTGCACATGTCCACATGAACACAAATATACACAAACACAAACACACACCAGCAATGGGGCTAAGTAATCAGGCAGTTGAATTGACAGAGTCACAAAGGTCAGAAGGTCAGTTCTTTAATTGTTCTTTTTTCAAATTCTACTCAATTTATTCCTTTTTAAAAAAATATTACATTAAAAAAATATGAGATCCCCTTTCACACCCACTGCCCCCACCCCACACTCCCCCCACAGTGACACTCTCCCCCATCATCATGACACATCCATTGCATCTGTTGAGTACATCTTTGGGCATCGCTGCACCCCATGGCCTGTGGTCCACACCATAGCCCACACTCTCCCACATTCCAACCAGCGGGCCATGGGAGGACATAGAATATCCGGCAATTGTCCCTGCAGCACCACTCAGGACAACTCCAAGTCCCGAAAATGCCTTCACATCTCATCTCTTCCTCCCATTCCCCGCATCCAGCAGCCACCATGGCCACTTTTTCCACGCCAATGCCACATTTTCTTGATTATTAACCATAATAGTTCATGAATAGGATATCATTAAGTCCACTCTAATCCTTACTGTATTCCTCCTCCCTGTGGACCTTGGCTTGGTTGTGTCCATTCCACATCTATGTCAAGAGGGGGCTTATTTTCCACATGGATACTGGATGCAATCCTCCTGCTTCAGTTGTAGGCACTCTAGGCTCCATGGTGGGGTGGTTGACCTTCTTCAACTCCATGTTAGCTGAGTGGGGTAAGTCCAATAAAATAGAGTGTAGGAGCTGAAGTCTGTTGAGGCGCAGGTCCGGGCTATCATATTGTCAGTCCAGAGATTCAGATCCCCTAGATATATCTTAAACCACAGCACCAACTATAATTCCAGTAAAGTAGCATGAAAGGCTTGTAAAAAGAGAACACATCTGAGTCCAGCTCCATCTCGCAGAAGCACCAGCTCCAAAGAAAGGCCATCTGACATGGCAGTGAACCCCATCTGCCATGACCATAAAACCTGTGGGTCTCTTTAGCCCTCAAAAGAACCAATATCTGGGGTTGTATCTACTTTATCTGTCTCTGAGACTCTGCTCTGGTGTGCATAAGGGCAATCATTCTGACAACCTCCAGACTCTTTTTTAGAGACTCATAGCCATATAAACTCATTTGTCCTTTCCATTTTCCCCTTACTTTAGGTCAAACACCATTTTTTAACTCCTGTTATTATATGTAGACAGGGATATTCTGCTGGTCTGCATTGAACCTTTAATTCAAGGTCATTTTCCAGTTACGTCATCAGCTGATACTTGGTAGTGATACTCAGTGCCAGGGAGGTTCATCCCCAGGTGTCATGTCCCACGCTGGGGGGAAGGCATTGCATTTACATGCTGCGTTTGGCTTTGAGACTGGCCACATTTGAGTAACATGGATGCTGTTGGGAGGGAACTCTTAGGCACAGTGCTGCTCTAGGCCTTGTTCTTATTTCAGGTGTATAGGCTCACAAGCATAGTCATTAGTATCAGGGGCTCACTGTTGGACCCTCATTCCTTTCTGGTCCTTATCATTGCACCTGGGGGGCTGCCGCTGCTCCCCTAGGGATTACAACAGAACCGCCCCGGCCAGGAACCCAGTACTCCCCCAGGTGTTGTTTTTAATTGTTTCCACTATGAGTATATCCAAACATTTCCATGCACCCTGGACACATGCCCTGTATAACTCCCTGTCAACCATATATCGCCTGTCAATAACATCCCATACCAGTATTCCTCCACGGCCATTGTTGAACCACTCTGTGATCCAAAACTTCCTGAAAAGTGAAGCCCAATATAATGTCAGGTTCCCTTACTAGTAAAATGGAATATAGTGATGAGTTTAAAGATTAGATATAGAATGCATATTGATTTAGAAAAATTCTACATCCTATCTGTTTCTTTTCTTTTTTCCTAATTATTGAGTTTCTCTTCACAAGAGCCTTAGATCACAGTAATTCATATATACAATACACAGTACTCCCACAAATCCATTATAAAACCTTTTCCCTTCCACAGCGATAATCTTTTAACTTATTCATATCATATTTACTGAAACTAATGTACAGATATTGAGACAATAGCTTTCAAACAAGGTAACATTTGTGTTTACATTGTGGTTTATACTTAAGGCTATAAAGGTTTCTAAATTTTTTAGTTATCCTATGTTTTACATTATGGTTTACATTATTAGTTTGTCTTCCCCTATATATTTTTGGTGTAATATTACATATTTTATATCCATCCTTGTGTACTCCTGTAAAACACTTCTTTTGCCCTCACATTTACTTTGGTTCCATTTTTTCAATATATATTTCCCCCTCCCCTTGGGCCCCACTGTGACAGTCAATCTTCATTATTTGAGGAGCCATGTTCAGAGATACTAGCAACAGTGTTGAGGGCTTGACTTGCTCAACTGCCCTAATGCCCTGGGAGTGACCCTTTCTCTTGAGAGATACAGTTCCCTCTATTTGATGGCATTAGTCCTCCCCAGGATTTGGGTCTACCTTCACTCTCATTATATGGGTCTCTACCCAATGGTATAACCCACTCTGTCAAAATGAGCATTCAGATATTCCCTAGCAGTCTGTCCTGCATCAGATTATCCCGTTTGAGTATCTTAAACAGGTAACTTTCCTAATTATATTTTGAAAAGTTTTTCTCAGAATTTTACTTTCAAAAACACTTGGCGATCTCCTATGTTCGTAGGTTGCCCCTCCCTCCCCCCAATTTCTTGGGCAATATTACCCATCCGCCCATTCCTAGCCCCCCACAAACCACAAAACCCCACCCAAAGGTAACCCTATGCCCCCATTTTATCTCTTCTTTGTGGACATACTTACCACCAGCTTATCATAGACTTCACCCATTTAGATGTCAGCTTACATCCTTCCTCTACCCCCCGATTTCCTGTAAGCCTATCTTCCAGTCTCTAGGTCTCTGAGGCAGCTTGCTTATTTCATATCATTGAGGTCATGTAGTATTTGTCCTTCAATGCCTGGGTTGCTTCACTCAACATAAGGTTCTCAAGATTCATCCATGTTATCACGTGAGTTTGTAGTGTATTTGTTCTTAAAGCCGAGTAGTATTCCATTGTCTGTATATACCACATTTTATTGATCCACTCATCTGTTGTTGGGCATTTGGGTTTATTCCAACTTTTGGCGATAGTGAGCAATGCTGCTATGAACATTGGTGTGCATATATCAGTTTATGTCCTTGTTTTCAGTTCTGCTGGGTATATACCCAGCAGTGGTATTGCTGGGTCATATGGCAAATCTATGGTTAGTTTTTTGAGAAACTGCCAAACTGTCCTCCAGAATGGCTGGATCCTTCTGCATTCCCACCAGCAGTGGATGAGAGTTCCCCTTTCTTCACATCCTCTCCAGCATTTGTATTCTTCTGTATTTTTCATAGCTACCAATCTTATGGGAGGAAGAAGGTATCTAATTGTAGTTTTGATTTGCATTTCCCTGATAGCTAAAGATTTGGAGCATTTTTTCATGTGCTTTTTAGCCATATGTATATCTTCTTTGGAGAAGTGTCTGTTTAAATCTTTTTCCCATTTTTCAAATGGGTTGTTTATCTTTTTATTTTCAAAATATAGGAGTTCTTTCTATATGCAAGTTATAAGTTTCTTATCAGATATATGGTTGCCAAATATTTTCTCCCATTGTGTAGGTTCCCTTTTTATGTCCTTGACAAACTCCTTTGAGGTGCAGAAGGCTTTAATTTTGAGGAAGTCCCATTTATCTATTTGTTCTTTTGCTGCTCGTGCTTATTGTGTGAGATTCATTGAGCCATTTCCTATTATAAGGTCTTGTAGATGTTTCCCTACACTGCTTTCCAAGGTCTTTATTGTCTTGGCTCTTATATTTAGGTCTTTGATCCATCTTGAGTTGATCTTTGTATAAGGTGTGAGATGGTAATCCTCTTTCATTCTTCTACATATGGCTATCTAGTTCTCCAGGCACCATTTGTTAAAGAGGCCACTCACTCCCAGTTGAGTGTGATTGGTGGGCTTGTTGAATATTAGATTACTGTATATGTGAGAATCTATATCAGAGTACTCATTTCGGTTCCATTGTTCAGTATGTTTATCCTTCTGCCAATACCATGCTCTTTTGACCACTACAGCTTGGTAGATTTTTAAAGTCAGGAAGGGGGGGGGGGCAAGATGGTGGCTGAGTGAGCTTACCTGATAATATCTCCTGCAAAGAAGTGGCTGTGCAGTATTGGAGGTTCTTTGGGACCAAGCAGTTTCAGGATTTTTGCAGGACAGGAGGTGTCTGGACATTGATTTGGTGGGAAGATGCTGCAGGGAACACCTCACATTTGCTGGGTTTCCTCATCCTCCACTGCCTCATTTCTGTGTGAATAGATTTTGGCTACCTACACTATCCCCTTAACCCTACATCTTGATATTCTCCATCATCTACTGTCTCTCCTATATTCCACCTCCCTTTCTTTGATCCACAAAGTGTCTAACTCTTAATTTCTAATACCTTTGTTTTGTTTTTTGTCTGTTATCCACTCTTGAAACTATTGCCTTTCTTTTCTCTTTCCCTCTCCCACAAAAACAATAGCTTTTAAATTCATACCATATAACTCCCATATTCAGTCGTCTACCTCATTATAGGTACTCTACCTACTACTATAACTCTACACAACTTACATGAATTTAACATCCATCCTCCCAGATCTCATATTGTTGCTCCATTAACATATATAACCAATACTACTTTACACTTTTCCTTGCTTACACAATTGCCTTTCCTGGGCCCTAATACTTTCCTTTAAAGTGAACTCAATCAACAATAAGAAATTAGAATAAGAAGAACAAAGTGACAAAGAGAAGATATAACACTTACACAAAAACAACAGCTAATTAATCTCCAAGACTAGACAAAGCAGCTAAGGAACTGATTAAACCCATCAAGATAAAATGATGACCAGACAGCAACAAAAATCTACAAACCAAACCAGTAATCAGGAAAACATGGCTGAATTCAATGAACAAACTAAAAATCAGGAAGGGGAGCAGAACTTCGCACAAGTAATGAAAGATCTCAGGACATTTATCACTGACAAATTTAAGGAAGGAAGGAAAGAGGTTAACAACATGAAGACAACACTTGGAGGGGAAATTGCAGACATATGCAAAAAGATAACAGATATGATGGGAATGAACACCACAGTTCAAGAAATCAAAAATACACTTGTAGCAAATATCAGCAGACTAGAAGAGGCAGAGCAGAGAATTAGTGATGTGGAAGACAGTACATTGGAAATCAAACAGATAGTAGAAGTGGTCGATAAAAAGATAGAAAATATCCAGCTAGGACTTAGGGACCTGAAAGATAATGCAAAAAGCCCAAACATACATATTATAGGCATTCCAGGGGGAGAAGAGAAGGGAAAGGGGTCAGAAGGAGTGTTGCAGGAAATAATGGCTGAAAACTTACCAAATCAACTGAAAGAGACAGATGTACATATCCAAGAAGCACAGTGCACCCCACTAGTCATAAACCCCAACAGGCCCACCCCAAGACATAAACTTGTCAAATTATCCAATGCTCAAGACAAAGAGAAAATTCTAAAAGCAGCACGAGAAAAGAAAACCATCACATACAAGGGAAGCTCCATAAGATTAAGTGCTGATTTCTCATCTGAAACCATGCAGGCAAGAAGGCAGTGGTATGATATAGTCAAGGTACTAAAGGAAAAAAATTTCCAAACAAGAATACTCTATCCAGCTAAATTAGCATTCAAAATGATGGACAGTTCAAAATATTCACAGATAAACAGAAACTGAAAGAGTATGCCAACAAGAAACCTCCCATTCAAGAAATTATAAAGGTAGTTCTCAGGAAGGAAGGAAAAAACAGAACAGGCAGAGTTGGAGGAGAGTGTAAGACCAACAAAAAAGACAAAAAGAGAAGAAAAAAAGTAAACAAAATATGACAAACACAAGTCCAATCAAAATATGGCTAACACAAATAATTCCTTGAAAGTAATAACACTGAATGTCAATGGATTAAACTCACCTATCAAAAGATTCAGACTGGGACATTGGATAAGGAAATACGACCCATCTATATGCTGTCTACAAGAGACACATCTTAGACCCAGAGATTCATGGAGGTTGAAAGTGAATGGCTGGAAAACAATCATACAAGCAAATAATAATCAAAAAAAGGCAGGAGTAGCTATATTAATATCAGACAAAATAGACTTTAAATGTGAAACAATTGTGAGAGACAAAGAAGGATACTACATTTTAGTGAAAGGGACAATCTCTCAAGAAGATCGAGCAAACATAAATATTTATGCTCCTAACATGGGTGCCTCTAAATACATGAGGCAAATGCTGTAAAAACTAAGTGAAAGAATAGATGCATCTACAATTATAGTGGGCGATTTTAATACACCGCTATCAACGCTTGACAGAACATCTCAAAAGAGAATCACTAAAGAAACAAAACATTTGAACAGAATATTAGAGGAGCTGGATCTAATAGACATATATAGATCATTACACCCAAACACAGCAGGATATACATTTTTCTCAAGCACACATGGATCATTCTCCAAGATAGACCATATGCTAGGCCACAAAGAAAGACTTAATGAATTCAGAAAGATCAAAATCATACAAAACAGTATCTCTGACCACAGTGGAGTGAAGCTGGAAATTTGCAAGGGACAGAGGCCCAGATTTCACAACATGGTTTGGAAATTAAACAGCACACTCTTAGAAAAACAGTGGGTCAAAGAGGAAATCTCAAAAGAAATCAATGACTACCTTGAAACAAATGATAATGATAACACAATATACCAAAATTTATGGGATGCAGCAAAAGCAGTACTGAGAGGGAAATTGATAACCATAAATTCACATATCAAAAAAGAAGAAAGAGCAAAAATTGGAGAACTAACTGCACATTTGAAGGAATTAGAAAAAAACAACAACAAAGTAACCCAACAGGAAGAAGAAGCAAGGAAATAACAAAGATAAGAGCAGAACTAAATGAAAGGATAGAAAATAAGAAAGCACTTGAAAAGATAAAGAAGACCAAGAGCTGGTTTTTTGAGAAGATCCACAAAATTGACAAAACTTTAGCGAGACAAACAAAAAAAGAGAGAAGATGGAAATACATAAAATAAGAAATGAGAAAGGCGATATCACCACTGGCCCCACAGAAATAAAGACTATCATAAGAGGATACTTTGAAAAACTATTTTCCAACAAAAACCCCAATTCAGAGGAAATGGACAAATTCCTAGAAACACATAAGCAGCCCATATTGATGAAAGAAGAAATTGATGATCTTAACAAACCAATCACAAGTAAAGAGAATCAGTCATTAAAAACCTCCCAACTAAGAAGAGCCCAGGGCCAGACGGCTTCACAGGTGAATTCTACAAAAATTTCCAGAAAGAAATAACACCAATTATTCTGAAACTCTTCCAAAAAATCGAAACAGAAGGAACATTGCCAAACTCCTTCTATGATACCAACATTACCCTAGTACCAAAGCCAAACAAAGACACCATAAGAAAGGACAATTACAGACCAATTTCTATAATGAATGTAGACGCAAAAATACTTAACAAAATACTTGCTAATCGTATTCAACAACACATTAAACAAATTAAACAACACGACCAAGTGGGATTTATTCCAGGTATGCAAGGATGGTTCAACATAAGAAAATCAATCAATGTAATACACCATATAAACAAATTGAAGGAAAAAAATCACATGATTATATCTATAGATGCAGAAAAAGCATTTGACAAAATACAGCACCCTTTCTTGATAAAAATACTCCAAAAGATTGGAATACAAGGAAATTTTTTGAACATGATAATGATTATATATGAAAAACCTACAGCCAACATTGTTTATAGTGGAGAAATCCTAAAATCCTTCCCTCTAAACTCAGGAACAAGACAAGGATGCCCATTGTCTCCCCTTCTATTTAACATTGTCTTAGAAGTACTTGCTCAAGCACTGAGGCAAGAACCAGATATAGAACGCATTCAAATTGGAAAGAAAGAAGTCAAAATTTCATTATTTGCAGATGATATGATCCTATACATAGAAAACCCTGAGTGATCAATAACAAAGCTTCTATAACTCAAATATGAGTTTAGTAAAGTCACAGGTTATAAGATCAATGCGCATAAATCAGTAGCATTTCTGTACACCAGTAATGAGCAAGATTAGGAGGAAATCAAGAAACAACTACCATTCGCAATAGTAAATAAAAAATCAAGTATTTAGGAATAAATTTAACTAAAGAGGTAAAAAACTTACACACCGAGAACTATACAAGACTGTTCAAGGAAATCAAAGAAGACCTAAATAAATGGAAGAATATTCCTTGTTCATGGATAGGAAGACTGAATATTATTAAGATGTCTATCCTACCAAAACTGATCTACACATTCAATGCAATCCCAATAAAAATCAACACAGCCTTCTTTAAGGAACTAGAAAAACTAACTATGAAATTTATTTGGAAAGGAAAGCGACCCCAAATAGTCAAAGACATATTGAAAAAGGAAATCAAAATAGGAGGAATCACACTTCCTGACTTCAAAACATACTACAAAGCTACAGTAGTGAAAACAGCATGGTATTGGCATAAGGAGAGACACACAGACCAACGGAATTGAATTGAAATATCTGATATAGAATCTCATATATATAGCCATATAATATTTGATAAAGCCACCAAACCCTCTCCACTGGGAGAGAATGGCCTATTCAACAAATTGTGCCTGGAGAACTGGATATCCATATGTAGAAGAATGAAAGAGGATTACCATCTCACACCTTATACAAAGATCAACTCAAGATGGATCAAAGACCTAAATATAAGAGCCAAGACCATAAAGACCTTGGAAAGCAGTGTAGAGAAACATCTACAGGACCTTGTAATAGGAAATCGCTTCATGAATATCATACCAAAAGCACTAGCAGCAAAAGAACAAATAGATAAATGGGATTTCCTCAAAATTAAGCCTTCTGCACCTCAAAGGAGTTTGTCAAGAAAGTAAAAAGGGAACCCACAAAATGGGAGAACATATTTGGCAACCATATATCTGATAAGAGACTTATAACTTGCATATATAAAGAACTCATATATCTTGAAAATAAAAAGTTAAGCAACCCATTTAAAAAATGGGAAAAAGATTTAAACAGACACTTCTCCAAAGAAGAAACACAAATGGCTAAAAAGCACAGGAAAAAATGCTCCAAATCTTTAGCTATCAGGGAAATGCAAATCAAAACTACATTGAGATACCATCTTACTCCCATAAGATTGGCAGCTATGAAAAAAAAAAGAAGAATACAAATGCTGGAGAGGATGTGAAGAAAGGGGAACACTCATCCACTGCTGGTGGGAATGCAGAAGGATCCAACCATTCTGGAGGACGGTTTGGCGGTTTCTCAAAAAACTAAGCATAGATTTGCCATATACCTAGCAGAACTGAAAACAAGGACACAAACCGATATATGTACACCAATGTTCATAGCAGCATTGTTCACTATCGCCAAAAGTGGGAATCAACCCAAATGCCCATCAACAGATGAGCGGATCAGTAAAATGTGGTATATACATACAATGGGATACTACTCGGCTGTAAGAACAAATACACTACAAACACACGTGGTAACATGGATGAATCTTGAGAACCTTATGTTGAGTGAAGCAACCCAGGCATTGAAGGACAAATACTACATGACCTCAATGATATGAAATAAGCAAGCTGCCTCAGAGAGCTTGAGATTGGAAGATAGGCTTACAGGAAATAGGGGGGTGGAGGAAGGATGTGAGCCGATGTCTGCAGGGGTGGAATCTATGATGAGCTGGTGGTAAGTATGAGCACAAAGAAGAGATAAAATGGGGGCAAGGGGTTGCCTTTGGTTGGGGCTTTGTGGGTTTGAGGGGCCTGGAGATGGGTGGATGGGTAATATTGCCCAAAATATTGGGGTGAGGGAGGGGCAACATATGAACATAGGAGAGTGTCAGGTGTTGGTTGAGAGTAAAATGCTGAGAAAATCGTATCAAAATATAATTAAGAGGGTTACCAGTTTAGGATGCTCGGAGGGGATGGTCTGATGCGGGACGGACTCCTGGGGAATGTCTGAATGCTCATTTTGCCAGGGTGGGTTGTACCATTGGGTAGAGACCCAAGTAGTGAGAGTTGGGTTGGACCCACATTCTGGGAAGGACTAATGCCATCAAATAGAGGGAACTGTATATCTTGAGAGAAAGGGTGGCTCCCAGGGCCTTAGGGCAGCTGAGCAAGTCAGGCCCTGAACACTGTTGCAAGTATCTCTGGACGTGGCTGTTGCATCATAACCTGAAATCTGCCCACTTCACTAGCAACAGCTAACAGCACAAAACCACAAGTCCACCCACAAGTTTCTGCCAATCCCCAGCCGCCCTGTAGCCCTCACTCCTCCTGCTCTACCCCGCCCTCCTCATTCTCTATATAACCCACTGCACTTCCTTAATAAACCGGACTTGCGTACCAGACCTGGTCTCCGCGGCATTCTTTCTCCCCTCGCCGCGCGTCCTCCACGCCTGAGAGCCCCTCTGAGGCTGTCTGCCGCAGCCTCAGACGCCTTTGCGGCCAGCTGACCCCTCCAAACTACCCCGTCAGCGTCGGGGTGCAAGCCGCCCCAGCCGCAACTGGCGCCCCAACGTGGTGGCAGTTCAAGTCCGGTCCGACGTGACCACTGCCTCACCCCCGTGGGACCTCGCTCCCACCCCTTCACCGCGCTCTCAAGGTAAGGACCCCCCATTATCGGCCCCCGGCAGAAAAATGGGCGGGCGTCTATCTTCCCGCTAAGCGCCGCAAGTCAGAGCGCTTGCTGGCCTCCTAGACACTAATGGTGTTAGGGTTTCCCTCCGCCACCTGCAAAAGTACTGGGATCTCCTCCTGCCTTTCAATCCGTGGCTGGCCACCTGCCACCTTTGGAGCCCAGACACTTACTCGCGTCTCATTGACCGCATCACCTCCTCTATGGAGCATGAGGGCAGGTCATTTCCCCCTGGCCTCCTGCCCACGCTTGTGGCCATCCGTGCCTGCCTCCTTGGCGCACCTGCCCCGAAAGACGCTTACCAGGTTTCCGCCGGGGCTGCTGCACGGCCGCTCGACTGCGACCCTGATAAGGGGGACACTCCCGACTCAGATACTGAGTCCTTATCTAGTCAGCTCAATGCCGACCTTGAGCTCCATCCTCTTTGGGAAGACCATTATCAGGATGGCAAACTTCCTCTTTCCTCTCCGCCTGAGGGGGGGAGGTCCCTGCCTGGTCGCCAAGATGGCGAACTTCCTCCTTCTTCTTCGCTTGAAAGGGGGAAGTTCCCGCCTGGCCACCAAGATGGCACACTTTCTCCTTCTTCTTCGCCTGAAGGGAGGAAGTATGGGCCCTCAGGTGGAAATCCCGCCTCTCTTTACCTGCCTCTTCCGGTCACTCCGCCATCTTGGCGCAGACCGGAAGGAGAGCGTCCACCATCTTGGCGCAAACCGGAAGGAGAGCCTCCGCCATCTTGGCGCAAACCGGAAGGGGAGCCTCCGCCATCTTGGCGCAGGGCGGAAGGAGAGCCTCCGCCATCTTATAAATCACCGGAAGCCTTGCCGCGGACATTTTGTCCGCCGGAAACTGCTCCGCAGCCATCTTGTTTGCAACCGGAAGGAGAGCCCCCACCATCTTGTTTGCAACCGGAAACTCCTCTGTGTCCATCTTGTCCCCCCTCTCAGACAACATGGCCGCCACCTCCTCCTCCATTGGCTGCTCCGCCGGCACCAGCGTCCAGGCCTTGGACCAGTTCAGACACATGGCTGGGCCACTCCGGCCCACCCATGACAGGGGCCACCCCTCACCTCTTCCCTTTGAACCCGGCGCCCTCTCAAGCGCGCCCCCAGCAATGGCTTCCTTTCACCACTGATGAAATTAAAAACCTTGGACGCGCAGTTAAGGAGGATGGCATTGGGAGTCCGTACACCCAACAGCTGCTCGAGGAACTTGGGGCACAACTTGTTCTCCCCTATGATTGGATTTCACTTGCCCGGGCCATTCTGGCCCCAGGACAGTTCGTGGAATGGAGATGCCACTTCCAGGCAGAGGCTGAGAGGCGCATCGCCGAGAATGCCAGTGCGGGTATCCAGGACCCCCCAGAGGCGTACACAGGCATTGGTACTTTCACCGATCCTGTGCAGTACCGCAATGTGCCCCCCGGTTTTTGGCTCCGGCTTAGAGAACTAGCCCTGCGATCCTTCCGCAATGTCTCCGCCACGAGACCTCAAAAGCTCGCCCAGATGACCCAGGGCAAAGATGAAGATTTCGCTACCTTTGTCACCCGCGTCATCGAGGCCTGCCAGCGTAAGGTCCGCGGAGAGGAGGCCCAGGTCGCTCTCGCCAAAGATCTCATCGTTGAAGGATGCCTCGATGCTTGCCGGCAGATTATCCTCACCATGCGGGATAAGGGCGTCCATGACTGGGTCTTGGCTTGCCGCAACCTTGACCCGCAGGCCACTAGCCTCGCCAAAGCCATCGCCACGGACCTAGCCATTTCTTCCGGATGCTTCAGATGCGGTGAGACGGGCCACTTCACCCGAGACTGCCCACAATTGCAGACCGAGAGACCACCCCTCCCAGCATCCGGCAGCCGCCCTCCATCCCGCCCGAGAGGGCCTTCCACCCCATGCCCTCGATGCAGAAAAGGATATCATTGGGCCCGCGACTGCCACTCCGATCAAAGCCCTCGCCAACCTTTAAACTCCCAGCGGGGCAAGCCTCAGCCCCACCCCAAAGAGGCCACCCACCAGAGAGCCCCCAAGCCTTGATGTGGACGGTTCCCATCAGAAGCTCCTCCAAGCCTGTCATGGAGCTCAAAATCGAAGGGCAATGGTTAGAGGGCCTGCTCGACTCCGGTGCAGAGGTCTCCTGCATCCCGTTTGAAATCACCGCCTTCAACCACTGGGCTCTTGAGCAGGGGCCTCAGGTAATTGGGGCCACAGGCTCTGCCGAGTCCTGGAGATTTGCCACTCCTATCAAATGGGAGGGCCGAGAGGGCCGGCACAGTCGCTTCTGCCCCCTCATCCTCTCCACCGTTGGTGGTATTCTCTGGGGAAGAGATATCCTCAGCCAAACGGGAGCCATCCTCACTACTGAGGCCCTCTCGCTCAGCCTGCCCCCCCCCCCCAGCGGGGGCCACTGCTCCCATCACAACGCCTGACCCTATCCCTCTGGAATGGGACACAGAGGAGCCCATCTGGGTCGAGCAGTGGCCCTTGCCATCTTACAAACTGCAAGCCCTCTCCACTCTCGTCGAAGAGCAGTTACGGGCAGGACACATTGAACCTTCCACTAGTCCCTACAATTCACCTGTCTTTGTTATTACCAAGAAAAGCAGTGGCAAATATCGCCTTCTCCATGACCTACGTGAGGTCAACAAGCACATCAAGCCAATGGGATCGCCGCAGCCAGGGTGCCCGCACCCCACCGCTGTCCCTCAGCACATGCACGCGGCCATCATCGACATCAAGGACTGCTTCTTCTCCATTCCTCTCCATCCACAAGACTGCCCACGGTTCGCCTTCACGGTGCTTCAAACAAACCATCGAGGTGCAGCCCAGCGTTACCAATGGAGAGTCCTCCCTCAAGGAATGCGCAACAGCCCGGCCATCTGCCAACTCTTTGTCGATCGCGCAGTCGATCCACTCCGCAAGAAGGCCCACAGGTGCGCCCACATTATCCACTACATGGACGATCTGCTCATTGCCGCTAAGGATCCTCGTGAGCTGGAAACTCTCGTCTCGGAGCTTCTCCACAATCTCTCACAGATCGGACTTACTGTTCAGCCTGACAAGATTCGCCTTCAATCCCCCTTTCAATTTTTGGGGTTTCACTTTCACCACCATGTTAAGCCAGTAGCACCAAAGCTACAGGTGTCGCCCAAGATGTCTCTAACGGAGCTACAGCAGCTCTGCGGCCAAATCAATTGGCTTCGGTCAGCGCTCCCCATCACCACGGCTCAACTTCAGCCTCTTTTCGAGCTCCTCCAGACTAAGGATCTTCCAGCCGACGTAGTCACCCGCCGCATCGTCATCACTCCAGCAGCCCGAGCGGCTGTGCAGGATGTCAACGAGGCCCTTCAGGCCTGCCGCCTCGAGCGCTACGCCCCAGGACTGCCAATCCTCGCATTGGTTCTTCCCACGCCAGTAACGCCCACTGGACTCCTCTGGCAAGACGGGCCACTGCTCTGGCTACACACTTCCAAGAGTAAGCTCCCAAAAATCTGCCCCTTCACAAGGGCATGGATCGCCCTCGCCTCCGACCTTGTAGGGCTATGTGTGCATACCTACGGATTTCCTCCTTCCACAATCGTCTGGCCCTTTGACGCCAAGGCTACTACCAACCTGCTCATCCACGACGTGGACATGCAAGTGCTCGCTGAAACTTTCAGAGGCTCTTTCGACAACCACTATCCTCATCACCGACTTCTCCAAGGCCTCTCGCGACTCGCATTCTCCACTCCGTTCCATCCATTGCCGGCCAGGAAACCTCTTCCACACGCAGTAACGGCCTTTACAGATGCCTCAAAGACCTCCTATGCTGCGATCATCTATTCACCTGGTTCCCCAACGCCACGAACTCTTGTGTTTTCGAACGCGTTCTCCGTCCAAGTCGGAAAACTGCTCGCAGTCGCTGTTGCTCTGCACACCTGCCCCAACCAGCTGCTCAATATCTTCACAGACAGTTTATACACCCTGCAGGTGTGCCATGCCTTGCCTCTTGCCACCTTCTTCCCTATGGATACAGCCATCGATAGGGCGCTTCAGTTCCTCCAGCACCAATTAGAAGCCAGAGACCACCCTTGGTTCATCACTCACATCAGAAGTCACAGCGGCCTCCCTGGCCCGCTAACTGCTGGAAATCAAGCCGCCGACCACACTGTCCAGCCATCACCAGCTCAGGCGTCACCAGCACAGCACGCTGCGCTCGCCTGCCACAGCATGCCTTGCACATGCCAACCACGGCACACCGCACTTGCCAACCACAGCGTGCCCTGGCCGCTTTATCTTGGGGACGTTGTCAACCAGGCCAAGCTACTGCATGCGCAGTTCCACTTCTCAGCGCGCTCAATTCATAAGCTCTTTCCCAATCTGCCCATGGAAACCTGTAAGCACCTCGTGCGCTCTTGCCGCACCTGCGCGCCTCTCTTACCCCTCGGCCCATTACAGCCACAGGGCGTCAACCCGCAAGGTCTTCGCCCAAACTCCCGATGGCAAATGGACGTTACTCATGTCAACTCTTTTGGAAGACTCAAGTTCCTGCATGTTGCCGTCGACACCTTCTCGCACATGTGCTACGCCCTGCCCCTTCCAGGAGAAACAGCCAAACACGCCATCCGTGCGCTATGCCAAGCCATCCTTTTTATGGGCGTTCCATGGGACCTCAAAACAGACAATGGCCCCGCTTGTCGGAGCTCCGCCTTTGCTGCCTTCCTACAAATGTACAAGATCACACATCATTTCGGGGTTCCCTACAACCCACAAGGACAAGGCATCGTCGAGCGCATTAACCAACAGCTCAAGCTCCTTATTCACAAAGAGCAAAACGAAGCTCCTCTAAAGCCACCAGGAGACGTTGTTACCGCCTGCTTAATTCACTTGAGCTTGCTCACATTTGACAAGAAAGGCCTTTCTCCCACCCACAAGCATTGGGGCCCCATGTGGCGTCCCACCCAAGCCCCTCTTGTCCATTGGAAAGACCCCCAAACTAACCGCTGGCAACGACCAGGCCCCCTCCTTGCCCAAGGGCGAGGTTTTGCTTGTGTCTTTCCAGATTCTGAGCCGCAGCCCCTGTGGATCCTAGCTCGTCTGATCCGTCCTGCCACAGTGCCTGCAACGGACCACACCCCTTCACCCGACGATCTGGCACCCTTCACCGCCGTCCGACGCACGCCGGTGCCAGCACCTCCAGAGAACGCTGCGCCTGCGCCATCAAGCAACGGTCCACCACCGAGCACCCCCTCTTCGTTCGCCCCCTGAGACGACTACGCCAATGGAGCAGAGGACTGAAGCTCGTCTGTACCCAGTCCTTCTCCTCCTCCTTCCTCTTCTCCTGCCTATCTTCTCCAACCCCTCACACCAACCCTTCAACTGGACGCTCACCTTTGGCAGCAGGAAAAGCTCCTCGCTGTAAATGTCACTGCAAGCGCTCCTTCCTTCACCGTGCACATCTGTAATCTCACCAACCTAGCTTACACGTCCAGTTATAGCAGTGCCTTCGATAGCTGCTCCCTTCACTGCTATACTTCACCCCCATCGCGCTGCAGCAGGCGTACCCCTGCAGCCACGTACGGTGCGGGCCTCCCCAAAAAGTGCCGTGGCCCCAATGATAACCATTTCTCAGGTTTCTACATCTGTCCATCCACCGCCAGAGGATGCCATGACCCTGCACACTATTACTGCCCTTCCTGGGGGTGCGAGACCATCGCCTATGGATGGTCCGGTGCCCCTAACAAAGACCCCTATATTAAGCTCATCCACAGCGGCGCAAACTGGCGCTCCGTCACCCTACGAGTCAAAAATCCCCTAGATCCAGTCTGGCTGTCTGGCCGCACGTGGGGAGTCCGCCTGTATGCAACCGGCTACGACTACGGTGCCTTTATCATTATAAAAAAAGAGCCGATTCCCACACGTTCCATCCCAGTGGGCCCAAATCAGGTTCTCAATCCTCCACAGGCACAGCCTCCCTCTCCCCCCAACTCCGCCTCACCCTCTCCCTCGCCCAGCACCCCCCTCGCTACTGCCCCCCTTACCTCCCACAACCCCAAGTCTCGCTTACCCCCTACTCAGTATTCTAGCCCTCTCATTAACCTACTTAGAGCCTCCTACATCTCTCTGAATATCTCCCACCCCAACCTAACTGCAAACTGCTGGCTTTGTCTCCCTCCCTCTCTTCCTCTATATGAGCCCGTTGCCACTAACCTCGCCTTCACTGAATCCTCTGAACATAATCCTGCTGAATGCAATTGGAACGCCTCTTCTATCCCCTTAACCTTTCAATCTGTTTCCTCCACAGGGCGCTGTGTTCATTCTTGCCAAGGTCCCCATCCCCTCCTAAATGCCTGCTCCAACTACTCCTCTCCCAACATTTCCGCCAAATTCTTAATCCCCCTTAACACCTCCCAATGGCTTTGCACCTCCACCGGACTAACCCCCTGCCTCAACATCGCTACCCTCAACGCCACCAATGAAACCTGTCTACTCATTCTCCTAGCCCCTCGAGTCCTTTTCCACAGTGACGAAGAGTTCTTCTCCGCCCTTCAGAGTCACAAACTCCCTGCTCACCTCCAGAAGAGAGAACCCTTCACCATCCTCACAGTTGCTACCCTTCTAGGTCTTGCCGGGGCAGGCACGGGAATCGCCGCTCTTACCACACAATCCTCTTCCCTTTCCTCCCTCAGGCAAGCTGTCGACAGTGATATCTCCCACCTCCAAGTCGCTATCTCCCATCTTAAAAACTCTCTCAATTCCCGTTCTGAGGTAGTTCTCCAAAACCGCCGGGGCCTTGACCTTCTCCTCCTCAAGGAGGGAGGCCTTTGTGCCGCCCTTGGAGAAGAGTGCTGTATATACGCCAATTCTACTGGCCTTGCCGAGGACAGCCTAAGAAAGGTCCGAGAAGGACTAGAGCAGCGCCAAAAAGAGCGTGAAGCCGCTAACTATTTTTCCGGAGTCTTCCATACCCTCCTCCCATACCTCCTCCCTCTCCTAGGCCCGCTAATAATAATTCTCCTAGCTCTTACCATAGGGCCCTGGGCTGTCAAGAAGATTATCCAGCTCGCCAAGGACCAAACCAACGCAATCCTCACGTCCTTTGTGCGCATCCAGTACCATCAGCTCGCCACTGAAGACAGCCCCCCCAACGAGCCCTGCTCAGCCCGCCCCAAGAAGAAATCAAGAACAACCCAACACCTAAAAACCCCGCAACGCATCCCATTGCTCCCCCAGCCCGCACGTTCCCCACCTTAACAGCCAACTTCACTCCCCGCCCCAGCTGCCGCCACCCTAGAACTGCTTAACAATCAATAGGGAGCAGGGGGTGGGGCAGGCCCGAGTCTGAATGGCAGGCGTAGCCGCACCTAGTGGGGGAAGTGCGCAGCCCACCACTCACGTGTAGCACAGCTGGTCTGTTCTGCTTGCCTGCCACTCTTTGGACCTGCCACTCACCCCGTGTTAGCGGCCAACATAGCCAGCACACATCCATAAGTACACAGCCAAGCAAACCTCTCACCTATACCCCCCCTAATAAAAAAGAGAAAAAGGGGCAAATGTTGCATCATAACCTGAAATCTGCCCACTTCACTAGCAACAGCTAACAGCACAAAACCACAAGTCCGCCCACAAGTTTCTGCCAATCCCCAGCCGCCCTGTAGCCCTCACTCCTCCTGCTCTACCCCGCCCTCCTCATTCTCTATATAACCCACTGCACTTCCTTAATAAACCGGACTTGTGTACCAGACCTGGTCTCCGCGGCATTCTTTCTCCCCTCGCCGCGCGTCCTCCACGCCTGAGAGCCCCTCTGAGGCTGTCTGCCGCAGCCTCAGACGCCTTTGCGGCCAGCTGACCCCTCCAAACCCCCCCGTCAGCGTTGGGGTGCAAGCCGCCCCAGCCGCACGTGGCTCCTCGGGAAATGGGACTGGCTGTCTCTGTGGGCCCCAAGGGGAGGGGAAAATGGATGTTGAATGGATGGAACCAAGGTAAATGTGGGAGTAAGAGAGGAGTTTCACGAGAGTACACAAGGTTGGATATAAAACATGTAATATTGCACCAAAAACATATAGGGGACGACAGACTAATAATATAAACCATAATGTAAAACATAAGATAACTAAAAATTTAGAAAACTGTATATCCTAAAGTATGGACCACAATGTAAGCACAGATGTCACCATGTTTGAAAGCTATTGTCTCAGAGTCTGTACATCAGTTTAAGTAAATATGATATGAATAAGTTATAAGATTATCGCTGTGGAAGGGAAAAGGTTATATGGTGGATGTGTGGGAGTACTGTATATTGTATATATGATTTACTGTGATCTAGGGCTCTTGTGAAGAGAAGCTTAATAATTAGGAAAAAAGAAAAGAAAATGATAGGATGTAGAATTTTTCCAAATCAATACGTATTCTAGATCTAACCTTTAAACTCATCGCTATATTCCATTTTACTAGTAAGGGAACCTGACATTATATCGGGCTTCACTTTTCAGGAAGTTTTGGATCACAGAGTGGTTCAACAATGGCAGCGGAGGAATACTGGTATAGGATGTTATTGACAGGCGATATATGGTTGACAGGGAGTTATACAGGGCATGTGTCCAGGGTGCATGGAAATGTTTGGATATACTCATAGTGGAAACAATTAAAAACAACAGCTGGGGAGGTATTGGGTTCATGGCCGGGGGTGCTCTGTCATGGTTCTAGGGGAGTAGCAGCTGTCCCCCAGGTGCAATGGTAAGAACCAGGAAGGAGTGATGGTCGAAGAGTGAGCCCCTGATACTAATGACTATGCTTGTGAGCCTGTATGCCTGAAATAAGAATAAGGCCTAGAGCAGCACAGTGCCTGGGAGTTTCCTCCTGACAGCCTTCATGTTACTCAAATGTGGCCAGTCTCACAGCCAAACTCAGCTTGTAGATGCAGTGCATTCCCTGCAGCATGGGACATGACACCCGGGGATGAGCCTCCCTGGCACCGAGGGATCACTACCAAATACTAGCTGATGATGCAACTAGAAAACGACCTTGAATTAAAGGTCCAACGCGGACCAGCAGAATATCCCTGTCTATGTATAATAACAGGACTTTAAAATGCTGTTTGACCTAATGTAAGGGGGAAATGGAAAGGACAAATGAGTTTATATGGCTATGAGTCTCTAAAAAAGTCTTTAGGTTGTCAGAAGGATTGCCCTTATGCATACCTGAGCAGAGTCTCAGAGACAGATAAAGTAGATACAACCCCAGGTATTGGTTCTCTTGAGGGCTAAAGACACACACGGGTTCTATGGTCATGGCAGATGGGGTTCACTGCCATGTCAGTTGGCCCTTCTTTGGAGCTGGTGTTTCTGCATGATGGAACTGGACTCAGATGGGATCTCTTTTCACAAGCCTTTCATGCTACTTTACCGGAATTGTAGTTGGTGCTGTGGTTTAAGATATATCTACAGGACTTGAATCTCTGGACTGACAATATGATAGCCACACTCTGAACCTCAACAGACTTCAACTCCTACACTCTGATTTATTGGACTTCCCCACTCAGCTATCATGGAGTTGAAGAATGTCAACCACCACACAATGGAGCCTAGAGTGCCTACAACTGAAAGCAGGAGGATTGCATCTGGTATCCATGTGGAATCTGAGCTTCCTCTTGACATACAGGTGCAATGGACACAACCAGTCCAAGGTCCACATAGAAAAGGTGGCATTGGTGTGGGAAAAGTGGTCATGGTGGCTGCTGGGTGTGGAGAATGGGAGGAAGAGATGAGATGGGGAGGCGTTTTTGGGACTTGGAGTTGCTTCACTGACAATTACGGGACATTGTAGATCCCCCCAGGGCCCACTGGATGGAACATGGGAGAGTATGGGCTACGATGTGGACCATTGACCATGAGGTGCATCGATGCCCAGAGATGTACTTACCAAATGCAATGAATGTGTCATGATGATGGGAGAGAGTGTTGCTGTGGGGGGAGTGGTGGGGTGTGGGCCGTGGGGTTGAATGGGACTTCATATTTTTTGAATGTAATATTTTTTAAAAAATGAATAAAAAAATAAAGGAAAAAAATAAAGTCAGGAAGTTTGATTTCTCCAATTTCATATTTCTTTTTCAATATGTCTTTGGCTATTCAGTGCCTCTTTCCCTTCCAAATAAATTTAATAGTTACTTTTTCCTTTTCATTGAAATATGCTGTAATGATATTTATTGGGATTGCATTAAATCTGCAGATTACTTTGGGTAGGATACACATGTTTATGATATTTATTCTTCCTATCCATGAACAGGGAATATCCTTCCATTTATTTAAATTTTATTTGATTTCCTTTCACAGTGTTGTATAGTTTTTTGTATACAAGTCATTTATATCTTTAGTTAAATTTATTCCTAGGTATTTGATTTTTTAGTTTACTATTGTAAATTTTGATTTTTTTCTTGATTTCTTCCTCAGTTTGCTCATTGTTGACATAGAGAAATGCTATTTATTTTTTCTGATTAATCTCATTACCTGCAACTTTACTGAACTCATTTAAAAGTTCTAGAAGTTTTGTGGTAGATTTCTCAGTTCTTTCTATGTATAGGATCATGTCATCTGCAAATAGTGAAATTTTGACTTCTTGCTTTCCAGTTTAGATATTTTTATATCTTTTTCTTGCCTCAGTGCTCATGCATGTATTTCTAATGCAATGTTAAATAGGAGCTGTAATATTGGGCAACCTTGTCTTGTTCCCAGTCTTATAGGGAAAGCTTTTAGAGTTTCACTATTGTATATGATATTAGCTGTGGATTTTTCATTTATACTTTTTGTCATGTTCAGAAATTTTCCTTCTATTCCTATCTTTTTCAGTGTTTTTTTTTTAATCAGGAAAGGGTGGTGTATTTTGTCAAATGCTTTTTCTGCCCTTATAGAGATGATCATGTGATTTTTTCTTTTGATCTGTTTATGTGGAGTATTATATTGATTGATTTTCTAATGTTGAACCATCCTTGCATACCCAGGATGAAGTCCACTTGGTCATTGTGTATAATATATTTGATTAGTTGAATACAATTAGCAAGTATTTTGTTGAGGATTTTAGCATCTACGACCATTAGAGTTTAGTCTGTAATTTTCCTTTCTTGTGGCATCTTTGTTTGGCTTTGGTATTAGGGTGATGTTGGCATTATAGAATGAGTTAGACAATGTTCCTTCTACTTCAACGTTTTGGAAGCCTTTAAGCAAGATTACTGTTAGTTCTTTCTGGAATGTTTGGTAGAATTCACCTGTTAAGCTGACTGGTCCTGGGCTCTTCATAGTTGGGATGTTTTTAACAACTGATTCTATCTCTTTATTTGTGATTAGTCTGTTGAGTTCATCAATTTCTTCTTTCATCATTGTAGGCTGCTTGTTTGTTTCTAAGAATTCATCCATTTCCTCTAAAATATCCTTCTTATTGACATGTAATTATTCAAAATATCCTTTTATGATACTCTTTATTTCTGTTGGGTCAGTGGTGATATCCCCTTACTCATTTCTTATTTTCTGTATTTGCATCTTCTCTCTTTTTTCTTTGTTAGCCTAGATAAGGATTTGTCAAATTTTATTGATCTTCTCAAAGAACCAGCTCTTGGTTTTGTTTGTTTTTTCTAGTGCTTTTTTAGTTTCTATTTCATTAATTCTGCTCTGATCTTAGTTCTTTCTTTCTTTCTACTTCCCTTAGAGTTACTTTATTGTTCTTTTACTAATTCCTCCAAGTGTAAGATTAGGTGTTCGATTTTAGCTCTTTCTTCTTTTTTGATATATGAATTTATGGCTTTGAATTTTCCCTCTCAGTACACCTTTTCCTGAATCCCATAAGTTTTGATATGTCGAGTTATCATTTTCTTTCATTTCAAGGTAGTTGTATATTTTTTTGAGATTTCCTCCTTGACTCACTGTTTGTCTAAGAGTGTTGCCTAACTTCCATATCTTTGTGCCTAATCTGGTTCTCTGGCCCTTGCAGATTTCCAGCTTCAACCCATTGTTGTGAGAGAATTTATTTTCTTTCATTTTGATCTTTTTGAGTTCATTGAGTCATTCTTTGTGGCCTAGCTTGTGGTCTATCTTGAAGAATGATCCATGTGCACTCGAGAAGAGTGTATATCCCACTGTATTCAGGTGTAGTGTTCTTTATATGTCTGTATAGGTCCAGATTCTCTAATGTATTATTCAAATTCTTTGTTTCTTTATTGATTCTCTGCTGAGATGTTCAGTCTAATGGTGATAATGATATATTAAAGTGTCCCACTATAATTGTAGAGGCTTCTATTTGTCCGCTTAGTTTTTCCAGTGTTTGCCTCATATACTTTGAGGTACCCTGGTTGGGTGCATAAATGTTTATTTTTCTTTCTTCTTTATATATTATAATTTTTTATTAATATTTAGTGTCTTTATTTGTTGCTTACAATAGTTTTGCATTTGAACTCTATTTTGTCTGATATTATTATAGCTACTCCGGCCCTTGTTTGCCTATTGTTTGCATACAAAATTGTGTTCCAACCATTTACTTTCAGCCTCCTTACATTCCTGGGTCTAAGGTGAGTTTCTTGTAGACAGCATATAGATAAGTCATATTTCCTTATCTATTCTGCCAATATGTGTCTCTTGACTGGTGAGTTTAATCCATTAACATTCAGTGTTATTAATCTCAAGGAATTACTTACATTAGTCATATTTTCTTTGGGTTTTTGAATGTCGTATATTGTTTTTATTTCTCTTTTTGTCTTTTTAGTTTTTCATACATTCTCCTCCATCTCTTTCTCTCCTGTTTTTTTTCCCTTTCATCCTCTAAAACTCCCTTTAGTATTTCTTGAAGTGCAGATTTCTTATTGTAATACTCTCTTAATTTTTGTTTATCTGTGAATAGTTTGAACTCTCTACCATTTTGAATCCCAACTTTGCTGGATTGAGAATTCTTGGCTGGAACTTTTTCCTTTTAGTACCTTGACCATGTCATACCACTGCCTTTTTGCCTCCATGGTTTCAGATGAGAAATCAGCACTTAATCTTTTTGAGCTTCCCTTATATCTGATGGTTTTCTTTTTTCTTGCTGCTTTCATTATTTTCTCTTTGCCTTGAGCATTGGAGAGTTTGACAATTATGTCTTGAGTTGACTTGTTGGGATTTATACTGTTTGGGGTGTGTTGTACTTTCTGGATGTGTATATACATCTGCATTAATAGGGTTGGGAAGTTTTCAGCCCCTGTTTGCTTCAACACCTTTTCTGCCCCCTTTCCCTTCTCTTCTCCCTTTGGGATGCCTAAAATGCATATGGTTGTGTGTTTTTTATTGTTGTTCAAGTCCCTAAATCCCGGATGGATTTTTTATATCTTTTTAATCTATTACTTCTACTCTCTGTGTAATTTCTGATGTGCTGTTTCCCACATCACTAATTCTTTCCCCTGCCTGGTCAAATGTGCTGTTAAGTACTTCCAGTGTATTTTTTATTTATTTGATTGTGCCATTCATCACCATCATATCCACTACCTTTTTATGTATGTTTACAATTTATTTAGTATGTTTTCCCAGTGTTTTCTTAATACCCTTAATATCTTCCTTCATTTCATTAAATTGGTTCATGATATTTGTTTGAACAGCTTTCATTAGTTGTTCTATGTTATGCTCCTCTTCCTTGTTTTAAATTTGACCATTGGATTGGGCCATGTCTTCCTGTTTCTTGGTATGGTTTGTAATTTTTTGTTGCTGTCTAGTCATTTTTTTTTTTGACGGGATTATTCAGTTAATTAGCTTCTCCCTCTACCCTAGGGTTTAATTTAGTTGCTGTGTATGTGTGTGTGTGTTTTCTCTTTGACACTCTTTTTCTTTTTTTTTTTTTTTTTTTTTAATTTTTTTATTTTTTATTGACTTTGTAATAATATTACATTAAAAATATATATGTGAGGTCCCATTCAACCCCACCCCCCCACCCCCCCTCTCCCCCCCCCCCCAACAACACTCGTTCCCATCATCATGACACATCCATTGGATTTGGTAAGTACATCTTTGGGCACCTCTGCACCTCATATACATTGGTTCACATCATGGCCCATACTCTCCTCTATTCCATCATGTAGGCCCTGTGAGGATTTACAATGTCCGGTGATTACCTCTGAAGCACCATCCAGGGCAGCTCCATGTCCCGAAGACGCCTCCACCTCTCATCTCTTCCTGCCTTTCCCCATACCCTTTGTCCATTATGTCCACTTTTCCCAATCCAATGCCACCTCTTCTATGTGGACACTGGATTGGTTGTGTCCATTGCACCTTTATGTCAAGAGGAGGCTCAGATTCCACCTGGATGCTGGATGCAATCCTCCCATTTTCATCTTTTTCTTATTTTACTTCCTTCTTTTTTTTTTCTCTTTCCAAAGCAAGTTCTTTATTGTCCAACCAATCAACAAGTGTTTGAGGCTTAGCACAGTACTAGGTACATTGTACTAAGCAGAATACAGAAGTATAAGACAGTCACTGCCAATTTGAGGCGTACAATCTAAATGTTTCTCCAGAATTACTCCTTGGTTAAAAAATCAAACCTGGATTTAGATGCCAATACCACTGCAATGAACATTCTTTCAAGTCAGTATTTTAAAGAAAAGCACTACACTCCACTTTTATCATGGTATGAATTTTTTCCCTAGAAATATTAACTTTATTATCAATAAAGTTAACTTTTGTTAAAATTCACCTTCATATTCTCCTCTGTAGTTTGAGTGAAGATGTTTTGAAAAAGGAATTTTAAAAGGTTAAACAGTGGAAGTACTTAGGGTACAAATTGAGCCAACAGTTGTCTGGGTAAAAGAGCTCTGGACTATTGAACGAATGGACCTAGCTCAACCCCAGGCCATATTTATTAATATTTTGAGGACAACATAAAGCATGTTTCCAAATAGTTCATAAAATATTATTGCCATCCAGAAGAGGGAGTCAGTGCTAGAGCAGTCTACATGAGAGAGGCATTTTTCATATATTTAGCACCAACTTGGGGGCAAACCAGAGGGTTACCAGGAATTTTGTCCCCCAAGTTAACCTCTTGATTCTCTCATAAAACTCTCAGAACTCACAGGATTGTGGTTCTGGAAATAGAAACTAACTAAAACCTTAAGTTAAACTAAGATAACTGTACACAGTGACGACTCCATCCCAGGAGTGAACCTCCTGCTTTGAGTACAGAACATTCAGCAGAGCAAAGAAGTGGGAGCAGCTGTCTCAGGAGCCTGAAACCTGAGATGGTGAATGCAAGGACACACACATGACCTGTCACCTCTTTTTCTTAACAAGACTCTTCGCTTGACTGTGGTACTCTGGTAAAGAGCCTCACCCTCTTCCACGTCACTACCCCAGTCTTTACCCAACAGAAACAAATAAGGGAAGGAACTAACATAGGGAAGGACTGGAAAAGTTTCTGATGTTATGGAGTCTTGATACTCTAATGAAAAAGATCACTGATTCCTTTTGATAAAGCAGTTAAACTAGGAAGTCTGGGCTAAAATATAACTTAAAGGAAAAGTTCAGATCTGAACTTCTTCACACCTGCAGCAAGCAGGTATCTTTTCTTTTTATGAAGATTATTTGCTTTAAAGCACTGAAAAGTAAGCTGCTAGCTCTGCCAATGTTGGAGAATAATAACAATTCCTTTCTTTTTACATAAGGAAACCAAGGTGTAACAGGACTCCAGGTATGCAGAGATGCAAGACACAGGCTGCAAAAACGGAACTCCACCCACGCTCCAACTCTCATCCTCTTTCCACCTTGAAGACCCTCTTTTGCTCCAGACCAGTGAGCCCTCCAAACTCCTCCATCGACTGCAAAAATGATCAAAGCCATTGAAATGGAAAGTAGCATTTAAAACTTAATGCTGGATTTTCTTAAAATGTTAACACTGGTTTTTCTGACAGCATGTATAAGGCACGGTGTGAGAAAGCTGCTCCCACGCCCAGCCACACACTCACACTTGGCTCCTCACATGCACACATGCACACAGAAGAGGCCAGTGGATTTTGTCACAAAGCACAGGGAATGGATCACTTCAGATCACTTCTGGTTTTTGAGCTGGTTAGAGAGCCAGTCCAGGCCTTCGTAAAGCCCATCTCCACTGGTGGCACAAGTAGCCTGAATGTACCAGTTTCTCTGGCGGAGGGAATGTAAGCCAAGCTTGTCCGTTATCTCTGCTGCATTCATAGCATTGGGAAGATCCTGTTTATTTACAAACACCAATAAAACTGCATCTCTAAGTTCATCTTCTGCTAACATTCGGGTTAGTTCTTCTCGGGCCTCATTGCCTCGCTCTCTGCCATTACTGTCTACCACAAAAATCAGACCTTAGGTATTCTGGAAATAATGTCGCCACAGAGGTCTGATTTTTTCCTGGCCACCGACATCCCAGACTGTGAAGCTGATATTTTTATATTCTACTGTCTCCACATTGAAGCTCATCTCCCGCTCCACCGCTAGCAGCACAGCACAGCAGCCTCTAGGATTCTGGCTCCCCTCAGCAAAATGGCTTTACTTCCTTCTTGTTGTCTATGTTCCCTTGAAGGAAAAAGATTAGGGCCAAAGATAGCAAAAGACATAAGAAAAGAAAAAGAATAGTAATAATAAAGATAATAAAAGTTAGAATAGGGATTGATAAGAACTAGGAAAATGAATATTTAAATTATTTAAGCAGTGTAGAGTTATAGCAGTAGAAAAATAGAGTATCTACAGGGAATTGGGAAACCAATTATAGAGAAGTATATAGAATGAATTACAAGTTCAGTATTATGAGGAGAGATGGAAGGAGAAAAGAAAGCAGAAAAACAAAAAAATGTTAATAAATTAAAGAAAACAGAAGAGTTAGAAATAAAAACCAGAAAAAATTGGGACTAAACAAATAGAAGTGGAATGTAAATACAACAACAGAAAGTGGAAGATAGAAAGATGTAGGAAGGAAAAGAGATAGCATTGTTAACCAAAATCAGTATACACAGAAAAGAGGAAATCAAGGAAGAGGAAATACAGCACACAAGAAACAAACCAGCAGCACCTAATTTTAAAAAAAGGTGGGGGAGAGCAAGAGAAAAGAAGGACAAGAAAGAAAAAAAAACAAACAAACGCACCAGCAAACAGTCAAAAAAAAAATTATGGAAATCAGTCTTCTCTCTTAGCCCCTTGGAGTTTCTCAAGCTGCTGGTGTTTATTAATCAATTATCTTGCATCTTTCTTGCTGCAGATTTTGAAGCATGTTTTAGTAATTAAACTAAGTTCAATTATAAAATCAAAATAGCCTTTTTTTTTTTTTAGGAAAAAATAAGAAACTCAAGAGAAGCTAACAAAAGAATGATGTCTATTTCCCTGTCCTAAAGTATCAACTGGATGATTAACGTTCTGGTGGGTCACTAGTTTAAGAAGATCCAGGAATCAAACTAAGGTCCTTGTATATTTAAGGCAGAAGCTCCTCCACTGAGCTAAATTTTCTTATTGGGTTAATCGGTTCTTCAGAATGCTATCTAGTCATTTTCCCTTGGACAAGTTTGACTCTGCAACAGGATACATTCCTGCTCATTAGGAATATGTCCTTGCCTCCTTTCTATTCTTGTTGCTTTCTCTCCCAGAGCAGCAGGATGCAATAGCCTGTGTGAAAGTTCTCTTTTGAAATTCAAATGGGATCCTGGTGACTCAACTCACCGCTAAAGAAATGATGCCGAGAAAATCATATCAAAATATAATAAAGAGGGTTACCTGTTTAGAATGCTCGGAGGGGAGGGTCTGATGCAGGACGGGCTCCTGGGGAATGTCTAAATGCTCATTCTGCCAGAGTGGGTGACACCATGGGGTAGAAACCCAAGTAGTGAGAGTGGGGGTGGACCCACATCCTGGGGAGGACTAATGCCATCCAATAGAGGGAACTGTATCCCTCTAGAGAAAGGGTGGCTCCGAGGGCATTGGGGCAGTTGAGCAAGTTAGGCCCTGAACACTATTCCATCTATCTCTGGAAGTGGCTCCTCAGGAAACGGAGGTTGGCTATCACTGAGGGCACCAAGGTGGAAGGGAAAATGGACGTTAAATGTGTGGAACCAAAGTAAATGGGGGGTAAGAGAGGAGTTTCTTGAGAGTACACAAGGATGGATATAAAACATGTAATATTACACCATAACATATAGGAGATGACAGACTGATAATGTAAACCATAATGTAAAACATAGGATAACTAAAAATGTAAAGAACTGTGTATCCTAAAGTATGCACCATAATGTAAACACAGATGTCACCTTGTTAGAAAGCTAATGTCTCAGACTCTGTACATCACTTTAAGTAAATATGAAATGAATAGGGCGTAAGAGTATCACTGTGGAAGGGAAAAGGTTTTCTGGTGGATGTGTGGGAGTGCTGTATATTATATATATACATTGCTGTGGTCTAGGACTCCTGTGAAGAAAAGCTGAATAATTAGGGGGGGGAAAAAAAAAAAAAAAAAAAAAAAAAAAAAAAGAAAAAAATAGGATGTGGAATTTTTTCAAGTCAACATTCTTTATCTAAGTTCTTTATCTAACTTTATCCAAGTTCTTTATCTATCCTTTAAACTCATCGCTATATGCCATTCCCTAGTAAGGGACCATGACATTATATTGGGCTTCAAATTTCGGGGAGTTCTGGATCACAGAGTGTTTCAACAATGGCAATGGAGGGATACTGGTATGGGATACCAATGACAGGTGATATATGACTGACAGGGAGCTGTACAGAACATATGTCCAGGGTGCATGGTAATGTTTGGATATACTCATAGTGGCAACAATTAAAAACCACAGTAGGGGGGGTACTGGGTTCCTGGCCAGTGGTGCTCTGTCGTGGTCCCTAGGGGAGCAGCGACAGTCTCCCAGGTACAGTGGTGGGGACCGGGAGGGAGTGAGGGTTCAACAGTGAGCCCCTGATACTAATGACTATGCTTGTGAGCTGATAAACCCAAAATAATAACAAGGCCTAGAGCAACTTTGTGCCTGGGAATTTCCTTCTGTCAGCCTTCATGTTACTCAAATGTGGCCAGTCTCGAAGCCAAACTCAGCATGTAAATGCAATGCCTTCCCCCCAGCGTGGGACATGACACCCGGGGATGAGCCTCCCTGGCAACGAGGGACCACTATCAACTACCAACTGATGATGCAACTGGAAAATGACCTTATACGGAAGGTTCAATGCGGATCAGCAGAATATCCATGTCTACATAAAATACCATGACTTTAAAATGCTGTTTGACCTAAAGTAAGGGGGAAATGGAAAGGAGAAATGAGTTTATATGGCTACGAGTTTCTAAAAAAGAGTCTGGAGGCTGGCAGAAGGTTTGCCCTCATGCACAACTGAGCAGAGTCAGAGAGACAGATAAAGCAGATACAACCCCCAGATATTGGTTCCTTTGAGGGCTAAAGAGACCCATGGGAGTTATGGTCATGGCCGATGGGGTTAACTACCAGGGCAGATGGCCCCTCTTTGGAAATGGTGTTTATGTGTGATGAATCTGGACTCAGATGGGATCTCCCTTCATAAGACTTTCATGCTAATGTGCTGGAGGTGCAGTTAATGTTGGGGTTTAAGATATATTTAGGGGATTTGAATCTCTGGACTGACAATGTGATAGCCAGATCCTGAGCCTCAACAGACTCCAGCACCTACAATCTGATTTATTGGACTTACCACACCCAGCTAAGATGGAGGTGAAGAAGGACAACCACCACACCATGGAGCCTAGAGTGATTACACCTGAAAATGGGAGGATTGCATCCAGCATCCAGGTGGAATCTGAGCCTCCTCTTGACATAAAGGTGCAATGGACACAACCAATCCAGTGTCCACATAGAAGAGGTGGCATTGGATTGGGAAAAGTGGACATAATGGACAAAGGGTATGGGGAAAGGCAGGAAGAGATGAGAAGTGGAGGCGTCTTCGGGACATGGAGCTGCCCTGGATGGTGCTTCAGAGGTAATCACCGGACATTGTAAATCCTCACAGGGCCTACATGATGGAATAGAGGAGAGTATGGGCCATGATGTGAACCAATGTATATGAGGTGCAGAGGTGCCCAAAGATGTACTTACCAAATCCAATGGATGTGTCATGATGATGGGAACGAGTGTTGTTGGGGGGGGGGGAGAGGGGGGGTGGGGGGGTGGGGTTGAATGGGACCTCACATATATATTTTTAATGTAATATTATTACAAAGTCAATAAAAAATAAAAAAATTAAAAAAAAAAAAAAAAAAAAAAAAAGAAATGACTCAATCTTCTTTAAAAGTGCCCACTCCTCACAGGGAACACTAAATATTCTCTTGAAAGTTTATTAAGCACTTCCTATTGCTTGCTTCCCTTAGGGAAGTTGAAATTTTGGCAGTTTCAGCAACAGACTAGTTAATTTCCTGACTCTGCCTTCTCCCAGGCCATTTTTCCTATCCAGGAGTGGTTAGGTAAATCAGGTTGCCTCAGCAGATTTACCTCTCATCTTTCTGGTGTTATCTCTAGCCAGCTGGTATTGTAGTAGCAGAGAAGTCGGGTTTATGCAGTATTGAAGGCCAGGACAGAGAACTCTGAGAAGGAAGATGGTTTATTTTTACTGGCTGGACTAGGCAGACTCCTGTCCTAATAAAACCAAGTCCTGAAGAGAATTTTGGGTCCTTTTTATACAGATGACATGAGGGTGGGGAGTCAAATGGTGCTTTTATGAACGAAAACAACTTTTCTTTGTTAGTTAAGTATTTGTCTGAGTACCAGATAGGTTTTGAATTAACATATCCCCCACATTCCATGTGAGCTTGAATTTTTAGCTTATCCCCCACATTCCAGGTAAGTTTGAATTAACATCTTGCCTACATTCCGTCTGTATGAGTACACATTCAGTCCATATCCCCTCTGAACATTCAAAGCCCATTGGGCCTACACCACTCAACTGGACCTCTAGAGACAAGGCACTCTTGGACACAGAGCTAGATAATCTTGAATTTATGCTTAGGCTGTATTAGTATGTTCCTCAAAGCTCAAAAACAAGGTCTAGGCAATCAAAAGCACAGAAGGGAAACCCCTCTCCACCCTTCACCAGAACCCTTTGATTCTCAGAGAATGCCTCCTCTGGCTGGGTGATTAACAGAATCGGGGCTCACCATGACTTCCTGCCCTGAGGGTAGGACTTAGCTATCCTGCAGCTCCAGCTTCAAGGGCCAGAAACTCATGATTTTACCTTGACCAATCAATCTCTTTGTTGCACTCTCTCCAAGTTGATGTCCTGAAGCCTCCTGTTCTGTTTGTTCCCAAAACAGCTCACTTGGACATGATTTTGCCCTCACTCAAACGCTTTTTTGAGAGAGATGACTGTGCACTTAATCCAACACTATCTTGCCCCTCCCTGATTGATCTTTCTAACTGCAAAATAAACCATGTATTCTAGGAGGCAGAGTGTTCCCAGTCATTGCAGGCACTGAAGCATAGACTAACTGCTAGGCAGGGTTGCTGTGTAGAGGATTGACTGATGACTAAAATAGTTAAAAGTAATATAGATATTCTTATCACTCTTCACAGATAAGGAAACTGAGGCAAAGAACTGTCAAACTCTTTGCCCAAGTTCATACATCCAGTAAGTGGTAGAGATTCCTTCCAGTTTCCCAACTATCTCACATCTTCCTGTGAGATACAACACATTCAGCCCCTAACACTAAAACATGACTAAGTTTATTGGCTCTCCTTTCCTTCTTGCCAAGATAAAGGGGACTCATGATGATTACTAGGGTGGTGGTGCATGTTTTAAAAGAGGGAAAATAAAAAAGAAGACAGTGAGCTAGTAGGACTTCTAAAAACAAGCCATGGCGGCTGCTGGGGGTAGGGAGTGGGAGGTAGAGATGTGATGTGGTGGCATTTTTGGGACTTGGAGTTGTCCTGGATGGTGCTGAAGGGACAGTTACTGGACATTGTATGTTCTCCCATGGCCCACTGGGTGGACTGTTGGAGACTGTGGGCTATGATGTGAACCATTGACCATGAGGTGCAGTGGTGCTCAGAGATGTATTCACCAAATGCAATGAATGTCTCATGATGATTGAGGAGGTCGTTGTTATGGGGGAAGGAGTGGGGTGAGGGGGGTGGGGAGTATATGGGGACCTTATATTTTTTTAATGTAACAATAAAAAATAAATAAAGACAAAATTTAAAAACTAAAAATATAAAAAAAACAATTGCAATGAATGTACCTCATGAAAGAAGGATGTTGTTAATGTGGGAAAACTTGGGAGGTGTGGGGAGTGGGACATATGGGAAGTCCCTATATTTTTATGTGATAGTTGTATAATCTCTAAGTATCTTAAAAAATAAAAAAAACATAAAGATTTTCCCCTGAAAAACAAAAAACAAAAAACAAGCTTTATCAATTCACAATTTTGCTTTGGGCCAGGCTTAGCATTCTGAACCTAATCTTATACAATCAGAACTGCCTGAATTCTCTCTTGCAAGAGTCCTCAGAGGTTCTTCAGACCATGACTGGTCTAGAACAGGTCACTTGAGACCCAAGTGCCAACGCAAAATTGTTCTGCCTGTTCCACATTTGCAGGGAGCTACCTTGAACTTTGTTTACATCAGGGTTCTATTTCAGTCATCAGTTTGATCTCCTACCAAGGGTGTGTTCGCAGAGGAGTGGTGGGGAGGAGAGCGGATTCCTCACATATATGATAGTTCAGAGACAGGAGTGATCAAGTCACTCAGGAAGTAAATTTACTTGGTGATAATGAGCATTTCAAGAAAAACACTACTAGCAAGAAATTAAGGATGCTCAGTAAGAAGAGGGTGGCTATAGAGGACTTTGACACATAACAAGTTTGGACTTGATATGAGAAGCAATTGAGTATCTGAGGAGAAGAATGACATCAGAACACTCCAGGATAAATCTTGCTGGCCTGCATTGGATAGAGGTAAGACAGAAGTTTGAAGAGAACCGAACATGGGGAGGTCTCTAAGAGGCTGTGCCTTAGTTCAACCTGAATAGAAAACCTTGAACAGGGCACTGCTTAAAAATTGCATGGGAAAGGGATAGAAGTCACAGGAAAAAAAAAACTGGCAGGAAGGGATAGGAAAGGAAGTGTTTGACACCAAGGAAGTCTGATGTTTTCTTTCATGTCTTTACTCAAAATAAGTTCTTTGTATTGCAGCTGTTACGGCTCACATCAGAGCAAAAAGAAATTGAACCAAGATAGGTCTTCTGCCTGGAACCCACTGTTTACTGTTCTTTATTTGCCTAACCCTAATCCTTTCAGATTTAATCCATCTTCTGGGAATGTTTCTCTGGGCTCCTGATTGTATTAAAATGATTTGTTCATATATCTAATTTCTGTACTAGATTTAGAGCTCTTTGAAGGAAATATCTTCCTTTTCTTTCCCTCCCTCTCTCCCTCTTTCTCTTTCTTCCTTCCTTTCTCTCTTCCTCCTTCCCTCCTTCCCTCCCTACCTCCCTCCCTCTCCTATCACTTTCTTTATTTAACCAAATATTTTTTGAAAACACTATAGTCCAAGGAAATCATGAAAAAAGCTGGGATAAACATTCCAACTGATTCTAGCTACACTGGCTTTGGAAATTTACAAGATCTTATGTGAAGCTGCCTTAGAGACTATCAACAAAATGAAGTCCTTTGATGTCATTAGCCTAGAGGGGCAATTGAAGATATGTGAATTACTGAGTTACTTAGCAAGGATGGAAAGGTAAATGATTTAGAATGGAGCCTTGCTTGAGTGCTGATGGGGCAAAGTGGTGAAGAAATACCTGAAATTCATGAAAGGCCCACATTTGAGTTTCCAGTAAGTTGGTCCTCTTTAAAACCCAGACCCACTTCATATTTCCGGTAGGCAGAATAATGGACCCTCAGAGAAATTTATTTTCTAATCCCCAGAATCTGTGAATATGTTATATGGCAAAGGGAGTTAAGGTAGTACATGGAATTAATTTACTAATCAATTGATCTTAAGTGAGGAAATTATCTTGGATTATCTGGGGAGACCAAATGTAATTCCAAGAGCATTTATTTTTTAGTTGTTGTTGTTTTTTATTCTATATTTTATCTTTTTTTTTAAGGTACATAGATCACACAAAACCAAGAACTTTTAAATTGAACGGTAAATTGAAAGTCAGTGTCAGAGTGACGTTGTGTGAGAATGACTGGACTTGCCATTGCTGGCTTTGAAGATGGAATGTAGGGGGACCATTACCAAAGAATTGCAGGTGGCCTTTGGAAGCTGCAAAAGTTAAGAAAATAAATTCTACTCTAGAGTTTCCAAAAAAGAACGCAGCTTTGATGACATTTTAATTTTAGCTCAGTGAGAACTATTTTGAACTTCTGACTTTCACAATTGTAAGTAATGAATTTGTGTTGTATTAAGCCACTAAATACATGATAATTTATTTATTCTTTATTTATTCTAGAAACTAGTACAGACTTATATCTTCTTGTCTGCCTACCCTGAAGCACAAAGACCTCTATTTTCTCTGTACTTTTATTATACATAGTTAGTTCAACTCAATTTAGCACTGCATTATTCTTCAGGCATTTCATTATTAGTCTTCCTAGCTCAAGTGTGAACTCCTTGAAAGTAGGAACCATGTTTGAGAGCGTAGCTTTTGATTCTAGTATTCACACACAACAATAATAACACAAAGAGCAACAACCTTTAATATTTGTTGAGTCATTATCCTATGCCAAGACCTATTATTTTAAGCACTTACCCCTCACAGAAACTCTGTGAGGTACACGCCACTATCATTTCAGTTTTAAAGAGGAGGAAGCTAAGGCACAAAGTTAAGTAATTTGTATAAGCTCACAAAGGTAAAATATAGCTGAGCGGGACTTGAATCCCCATAGTTTGTCTATAGAGCCTATGCTCTAACCCTCTAAATTACACTAAGGGAAAAACATAAACAAATATAATTTAAAAATGATCCTCTTATTATGTATTCAAGGAGCATGAAGTACTCTCAAATGTTTAGAAAATTGATAGATATATAGATTGATACAATGATAGGTGATATATAGATAGAATGATACAACAAATGTGGAAAAATGTTAAAATTGGTGGCTCTGGGTATCTGAAGGAAATATATTCAAGTTTTTTGTGTGGGTTCTGTAGTGATTTTGCAAATGTCTTTTAAGTTTGAAATTATATTAAAATAAAAATGTTTAAAGGAAAAATGAGTCATTTTAAAAATTTCTATTATATAAAGAGTCTCAAATGCTAGGAAGTAAGCAGATTCTAGCTAAGATGGAATAACAGAGAATGAGTTTATTGTATCTCCTGCCTGAAATAACCAGACTACTAGATCGAATGCATCAAGCATCAATTTTTAAGACATTGAATATAAGGCAGTGAATGGTAGTAATCTCTGAGAGGTGAGAAACAAAAGAGGTGAGTACTAAGTTTATTTCCGTTTATTGCCTTTCAAGAGTTTCCAGCTGGAAGTACAGGGAGGGGGTACCTAGCTGGATCAGTAAGACTTCCTGAATTGAGGCATTGAAGCTGAGAGTCTAGGGA
Source organism: Dasypus novemcinctus (assembly GCF_030445035.2). Lineage (NCBI taxonomy): Eukaryota > Metazoa > Chordata > Mammalia > Cingulata > Dasypodidae > Dasypus > Dasypus novemcinctus. The sequence goes on along the minus strand of NC_080704.1, from coordinate 117,235,078 downwards.
GATGAATGTGACTAGATTTTACATGACAGAGTAGCAGAGTGAAGAGAGCTACAAAGAAAGAAATCCAGAGATCTGTGGGAAGTACTCCTCTAGTATTCAACAGAGCACAGAATGTGAGGAAAATATCAAATGCCAGTAGAAATAATACCGCTATAGCAAATCTTAAAAACAATAACTAAAAGGATCAAACTACTTCAAAGTAACTTACCTGCATCCCGGAACAAAGCTGAAAGAGTATTTATGGAAATATAGAAACATTCAGCACAAAACTAAGTAAAATTCTCAATGAAATGCTTTCTAGGCATACAAAAAAGCAGAAAAATGTAAACCAAAATAAGGAGAAACATAAACCAACCAAACCAATCCATAACTGATACAGATGTTAGAATTAGCAGTCAAGGACATTATTATAGTTATTTTAACTGCAGTCCAGATGTTCAAAACTTTAAGTATAGATATGGAAGACATAGGAAAACCCCCAATCAAATTTCAAGAGATTAAAACTACCATGCCTGAGATGAAAAATACAATGGACAGTATTAATAGCAAATTAGACAGAAGACAAGATTAGTGAACCTGAAAACATGGAAATAGAAACTGATCAAAATAAAACTCAGAGAGAAAATAGAATTTTTTTTTAATGAAAAGAACATCAGTGAGTTGTGGGAAAAGTTAAAGTGGCCTAATATACATGTAATTGCAGAAGGAGGAAAGTGGGGGCAAGGAAGAGAAAAAATGTTTGAAAAATAGTATCTGAAAATTACCAGAAAAGGAGATTTCATAAGGATAAAAAGGTCAATTCAGCAAGGACACATAATAATCCTAAATGTTTATGTCCCTAATAACAGAGCCTCAAATTATATGAAGCTTAAAAATGACAGATCAAATAGAAATAGACAAATCCGTAATTCCAGTATAGTATTTAATACATTTCTCTCAATAATTGGTAGACAGAAAAAAAACTAGTAGACTGGAATCTGCTATCAACCAACTTGACCTAATTGACAGTTATAGAATGCTTCACTCAACAACAGCAAAATACACATTCACTTCAAGTGCTCAAGGAACATTTACCAAGATGGATCATATTTTGTATAACAATATAAATTTCAATATATTTAAATAATTCAAGCCATACCAAGTATATTTTAATACAATGGAATTAAATTAGAAATTAATAATAGAATGATCTCTGAACAACCACCTAAATATTTGAAAATGAAATAACACACTTCCAAATAACCAATAGGTCAACAAGAAAATCAAGAGAAATTAGAAATTATTTTGAATTGAATTAAAATGAAAACACAACATATCTGAATTTGTGGGGTGCAAATAAAGTAGTACTTAGGGGAAATTTTATGTACTAAATGCTTAGATTAGATAAGAAGCAAGGTCTCAATTCAGTGACCACATATTCTACCTTAGGAAAAGAGGAACAAATTAAATCAAAGTGACTAAAAGGAAATAAATATCAAACCAGAAATCAGTGAAACTGAAAACAGAGAAACAGTAGAGAAAAATTAATGATAAAAAAGCTTATTCTTTGACAAGGTCAATTAAACTAAGAAACCTCTAGTTGGTCTTGCCAGGTTAAAAAGAAGAAATAAATTACCAGAATCAGGAATGAGAGACACAACATCACTACAGATTTCACAGATATTAGAAAGGTTTTAGGGGAGCAGTATTAACAACTTTATCCCCCAAATTTTGACGACATAAATAAAATGGACAAATTCTTTGAGAGACTCAACCTACCAGAGCTTAAAAAAAAGGTAATCAGAGTACCCCATAGCTATTAAATAATTGAATTTTTGGTTACTCCTACCTAAAAGAAAACTCCAGACCCATGGCTTCACTGGTGAATTCCATCAAATATTCAAAGAAGAATTAATACCAATTCTTCACAAAGTCTTCCAAAAAATTAAAGAGGGAACACTTCCCAACTTAATCTATAGGTACAATATTACCATGATACCAAAACCAATGACATCACAATAAAAGAAAACTTCAGACCAGTATCCCTTATGAATAGATGAAAAACCCTCAACAAAGTACTAGCAAACTGAATTCAGCAATATATAAAAACACCAGGACCAAGTGGGATTTATTGCAAGAATACAAGATTGTTTAAACCTGCAAAAAACAATCAATGTAATACACTACATCAACAGAATACAGCACAAAAAGTGATGATCATCTCAAGAGACACAGAAAAAGCATGTGAAAAATCTAACACCCTTTTCATGATAAAAACACCGGACAAGCTAGGAATAGAAGGGAGCTCCCTCAAACTGATAAATTAGTTCTCGGGGAAATCCATAGCTAATGCTATAGTTAATGGTGAAAAATAAAATGTTTTTCCCTTAAGATAAGGAACAAGGCATGAATGTTTGCTGTCACCATTTCCATTTATCACTAAAAGTAGGTTCTGACCAGAGTAATCAGGCAAGAAAAAAGAATAAAAGGTTTAAGTTTGGAATGGAAGAAGTAAATTTCTATTAATTCACAGATGACATGATCTTGTATATAGAAAATGCTGAGAATTCACACCCATACTCAAATTATTAAAGCTCATAAATGAGTTGAGCAAGGTTGCAGGATACAAGACTGCTATAAAAATCAATGAATTTCTATATATCAACAATGGAAAATAGGAAATTCAAATACAAAAATACTATTTACAATAACAAAATATTTTAAGTACTTAAGAATAACTCTGGAAAAAAGATGTGTTATATCTATACATTGAGAATCACAAAACATTGTGAGAAAAATTAAAACCCTAAATAAAAGGAGAGATTTATCTTATTTACAGGTTGAAAGACCCAATATTGTCAATTCTCCAAAAAGTTATGTATAGATCCAATCCCAATAAAACACCCATCTGTCTTATACATCCCTTACAAGACCTTTTTATTTTTTAATTATTTTTTTATTTTATTTTTGTAGTGGAAACAGAAATTTAATAATAAAACATTTACATCAAACATCTACTACTTACCATAGGAAAATATTGCCCTTCCCCTTTGTATATAAATTATTGCTTCTGTTTATTCATAAATTCAATTGTTTTCCAATTTCACACCAATGCTCCCTCTGATTAGTCATGTTTCAGGCAGCTGAATAGCTCTAGGAATGTACTTTCGCTGTGGGTGTAGACTCTTTTGTGACTAGGATCTTCAAAGAATCTATTAGATGAGGCCAAATTGGATCAGGCTGGGCCTTAATCCTATATGACTGGAGTCCTTGTAAAAAAAGGAAATTTGGACATTAAAGTAGAAGACACAGTGGGAGAACAAAGAAGACAGATCACCTTGTGACAGAGGCATGGAAGCTACCATAAAAAAATGATAGACTTCAGAGAAAGCCTGGCTTACCAATACCTTGATTTCAGAATACCTATCCTCCAGAGCTGTGAGACAATAAATTCCTGTTGTTTAAACCAACCAGCCTGCAGTATTTGTCATAGCAGTCCTGGCAAACTCAAAGATAGCCACAGCCAGGTTTACAGAGAATTTTTTTAGTCTTAACTGCATATATTAGAAAAATAAATGCTGATAATCAATGATGTAAAGATATGTCTCTAAAAATTAGAGTGTGGGAGCAGCAATCAAATCCAAAGGTAAAATGAAAGATTATGGAAGAAAATAAATATTAAAATGGCTCTTTATTAAAATGGAAATACATCTACCTATCTGGATGGCCCAGCAAACTTGCAATGCTCTGTGCTTGCTACAGCTAGAGATTTCAGGCCACTTGTCTACCAACCAGAGAGAAGTGTATCACCTGCTTGGAAAATCCCCAAATATCAAACAGCCTGTGAAGTTCAGCAAACCCTTGAGTGACATACCTTAAGGTCATAGAAATGGTCACTGCCCTGCCTTCTTTTCTCCCCAGCTCCTAGACCAGACTTTATGCTCATGACAGTCTATTATATCAAAATTTTATTAAATTTTGTTGAATAATTCAGGAAATATTAATAGTCATGGGAGATTCTATACCTTGTCCACATTCTCCCAACACTCACTGATAACCTTCACTGTGTGCTGATATTTGCTGCCAGTTTGTGGGATCCAGAAGAAACATAAAGCTAGGCTCTGGGCTTGAAAGCCAAAAAGTCTTGAAGGGTACAGAGTTTTTGTTTGCGGTGATGGAAAAGTTCTGGTAATAGATGGCTATGGTGGTAGCACAATATTGTGAATGTAGTTAGCAACACTGAATTGTGTACTTATACCTGGAAGTGTTTAAAATAGGAAATGTTATGTAGTATATATGCCACCACAATAAATTTTTAAAATGTGGGCTCTCATAAGCTATCTGTATTTCCCAGAAGGAAGAACTATTTTGCCTTGTCACCACTGATTAATTTTGTCTGTTGCTGAACTTCAGAAAAATTGAATCATAACTTATGAAAAAAAGAATATATAAAGGACTCTCAAAAGTTAACAATAAGGAATAAAATAAATTAAAATATGGACAAAGGATCTGAAAACACACAAAGATGGTATAATGATGGCAAATAAGCACATTAATTTATGCATGTCAGAATTAATCATTATGGGAATGTAAATAAAAACCATGGTGAGATACTACTACATACCTAATACAAAGGTTAATGTTTTAAAATTGGACTTATCAAGTGTTGACAAGGATGTGGAGAAACTGGGATTCTCTTGTATTTCTGTGAGAATGTAAAATCCTTCAACCATTTTGGAAAAAAAAATTGTATGGCACTTTCTTAAAAAGTTAAGTATATAGGAGAAGGACAATGTGGTGGCAGAGTAAGGCACTCCAAGAGTCAGCTCGTCATGCAGGAGAGTTAGGAATCATCCAGAGCTATCTAAAGCACCTGTTGTGGGGCCCAGGGGACCAGAATAGCATCTTGCAAAGTCCTTGAAAAAAACTGAAGGAAGAGACTGCCCATCTGCAGTGAAGATTCATGAATAGAGCACTCTAAGCCATGGAGGCTGGTCCCTATCCTCCATGGGTGGCTCAAACCACCTTGGGAGCTATTTCATGCCCGGAGATTGAAGTTCCATTTCCCAAAAATGTGAGAGGAAGAGATGTTTGGGCACTGACTTCAGCTATTGATTAGTAAATTCAGCAGGCTAAAGTATAGTCCTATGAAGAGCTAAAGTTTAAAACTCTCCAAGCTGGAAAGAGGCTAGTAGCTTCCATTTTAACTCTGCCCCTGACTTGAAGGGAAGCAAGACTGATTGAAAATCACAGCACTCATAGGGACTGGCTTCATTCCACTGAGATCAGACTGCAGTCCTGGCCCAGGTCCCAATTCCACCTCCAGCTGGGAGGAAGCTGTGTGGACATGCACCAGCCTCTATTGGCAACTGTAGGTGCTTTCAGGCAGCACAGACTGGATAGGCGGACACCTGGGGCTCCACTCCCACCCCCCAATTGAATAGGATGGGAACTGTGTTTCCTTGGGCTCTCACATTAACTGGACATGATTTCTGCCCTCTGAAGGTTTATTGAGTGCCTTCAATTCCATTTCCAGCCTAATATAGGATAGAGGGGGACTGCTGTTTCTTCAGCCTCTCTAGGCAGCTGCAGGCACTTTCAGCCTGCACCGACTAGACACTCAAACACCTGTAGCTCCATCCCTGTCTCTCAATAGGCTAGGAGGGGAGCTGTGTTTCTCAGGCTGAGCAACTGCAGGAACTTCTGGCTTGCATGAACTGACTGTTGGGTGCCTGTGAAACTAACCACCACCCCATTGGACAAGAGTGGGTGGCATTACCCCTGCCTAGCTGGGCAACAGCAAGTGCTTTCAGCCCATATGGACTGGTTTGTTGAGTGTCTTCAATTACATTCCCATCCCCACATAGAATAGGAGGGAGGTTGTTTCTTCAGCCTCTCTGGGCAACTGCAGGTATTTCAGCCCACACAGATTAAATAATCGGACACCAATAGCTCCATCCCTGCTGCCTAATAGGATAGGAGGGGAACTGAGCTTCCCCAGCCTCTCTGGGAAACTGCAGGTGCTATTGGCCTGCACAGACTGATTTGTGGAGTACCTTCAATTCCATCCCTACCCGCCCCCCATAGGATAGGAAGGAAGCTGAGATTTCTCAGCCTCACTGGGCAACTACAGGTGTTTTTTGGCCTATAAAGTTCATTGGGCATCTGTGGAGCCATCCTAATGCCTTAAAGGGCAGAAAGGACAGTACTCCCTCAGCCTCTCAGGACAAATGTAGGCACTTTTGTCCCACATGGATTAGATTGTTCAGCATTCTAACACATCTATTTCCACACCTAGCTGGAGGGCTGTTGCTACATTAGACTACTTGGTCACATGTGGTAAGTTCTGACAGGGATGGCTTAATTTGTTGCCTACAATTGCAGCTCCATCCCTGTTCAGGCAGGGAAGGAAGGGGTGTGTGGCTTCATTCATAGGTCCCTTTGGGCAACTATAGACAATTTTGGGCTACACAGCTTGGATTACTATAAATGGTTGTGGCTTCATTCCTACCCCTGGCAGAGGAGAGAGGTGGGAGAAGCTTCTTTGATTCTTGGGGCAATATAGGCAACTTTAGCCTCCAGGGCTTACAGTACCAACTATATCTTCAGTCCATACTATATAACCAGCAAGGGAGAAAGGGCAAGAAAGACCTATACTAGGAGAGAAACTGTGCCCAGAATAAATAAATCTAAAAAATCAGATGCCAAAACATGAAAAAAAATCAGTCCATACTAAAAACAGGAAGATATGGCCCATTCAAAGGAAAAAGAGAAGCCTCTAGATGGCATAAAGGATTTCAGATAACTAATCATAGAGGTTCAAACAAATCCCCTTAATAAATTAAATTAGAAGCCTAAAGAAAGTAAGGATATTAAGAAGAAACTGGGTGAGCATAAAGAAGAATGCGAAAGCATATGTAGAAAAATAGAAGATCCTATGGGAATGAAAGTCACAATAAATGAAATTTAAAATACACAGGTAGTGTGTAAAAGCAGATATGAGGAGAAGAAAGGATCAGTGAGTTTGAAGATATGGCCTCCAAAAGAGCACATACAAAAAGCAGATAAATAAAAGAATAGAAAAATTGAACAGTGTCTCAAGGAACTAAATAACAACAGAAGACATGCAGACGTATGTGCAATAGATGACCCAGAAGGAAAAGAGAAGGAGGAGTCATTAAGAATATTTTAAGAAATAATGGTAGAAAATTCCCCAACCCTATTGAAGGACATGGAAATTCATGTCCAAGGAGCACGATGTACTCCCACCTGAATAAACAGACCCTCTTCGAGACACATACTAATCAGAATGGCAAATAGCAAAAACAAAGAGAGGATTTGGAGAGCAGCAAGAGAAAAATAAGGCATCACATACAAGGGACACCCAACAAGTTTAAGTCCTTATTTCACATCAGAAACCATAGAAGCAAGAAGGTAGTGGTATGTTTTATTTAAGATAATGCAAGAGAAAACTGCCAACCAAGAATCTTGTATCTGCCAACATTGTGTTTCAAAAATGAGGGTGAGTATGGAATAATCACAGATAAACAGTAACTGAGAAAGTTTGTAATGAAGAGGCCAGCTCTGCAGGAAATACTAAAGGGAATGCTACAGCCTGAAAAGAAAAAACAGGAGAGAGAGGTCTAGAAGAAAGTCTAGAAATGAAGATTATATCAGTAGAAGTAACAAAAAGTGCAAAAAGATTGGTGAAAATAAAAAGAGAGAGAAAACCCAAAGGTTAAACTGTGTGAAGTAAGAACTGCTTTTACAGTAATAACATTGAATATTAATGGATCAAATTCCCCTATCAAAAGGCATAGACTGGCAGAATGGGTAAGAAAATATGAGCCATATATGTGTTGCCTACAAGAGACTTACTTTAGCCCCAAGGATACCAATAGATTGAGAGTGAGAGTCTAGAAAAAGATATTCCACACATGCAGGAAACAAAAAATCTGGAGAAGCTATACTTATTTTGGATGAAATAGACTTTAAAAGCAAAATTGTTATTAGAGACAAGTACTTTTTACATTAATAAAAGGGACAATTCAACAGAAAGAAATAACAATCCTAATTGCATATGCACCTAACCAGGATGCATCAAAATCTTAATATTTTAGGCAAACACTGGAAAAACTGAGAAAAATAGATATCCATTCTCTGAATTGGATAGAACATCTGGGAATCATATCAATAAAGAAACAGAGAGTTTGAATTATATGATAAATGTACAAAAGCTAATTGACATATACAGAACAATGTACTCCAAAACAACAGGATATACATTCTTAAGTTCTCACGGATAGTTCTCCAGGATAGACCATATGTTGTGTCACAAAGCAAATCTCAATAAATTCAACAAGATTTATGTTATACAAAGCATTTTCTATTATCATAATGGAATATAGTTGGAAATCAACAACAGGTGGAAAATGGGAAAATACACAAATATTTGGAGATAAAACAACACATTCTTTTTCTTACAGATTTTATTTATTTATTTATTTATTTCCCCTTCCCCCTGCCCCAGTTGTCTGTTCTCTGTCTATATGTTGTCTGTTCTCTGTGTCTATATGCTGCGTCATCTTTGTTCACTTCTGTTGTTGTCAGTGGCATGGGAATCTGTGTTTCTTTTTGCTCTTTCAGCTCTCCGTGTGGGTCGCGTCATTCTTAGGCAGGCTGCATTTTCTTTCATGCTGGGCAGCTCTCCTTATGGGGTGCACTTCTTGCATGTGGGGCTCCCCTATGCAGGGGACACCCCTGTATGACACGGCACTCCTTGTGCACATCAGCACCGTACATGGGCCAGCTCCACAGGATCAAGGAGGCCTGGGGTTTGAACCGTGGACCTCGCATGTGGTAGATGGATGCCCTAACCACTGGGCCAAGTCTGCTTCACACAACACATTCTTAAAGAATCAGTGGGTCAAAGAAGAAATTGTGAGAGAAATCAATAAATTTCTCAGGATGAATTAAAACAAGAAAACAACATGTCAGAGCCTATGGGCAGCAGTGAAGACAATGCTGAGGGGGAAATTTATAGCCCTCAGTGATTACATTAAAAAAGAAGAAAGAGCTAAAATCAATGAACTAACTATGCAGCTGCAGGAACTAGAAAAGAAGAGCAAACAATTCCCAAAACAAGCAGAGGGAATGAAATAAACTGATCTAAGCAGAAATAAATGAAATTGAGAACAACAACAAAAACAGTAGAGAGATTTAACAAAACTACAAGTTGGTTCTTCAAGAAGATTAACAAAATTGGCAAACCCTAAGCTAGATTGACAGAGAAAAAAGAGAGAAGATGCAAATAAAAAAAAATCTAAATTGAAAATGTGGACATTATTACACACCCCACAGAATTATAGAGATCATAAGAAGATACAATGAAAAACTGTACACCAACAAACTAGACAATGTAGACAAAATGGAAAAATTCCTAGGAATTTATGAATGACCTACAACAAATAAACTACATGGAAGAGGAGAGAATCTTTTAATTTTCGGTCCTGCAGCTCCAGGGAGACATGAGCCATTTGCCTGATAGCTTACAGAGCCTTTTGTGAAGAGAGTGGAGACATTTATAGAAAGCCTGGAAAGAAGCAAGCCCTATGCCAGGAAAGACAGGAAGCCCTGAGAGACAAGTCCTATGTCACCCTGCAGCTGAGACATCAGATACCTTGACAGATGAACCCTAACAAGGAAAGAGAGGACTGAAAGCCTGGAGGGAAAGGAGAGTTCAGGCAGAGATCAGCAACCTTCTTGCCTCAACACGTGCCAACTGATTTTGGTGAGAAAGCAACCTTGTGATGGACTCTGTGCTGCTGTAACTGAAAGATTTTACCCAAAATAAATACCCTTTATAAAAGTCAACAGATTTCTGGTTCTTTGCATCAGCACCACTTTGGCAGACAAATGCAGAATTTGGTACCAGGGGTGGGGTACAATGTTATGCAATTACCAAAGTGCTAGAACATTTTTATAAACAGGCAAGGGTTATTTTTTGAAGAATTGTGAGGTGCTTGATAGAAAAGACCAAGATTGCTTTGGTAGGAATTTGGATGCTAGAGACACTTATTTTCCTTCTTTATTTTTAAAAAATGTTACATTCAAAAAATATGAGGACTTCATATACAAACACACCCTCACCGCACTCTTCCCATATCAACAACCTCTTTCATCATCATGGGACATTCATTGCATTTGGTGAAAACATTTTGGAGCACTGCTGCAACACATGGATAGTGGTTTACATTGTAGTTTACACTCTCCCCCACTCCACTCAGTGGGCCATGGCAGGACATAAAATGTCCAGCATCTTTCCCTGCAGTACCACCCAGGACAACTCCAAGTCCTGAAAATGACCCCACATCATATCTCTTCTTCCCTCTCCCTACCATCAGCAGCTACCGTGGCCACTTTCTCCACATCAATGTTACAATTTCTTCCATTACTAATCACAATAGTTCCATAGTAGAACACCAGTAAGTCCACTCTAATCCAGACTCTATTCCTCCATCTTGTGGACCCTGGGATAGTTATGTCCACTCCTCCTTTATATCAAGAAGGAGCTTAGATTCCACATGGATGATGGATGCAATTCTCCTGCTTGCAGTAGTAGGGACTCTTGGCTCCCTGGTGTGGTGGTTGAACTTCTTCATCTCTCTGTTAGCTGGCCAAGGTAAGTCCAATAAAACATAGGGTAGGAAATGCAAGTCTGCTGAAGCTCAGGGCCTGGCTGTCACATGGACAGTCCAGAGATTCAGGTCTCCTGAGTATATACCAACCAAAATGCAAACCACAGGTTCGGTAAAAGTAACAGAAGAGGCATGTGTAGAAAAGTCACATCTGAGTCCAAGTCAATCACACTCGGGAACATAAACTCCAAAGTAGAGCCAACTGACATGGCACTGAACTCCAGAGCCATCTGCCATGATCATAGAACCTGTGGGTGTCTGTAGCCCTCAGGAGAACCAGTACCTGGGGTTGTATCTATGTTGGATGTCTCTGGGACCCTGTTGAGGCATGCATAAGCATTACCCATCTGAAGACCTCCAGGCTCATTTTTGGAGACTCATAGACATATAAACTCATTTGTCCTTTCCATTTCCCCCTTTTATCCAAAGTCATAATGCAGTTTTTAACAACTGATATTACATGTAGGCTGAGATATTCTGCTGGTCTGAGTTGACCCTTTTATTCAATGTCTTTTTCTAGTTACATGATCAGCTGATGCTTGGTAGTAATCCCTCATCCCTGAGGAGGCTCATACCCAGGAGTAATGTCCCTCTCTGTGGGGAAGATAATGCATTTACATGCTGTTTGACTTAGAGAGTGACTACATTTGAGCAACATGGAGGCTCTCAGGAGGTAACTCTTAGGCACACTGCAGCTCCAGGTCTAGTTCATATTTCAGGCACACAGGCTCATAGTCATAGCCATCAGTATCAAGGGCTCATTGTTGGAACATCCATCTTTATTGGCCTTTGCCATTGCACTTAGGGAATTGCTGTTGTTCCATTGGGGAATGTGATAGAGCTCCCCAGGCTAGGAACTCAGCATTCCCTCTGTTTTCGTTTTTTACTGAAACACTAAAATATCCAAACATTTTTATGTACCCTGTATATATGCCCAGGAGAACTCCCTCCCAACCATGAGCCCCCTAACAATAACACCCCACACCAGTGTTCCTCCCCTGCTGTAGTTGAAACTCTCTGTAGTTCAAAACTTCTTTATAAATGAAGCTTAATATATTGCCAGGTTCCATTAATAACAAAATGGAATATAGTGATTGGTTTAAAGGTTAGATATAGAGGGCATACTAATTTTGAAAAATTAGATAAAGTGAAAATAAATTGGGGTATCAGAAAATGAAAAATGACAAATCTTTGTTTTTGACATTTTGCCTTTCATCACTGATATAAGTGTTGCCCTGTATGTACAGTGGCAAGGCAATTTCTTCCATTTCTTGCTCAGTGTCTACATCATTTCTTTTTTTTCCTACTTATTAAGTTTGTCTTCAAGTAAGTTTTAGATCACAGTAATTCACATATACAATATATGGCACTCCCACATATCCAACATCAAACACTTTGTCCATTCCCCAGCAATGGTCTTTTTACATGATCATATTATATTTCCTGCAGCTGATGTACAGATATTGAAATAATAGCTTTCAAACATGGTTTCATTTGGGTTTACATTATGGTTTATATTTTAGACAATATAATTTTCTACATTTTTAGTTTCTTTTTATTTTACATTATGGTTTGCATTTTAGCTTATAGACTTTTATACATTTTTGGCATAATTTAACATGTCCTATTTCCATCATTGCATGATGCTGTGGAACACTTCCTTTGGCCCACGGTTACCCAGATTTTATCTTTCAATACCTCTTTCCCCCTCCTCACAGTGCCCACTGTGAATATCAGTCTTCATTATTTGAAGGACCATATTCAGAGACACTTGAAACAATGTTGAGGGCTTGACTTACTTGCCTGCCCTAACCCACTGGGAGACACCAATTCTCTCTCGAGATAGAATTCCCTCTGTTTGAGAACATCATTCCACCCCAGAATGTGGGTATACCTTCACTCTCATTGTATGGGTCTCCAGCCAATGACATAACACACTACGACAAAATGAGTACTCATAAATTCCCTGGAAGATTGTCCTATGTCAGATGCTCCAGCTTAAGCATCTTAAACAGGAAACCTTCTGTATTATTTTTTCTAAAGAGTTTTCTCTACATTAGAATTTCAACCACATAACTGACAATATCCTATGTTCATATGTTCTCCCCAACCTCCCCACAATTTTTTGGGTCATCAGATTCATCCTCCCATTCCTAGCCCCCCACAACTCCACAAAGCCCCACCCAAAGGTATCCCTTCCCTGTACAAATACTTACCTCCAATTTATCATAGATTTCACCCATGTATGTGTCAGGTCACAACATTCCTCTGCCACCCAACATCTTTTAAGCCTATCATCCAGTCTCTAGCTTTCTGAGACAGCTTGGTTTACTTATTTCGTATCAGAGAGGTCATGTATTATTTGTCCTTCAATGCCTTGGTTGCTTCACTCAACAGAAGTTTCTCAAGATTCATCTATGTTATCATTTATGTTTTTACTGTATTTATTCTTAAAGCTGAGTAATATTCCATTGTATGTATATACCACATTATATTTATACATTCATCTGTTGATGGGCATTTGGGTTGATTTCATCTTTTGACAATAGTGTATAATGCTGCTATGAACATTGGTGTGCATATATCGGTTTGTGTCCTTGTTTTCAGATCCCTGGGTATAAACCCAGCAGTGGAATTGCTCTGTCATATGGCAAACTATAGGTAGTTTTTTGAGAAACTGCCAAACTGTCCTCCAGAATGGCTGGATCCTTCTGAACTCCCACCAGCAGTGGATGAGTCTTCCCATTCCTCCACATCCTCTCCAGCACTTGTAGTCTTCTGATTTTTTGACAGCTGCCAGTCTTATGGGAGTAAGATGGTATCTCATTGCTGTTTTGATGTGCATTTCACTAATAGCTACTGATTTTGAGCATTTTTTAAAATTTTATTTTACTTATTCACTTTTTAAAAAATATTACATTCAAAAAATATGAGGTCCCCATTCACCCCTACCACCCCCACCCACCACTCCCCCCACAGTAACACTCTCCCCCATCATCATGACACATCCATTGCATCTGTTGAGTACATCTCTGGGCATCGCTGCACCCCATGGCCTGTGGTCCACACCATAGCCCACACTCTCCCACGTTCCATCCAGTGGGCCATGGGAGGACATACAATGTCCAGCAATTGTCCCTGCAGCACCACTCAGGACAACTCCAAGTCCTGAAAATGCCTCCACATCTCATCTCTTTCTCATATTCCCTACACCCAGGAGCCACCATGGCCACTTTTTCCACACCAATGCCACATTTTCTCGATTATTAACCACAATTGTTCATGAATAGAATATCATTAAGTCCACTCTAATCCTTACTGTATTCCTCCTCCCTGTGGACCTTGGCTTGGTTGTGTCCATTCCACATCTATGTCAAGAGGGGGCTTAGATTCCACATGGATACTGGATGCAATCCTCCTGCTTTCAGTTGTAGGCACTCTAGGCGATTTTGAGCATTTTTTCATGTGCTTTTAACCATTTGTATATCTTCTTTGGTGAAGTGTCTGTACAAATCTTTTTCCTATTTTCTAAATGGGCTGTTCATCCTTTTATTTTCAAGATATGGTAGTTCTTTATATATACAGAATATAAGTCTCTTATCGGATATATGGTTACCAAATATTTTCTCTCATTGTGTAGGCTCTCTTTTCACTTTCTTAACAAACTCCTTTGAGTTGCAGAAGGCTTTAATTTTGAGGAAGTTCCACTTATCTATTTCTTCATTTGCTGCTTGTGCTTTTGGTGTGAAGTTCATGAAGCCATTTCCTATTACAAGGTCCCCCTACATTGCTTTCCAAAGGTCTTTATGGTCTTGGCTCTTATATTTCAGCTTTTGATACATCTTGAGTTGGTTTTTGTATAAGGTGTGAGCTGCTAATCTTCTTTCATTGTTTTACATATGGCTATCCAGTTCTCCAGGCACCATTTGTTGAAGAGACCAATCTCTCCCAATTGAGAGGGTTTGGTGGCTTTGTCAAATACTATATGGCTCTATATATGAGGATTTAGATATGAACTTTCAATTCGGTTTCATTGGTCAGTGTGTCTATCCTTGTGCCAATACCTTATCATTTCCACTACTGTAGCTTTGCAGTATGTTTTAAGTTAGGTAGTGTGATTCCGCCAATTTCACTTTTCCTTTTCAATATGTCTTTGGCTATTTGGGGCTCTTTCCTTTCCAAATAAATTTCATAGTTTCTCTAGTTCATTAAATAATGCTGTGTTGATTATTATTGAGATTGCATTTAATTTGTAGATCAGTTTTGATAGGATAGACATCTTAATAATATTTTGTCTTCCTATCCATGAACAGGGAATATTCTTCCATTTATTTAGGACTTCTTTGATTTCCTTGAACAGTGTGCAGTTTTCTCTGTATGTCTTTTACATCTTTAGTTAAATTTATCCCTAGATATTTGATTTTTAAATTTACTATTGTAAATGGTATTTGTTTCTTGATTTCCTCCTCAGATTGCTCATAATTTGTGTACGGAAATGCTACTGATTTTTACACATTGATCTTGTAATCTGCAACTTTACTGAACTCATTTATAAGTTCTAGAAGCTTTCTTGTAGATGTCTCAGGATTTTCTATGTATAGGATCATATCATTCTCAAATAGTGAAATTTTAACTTCTTCCTTTCCAATTTGGATGCCTTTTATAACAAGTTTTTGCCTCAGTGCTGGAGCAAGTATTGCTAAGGCTATTTTAAATAGAAGGGGTGATAGTGGGCGTTCTTGTGTTGTTCCTGATCTTAGAGAGAAAGATTTTAGGACTTCACCATTGTAAATGATGTTAGCTGTAAGTTTTTTATATATACTCTTTATCATGTTCAGAAAATTTCCATCTTTTCCAATCTTATCATGAAAGGGTGCTTGTTTTGTCAAATGCTTTTTATGCATCTATAGATATGATCATGTGATTTTTCTCTTTCAATCTGTTTATATGGTGTATTACATTAATTGATTTTCTTATGTAGAACCATCCTTGCATACCAGGAATGAATCCCACTTGGTCATGGTGTGTAATTCATTTAATGTGTTGTTGAATACGATTAGCAAGTATTTTGTTGAGGATTTTTGCGTCTAGGTTCATTAGAGAGATTGGTCTGTAATTTTCCTTTCCTGTGTTGTCATTGTTTGGCATCATAGAAAGACTTAGGCAGTGTTCCTTCTGTTTCTATTTTTTGGAAGAGTTTAAGCAAGATTGGTGTTAGTTCTTTCTGGAATATTTGGTAGAATTCACGTGTGAAGCCATCTGGCCCAGGAATCTTCTTAGTTGGGAGGTTTTCGATGACTGGTTCTATCTCTTTACTTGTGATTAGTTTGTCGGTATCATCAATTTATTTTTTCATCAATGTAGGCTGCTTATGTGTTTCTAGGAATTTGTCCATTTCCTCTAAATTTTCTTTTTGTTGAAATATAGTTTTTCAAATTATCCTCTTATGATAGTCTTTATTTCTGTGGGGTCAGTGGTGACATCTGCTTTCTAAAATTCTTATTTTGCATATTTGCAACTTCTCTCTTTTTTTCTTTGTTAGTCTAACTAACACTTTGTCAATTTTATTGATCTTGTCAAAGGACCAGCTCTTGGTTTTGTTTATTTTTTTTTTACTTTCTCATTTCTATTTAATTTAGTATGGTTCTGATCTTTGTTATTTCTTTCTCTCTTCTTCCTTTGGGTTTAGTTTGTTGTTCTTTTACTAATTCCTCCAAATGTGCAGTTAGTTCTTCAATTTTAACTCTTTCTTCTTTTTTGATTTATAATATGGCTATAAATTTCCCTCTCCATACTGCTTTTGCTGCATTCCATAAGTTTGGATATGTTTTATTATCATGTTCAGTAGTTTCAAGGTAGTTATAAATTTATTTTTAGATTTCCTCCTTGACTCATTGTTTTTCTAAGAGTGTGTTGTTTAACTTTGACATCTTGGTGTCAAATCTGGGTTCCTGGCCCTTGCAGATTTCCAGCTTCATTTCACTGTGGTCAGAGAAATTATTTTATTGATTTAGATCTTTCTGAATTCATTTAGAGTTTTTCTGCAGCCTAGCAGAAATGAATGTTTATGGTTGTTCATTCTTCTTGAAAGATTATCCCTTTCACTAATATGTACCTTCCATCTTTGTCTCTCACAATTGTTTTTGCAATTAAAGTCTTTTTTGTCTGATATTATAATAGCTACTCCTGCCCTTTTTTCATTATTGTTTGCTTGTAAGATTGTTTTCCAGCCATTCACTTTCAACCTCTTTGAATCCCTGGCACTAGGATGTGTTTCTTATAGGCAGCATTGGATGGGTCATGTTTCCCTATCCAATCTTCCAGTCTGAGACCCTTGACAGGTGAGTTTTATCCATTGACACTAAGTATTATTACTTTCAAGGAATTACATTTACCATATTTTCTTCAGATTTATGTTTGCCATATTTTTTTTCTGTTTTTGTGTTTTTAGTTGCTGTTACACTCTCCTTCAAATCTGTCTCTCTTGTTTCTCTTTCTTCCTACAGAACTCCCTTTAGCATTTCTTGAAGGGCAGGATTCTTTTTGGCATTCTCTCTTAGTTTCTGTTTATCTGTAAATATTTTGAACTCTCCATCATATTTGAATGCTAGGTTAGCTGGATAGAGTATTCTTGGTTGGAAATTTTCTCTTTTCATACCTTGATTATGTCATACCACTGCCTTCCTGCCTCCATGGTTTCAGATGAGAAATCAGCAGTTAATCTATGGAGCCTCCTTTGAATGTGATGGTTCTCTTTTATCTTGCTGCTTTCAGTATTTTCCCTTTGTCTTGAGCATTGGATAATTTGACAAGTATAAGTTTTGGAGTAGGACTGTTGGGATTTATTTATGCTGTTTGGGGTGTGTTGTGCTTCCTGGATATGTACATCCTTCTCCCTCAATAGGTTTGGCAAGTGCTCAGCCATTATTTCCTCCAGCATTCCTTCTGTCCCCTTTCTCTTCTATTCTCCTTCTCGGATGCCTATAATGTATATGTTTGTGCATTTTGCATTGTCATTCAGGTCCTAAGTCCCTGCTGGATTTTTGAAATCTTTTTATTGATCAGTCTACTATCTGATTTCAGATGTATTGTCTTCGACCTCAATAATTCTTTCCTCTGCCTCTTTGAGTCTGTTATTATTTGCTGAGAGTGTATTTTTGATTTCTTGAATTGTGCTGTTCATCACCATCAATATCCTTTATCTTTTTACATATGATTGCAATTTCTTCTGTATTCTCTCCAAGTGTTTTCTTCATATTCTTAATCTCTTCCTTCACTTCATCAAATTGGTCCCTATATATGTCTTGAGAGCTTTAATTACTTGTTTAGTGTTGTGGTCCTCTTCCTGGTTTTTAGTTTGTTCATTGCATTGAGGCTTCTTTTCCTGATTTTTAGTTTGGTTTGTAGTTTTTTTTGTTGCTGTCTGGTCATCAGTTTAACTTGGTGTGTTTAATCAGTTGCTTAGCTTCTTTTTCTAGTCTTGGGGTTTAATTAGTTGTTTTTGCATGCATGTTAAGTCTTCTCTTTGTCACTCTGTTCTTTTTTTCTATTTCCTTGTTGTTGGCTAAGTTCACTTGAAGGAAAATTTTAGAGCCAGAGAAAGCAAAAGGAGCAAAAAAAAGAAAATGAATAATAGTAGTATTGATAGTGGATATTAACAGAGGAACCATGTGAGATCTAAGAGAATGGATATTAGACTCATGTAAGCTATGTAGAATTATAACAGTAGGAAAAGTAAAGTACATATAATGAGACAGTAAATTGAATATGGGGAGGAACATAGTGTGAATTAAAAGGCCAGTGTGTTCAGGAGAGAGGGAAAGAGAAAAGAAAGGACAATAACATAAAGAGTGAATATAACACAGAAAACAGAACAAAGGTAATAGAAATAAAAAGTCAGAAATATCTGGGGGCAAACAACAGGAAGTGAATGTAAGAGAAACAATAAATGATGGAGGATAGAAAGATGTAGAGGAAAGGGGATAGTGTTTTTGGCCAAAATCAATACACATAGAAAAGAGGAAATGGAGGATGAGGAAATATAGCAGATATGAAGCACTCCCTGCAGCACCTAATATAAAAAAAGAGAAAAAGAACAGAAAGAAAGAAAGGGTCAAAAAGGAGGGGGAAAGCAAACAAGAAAATGAAAAAGAGAAAAAATAAATAAAGAAAAAAGGGCCTTAGGGGGATGAAGAGGAAGGAAAATCAAGAAGACAAGCCAACAAAATACCAGACAATGTTTCTAGCAAGGAATCCTCTTCGCAGTTGAATAAAACACTTAGGAATCTGATGTTTCCCCTTTTTCCCTTCCTCACTTCCCTCTCTCCCAAAACAGCAGGAAAGCTGCCTCAGAGTCTGGTAGAAGATTCCAGTGGGTCCTTGTTGAACTAGCTCAGCATAGAAAACAACGACTCTTAATTTCCAGAGAGAGAGCACACACATCTCACCAGGAACCCCAAGTATGCTATTGGAAGCTTGGAAAACACATCCTACATTTCCTCTTCCTTAGGTATGCTACCAGAGGGCTAGTTGATTTTCTCACTCCATCTTCTCCCAGTCCAAGTTTCTTATCCCAGGGTGTTTAGGTAAATTGGGCTTTCTCAACAGATTCACCACTCCTTTCTTCCCAGGCTCTCCCCAAGCCAGCCGGTATGGTCCTCCAAGATCAGAAAAAAAAAAAAAAGAAAGAAAGAAAAGGAGGGGACCTGAACATTGAACCCACATTCATTTGACTCCTCTGGTGCACCTCCCACTGAATCCCTCCCACTCACAGAGTCAGTTCAAAACCAGAAGGCTAGGGTATTCCAGGACCTCTGGGGCCTCTGGATTTGGGAAAGGGAATTCCAGGATATTACAGTCTCAGAGTATGTACATCTGTGGATTGTGGGCTATGGGGGCTTAGGGGTCATGGACCTGGGGACCATGAATCTGGGGATCACAGAGCTTGGGAACACCACCACACAACCAGCTCTTCTCAGGAACCACTGCATCCATCAGCCCTAGTGGGATGGGTCCCATCTCCCCACAGCTTCTGACCTCTGTGCTTGTAACCTACATTTCTACCTTTAGCAAGCACTACTTCTGTCACAGTCTCTCCAAATCGACATCCATACACCTCCTGCCTTGCAAGCCCCTGAAACAGCCCACTCTGGCAAGATTACTCAGCATCTTCTTTGCAGGAGAGACTGTGAGGTGCACTCACTCAGATGCCATCTTGCCCCACCTCCTTCAAGAGACTTTTGATGAGGCCTTATAAGGAAATGATGAAACTGTTTTTGGAAACTGAAGGGGGGGAGAGCCATATTTTAAAGTTGTATAGAACTTAGGAAGATTGTTTCCGATGTTATATGTAAGGCCGAAATTGAAAATAATTTGTTTGGTCATTTAGCCAAAGAGATTTCCATAGTAAATGTGGAAAACACATACTGGCTTCTCATTGCAGCTTATAGTAAAATACAAGAAGAAAGAGAAGCTGAAAACTGAATTGTTAGGCATGAAGACACCATAACTGATTCTGGAAATTCCAAGCCTTTGTAAATCAAGCTCCCAGATGATAGTACCACATTTAAGGAATTAACTTAACTTGGAACTTGTAAATTAGGATTGTAAATGCAATAATCCAGGTAAGACTTGTGGAAGTCTTGCCATCTGATGGCTTGGCCCTCTCTTTCTTGCATGCTAAAGCAGCAATCTTTTTTGCAAGGTCTGTATTAAAAGTAAACCACTGTAAGCCTGGATTAAAAGGGAGACTAAGGGGAGAGATGGAAGGGAAAAAGGTTTTAAGATGAAAACCATGGAAGCTGAGGTCTGGAATAATGACAAATCCTTGGGCCAAGGGAGGGACCCCACCCATATGTACAGAGAGGTTAAGTTTTCCACAGCATTTGAAGAAAGTGGATGATCCAGTCCATTGTTCAGGGAGAATTTTGTCACTCCAGGCTACAGAGAGGGGATGGTATTCAGGGAAGTGGGATCAAGTGGGATGTATACCAGGTATGCAAGGGTGATTCAACACAAGAAAATCAATCAGTGTGATCACATGATCTTATTGATTGATTCAGAAAAGACATTTGGCAAAATATGGCATCCTTTCTTAATAAAAATACTACAAAAGATAGGAATTACAGGAGACTTTCTCAACATGATGAACACAACATATGAAATACGTACAGATACCATTGTACTCAATCGTGAAAGACTGAAAGCTTTCCTTTTGAGATCAGGAACAAAATAAGGATGCCCACAGTCATCACTGTTGCTCAACATAGTACTAGAGGTTCTAGCTAGAGCAATCAGGGAAGAAAAAGAAATAAAAGGTATACAAATTGGAAAGGAAGAAGTAAAACTTTCACTGTTCACAGATGATATGGTCCAATACCTAGGAAGTCCCAAAAAATCTACAGCAAAGTTGCTAGACCTAATAAAAGAATTCAGCAAATTGGCAGGATACAAGATTAATATGCAAAAATTTGTAGTGTTTTTATACAATAGTAATGTGCAATCTGAGGTGGAAGTCAGCAAATTTCCTTTTACAAAATAGCAACCAAAAGAATCAAATACTTAGAAATAAACCTAACCAAAGACATAAAGCACTTGCATTCTGGAAACTACACTGCATTGCTAAAATAAATTTTTAAAAGATCTAAATAAATGGAAAAACAGTCCATGCTTATGAATTCGAAGACAAAATATTGATAAGATGTCAATTCTACCCAAATTTATATACAGATTCAATGCAATCCCCCTAAAAATTCCACCAGCATGTTTTAAAGCAATGAAAAATACAATTATCAATTTATTTGGCAGTTTATAGCCATAAACATCTTAAAAGGAAGGGTGAAGTTGGAGGACTCCCACTTACAGAATTTAAACCATGTTATTTAGCTACAGTGATAAAAAACAGCATAGTACTCACATAAAGATAGACCGATGGAACCAAACTGATGTTTCAGAAACAGAGTCTCACATCTATGGTCAAGTGATTTTTGTCAAGGCTGTCAGACCCATCCACCTGGGGTAGAACAGTCTATTCAACAAATGGTGTTGGGAGAATTGGATATACACAGCCAGAAAAAGAAAAAGAAAGAGGATCCCTAACTCACACTTCACACAAATATTAACTCAATTGGAACAAGACCTAAATATAAATGTTAGAAATATAAAGCTCCTAGAAGAAAATGTAAGGAAACATCTTCAAGACCTGTTGGTAGATGTTAGATTATTAAACCTTACATCAAAAGCATGAGCAACAAAAGAAGAATTGGATAAATAGGACCTCCTCAAACTTAAATACTTTTGTGATTCAAAAGACCTCATCAAGAATGTGAAAATAGTATATTCTTACAAAATGATACTTCTTAGCAATAAAAAAGAATGAACTATGGATACAAATCAAAATATATTTTTATCTTAAAATAATGTCAATCAAATATATTGCATGGTGTATTATTCTATTCATATTAAACTACAAGAAAAGCAATCTAATGTATAATGACAAAATAAATTGAGTGCCTGTGGAGGGGCAGGAAAAGGGACTATAAAGGGGTAAGGGGAAACTTTTTCAGGTGGTGGATATGTTCACTATTTTCTTTGTTATTTTCTTTAAATATTTGCAGTTTACTGTATGTCCATTGTACCTCAATTACTTTGTTAAGAAAGACTAAACTAAAAGAAAATATTATCAATGAAAGAAAGCACTTAAATTTTTAATATGTATGAGGAGGGACAGGGTGACAGCAGCCTAAGGAGCTCCAAGATACAGCTTGTCATATAGTGCAGTTAATAATCAGTCAGAGCTATCTAAATCACCAATTTGGGGGGTACAGGAGCCTAGAAGAGCATCCTGCTGCATCCTTGTAAGAAAGGAAGGAAAAGACTGCCCATCTTGCATTGAAGATTTATAAGTAGAGCACTCCATACCATGGAGGCTGGTGCATATCCCCTGCTGGTGGGGCAAGAAGTCTCAGGAATAATTCCCTTTGCAGCTTTGGAAGTTCCATTTCTCAAAAATATGGGAGAAGTGATGATCAGGCATTGTCTCCAGCTACTGATTAGTAAATTTGGCTGTCTAAATTCTAGTCCAAAGTACAGCTAAAGTTTGAAACTGTCAAAGTCATAAAAAGTCTAGTAGTCTACATTTTAACTCTAACCCGGCATGAAAAGAAGCAGAGCTAATTGAAAATCACAGTGATGATAGAGACTGGTTCCTTTCCACCCAGATCAAATTGCTGACCTAGCCTGGGCACCAACCCATCTCTCTGGTAGGGAGGATGCTGGGGGGACTTGCATTAGCCTCATGACTAGGTAACTTGACTAGCTTTTGGCCAGCACAAACTAGGTTGTTTGGCACTCATATGGCTGTATCCACATCTCTAATAAGACAGGAGGGGGTGTGTTTTCTCAGCCTTCCTAGGCAATTGCAGGCTTTTTCCGTTCACACAGACAAGATTGTTGGGCACCTGAGGTTCTGTGTCTGCTCCTGGCAGGGCAGGATGTGGGACAGTGCTCCCTCAGCTTCTCCAGGCACATGCAGTTGCTTTCAGTCTGCATGGATTAGACTGTTGAGCACACCTGGAGCTACGTCTCCACCATCAATAGGCTAAGAAGGGGGTAGTGTTTCCTAAGCTTTTCTGGGCAACTGCAGTTGCTTTTTGACTGCATGAACTAGATTGTTGGCACACCAGTGGCTCCACCCTGCCCTTGACATAGTAAGTGCAGAGACGATGCTCCCTCTGAATCTCCAGGAAATTGCAGTCACTTTAGTTCTTGGACAGACTAGCTGGTTTGACATAACTGTGTCTCCATCCCTGCCCCTGAAAGGGCAGGAGGAGGAAGAGTGCTCTCTTATTCTCCATGGGTAAACTGAAGCCACTTTTGGCTCACACAGACTACATGGTTGGGCATACCTGTGGCTCTATGTCCACCCTTGGAATGACAGGTGGGGGGACCAGTGTTTCATCAGTCTATGTGGGCAACTGCACTAACTTTTGGCATGCACCACTTAGTTTACTGCACATAACTGTGGTTCCATCCCCACTTGTGGCATGGGAGGAAGTGTTGTGGAGCTTCAGCAGTCTCTCCAGGCAAGTACAGATGGTCTTGAGCTTCATGGTTTGGATTACTGCATGTGGCTGCATTTCTATTTCCACCACTGGCAGGGAAGAAAAGTGGGAGAATCTTTATCAGTTTCTCGGAAAATGCATGCAGCTTCAGCCTGCATGCCTTTCAGTACCAACTGATCCTCGGGTCCTGTTCCAACCACAGCAAGGGAGAAAGGACAAGAAACATGACAGAGTTGAAAAACTCAGATTCTCTAAACATAAGTCATCGTAAAGTTTCAAAATAAGTTGAATTAAGTGTTAAAGAGGGGTTGTAGCAAAAGGCTAATCAAATAGAAAGCCCTAGACTAAAGAGAAAAATGGAGCCCAAGGTTGCATCAAGTAAATCAGATGCCAAAATACTAATAAAAATTATAAGCCATACTAAAAAACAGGAGGATATGGCTCAGTCAAAGGAAAAATCCAAAATTACAGATGACATAAATGAGTTGAGATAACAAATCTCAGATGTCCAAGCAAATCCCCATAAAAAATTCATTGAGGTGCATAAACAGGTTAAGGATATTAAGAAAACACTGGTCAAGAACAGAGAAGAATTTGAATGCATACATAGAAAAACAGCAGATCTTAGGGGAATGAAAGACACAATACAAGAAATTTTAAAACTGGAGGCATATAACAACAGATTTGAAGAGGCAGAAGAAAGGAGTCGTGAGCTTGAAGACAAGGCCTCCAAAAGTGAAAATACAAAAGAACAGATTAAAAAATTGGAAAAACTTGAACGATGTCTCAGGGAACTAAATGACAGCAAGAGATATGCAAATATAAGTGTCAAGAGTATTCCAAAAGAAGAGAAGAGAAAAGGGGCAGAAGGAATATTTGAGGATATAATGGTAGTAAATTTCCCAAATCTACTGAAGGACATAGATATCCATGTCCAAGAAGCACAATGCACTCTCATCCGAATAGACCAAATAGACACATATTTATAAGAATGTCAAATGCAAAGATGAAGAGAGAATTCTTAATGCAAGTGTGATGGTTAGGCTATTGTGTCAACTTGGCCAGGTAATTGTACCCAGTTGTTTGGTCAAGCAAGCACTGGGCTAACTGTAATACAAGGGCATTTATGGACTTTAGTCACCATTGACTTTACAGCAGTGGTAACTCATAGATAGCTGGTTATAATTATATTAATCAGGGAGATTGCCATCAGCAAGAGTGACCCTTAACCCAATCAGTTGAATGCCTTAAAAGGGGAAGTGATTCCAACATTGGGAGAGAATTTCCCAGGTTGTCTTTGTACAACAACTCCCAGAATTTGTCAAGAACCTTCATTGGACTTTCATTGCAGTCCCTGGTTGCAGCCTGCCTGTGGAATCTGGACTTGTGCATACCCACGGCTGCATAAGAGACTCTTATAGAATTGCATACTATTGACAGATATCCCTTGTTGATTCTGTTTCCCCAGAAAACCGTAACTAATACAACAGGAAATGAAAATTGATTCATCATGTATAAAGGATATCCAATTATATTAAGTGCTGATTTCTCATCAGAAACCATGGAGGCAAGAAGATAGTGGTATCATATATATAAGATACTGTGAAAGCAAATCTGTCTGCCAAGAATCTTATATTCAGCAACATTGTTGTTAAAAAATGAGTTTAAATTTAGAATATTCACAGATACATAGAAACAAAGAGTTTGTAACCAAGAGATCATCTTTGTAAGAAAGGCTTGGAAGAGAGTTTAGAAATGAAGATTATATCAGTAAAAGTAATTAGATGTGTAAAAAGAGTGATGAAAATAATATATGACAGATAAAACCCAAAAGCCAAAATGAGGGACTAAGAAATATTTTTACAGCAATAACATTGAATGTTAATGGAAGGAACTCCCCAATCAAAAGAACCCGACTGGCTGAATGGATAAGAAAATAAAAGCCACTAAATATGCTATTTACAAACACTCAAGTTAGACCAAGGATAGACATATTTTGAAAGTAAAAAGCTGGAAATAGATATTCTACCCATGCAGTAACCAAAAAAAGCTGAAGTAGCTATATTTTTATCATATGAAATAAACTTTAAATGCAGAGCTGTTATTAGAGACAAGGAAGGATACTTTAATATCAATAAAAGGGAAAATTCACCAGGAAGAAATATCAATCATAAATGTATATGGGCCTAACCAGGGTGGCCCAAAATACATGAGGTGAACACTGGCTAAACTGAAGGGAGAAATTTATGTCTTTACAATAATTGTTGGAGACTTCAATACAACACTCTTCATTGGATAAAACATCTGATTAGAGGCTCAATAAAGAAACAGAGAATTAAACAATATGATAAATGAATTAAACCTAACAGACGTATACAGAATATTGTATTTCAAAATAACAGGATATACATTTTTCTCAAGTTCTCATGGACTTTTTTGGAAGGCAGACTATATGTTGGGTCACAAAACAGATCACAATAAAATTAAAATAATCAAAATTATAAAAAGCACTTTCTCTGGTAAAAGTGGAATGAAGACGGAAATCAACAACTGGCAGAAAAAGAGAAAATTCACAAATATATGGAGATTAAACAACATATTCTTAAATAATCAGTTCATCAAAGAAGAAATTACTAGGGAAATGAGTAAATACCTAGAGGTGAATGAAAACAAGAATATGTCATATCAAAACCTATGCAATGCAACAAAGGCAGTATTGAGAGGGAAATACATAGACCTCAATGCTTATATAAAAAAGAAGAAAGAGCTAAAATCAATGCCCTAAATATACAGCCAGAATAACTAGAGAAACTACAACAGACTTTTCCCAAAAGAAGCAGAAGGAACAAAATAGCAAAGATCAAAACAGAAATAAATGATATTGAGAACAAAAAGACAACAGGGGAAAATAACAAAACCACAAGGTGTTTCTTTGAGAAGATCAACAAAATTGACAAACCCTTAGCTAGACTGACAAAGGAAAAAACAAAGAAGCAAATAAAATCAGAAATGGTGTGGGGACTTTGCTACTGAACACACAGACATAAAAGAGATTATAAGAGGATACTGTGAAAAATGTTTGCCAATAAACTAGAGAATATAGATAATTTTGACAAATTACAAGGCACATACGAACAACCTACACTGATTCTGGAAGAAATAGAAGACCTCAGCACATCAATTGCAAGTAAAGAGCTTGAAACAGTCATCAGAAAAGTCTTCAAAATGAAAAGCTATTATTGAACACATGGCTTCAGAGGGGTATTCTCACAATCATTCAAAGAGGATTAAACCAACCTTACTCAAACCCTTACAAAAAATTGAATAGGAAGGAACACACCCAATTTTATTCAGTGAAGCCACCATTACCCTTATACAAAAGCATGATAAAGAGATTAAGAAAAAGAAAATTACAGACCTACTCCCTAATGAATATGGATGCTGAAATCCTAAACAAAATACTCACTAATTGAATCTAACAATACATTTAAAAATTATTCATCATGATAAAGTGGATTTAATCCCAGGCATGCAAAAGTGGTTCAACATAAGAAAATCAGCCCATATAATACATCACATTAATAAATTGAAGAATTAAGTAACATGATCATCTTGATTGACACACACACACACACAAATGCATTTGACAAAATACAGCATCCTTTTTTCATAAAAATACTCCAAAAAATAAGAATTGAAGGAAACTTTCCTAACACAATTAAGGGCATATTTGAAAAATGCATAGCTAACATTGAACTCAATAGTGAAAGACCGAAAGCTTTCCTGTTCAAATTGGGAATAAGGCAAGGATGCCCACAGTCACCATTCTTATTTGGTACAGTGCTGAACAGGCACTAGTTCTAGCTAGAGCAGTCATGGAAGAGAAATAAGAAAATGCTTCCAATTGGAAAGGAAGAAGTAAAATTTTTAATACTTCCAGATGCTAAGATCCTATACATAGAAAGTCCTGAAAAATCTACAACAAAGCTACTGGAGCTAAAAAACCAGGTCAGCTGAGTTACAGGATATAAGATTAATGTGCCAAAATGAGTAGTGTCTCTATACACTAGTAATGAGCAATCTGAGGAGGAAGTCTGGAAAAAATTTCATTTAAAATAGTGACTAAATGAATCACATAATTAAGAATAAATTTAACCAAGGGTGTAAAGCACTTTTATTCAGAAAACTACAATGCAAGTCTAAAATAAGTCAAAGAAGACCTAAATAAATGGAGAAACATTCTTTGTTCATGGATTCTAAGACAAGATATCATTAAGATGTGAGTTCTACCCAAACTAGTATACAGATTGAACACAATCCTGATAAAAAAACCTCCAACAGCCTTTTTAAAATGAAATGGAAAATACAATTATCAAATTTATTTGGAAGGATAAGGGGCCTTGAATAGCCAGAAACATTAAAAAGGGAGAAAGAAGTTGGTGGTCTTTCACTTCCAAAATTTAAATCATATTACTTACCTACAGTGATTTTTAAAAAATAGCATGGTAGTGGCATAAGGTAGAAATATTAACCAATGGAAGCAAAATGATTCTTCAGAAACAGACTCTCTCATCTATGGTCAAGATTTTGTCAAGATTATCAAGCCCACCCAGCTGGAGCAGAACAGTCTATTGAATAATGATCCTGTATTATATAACCTGCCATAACCCACTGAATGGACTGGGAGAGAGTGTAAACTATAATCCATGCTGTGTAGCAGTGCTCCAAAATGTATTCATCAATTACAATGAATGTACCACACTAATGAAAGAAGTTGTTGATGTGGGAAAAGTGGGGGATGTGGGGACTGGAGCAAACCTTCTATGTTTTTTAATGTAACATTTTGCGTGGTCTATGTATCTTTAAAATTAAATAAAAATATCTTTTTGAAAAATGGTTCTGGGATACCTACTTGGATATCCAAATTCAAGAAAAAGAAAGAGGGCCCTATCTCACACCTTATACAAAAATTAACACCAAATGAATCAAAGACTGAAATATAAAAATTAGAACCATAATACTCTTAGAAGAAAATGTAGGGATACATTTTTAAGACTTGATTGTAGGTGGTGGATTCTTGTACCTTATACGCAAAGCATGAGAAATGAAAGAAAAAAATGCATAAATGGGACCTCCTTAAACTTAAACACTTTTTTTAGTACTTCAAAGGCCTTTGTCAAGGGGGTGAAAAGGCAGCCTACTCAATGGGAGATAATATTTGGAAACCACATATCTGATAATTGTTTGATTTCCATGCTATATAAAGAGGTCATACAGCTCAGTGATCAAAGGCCAAGCAATCCAATTTAAAAACTGGCAAAAGACTTCAACATTTTTCCAAAGACAAAATGTAAATAATGAAAAAAACACAGGAACAAATGTTCAATACCACTAGCTATTAGGAAAATGCAAATCAAAACTACAATGAGATATCTCACACCTCAAATAATGGCCATTATTTAAAAAACAGAAAGTTATTCTTGCTGGAGAGGATGTGGAGAAATAGAAACACTCCTTCACTGTTGGTGGGAATGCAGAGTGGTACAACCTCTGTGGAAGACAGTTTGATAGTTCCTCAGGAAGCTAAATATAGAACTGCAGTATGATCTGGCAATCACTTTAATTGGAATATATCCAGAAGAATTGCAACAGGGACATGAAAATTTTCACACTAATGTTCATCACACCGTTATGTACAATTGACAAAAGATGGAAGCAACCCGAATGTCCATCAACTGATGAATAGATAAAAAAAATGTGTATACATATGGTGTTGTAAGAAGAAATGAAATTGGGACACATATAACATGGAGTACCTTGAGGACATTATGGTAAGTGAAATTGTAGAAGTCAAGAGAGGTTCAATTATTTGCATATAGAAAGACCAAGACTCAGGAATAATTTTGGGAAGGAAAAAGATTTATTTATGGCCAGCCATACTTGGGAGTTTTCTGTTCAAGACCTAAGCCCCTAACAAGATTTTCAAGTTCCTTTTATACAGGGTGGGGAGTCAAATACTGCTCCTTTTATGAAAGAATATGACTTTCTTTGTTAGTTAAGTGTTTGTATGAGTACCAGATAGGTTTTGAATTAATATATCACCCACATTCCATTTGGATACAACCTTGAATACACATTCTTTCAGAACATTCCAAGTCTAAAGGGCCTATATTACTTAATTGGATTTCTAGGCACACTTGGATACAGAATTAGATAATTTTGAATTCATGCACAGGTTATATTATATTTCCCCATTTGGTTAAGTTTACATTTATTTAAGTTTCGGCATCACTATTATTAGAGTCTCTGCGGACTGACTGGTATGTATATAAAGTTTGCATTGCTAAATTGTTTCCCAGGACTGGAGTTGTTGGCATGATTACCAAGGGCAGGGCTTCAGCATCTCACTGTTCCACAAGCACAGCTCAGGATACATAGAGCTCACGTTATCTACAAAGGGATGAACAGCCTCCCACCCATAGCCCATATCATTTTGCCCCCTTATGCCGAAGCTTAACTTGCTAAGCTTTGGTATAATTATTGTTGTAGTTATGAGATGGGTGGCTGTTTGTTGTTTTGATTGATTACTTATCAATTTTTCAGTGAGTACCTATGGACAAAGTTCCTGGGTAGCATCCAGGGTTTATCCTGTTTTTAGAAGAAGTTTTCATCATGGACAGTAGAATCCTGGGGGTGGGGCCCCACAGCAGTCATCCTGGGGGCCACTGGCGCTTACATGGATTTCCCATCAGGCTCGAAATCCATCTATTAATTTTATTTTACTCTTAAAGTGTTTACACCTTTATCTTAAAGGGGTGCTGAAGGAAGATGATCTCTTTTCTGCAACAGCTTCCTGCTGGCCATGGGTTGTAGTCATTACCTAACAAGGTTTAAAACTCTTATTTTATTTTAACTGGAGGAAGATGGATCTGGTGTTCTGTATGGAGCCAGATGAAGTTTTCATATGGTTAATAAGATGTTCATTCTGAAAGAAACAAACAATTAAAATTTGGAATACCTGTTTTTAAAAGAGGACATTAGATTACAGAGGTAGACAAGGTTGGGTGCCTATAAAGATGGAACCCTTTTTAAAAGTACATATATATATTTGAGTTATTTATTTTCAGAGGGAAATTGCAACAGATACTTAGCTTTGTTTTGAAGATGCATTTCAGGCTGTTTAATTATTGACACTCATGTGCTCTGGCAGTTGCTCCTGGTGAATTGACACCTTTTGAGCAGTTAGTTTCATTCAGGATTAGTGCACCAAGTTGGAAATTCTCTTAGTTTTTAGCTGTGCATGTGATCAGAAATACAGAATAAAGTTTTTTACATTTTGGTTTTAATTGTACTATTCCTGATAATTTTGACTGTTGAATAGGTGACCCATCACTAGCAAGCAAGCCTCATTTTTGCTACCCAGTAGAGTGTAGTAGAGTAGTAGGGTGGCTGAGCCTGGCACCAATTAACCAGCTACCTGCAAGCCACTGGTGGCCCCATTGTTTTCAGCTAAGACTGCCACCTTATCTTATAGACATATTTATTAACTATTTAGAAAATGAAGTTACCAGGAATTTAACATGTCTAATGTACTTTTGTACCTGATCCAAAATAGAAAAGATAACATTATAATTATTAGACATATATTTAGAACAGGATAGAAGTACAGCACTTACTATTAATTAATGCATTATTTAATGCATAAGGATTCTGAGTTGCAATTAACAGTTTTAAGCTTCAGGTTTGAAATATCTTACATATTATCTCTCAATGGGAGCAGGTCATAATGCCAATTGTGTTTAAGTTTTGCTTATAGTATCCTAGCAATCATGGCTACATTCCACATGTTCTTCATGCAGTGAGCAAGGCGCAGCATCATTGATCCTAGAGAGAAGCCAAGAAGGCAGTTTCCAGCCTTCTACCAGCCTGGTGCATCATGCTCTCTGGCACTATGGAACAGTGCCAGCCCAGAGGTGATATCCATTGTACATATGGCTGTACCGAGTCATCATTGGCTGCTGCAGGAGCTTGAAGCTGCAACATAGTCTCTGTCAACTTCAGGAGCATAACCAGAAGCATGATATAGCAAATATTTCTATTATTTGGTGGGTCAGTGACCAGCCTAGCCAATAACTCCCATGGAGAGGCAAACTGCAACGTACTCAAGACCTGGTTTGAATGCACAAGAGGGTTTGACAATGTTAAAATTTAGTCCTTCTTTTATATATTTAAACATTTTAATGCAACACATCATATATCAAATGACTTTTTTTACTTATACAATTTTACCATGAGGATAACAGTAGGTATTTTACTTTAGTAATAGAGGGGGAAAAAAACTATCTTTCATTGTTAAAATGGAATCAAGATAGCTTTCCATTGCCATAAATATGCACTTTGAAGTGACGTTCAGACAGGTTTTATTACTACAGAGTTAGTTTTTGCCATCAATACCAACCCAGGTTTTTAGTTAACAATGACTTCTAGAACTAGAACTATTTAAACATTTCAGTTTGGAAGATGTTTTTACAAACTTTTTACAATTAATCACAACCACATAGACTAGTTACCTTATATTTAAATAAACTTGTTAAATTACAATTACCAACTAAAGAAGTTTATTCTATCCATTTAAGAGAGCATATCTACAATTTTCTTTAGCTTAATTTCATTAACATGAACTTACAGTTTTCATTACTCCAAAGATTTTGTACATATAATTTTAATTTATTTAATGGGTATTTTATAAACCAAGGGAGATTACACCCAAGGTAAATAAAATTGAAACCATTATAGTTAATGCAAGGAATGTTTTCTTTCCTTTCTTTACAGGAAGCTAAATCCTCTTTTCTTTGTTTAAGTTCTGAAACTGTGAATAATTTTAAAAGCATACTGACTACTTGGTTCTGAAATACATTATAATTGCATAATTTGTTTAATCATAATTTAGGGAAGATCTTTCCATAGCTTTTATGGACTTTCTTTTACTCACTGAAATTTGGTAATAGAATTATTAACCACCATTATTTTAAGGCTGTTAAAAGGTTTAACTTGGGAAATTACAAGGCAAACTGATTCTTAATTCCCCAACCTAGTAGACAGTTCCAATCTGCCACACTAGTCCCTCCCTCAAAGATCTTGCAAAGAGAAGGCCCTTTCCCAATAGATCCTATAATCAGATTGCTATATGATCTTTCCATCCTGCTTAGTATAATTTGGGCTCTAGGAATATTTATTCACATATATAACTGCGTATTTAGTTTTTAACAATTTGAATAGAGCTCTTTTAAGAATTTTAATTTTTTAATTTGATATCATCATCCCAATGTATGAAGACATACATTGAGCAAATAGGCAGACATAAATAGAGTTAGACACAGAAACACACTCATTGATGTTACTTATAATTTGCATTATTTTATATACTGTTTAGTTTAATTTGGGTTTTAGAAAAATATATTACTTATATAACTGTATATTTAACCCCAACAATTTGAGCAAATAGGCAAACATGAATAGTTTGACACAGAAGCATAACTCAGTTATTTAAAACTTTCATTTTCTTACAAAATAAGTGTGACTGTAAAAACAATTGAAAGACTCCTGAAAAGTTTTTTCTTAATTTGCACTATGACCATGCAGTTTTGCACTAGAATTTTGTTTCTTAAACAATGGCTTGTAACCAAAATGTTCCCAATATTTTAATACAATTTTCCTTTGTTTCAGTACCTTATATTTTACTTTGACTTTAGTAGATTTTTGGATGAGCAAGAATAACTCTATGTATATTCACCGAGGCTATCTAAGTCTCAGTGAGACTGGTTTCTCTCATGAATTGCCACTCTTTGGAACCCTGACAGTCAAGGAAGGAGATAAAAAAGACTCCAGTGTATGATCAAGCCCTAGGGTTAAGAATTCTACCAGGCAGCAATTTAGTCCACACTAGGAATCATGAGAGAAGGCAGGGTTACTAATACCATTAGGATAGGAGACAGGGACGTCCCATGTCTGCTTTTCCCTGGACTATAGGGGCAGGAGCCGTTATGAAATAACCATAATCAAAGGCAAGGGGTGAGTCTAGGCTAGGCTTGAAGTGACCATAAATGAAGGTAAGGTTAGTTTAGAATTTACACTTACAATAATAGGTTCAGGCTAAATCCACCCAATTATAATTTCAGTTATTATCCTTCTGATGTTTTATAATATAAATGCATCTATAAATGATCTTAACTCTTAGTTAAAGTTTTCATTAAGTTTTAACCTTAAGGTGAATCAGATACCTTTATTAATTAAGTTACAAAAATTGTATTAGTTTTAATCCTGTGAAGTTCTGCCTTTTCCTAGTAGGGGAACAAATTTTCATCTGCAAGTTATGCATTTAATTCACTAGCAAGAGAGTACTGGCATTTAAAGATTCATTTTTGGTCTTTATTTTTTTAATGTTACATTAAAAAAATATGAGGTCCCAATATACCCCCCACCCCCCTCACCCCACTCCTCCCCCCATAACAACATCCTCCTCCATCATCATGAGACGTTCATTGCACTTGGTGAATATATCTCTGAGCACTGCTGCACCTCATGGTCAATGGTCCACACCATAGCCCACACTCTCCCACATTCCATCCAGTGGGCCATGGGAGGACATACAATGTCTGGTAACTGTCCCTGCAGCATTGAATTCTTAGGTGACAGCAACTGACAAAAAGCCAAACAGATTTTAAAGTGGAGGTTTATCCCTCCCTATTTTTTTGAAGTTTTATGACCCTTACTGCTGATGTCTCCAGCCAGACCATTAAAAGAGCTATCAAGTGATTAGACGCCTATTGTTTTCAAGCAATAGCCTCCTTCCTTTAGACAAGTTTACAGCTCTAAAACATTTCAAAGCATTTCTGCATAGACTCACAGGGAGAGAGATTTGGAAAAGCAGAACCTGGGCAGAATGCAAGTTTATTTTGGCCTTTAATACCTTAGGGAGGGAACTTTATTACATTTATTTTGATCCTGCTCTGTGTCCCCTTCAACTCCTCCCCTTCCAGGCAGGCTGGTGTATAGTGATTAAATAAGAATGTGGCTTATGAATAGAAGGCATGGACTCACTGGAAAGAGGCAAGCCTCTCCCCCTTCCCAGCTTTCTGCTTCCACTATGCATCCTCCTGAAGGGAGGAGGGGAGA
The DNA here is from genome assembly GCF_030445035.2 of Dasypus novemcinctus. Lineage (NCBI taxonomy): Eukaryota > Metazoa > Chordata > Mammalia > Cingulata > Dasypodidae > Dasypus > Dasypus novemcinctus. Next base: position 117,200,166 of record NC_080704.1, on the reverse strand, counting down.
GAAGACAATTTTGGTGAGTTCCAGGTTGCTAAAATTGGCCCAAAAGAACCCTCCAAATTTGACACTTTTCCTGGGAAACTCCTGTCCTGGCAGGGCTATGATTTCAGTCACTGCCTCCACCAGCCACCCTGACTGGGCCAGGTCCAACAACCTCAGGGGTGTGGCATGGACACAGACACAGACAAGCCCTGAGTTCCCACAAATGGGGCCAACCCAGAGGGGCAAGATAGCAGAGCATCCGTACACACACTCACACCACTGTTTTGCTTCACAAACTACAGTCAACTCACTCCTCTGCTAATGGCAAGGGAGGACTCCAGTTCAACCAAATTTTACCACTTTACATAATTACACAATTCTAACACTAGCATTGAGCTGACACAGACAGAGGCACAAAACTTATTAATCTGGTTTACAAGTTCTATATATATTTTCTTCAGCATGGCTGCCCCTGCAGCCATTACAAACTTCAGAAAGAGAGAACACTTAACATTAACATCTTATATAAAGTGAGTTCATTCGCAATTCAGCACCATAACAAAAGATTCCAGTTAGACCTTTTTCCACTGTTTAACTTTATGGTCATATCAAGATTCACTAAAAAAGCCAATTCATTTTCCTGTAACCAAGTTTTTCAAAATCCAGACCAATTTCCAGGACGTAAGGACTCAAACCTGCAAACCTCTTTTCTTATTATAATCAAGCCTTCACTATTTCAGTGGAAACAAGACCAGAAACCAGATACTAACATGCAGTTAGACAAACCCCAAACACCAGTTTTTCCCCTGTTTTTCTCTTTTTTTTTCCTTCAAACCTTGAGAGAATGGCTTCACCCCAAATTTCTGGAGGTACTGGGACTCTCTCGGGAGGTGATCGGGCTCCCTCCCTAGCAATTAAAGCTAGGGTTTTCCTGACAATGCTCCCCGGGGATTCTGACCTTCTTCCATGTTTGGAGTTTTTTTCATTCCCAGAATTTTTTCTCTTCAGACCTTCATTGCCCTCAATTTTCATCAGGAATATTCCAGTAGACCCCATATATTTTCTAGACTAAATTTAATCTAGGGGCACCCAGATTTGGGGTTCACCTGAGTCCTCCCAGATTCCTTGGGGATCCAGAAGGGGTAGCAAAATGCTACTTTCTCTGGCCTTTATTTGCAAATCCTGGGCAAGCCCCCAAAAATGTTGTAGAAGTTTAGAGAGGTTCAATTATTTGTGTACAGAAAGGCCAGGACTCAGGAATAATTTTGGGAAGGAAAAAGATTTATTTACAGCCAGTCGGACTCAGGACTGTTTTCCGTTCAAGACCCAAGCCCCTAACAAGATTTTCAAGTTCCTTTTATACAGGGTGGGGAGTCAAATACTGCTTTATGAAAGAAAATGACTTTCTTTGTTAGTTAAGTGTTTGTATGAGTACCAGATAGGTTTTGAATTAATATATCACCCACATTCCATCTGAATGCAACCTTGAATACATATTCTTTCTGAACATTCAAAGTCTAAAGGGTCTATATTAATTGGATTTCTAGGCACACTTGGATACAGAATTAGATAATTTTGAATTCATGCACAGGCTATATTATATTTCCCCATTCGAGGTCAAGTTTAAGTTTATTTAAGCTTCAGCATCACTATTATCAGGGTCTCTCTAGACTGATTGGTATGTATATAAAGTTTACATTGCTAAATTGTTTCCCAGGACTGGAGTTATTGGCCTGATTACCAAGGGCAGGGCTGCAGCTTATCACCATCCCATACACACAGCTCAGGATACATACAGCTCAGTTTATCTATGGAGAGATGAATAGCCTCCCACCCATAACCTGCATCAAAATGAGTCAGAAAGAAATGGACAAATATTGTATGGTTTCACTAATATGAACTAAATATGAAGAATAAACTCATGGATTTAAAATCTAGAGTATAGGTTACTAGGAGATAAGATGAGCCATGAGAAGGAGTACTGATGTTTAATGTATATAGCATATTTAACAGCTTCACTGTGTAAGTGTGGAAATGGATAGAGTTGATGGTAACATATTTGAGTAGGTATAACTAGCACAGCTTTTTATAAATGTGATTGTTACTGAAAGGAGTAGTCTAGGGACATAACTCTCAGTTGAAAGAAAGTTAAAGAATAATGTAGGGACTGAATAACATAGTGAACCTGAAGTTGGATGAGGATTGTAGTTAATATTACCAATACAAGAATGTTCCTCTATGACCCAAAATAAATGTATATCACTATTACAAGGTGGTAAGAATCTGGGGATGCATGTGGAAAATATAAATAATGTAACTTATGGACTATAGTTAACAACAATATTGCAATATTTTACTGCAATGACAAGAAGATACTTGTTCAATACTAAAGTGTATAGGGTGATATAAAGGAATATGGGGTTTTTCCTTTTAAATATAACAGTGAAGATGATGGAGTGTGGTTAATAGTACATATATGAGAACATTCTCTCATGAACTATAACAAATTATAATACTAATACATGGTGCTGGTAATAGGAGTGTATACTGAAAAAAATATGCTAAACATAAGCTATATACCATAGTCAGTAGTAATATTTTGATATTTTTTCTTGAACTGTAAGAAACATTCCACAACAATGCAAGGTGTTGGTGGAGGAATGATGTATGCGAATTCTGTTCATTATGTTTGATAGTTTTGTGAGTTCATGTCTTCTTTAGTAAAAAAATGTTATTAAAATAACCATAAGAATTTGGTGTTATGTGTAGCCAGAACTGTACCACCTCCACAATCCAATTCAAACACTTACCCATACAGTTTAAGGTTTTTTTTTTTAGTAGTTATCCTTTTTAAGGTCTTAAACCACAGCTATTCTTTCCATCTGGGAAAATGTAATGAATAAAAATCATGACCCAGCCATGATTCCTGGGGCTGAAGAGAACCCCATCTCTACTCCCCCCACCTCAATTCCATACATCCTGTGTTTTTCTTTGTCTGTAAATATTCACTAAGCATCTGCCATGTTCCAGACCCTACACTAGGCAGGGGTAGAGGTGTCAGATACAAGAGTTAATAAGCCATTAGCCCTACCCTTAAAAATCTCTAGTAGTAAATAGGACAGAACAACATGCAACAATATCCAAGTGTGGTGTCTGCAATATTTGTTTATCATGTCCCAGTGTTCTGCTCTTTTCTTCCTTCCTGCTGTCAGAGCAAAGGTTGATCAGATATGGGTTTGCCGTCCTTTAGTATCAATAAGCTTATTGCCTGAGCCAAGGTAATACCTACCTATTTACTCCCTGGAACTGCTAAGAGCCAAGGCACCTAGGAATCCGGAACCCATCATGCTCCTCTGAACCTTGCCTGAGTTCACTGCCATTATCAGATCTTTGGTTCTCAGTATGTCCACAAACATGGAGATCCTGGGATCCAGAGTCCATTGAAAACTGAGGTTTTACCTCTCACTTATCTGACTCCTCCTGGACCTATACACGCAGAAGAGAGCCCCCCCAACTCCAGGCCTATCTAGCTGAACTAGGTGACCCAGAATTTTTGATGCCAGTAGTCCTTTGCCAATCCATGGCTGATTCTTCATAATGAAGCACAAGGAGAAGCTGAATGTTCACCGAGACATCAGGAGGAAAGGCCCAGGTATATGAGAGAATCTGAAGGGGTTGGAAATGCCAGATGAATCAGCCTAGAACCTGGGGACAAAAAGAAAAACTAAGCACTGCATTTGGTCATATGTCAAAGATTGAGTAATTAGAGTTATTTACATTGACTCCCCATTTTATGTTTTCCAATAACTATTATTCATAGTTATCTGATGCAGATAATTCAATATGTATCAGAATAACTTACCTGTCAGCTGCATTTGATCAAAACATGAAACTCTGTTCATAAATATTTGAGTTCCAAAGTAGTTAATCCTGCACAACCACTTTATGACACATGTTCCTTTAGGACACTAAGAAGTGTTGTCACACCCTAGTGATACTGACACAAAAAAGAGACACTTGTCAATTTTGAGATTAATAATTTGCAAAGGTATGCTAAATATAAAATGTCTTTTCCTTGACTTTTTCATTAAACAACTATCTTTTGACACTATACAAAATGAATTTGGAGACACAAAAAAGTATAACTGTTTCATGTTTTCTTGACACTTGAAGGACTCTCACTATCCCAAGATCAGGGATTCTACCTCTTCCTAACTTTTCTAAACTGTTAAATCACTGGCTACTTCCACCTTGAAGAACAGTTTCAGGGGTTATGATTTTAAGGTACAGAAAATGATCTGTGTGGTTTAACTAGGGAAAAGGACTATCAAGGCATAAGTATGTCTAGACAAAAGAATAGCTCCTCCAAAGCTATTGCTGTGTCTGAAACTCCCTAGAACATGTAGGGAACTTTCCAGATATTCCTGATTCTTCTAGGGCAGGCACATTTGAAGACCTCCTGGCTTTGGAATTGCTACCTCTTGACTGATAAGGTGGGGGGCAAAGTTACTATTATATAGGGGTGTGGTTCCTGTGAAGATGGGCATTCTAGGAAACCTGTACAGTCATAAGGCTGTAGTACAGAACCAACTCCCGATACAGCCTCCTGTGTGCATCCTAACTTAGAGGTGCCAGGGTAAAATGCCTTTGAGTAGAAACTAGGCTGCTGCTATAATTTTAAGTGATTTTTTTGCTTCTTTTCCACTGGTTTTCCCCTTGCCCAATATATCCTGTAAGTATATTTGTGAAAGATGATTCTGGACATTTAAAAAGATTTACAAAGAAGGGGGAAATACTACTCTTTCTGCACACTGTACTGTGTGAAGTTGAAATGATGTTTGAATTAACCAAGACCAGTGATTTCCATCTCTGGCCCCTTCAAGCTGTCTACTTTATTAATTATTTCAAAAATCAGCATCTCATTCTGCTTTAAGAGACAAATTCTATTACATACAAAAGTTTACTGTAGTACCTAAGCTTTCGATGAAATTTGGCTTTGAGTTAAACTCCCTGAAACTCACTTTTCTCATCTGTAAATCAAAATGGTGGGCTACATCTCCAACATCACACTTTCTAAAGTTTCTTGTATTTCTGATTATGAATGATTTTTCAATTCATTTATATATTCTTTCATTCGTCAAGTATTTGCTGAGCATCTACTATGTGCTTGACATGGAATTAGACAGTAGTTGGGAAGGGGGTGTCAGATATAAGAATGAATAAGACATGATCCCAGTCCTTAAAAGACTCTAGTGATTTTCTCTTCATGGCATGGGAAAAACCTTGAGCTTTTCCTTTAGGTAATAAGATCTTATGTGCATTTAGAAAGCAACAACTGAATCAGAAGATGGGACTGAAGAGGTGGTTGCAGTTGTTCTTGGCAAGTGAGGAAGACTTGAGCTAAGGAGAATGGGGAGGAAGGAACCCATTCAAAAGCTACTTAGCAGTGTAAAATAAGAAACTGAACATAATTAGGGAGCCCATTAAGTGCTTGGAACTGTTACTAAAGTGGAGCTTGCAAAATAGTATGAGGGTCTGCTTTTGCCTTCAGAGTTTGGCTCCCTTGGAAAAAGTCAATGGAAAAGTTGTGGCTGGAATAAATAAGTTGTGAGATAGAGAGATATTTAAAAACCAGTTGTGTTGATTATTTCTCTTTCTTCCAAAGTAGATTCTAATTTCTGTAGGCATTCAGGGAAGGGAGGAAATCTGCACTAACTAGAGCAGTCAAGCAAGACGTCATAGAGAAAGGGGTTGGCAGTTTGCAGTAGGGAAGAAGTATGTATAGGAATCAGAGAATGATTTGGGAATGTAAAGCAGCTTGCTAGTGGAACAGCATGTGGATGGATCAGAGAATAGAGTGGGGTAGATGGTTAAGCCATAATTGAAGGTAAATTGAAGTCCACGTCTTATAGTTAGATAGGCTGTAGCCAAATCCAGGAAGGTGTCAAAAGCTAAAATAAAACATTACTGTGAATGTATTTTATGCATGATTTTCTGTAAGTCCACAATTTCTCTAATTACAAAAATGGAAAAATATAGGCCTTAGCAATCATATGGCATTTTCTTTCCATAGCTGGGCAACTCTTAGTTTTTATTCATCAGGTGCTGAACTATTCCTTTTTCAGAAACATAGATACAATCTGTGGCAGTTTGGTATTATTTATGAATTCCAAAAAGAAGTATAGATTATGTTTGTAAATTGGTCTGTTCCCCTGGTGTGATGATCCTTTGATTGTGTTAGGTTCAACTGAGATGTCTGATTAATTTATGTTAAGATTAGGGCTTTGATACAACCACACCATTAAAGTGTGACTCAGGTCGAGTCCCAGTCCCCTTGGACTGGTAAAATAGACTTTCCCATGGAAGTAGACACAAGAAGCAGATAGACAGGAAGAGAGAATGATCCATAGACACGGCCCCAGGAAGAGAGATGAGCCTGATAGTTTACAGCAGATCTCGTGGAGAGACCAGAACAGCTGAACCCAGAAAGTAATGAGCCCTAGGGAGAGTGATGAGCCTTATGCCAGCCTATAGCTGAGATCAGAAGAACCTGAAACCATGGAGCCTTAAGAGGAAAGAGGCAACTATGGCAAGGGAGGAGAACTGGTATGGGGTGTCAGTGATGGGAGATACATGAGAAGAAGTTCACCTACACATACATATAAGGTATATAAATATGTTCAAGTGTTCATGGAGCAGTGCCACAGTGGGTAGAAATTCACACAACAACTGAAAGAATACTGGGTTCCCATCCTGGAAAACTCTGCCACACTCTTTAATGGAACAGCAGCCACCCCCAAGTACAGGGGCAATGAACAGTGAAGAAGGATGATCCATTGATAGGCCCTTGATATTAATGACTATGCTTATGAGCCATTTGCTCTTGAAATTACAACTTAGTCTAGTGTTGTAGGGTGTTTAAGCATTACCTCCTGAGAGCCTCCATGCTGCTCAAATGTGGCCACTTTCTAAGCCAAACTCAGCATATAAATGCATTATCTTGCCCCCAGTGTAGGAAATGACTTCCAGAGTTGAGCCTCCCTGGTGCTTAGGGATTATTACCAGGCACCAGATGGTGATGCAACTGAAAAAATACCTTGAATAGAAGGGGGAAATGGTAAAGGCAAATGTATTTATATGACTAAGAAACTTCAAAATGAGTTGGGAGGTCATCAGAGAGGTAACCCTTATGCACATCTTAGCAGCATCTCAGAGACAGCCAAAATAAATAATACGCCAAAGAGCAGGGCTTCTGAGTGCTATGGAGAAACCCAGGTCCTACAGTCAAGAAAGATAGATCCAGAGTTTGGTGCCTTGCCAGTGGACCCTACTTTGGAGTTTGTGCTCCTGAGTGTGACAGAGTTGGACTCATATGTGACTTCTCTACACATGCCTTTTCTGTCCCTTTTCTTGAACATATAGTTGGTGCTGGAGTTGGTAGGTGTATGTCCAAGTGACTTGAATCTCTGGGGTGTCCATGTGCCAGCTGTAACTTGAGTCTCAGTGGAGTTTCAATACCTTATCTCCATGTCATCAGACTCATCAGGGCAACTAACAAGGGGGATGGACAACCACCACACCAGGGAAATGAGAGTGTCTATAACTGCAAGCTAGAGAATCCCATTCATCAGTCATACGGGATTGAAGCCCTCCTCAAATGGAGGTGGAGTGGGCATCACCATCCCAGAATCCTTAGGATTTGGGAATAAAATATGGCTTAGAGTGGACTTCCTGATATTCTACTATAGGATTTTTATGATTCTAGCAATGGAAGAAAGTATATCATTGATGTGGAGACAGTGGCCCCGGGAGTTGCTGAAGGCAGGGAGAGGGAAAAAAAGGTGTAATATGGGGGCATTTTTGGGACATGGAATTGTCCTGAATAACATTGCAAAGACAGTTACAGGACATTATATATCCTGCCATAACCTACAGAATGGAGTGGGAGAGATTGTAAATTACAATGTAAACTACAACCCATGCTGTGTGGCAATGTTCCAAAATGTGTTCATCAATTGTAATGAATGTACCACACTAATGAAAGAAGTTATTAATGTGGGAAAATTGAGGGTGTGGGGGTGGGGCTTATGGAAATCCCTTATATTTTTATGTAACATTTTATGTAACCTATGTACCTTTTAAAAATAAAAAGGTGGAACCCTTTCATACATCACTCACCATCTTGGGTCAACATGTGGGAAGAAACTTTGGGTGAGAAAGTACCTCTTTTGGTACCTTGAGTTGGACTCTTTAAAGCCTGGTAACTAGAAGCTTCTATCCCAAAGAAATACCTTTTATAAAAGCCAACAGAGTTCTGGTACTTTGCATCAATGCTTCTTTGGCTGACTATTACACCATCCAAAATTTTTCTCATATCCTTGCTTTTAACTGTTATGGCTGCTGAATCACAGGAGCTGAATTTTGTACAAGTTCAGTATTGTTTCCTTCAAGAATTACATCATCTTTCTGGACTTGAGATACTGAACAACCAATGCCTAGTCTCATCCAAGCCCTGCAGATATATGTTTCACCCAAGAAATTTCAGATTTCAACAAGAGACTCACTCTCCTGAATGATGGGAAAGTGAGCATACAGAGTCCTGATTTTCTAACAGAGGCCCAGTGTGACACCCCTGATCATTCCTTTTCAATAATTCCATTTACTTTCTTATTATGCTCATATTTTTATTTAAATATTTGACTATATTTACAAGAGCTGTTTTAAATTCCTTGTGTGCTAATTCCATCACCCCTGTCATTTTGGTGTTTGTTTCTATCCACCGATTTTTCTCCTAGTTATTGGTGATATTTTCCAGCTAATTTGCATGTCTATATTTTTTAATTGGAGTCTGGAATTACAAAAATTACACTGTTAAGTACTGGATTTTCTTTTTTTCCTTTAAAGACAGTTGGACTTTATTCTGTCACAAAATTAACTTACTTGCTATAACCTTTTGAGGCTTTACTTTAAGCTTATGAGATGGGTCTACAATTGTCTTTACTCTTGACCAATTTAGGCCTACTAATAATCTATAACCCTTCTTGGTTCATGTGATGGTTAGGCTAATGTGTCAGTTCATCCACTAATGGTGCCCAGTTGCCAAGCAAACACTGGGCTAATTGTAATACAAGGGCATTTCATGGACTTAAATCATCAGTGAGTTGATTGCAAAGATGGCTGATTACATTTATATTCAACTAAGGAGATTGCTGTCAATGAGTCACATCCAATCAGTTGAGAGCCTTAAAAGGGGAAGTAATTTCAGCAGTCTGAGAAAGAATTCCCATCTCTACTTCAGACAACCAGTGTCTCCTGGTAACTCATCAAAGACCTTCATTGGAGACCCTGATTTGTAGCCTGCTTTGCAGAATTTGGACTTATGCATCCCCATGGTTGAGTGGGAGAATTTTATAAAATCACACACTATTTACAAATATTTTCTGTCAGTTCTGCTTCCCTAGAGAACCCTGACTAAAACTGCTCAATAGTGGATGTCCTGGGAGCTCAATGAGGCCTCTCTACTTTGACTGGTAGGAAGTCAACTATCTCCTAACTCTATGTGAACTCTGTGAGTTGTGTAATTCACAGTTTCCTGATCACCCATTACCTCAAAGAGTTTCATTTAATAGTGTTACTTACAGACTCCAAGGGACCAAGAGGCAGACTTCTTGAGTTTTTCTGTGTATATCTTCTTCCTCTCTAGCTACATCAGCGTCCCAGAAAACTGATGTATATATTCTCTACTTGGTATTTTAGTTTGTTAAGGGCTGCCAATGAAGAATAACAGGAAAGATGTGTTTTGTTTTTTTTAAGGAGGTACTGGTGATTGAACTTTGAACATGGAAAGCACGAGCTCAACCTCTGAACTACCCCCACTCCTCAAGAGGTAGATTTTATGATAGGAATTTATTACAGTAAAATTTACAGGTTTGAGGCTGTATTTTCAAATCAAGGCATCATCAGAGATGCTGTCTCACCAAATTGCAGCTGAGTGTAATCAAGCACATGGCAGCATCATGTAAAAATGCTTTCACTTGGAGCTCAGCTGTGGGCAATCAAGCACATGGCAGGGAATAAGGGCAGCCTAATCATATCAATCCTCTCCTCTGGGCCTGTTTCTTTCATCTTTGAGCTGCTCTGTTGGCTTAGCCTCTTTGGGGACTCATTGCTTCAGCTCTGAGCTGCTCCACTGATCCCAGTCTCTGGCCTTTCTCTCAGCTTCTCAGGGTTACTCTGTCTTTCTCTGACTGTAGGCAAATCTAGAGTCCTCTCTCACATGGAAGGGTAAGATAGCAGCTCTCTTTCTCTGTGTCTCCTACTTTATATAAGAATCCAGCAAGATGACTGAGAACCACCCTAGGTTATGCCTCACTGCAATAGTCCAATCAAAGGACCCCAATAGAAGTGATCTAATTAACACTAATCTAATCAACTTAACTGAATCTAACAAAAATGTCCCACATAAATAGATATAGATGCATGCACAGGCGTAGGTTAGCTTAAAGACATAATTTTCTGGGGTCCACAAAAACTCAAATCAAGACATTCCACCATCTGGATCCCCAAAATTCTTGTTCTTTCCACATGCCAAAAGCAATGAATGTGCCACACTGATGAAAGAGGTTGTTGTTGTGGGAGGAATGGAGAGTGTGGGGAGTGGGGTATATGGAAACCTCTTATATGTTTAATGTAACATTTTGTATTATCTATGTATCTTTAAAGAAAAGGACAATTAAAAATTTGCTAAAAAATGCGGTCACCCCTCGGGCTGAAGTGTGGTTTGCTGGCCTGGCAGGGGAGCGGCCGCGGTAGGCCTAATTCCGCTGCCCCCATAATAGGGTGGCTGGTCGGACTCACCGCCACCCCTGAAGGAAGCTCGGCATGGGCGCAGAGTGCCCTCGGGTCTCCCCTTCTCGGCAGCCATGCTCCCGCGGCCGCCCCTCCTCCCTGATGGCGCCACCCGATGCCTTGTGGGGCTGCACCCTTCTTCTTCCTTCTCCCTGCGCAGGCGCAGGGCAGAAAATTCCAGTCTGCGCTTTTCCCCTCCCCTGACAGCAGCAACAGCCAGGTGTGGGCGGAAAAATCCAGCCCGCCCTTTTCCCTTCCCCCGACAGCAGCAACAGCCAGGCGTGGGCGGGAAACTCAAGTCTGCCCTCCACCCCAGCAACAGCAGCCACCAATCCCTAAACCCTGCCCCTTCCCCCAGCAACAGCGACAGCCAATCCCTAACCACCACCCCTCCCCCGTCCGGTACCGCCCACTGACCTTTCGCCGGCAACCAATCAGAACGGGGCATGGCTTCGACCAATCAGCCTTCCCCAGCCCCTATAAAATTGTTGCCTCTCCCTCAATAAAGTGGACTTGCGTGTTTACCTTGTCTCCGTGGTAGTTCTTCTGCCGTGCGCCCTCTAGTCCTGAGAGCCCCCGACAAGGGCCTGGCCTCCCTTTTCCCCAGTTCGTTGCCTGCTTCTCCGGGCGACCCCTTCGTCGCCTGCTTCTCCGGGCGACCCCTTCGTCGCCGGCTTCGCCGGGCGACCCCGTCAACCGAACTGCGCAACCCCTTGTGAGACCGATCCCTCGTCTGCTGCCGGACCGACCCCTCGTCCCAAGTGGGACCGACCCCTCGTCCAGAGCTGGACTGACCCCTCGTCCGCAGCCAGACCCCACCTCTACCGACCGAGCAAGCCGCCGCAAAAAAATACATTCAATCACAATATTTCAAAAGCATTAAATCATTTCCGAAACAATGCTAAATACAAAGTCTCTTAAAAATTAGTTCTAGGCATGCAGTCCATCTTGAGGCAACATTCTCCTCCAAATGTAGACCAGTGAAACTTAGTGAAACAATTTATCTACTTCCAATATACAAAAAAGGGATAGTGATAGAATAAATATTTACATTACCATAGGGAGAAAATAGAAGGAAAACAGGGGTCATGGGTCCCAAACAGTTCCGAAAACCTGTAGAGGGCATACTCCATTAGATTTCACACTCTAAGTGTCATCTACAGAATGATGGTTTTTTCTTCTTCTCAAGGTCTTCCATGGACTTGCCCAGTGGCCATCTTCTTGATTCCATCCTCATCAAGTATCTGGGTTGCTGATGAGTTCTAGACCTCACCCTCAAAGAACACTTGAGGTGCTGTTTATACTCTCCTCAATCTATGTGACACAGTTTCAACTCTTTGGCACAGTGGGGTTGCACATATCTCTCCCCAAGCTCCAGGGAATATGCCCTAACTTCTCTGGAGCTTGGAGTGGCAGAACTGTCCCTGAACAATGGGGTGGAAGGCCCACCCACTTCAGATGCCCAGGCAAACTCACCGTTTCCACACACATGGGCAGTGTCCCTCTCTTGGCCTGAGAAAAGACCATAAGTCCAGATTTCAGCTTCTATAGTTATGCCCTTGAAGTAGATTTTCTTTCAATCTCTCCCTTTTCTCTCTTTTAGTCCAGACTGATATTGATTTTATTCATACAGATCACACAAAATCTTATTGGTTAAGCATACAGGAAACAAAGGTCCAAGATATCAGATGGTAAGACCTTCTTCAGATCCTTTTTGGATTATTGCCTTTCCAATCCAGACTTACAAGGGAATGGCTGTCTGCTTCCATGTTCAGTTAATTCTTCACATAGGGCATTATTCTCTGGGTAATCATTTCCCAGAAATTTGGAATTTCCCAAACGATCTATTTCTGGTTTCTTTGTACCCAGAAGTTGAGTTCTCAGCTTATCTCTTTCCTCACTCATTTTACAATAAGCTGCGAGGAGAAGCCAGCCTGCATTTTTTACATTTAGTTTGGAATTCTCCTCAGCTGAATGTCCAAGCTCATCAATTTCGAATTCTACCTTCCATCTAACATCAGGAGTATATTTTGCCAGTTTCTTTGCACCTTTAAATCAATTATCACTTTTCCTCCAGTTTCCGTAATACATTCATTATTTCTTGCTAATACAAGAGATAACATTTCAAAACGTTAAAATGCACACTGACCAACAAAAGAATACAAAACAAAGAAACAGGAAATGATGGCTTATCCAAAAGAAAAAGATAAAAATCCAGAAGGCACCAATGATGAGGAAAATAATGTGGACATATTACAGAAAGCCTTTAAAAAATTATCTTTAAAATGCTCAAGAAGGTAGAAGATGGTGTCAGAGTAAGGAGTGCATAGATTCAGCTTGTGCTACAAGGCAGTTGTAATCACCCAGAGCTATCTAAATCACCGGTTTGGAGGCTCCAGGAGACCAGAAGAGCATCCTGCAACATCCTTGAAGGAACAGAAGGAGGAGACTGCCCACTTGCAGAGAAGAGTGATAAACAGAGCACTCCACACCACAGAGGACTATGCTCATCCTTCACTGGTGACACAAGCCAACTCCATGCCTGGAATTTGAAGCTCCACCTCCCAAAAACAGGGGAGGAAGAGATGGCTGAGCATCAACTTCAGCTACTGATTAGTAAATTCATTGGGCTAAAGCATAATCCTAAGAACAGCTAAAGTTTGAAACTGTCCAACTCAGAAAGAGGCTGGTAGCGGCAATTTAAACCCTGCCTCAGGCATGAGGTGAAGTAGATTAGACTGAAAATCACAGCGTTGGTAGGGACCAGCTTCTTTCTATCCAGATCAAATTGCAGCTCTAGCCTAAGCCTCAGCCCTGCCTCTGGCAAGGAGGAAGTTGGGGTGACCTGTGCCAACTTCTAGGGGAAAATACAGGTCATGCCACAGAGGTCAGTGATCTTCCTACTCTGGCAGTGCATCCGCCTCATGAGCTATTCTGTGGCTTGATTTGGAAGCTCCATTTCCTCAAAAACAGGGGAAGAAGAGATGTTTGGATACGACTTCAGCTACTGATTAGTAAATTCTACTGGCTGAAGTATAGTCCTAAGAACAGTTAAAGTTTGAACCTGTCCAAGCTGGAAAGAGACCGGTAAACACCATTTTGATTCCTTACCAGGCATGAGGGGAAGCTGGACTGATTAAAAATCAGGTATTGGCTTCTTTCCATTCAGATGATACTGCAGCCCTAGCCTAGGCTTTCAGCCTCACCTCTGGCTGGAAGGAAGCTGACAAGACCTGCACCAGCCTCTCCAGGTAACTGCAGGTTTATTTAGCTCGCATAGACTGAAAATTTGGAAATCTACTGGGGCAACTGCGGTCATTTTGGACCTGTACAGCACATATTGCTGCCCACACCTACAGCTCCATCCCCATCCCAGGCAGGGGAGAAAGGGGAGTGAAACTTCCTCAGTCTCTTTGGGCAACTACAGTCAAAGCCTACATGATGTCGATTACTACAAATGGCTGTGGCTCTGCCCCTACCCTTGGTAAAGGATAAAGTTTGTAGAAGCGTCATCAGTCCCTGGGGAAATCCAGGAAGCCAGAGCCTCCACAGCTTACAACACCAACTACATTCTTGACTCCTGCTACACAACAAGCAAGAGCAAAAGGGCAAAAAAACCCTAAACTAAAGAGAGAACCTGCACCCAGAATAGATACATCTAGTAAGCAAGGTGCCAAGGCACCAACAAAAAATTACAATCCATACCAAGAAACAGGCAGATGTGGTCCAGCTAAAGGAAGAAGATAAGTCTCCAGATGACATAAAGGAGTTTAAATATCATAGATATTTTTTGAAATATCCTTAATAAATTCAGTGAGATGACTAAGAATATTAAGTAGACTTTGGATGAGCACAAAGAATTTAAAAGCATACATAGAAAAAGAAAAATAATAGATCTTATGGGAATGAAATGTGCAATAAATGAAGTTAAAAAATGCATTGGGATCGTATACAGCAGATTTGAGGAGGCAGAATAAAGGATTGGTGAGTTTGAAGAACTGGCCTCTGAAAACAAATGTACAAAAGAACAGATTAAGAAAAGAATGGAAAAAATTGAACAAAGTCTCAGAGAACGAAAATACATCAAAAGGCATGTAAACATACATGTCATAGGGGTCCCAGAATAGAATAGAAGGGAAAAGGAACAGAAGGAATATTTAAAGAAATAATGGTAGAAAATTTCCCAATCCTATTGAAGCACATAGATATCCATGTCCAAGAAGCACAACATACTTCCATCTAAATAAACTGAAATAAACCAACTTGAGACACATACTAATTAGAATGTCAAATGCTAATGAAAAAGAGAGAATTCTTAGAGCAGCAAGAAAAAAGTGATGCATAACATATAAGGGATACTCAATATGATTAAGTGCTGATTTCTCATCAGAAACCATGGAAGCAAGAATGTAGTCATGATATACTTAAGATACTGAAAGAGAAAAACTGCCAGCCAAGAATCTTGTATCAAGTAAGATGTCTTTCAAAAATGAGGGTGAGTTTAGAATATTCACAGATGAACAGAAACTGAGAAAGTTTGTAACCAAGAGACCATCTTTGAAGGATGTACTGAAGAGTGTGCTACAGTCGGAAAAGAAAAGGTGGAGAGAAAGGCTTGGAAGAGAGTATAGAAATGAAGACTATATCAGTAAATGTAACTAAAAGTTTCAAAAGAGTAGGAAAATGAAATATGACCGATAAAATCAAAAGGTCAAAATGGATGAAATAAGAATTGCCTTTACAGTAATTGTGTTGAAAGTTAATGGATTAAACTCCCTAATCAAAAGACACAGACTTGCAGAATGGACAAGAAAATGCAAGTCACCTATATGCTTTCTGCAAGAAACATATCCTAGACCCAAGGATACTAATAGATTGAAAGTGAAAGGCTATGCATTCAGTAAAAACAACAACAAAGCCAGAGTAGCTATATTTTTATCAGATGTAATAGACTTTAAAAGTCACTAGGAATATGCAATCTGAGGAGGAAGTCAGGAAAAACAAACCTGTTTACAAAAGTGACTAAAACAATCAAGTATTTAAGAATAAACTTAACCAATGATTTAAAGCATTTGTATTCAGAAAACTACAATGTACTGTTAAAAGAAATAAAAAAAAAACAACTAAATAACTGGAAGAACATTCCACACTCACAGATTGGAAGACTAAACATCATTATTTAGTCTTGAATTGGTATTTAAGGTTCAATGCAATCTTGATAAAAATGCCACCAGCATTTAAAAAAATGAATGGGAAACATTATTATCAAATTTATTTGGAAGGGTAAGGGGTCCCAAATAGCCAGAAATATGTTAAAAAGGAAAACAAATTTGGAGAACTCTCAGTTCCAGACTTTAAATCATATCATCTAGCTACTGTCATCAATCATATCATTTAGCTACTGTCATCTAGCTATTGTCTTTACTGGAGTAAAGACTGACACATAGACAAATTGAACCAAAAAGATGGTTCAGAAACAGGCCCTCAAATCTATGGTCAAGTGATTTTTGACAAGTCTGTCAAACCTACCCAGCTCAGGTAGAAATGTCTTTCCAACAAATGGTGCTGGGAAAACTGATATCCGTATCCAAAAGAAAGAAAGAGGACCCCTGTCTCACACGTTTTACAAAAATTAACTCAAATGGAAAAAAACCTAACTATAAAAGCAAGAACGATAAAGCTTCTAGAAGAAAATGTAGGAAAACCAACTTCAAGACCTGGTGATAGGTGGTGGATTCTTAAAGGAAATAAAAAGGAGGACTGAGATAGACTACTGATGCTTAGTGTATATAGAGGTTCTAATTAACTTTACTGTGAAAGTGTGGAAATATATAGAGTTGAAAACATTATAACACATTATAGTGAGTGACAACTGGTTTATAAATAGGAATGTGGATGAAATGTGTAGTCTAGGAAAGTAAATGTCAATTGAAAGAGAGCTAGAGAATAATTTAAGGACTGAATAACACTGTAAACCCAGAGGTGGATGAGAATTTTGGTTGATGGTACAGATGCAAGGGCACCTTTGTGAGATAGGGCAGATGTACCTCACTATTGCAGAGTGGTGGGAATGTGGGGAAGCATGGAAAAACTACAATCGGAGTGCCCTTACACTGTGGTTAACAGCAATACTGTAATATTCATGCATCTATGCCAAGGATGAACTGTGTTGATAATGTGGGAATATGGAAAAAGTGTGTCAAATGTATGCTATGGACCATAGTTAGTGGTAATAATGTGATGATATTATGCCATAATCTGTAACAAATGTTCCACTAAGATGTGGTGTGTTGATGGAAGGTGTTGTATTGGCATTCTGCACATGTGCATGATTGTTTTGTAAGTTCACAACTCCTGTAATAAAAATATTTTAAATAATAATAATAGGGAGTGCTGGGGGAAAAATAAAGCAAATTTAAGTTATGGACTACTGTTAATATTAATGTTTTGATGATATTCTTTCTTATTTTATAACAAATATCTCATAACAATTCAAGGTATTAGTGGTGAGTTGATGTATAAGAACCCTCCATGATGTAATGCATGTTTGCTTTGTAAATTTACAACTTTTACTATAAAATTATGTCTATGTATGTTCATATATAAATGAAAGAAATATAATAATAATAATAGGGTGGATTGTGTGAAAAATACACCAAATGTAAGATATTCGGATTACTAGTAATACTTTGAGGATGCTGTTAAATCATTAGCTTTAAATGCTTCACAACAATACAAGGTATTGGTGGTAGGGTGAGGTATAAGAGCCCTGTATGATGTTTGTAAGTTCATAACTATTATTATACATTCATTGTGTATGTATGTTTACGTATGAGTGATATGCTTCAATTCATTTAAAAAAGGCAAAAGATGTTTTTCAACTGGAAGGAAAGAATGCCACATGGAAATATGGATCTACAAAGAAATGAAGAGCACCAGAAAGAATAACTAAATAAAGGCTGTTTTTCTATTTTAAAAATGCTCACGGAGATGAACAAAAATACAGAGGAAAAACTAAAGGATATCAGAGAATCAATGAAAGAGCAATATGAGAACCTTTGTGAAAAGACAGAAATTAAAATTTTTTTCTTCCTATTTTTGTCTTTATTTTTTTAATGTTACATTAAAAAAATATGAGGTCCCCATATATCCCCCACCCCCCTCATCCCACTCCTCCCCCCATAACAACAACCTCCTCAATCATCACGAGACATTCATTGCATTTGGTGAATACAACTCTGAGCACTGCTGCTCCTAAAAAGAAAATACATGAAAGATATATTTAGAAAAATATGAGAAAGGACTCAAAATGGTACAATAAAAAAATCAATATGGAAGTAGGCATCAGTGGAAGAATTGAGGATCAAAAAACATATAAGATTTATTTATTTTTTAATTCATTTTTAAAAAATATTACATTAAAAAATATGAGGTCCCCATTCACCCCCACCACCCCCACCCCACCACTCCCCCCACAGCAACACTCTCCCTTATCATCATGACACATCCATTGCATTTGGTGAAAACATCTCTGGGCATTGCAGCACTTCAGGGTCAATGGTTCACATCATAGCCCACACTCTCCCACGTTCCATCCAGTGGGCCATGGGAGGATCTACAATTGTCCCTGCAGCACCACCCAGGAGAACTCCAAGTCCCAAAAATGCCTCCACATCTCATCTCTTCCTCCCATTCCCCGCACCCAGCAGCCACCATGGCCACTTTTTCCACACCGATGCCACATTTTCTTGATTACTAACCACAATAGTTCATGAATAGAATATCAGTAGGTCCACTCTAATCCTTACTTTATTCCTCCATCCTGTGGACCTTGGATTGGTTGTGTCCATTCCACATCTATGTCAAGAGGGGGCTTAGATTCCACATGGATACTGGATGCAATCCTCCTGCTTTCAGTTGTAGGCACTCTTGGTTCCATGGTATGGTGGTTGACATTCATCAACTCCATGTTAGCTGAGAGGGGTAAGTCCAATAAACCAGAGTGTAGGAGCTGAAGTCTGTTGAGGCTCAGGGCCTGGCTATCATTGGTCGGTCCAGATATTCAGATCCCCTAGATATATCTTAAACCCCAGCACCAACTACAATCCTGGTAAAGTAACAGGAAAGTCTTGTGAAAAGAGATCACATCTGAGTCCAGCTCCATCATGCAGAAACACCAACTCCAAAGAAGGGCCAACTGATATGGCAGTGAACTCCATCTGCCATGATCATAAAACCTGTCGGTCTCTTTAGCCCTCAGAACAACCTATACCTGGGGTTGTATCTACTTTATCTGTCTCTGAGACTCTGCTCAGGTGTGCATAAGGGCAACCCTTCTGATAACCTCCAGACTCTATTTTAGAGACTCATAGCCATATAAACACATTTGTCCTTTCCATTTCCCCCTCGATTTAGGTCAAACAGCATTTTTAACTCCTGTTATTATATGGAGACAGGGATATTCTGCTGGTCCGAGTTGAACCTTTTATTCAAGGTCATTTTCTAGTTACGTCATCAGCCAGTACTTGGTAGTGATCCTTCGGTGCCAGGGAGGCTCATCTCCTGGAGTCATGTCCTACACTGGGGGAAAGGCAGTGCATTTACATGCTGAGTTTGACTTCGAGACTGGCCACATTTGAGTAACACAGAGGCTCTCAGGAGGTAACTCTTAGGCACACTGCTGCTCTAGGCCTTGTTCTTATTTCAGGTGTATAGTCTCACAAGCATAGTCATTAGTATCAGGGGCTCACTGTTGGATCCTCATTCCTTCCTGGTCCTTGCCATTGCACGTGGGGGACTGCCGCTGCTCCCCTAGTGACTGTGACAGAGCCCCCCTGGCCAGGAACCTAGTACCCCCCCCAGCTGTTGTTTTTAATTGTTTCCACTATGAATATATCCAAACATTTCCATGCATCCCCGACACATGCCCTGTATAACTCCCTGTCAACCGTATGTCCCCTGTCAATAAAATCCCATATCAGTATTCCTCCGCTGCCAATGTTGAACCACTCTGTGAACCAAAACTTTCTGAAAAGTGAAGCCCAATATAATGTCAGGTTCCCTTACTAGTAAAATGGAATATAGCGATGAGTTTAAAGGTTATATATAGAATACATATTAATTTGAAGAAATTCTACACCCTATCTTTTTCTTTTCTTTTTTCTAATTATTAAGCTTATCTTCCCAAGAGTTTTAGATCACAGTAATTCATATATACAATATACAGTACTCCCACATATCCAATATAAAACCTTTTCCCTTCCACAGCAATAATCTTTTAACCTATTCATACCATATTTACTGAAACTGATGTACAGATATTGAGACAATAGCTTTCAAACAAGGTAACATTTGTGTTTACATTGTTGTTTATACTTTAGGCTATACAATTTTCTAAATTTTTAGTTATCCTATGTTTTACATTATGATGTACATTATTAGTCTGTCAGCCCCTATATGTTTTTGGTGTAATATTACATGTTTTATATCCATCCTTGTGTACTCTTGTGAAACACTTCTATTGCCCTCACAGTTACACTGGTTCCATCTATTCAATATATATTTCCCCCTCCCCTTGTGGCCCACAGTGACAGTCAATCTTCATTTCTTGAAGAGCCATGTTCAGAGATACTTGCAACAGTGTTGAAGGCTTGACTTGCTCAACTATCCTAATGCCCTGGGAGCCACCATTTCACTTGAGAGATACAGTTCCCTCTATTTGATGGCATTAGTCCTCCCCAGGATGTGGGTATACATTCACTCTCATTATATGGGTCTCTCCCCAATGATTTAACCCACTCTGGCAAAATGAGCATTCACATATTCCCTAGGAGTCTGTCCTACATTAGATTACCCCCTTTAATTATCTTAAACAGGTAACTTTCCTAATTATATTTTGAAAAGGTCTTTTCAGCATTATACTCTCAATGAACACCTGACAATCTCCTAAGTTCGATTCTTGCCCCAATTTCTTGGGTAATATTACCCATCCACCCATCCCTAACCCCCCTCAAGCCTGCAAAGCCCCACCCAAAGATAACCCTATGCCCCCATTTTATCCCTTCCTTGTACACATACTTACCTCCAGCTTATCATAGATTTCACCCATGTAGATGTCAGCTTACATCCTTCCTCTACCCCCCGATTTTCTGTAAGCCTATCATCCAGTCTCTAGCTCTCTGAGGCAGCTTGGTTTACTTATTTCATATCATTGAGGTCATGTAGTATTTGTCCTTCAATGCCTGGGTTGCTTCACTCAACATAAGGTTCTCAAGATTCATCCATATTATCACGTGTGTTTGTAGTGTATTTGTTCTTAAAGCTGAGTATATTGTACATACATTGTATGTATATATCACATTTTATTTATCCATTCATCTGTTGATGGACATTTGGGTTGATTCCAACTTTTGGTGATAGTGAACAATGCTGCTATGAACATTGGTGTGCATATATCGCTTTGTGTCCTTGTTTTCAGTTCTAGTGGGTATATACCCAGTAGTGGAATTGCTGGGTCATATGGCAAATCTATAGTTAGTTTTTTGAGAAACCGCCAAACTGTCCTCCAGAATGGTTGGATCCTTCTGTATTCCCACCAGCAGTGGATGAGTGTTCCCATTTCTCCACATCCTCTTCAGAATTTGTATTCTTCTGTTTAAAAAACGTGTAAGATTTATAAAAACAAAATAAAGTGTCAGAAAGAAGTTGCTTATTGGAAGTTGCTTTAAATGTAAATAGATTAAGCTTTTCATTCAAAAAGCAGAGTTTGACAGAATGTATAAAACAGCAGGATGCAACTGTATACTGTCAGCAAGAAACACATTAATTTGCAAGATACAAGTATTTTGAAAGTGAAAGGATAGAAAAATGCAAGTAGTAACCGATAGAGAGGTGAGGTAGCTATACCTATATCAGGTAAAATAGACTTTAAGTATAAAACAATTATGAGGAAAAAAGAAAGTTATTATATACTGATAAAAGGGACAATTCATCAAGATGAAGTAAAAAATATAAATGTATATTTAAGAGCATAATTGAAGGGAGAAATTTATTATTCTGCATTAATAGTAAGAGACTTTAGTACATGGCTTTCAATAATTGTGAATAGCAAAGTGGTTAAAGAGGAAATCAAAAGAGAATTAGGAAAATTTGATAAAAATGTAAATACAACATACTAAAACTTACAGAATTCATTGAAGGTGGTGCTGAGGGGGAAATTTATAACTGTAAATTTGTATATTAAAAAAAGAAGAAAGACTTCAAATCAGAGACATAACCTCAAGCAGAAAAAACTGAAATCATAAGAGTAAACTAAATCCAAGGCAGGTAGAAGATAGGAAATAACAAAGAATAGAGGGGAGAGAAATGAAATAGAAAACTAAAGTAAATAAATAAAGAGAAATAACAAATCCAAAATTAGGTTCTTTAAATATATCAGTAAAATTGACAAACCTTTGCATGACTGATAAAGAAAAAGAGAGAGGATACATAAAATGAAAATCAGGAATGAAAAATGTGACATTACTAGGAATTCACTGAAATAAAAAAGACCTTAATTGGATAGCATAAACAACTGTGTGCCAATAAATTAGATAACCGAGATGAAATTGCCAAATTCTTAGAAACACAAAAACTGTCTAAATTGACTCAAGAAGATATAGGAAATATCAATAAACCATTTACTAGAAAAGAGAATGAATCCGTAATAAAAATAATATCCTAGAAAGAAAAGCCCAGATCCAGATAGCTACACAGGGGAATTCTATCATATATTCCAAGAAGAATTAACTCCCATTATTCTCAAATTCTTTCAAAAAATTGAAGGGGAGGAAACTCTCCATAATTCATTCTACAAGGCCAACACCACCCTCATAGCAAAACCATATAATGATAACACAGGAATATTTTTTATGACTATGGAT
This sequence comes from Dasypus novemcinctus, assembly GCF_030445035.2. Lineage (NCBI taxonomy): Eukaryota > Metazoa > Chordata > Mammalia > Cingulata > Dasypodidae > Dasypus > Dasypus novemcinctus. The sequence continues at coordinate 117,177,418 of NC_080704.1, read as the reverse complement.
GCAAACATCTTCAAAAAATCCTAGGAAGCGAATCCAACATCATATTAATAGAATTATATACTATGATTGTATTAGTCAGCCAAAGGGGTGCTGATGTAAAATACCAGAAATTGGTTGTTTTTTATAAAGGGTATTTGTTTGGGATAGAAGCTTAGTGATATCAGGCCATAAAGTATAAGTTACTTCCCTCACCAAAGTCTATTTGGAGCAAGATGGCTGCCGACATCTGCGAGGGTTCAGGTTTCCTGGATTTCTACATTCCTGGGACTTGCCTTTCTCTGGCTTCAAGGTTCCTTCCTTCCTGGGGCTGGCATCTCTTTCCTCCGGGTGCTGACTTCCTTGGTCTTCAGCATAAAACTCTAACATCAGAAATCCCCAACTCTGTTCTTCACCATGCCTTTTATCCGTAAGTCCCCACCCACCAAGGAGTGGGGATGCAATGCCCTAATTATCATGCCCAGGTTCAGATCATGCCCAGGTTCAGATCAGATTACAAGCATAATCCAATATTTCTTTTTGGAATTCATCAATTATATCAAACTGCTACAATGATCCAATGGGATTTATCCTTGATATGCAAAATAATTCATTCAAATAAGCAAGTAAATTAGTGTAATAACCCACATTAACACAAAGAAGGAAAAAACCTTCATGTTCATCACAACTGATGTAGAAAAGGTATGTGACAAAATCCTGCACCCCTTCTTCATAAAATACTTAGAACACTAGCAATATAAGGAAAATTACTCAACATGATAAAAGGCATATATGAAAAGGTCACATCTAATATTGTACTTAATGGTGTAAAACTGAAAGCTTTTCTACTAAGATCAGGAACCAGACAGTGATGCCACTGTTATTCAAAATTGTACTGAAAGTTCTTGCCAGAGCAATGAGTCAAGAAAAAGAAATGTATCCGAATTGGAAAGGAACAAGGAAATGACATGATCTATATACAGAAAATCTTAAAAAATCCACAGGAAATATCCTGTAGCTAATAAATGTTTTCAGCAAAGTGGCAAGGTACAATCTGACAATGAGTAGTATATATATATACAAGCATGCACAACTGGAGTAAAATAACAAGGAAAGGGGAATTGTGGAAGATGGTGTTGGATTAGACAGACAGAAGTCAAGTTTCTCACAAAAACAATGGAGAAAGAACCAAAAGCTGTCTGATGGACCTATTTTGGGAGACAGAGATCAGGACAGTACTTCAAAACTCCCAGGAAGGTGAGGAACAGAGATGAAGAACCCAAAATAAAAAACAAACATGAGTTACCAAATCCCACAACTGCCAGGAGGGACTACCATTCCCTAACACTTGGAAGGGAAAAACAAGGGCAAGAGACTTGGAAAAGACTGTAGAAATGAAGATTATTAGGAAGGGAAAGTTAAAGTATAAAAAGACAGAAAATAGTATGATATCACAACAAAGTCAAAGGACAAAAAGAATGAAGCAATGCCTTTATAGTGATAACATTGAATGTTAATGGCTCAAACTCCTATTTCAAAAGACATAGACTGATAGAATAGATTAAAAAATATAAGCCATCTATATGTTGTCTATAAGAGACTCACCTTTGATATAAGGCTAAAATTAGGTTAAAAGTGAAAGGTTGGAAAAAGATATTCCATGCAAATCGTAAGCAAAAATATCTTGAGTAAGGATACTAATATCAGACAAAATCGATTTTAAATACAAAATTGTTCTAAGTGATGGAGAAGGTCATTATTATTAACAAAAGGGACAATTCACCAGGAAGAAGTAACTCTCCTATATCTTTATGCACCTGACCTAAGTACCCCAAGATATATGAAGCACACATGGGCAAAGGTGAAAGGAGAAATACACATCTCTACAATAATAGTTGGAGACTTCAATACATCACTCTCAGTATTGGATAGAACATCTGGAGAGAGGATAAATAAATAAAATGGAGAACTTGAATCATATGATTAATGAATTATACCTAACAGACATCTATAGAACATTGCACCCAAAACAACATGATATACATTTATTTCAAGTGTTCATGGATCCTTCTCCAAGCTAGAATACATGTTGGAACACAGGACAATTCTCAATAAATATAAAAGGATTGAAATTATACAAAACACATTCTCTGGTCTTAATGGAATGAAACTGGGAATCAATAATGGATGGAAAAGGGAAAATTCATAAATATATGAATAAAAACAACACACTCTTTTTTTTTTAATTTTTTTATTTTTTATTGACTTTGTAATAATATTACATTAAAAATATATATGTGAGGTCCCATTCAACCCCACCCCCCCACCCCCCCTCTCCCCCCCCCCCAACAACACTCGTTCCCATCATAATGACACATCCATTGGATTTGGTAAGTACATCTTTGGGCACCTCTGCACCTCATATACATTGGTTCACATCATGGCCCATACTCTCCTCTATTCCATCAAGTGGGCCCTGTGAGGATTTACAATGTCCGGTGATTACCTCTGAAGCACCATCCAGGGCAGCTCCATGTCCCAAAGACGCCTCCACTTCTCATCTCTTCCTGCCTTTCCCCATACCCTTTGTCCATTATGTCCACTTTTCCCAATCCAATGCCACCTCTTCTATGTGGACATTGGATTGGTTGTGTCCATTGCACCTCAATGTCAAGAGGAGGCTCAGATTCCACCTGGATGCTGGATGCAATCCTCCCATTTTCAGTTGTAATCACTCTAGGCTCCATGGTGTGGTGGTTGTCCTTCTTCAACTCCATCTTAGCTGAGTGTGGTAAGTCCAATAAATCAGATTGTAGGTGCTGGAGTCTGTTGAGGCTCAGGATCTGGCTATCACATTGTCAGTCCAGAGATTCAAATCCCCTAAATATATCTTAAACCCCAACATTAACTGCACCTCCAGCACATTAGCATGAAAGTCTTATGAAGGGAGATCCCATCTGAGTCCAGATTCATCACCCATAAACACCATTTTCAAAGAGGGGCCATCTGCCCTGGTAGTTAACCCCATCGGCCATGACCATAACTCCCATGGGTCTCTTTAGCCCTCAAAGGAACCAATATCTTGGGGTTGTATCTGCTTTATCTGTCTCTCTGACTCTGCTCAGTTGTGCATGAGGGCAAACCTTCTGCCAGCCTCCAGACTCTTTTTTAGAAACTCGTAGCCATATAAACTCATTTCTCCTTTCCATTTCCCCCTTACTTTAGGTCAAACAGCATTTTAAAGTCATGGTATTTTATGTAGACATGGATATTCTGCTGATCCGCATTGAACCTTCCGTATAAGGTCATTTTCCAGTTGCATCATCAGTTGGTAGTTGATAGTGGTCCCTCGTTGCCAGGGAGGCTCATCCCCGGGTGTCATGTCCCACGCTGGGGGGAAGGCATTGCATTTACATGCTGAGTTTGGCTTCGAGACTGGCCACATTTGAGTAACATGAAGGCTGACAGAAGGAAATTCCCAGGCACAAAGTTGCTCTAGGCCTTGTTCTTATTTTGGGTTTATCAGCTCACAAGCATAGTCATTAGCATCAGGGGCTCACTGTTGAACCCTCACTCCCTCCCGGTCCCCACCACTGTACCTGGGAGACTGTCGCTGCTCCCCTAGGGACCACGACAGAGCACCACTGGCCAGGAACCCAGTACCCCCCCTACTGTGGTTTTTAATTGTTGCCCCTATGAGTATATCCAAACATTACCATGCACCCTGGACATATGTTCTGTACAGCTCCCTGTCAGTCATATATCACCTGTCATTGGTATCCCATACCAGTATCCCTCCATTGCCATTGTTGAAACACTCTGTGATCCAGAACTCCCCGAAATTTGAAGCCCAATATAATGTCATGGTCCCTTACTAGGGAATGGCATATAGCGATGAGGTTAAAGGATAGATAAAGAAGTTGGATAAAGTTAGATAAAGAACTTAGATAAAGAATGTTGACTTGAAAAAATTCCACATCCTATTTTTTTCTTTCCCCCCCCCCCTACTTATTCAGCTTTTCTTCACAGGAGTCCTAGACCACAGCAATGTATATATATAATATACAGCACTCCCACACATCCACCAGAAAACCTTTTCCCTTCCACAGTGATACTCTTACGCCCTATTCATATCATATTTACTTAAAGTGATGTACAGACTCTGAGACATTAGCTTTCTAACAAGGTGACATCTGTGCTTACATTATGGTGCATACTTTAGGATACACAGTTCTTTACATTTTTAGTTATCCTATGTTTTACATTATGGTTTACATTATCAGTCTGTCATCTCCTATATGTTATGGTGTAATATTACATGTTTTATATCCATCCTTGTGTACTCTCAAGAAACTCCTCTCTTACCCCCCATTTACTTTGGTTCCACATATTTAACGTCCATTTTCCCTTCCACCTTGGTGCCCTCAGTGATAGCCAACCTCCGTTTCCTGAGGAGCCACTTCCAGAGATAGATGGAATAGTGTTCAGGGCCTAACTTGCTCAACTGCCCCAATGCCCTGGGAGCCACCCTTTCTCTCGAGGGATACAGTTCCCTCTATTGGATGGCATTAGTCCTCCCCAGGGTGTGGGTCCACCCCCACTCTCACTACTTGGGTTTCTACCCCATGGTGTCACCCACTCTGGCAGAATGAGCATTTAGACATTCCCCAGGAGCCCGTCCTGCATCAGACCCTCCCCTCTGAGCATTCTAAACAGGTAACCCTCTTTATTATATTTTGATATGATTTTCTCAGCATTTTACTCTCCACCAACACCTGACCCTCTCCTGGTTCGTATGCTACCCCTCCCTCCCCCCACTTTTGGGCAACGTTACCCATCCGTCCCTCCCCAGCCACCCTCAAACCCGCAAAGCCCCAAGCAAAGGCAACCCCTTGCCCCCCTTTTATCTCTTCTTTGTGTTCATACTTACCACCATCTCGTCTTAAATTCCACCCCTGCAGACATCGGCTCATATCCTTCCTCCACCCTCCGATTTCCTGCAAGCCTATCGTTCAGTCTCTTGCTATCTAGGGCAGCTTGTTTATTTCATATCATTGAGGTCATGTAGTATTTGTCCTTCAATGTCTGGGTTGCTTCACTCAACATAAGGTTCTCAAGATTCATCCATGTTATCACATGTGTTTGTAGTGTGTTTGTTCTTACAGGCGAGTAGTATTCCATTGTGTGTATATACCACATTTTATTGATCCACTCGTCTGTTGATGGGCATTTGGGTTGATTCCAACTTTTGGCAATAGTGAACAATGCTGCTATGAACATTGGTGTACATATATTGGTTTGTGTTCTTGTTTTCAGTTCTGCTGGGTATATTCCCAGCAGTGGTATTGCTGGGTCATATGGCAAATCTATGGCTAGTTTTTTGAGAAACCGCCATACTGTTCTCCAGAATGGTTGGATCCTTCTGCATTCCCACCAGCAGTGGATGAGTGTTCCCCTTCCTTCACATCCTCTCCAGCACTTGTATTCTTCTGTTTTTTTCATAGCTGCCAATCTTATGGGTGTAAGATGGTATCTCATTGTGGTTTTGATTTGCATTTCCCTGATAGCTAGAGATTTGGAACATTTTTTCATGTGCTTTCTTGCCATTTGTATTTCTTCTTCGGAGAAGTGTCTGTTTAAGTCTTTTTCCCATTTTTTATATGGGTTGTTTATCTTTTTATTTTCAAGATATAGGAGTTCTTTATATATGCAAGTTATAAGTTTCTTATCAGATATATGATTGCCAAATATTTTCTCCCACTGTGTGGGCTCCCTTTTTACTTTCTTGACAAACTCCTTTGAGGTGCAGAAGGCTTTAATTTTGCGGAAGTCCCATTTATCTATTAGTTCTTTTGCTGCTCGTGCTTTTGGTGAGATATTCATAAATCCATTACCTATTACAAGGTCCTGTAGATGTTTCCCTACACTGCTTTCTAAGGTTTTTATGGTCTTGGCTCTTATATTTAGGTCTTTGATCCATCTTGAGTTGATCTTTGTATAAGGTGTGAGATGGTAATCCTCTTTCATTCTTCTACATATGGCTATCCAGTTCTCCAGACACCATTTGTTGAATAGGCCACTCTCTCCCAGTTGAGAGGGTTTGGTGGCTTTATCGAATATTATGTGGTTGTATATGTGAGGTTCTATATCAGAGCTTTCAATTCTATTCCATTGGTCTATATGTCTCTCCTTATGCCAATACCATGCAAAAACTATACACTCTTAAATAATCAGGGGGTCAAAGAAGAAATTGCAAGAGAATTCTGAAAATATCTTGAAAACAAAGAAAATGAGAACATAGCATATTAAAACCTATGGTACACCACAAAGACAGGGCTGAGAGGGAAATTTATAGCCCTCTATGCTTACTTTAAAAAAGAAGAAAGCATTAAAATGAAGATCTAAAGCACGCTTGGAGGAACTAGAAAAAGAACAGAAATCTAATCCCAAACCAAGCCAAAGGAAAGAAAGAGTAAGAATGGAGCAGAAATAAATGAAATAAAAAAAAACACACACAAAAAACAATAGAGAAAATCAACAAAACCAAAATTTGGCTCTTTGAGAAGATAAAAATAAATGATGAAACCTTAATTAGACTGACAGAAAAAAAGACACCAATAAATAAAATCAGAAAGGAGGGGTGTATATTAGTCAGGCAAAGGGATGTTAATGCAAAATATAAGAAACCAGCTGATTTTTATAAAAGGTATTTATTTATTTTGGGTAGAAGTTTATAGTAAGTATGCCATAAAGCATAAGTGACTTTCCTTACCAAAGTCTATTGCCACATGTTGGAGCAAGATGGCTGCCAATGTCTGCAAGGGTTCATGCTTCCTGGGTTCCTCTCCTCCTGGCGCTTGTTTCTTTTTGGGCCCAGCTCCTCTGCTCTCTCCACAAGGCCAGTTGTAGGCTATCAGGCAAATGACTCATCTTTTTTACTGGGGCTTTTGCTGTGTCCAGTTGAGCCTTCTTTCCTTCTTCACATATCTGCTTCTCTATGTGTTTACTTCCCAGGCTCCAAGATAAAAAATCCAATCTCCCTTTTCTGTGGTGTGGTTTCTCTGTGAGTCCCTACCCACCAAGATTGGGAGACTCGATGTTCTACTGATGTGGCCCAATCAAACTCTCTGTCAGTATTTAATCAAATAAAAGTGAAACCTCTGAATCCAATATAATCTAATATTCCCAGAGGAACAAACCAGTTTACAAACATAATCCAATATCTGTTTTTGGAATTCATAAACAATATGAAACTGCTATGGGGAGCATTTCTTTGGACCACACAGTAATAAGAGTGATCATAAGAGGATACTATGAAAAACTGGATGCCAAAGAACTAGTCAATGATGAGATGGTCAAATTTCTAGAAACACACAAACTCCCTACACAGACTGTAGAAGAAATAGAAAACCTCAACAAACCAATCACAGGTGAAGTGTTTGAAATGGACATCAAAAACTTTCAGAAAAAGATGAAAAGCCCAGGATCAGATGGCTTCATGGCAGAATTCTGCCAATCATTCAAAGACAATCTAATAACACTCTTGCTCAAGCTCTACCAAAAAAATTGAATAGGAAAGAATGTAATCACAGTATGAAGCCAATATCACCCTAATACCAAAACCAGATAAAGGTTCTATGAAAAAAGAAAATCACAGACAAATATCTCAATATGAATATAGATACAAAAATCCTCAACAAAATACTTGCAAATGGAATCCAAAAAGCACATTAAAAGAAATATACGTCATGATCAAGTGGATTTATTCCAAGTATGCAAGGGTGTTTCAACATAATAGTATTAATTAGTGTAATACACCATATTGGTAAACGAAGATGAAAACACACATGATCCTCTCTATTCATGGAGAGAAGGCATTTGACAAAAGACAGCACCCTTTCTTCATTAAAAAAATACTCCAAAAGATAGGAATAGAAGAACACTTTCTTAATATGGTAAAGTGCATATATGAAAAAACTACAGCTAGCATTTTTTTTTCAAAACTGAAAGAATGAAAGCTTTCCTGCTGAGATCAGGATCAAGACAAGGATGCCCACACTCACCGTTATTAATTAATATCATGCTAAAAGTTCAACCTAGAGCAATTAGGCTAGATAAAGAAATAAAAGTAATCCAAATAGGAAAGGAAAAAGGAAACCTTTCACAATTCTCTGACGATATAAACCTATATTTAGAAAATACTGAAAAATCCACAACAAAGCTACCAGAATTAATAGAAGAGTTCATCAAAGTGGTGGGATACAAGATTAATATGCAAAATTAATACCCTTGTATTCCCTAATTGTGAGCAATCTATGGAGGAAATCATTTTAAAAATTCCACTTGTAATAGCAAACAAAAATGTCAAATATTTAGGAATAAACTTAACCAAGGACATAAAGGACACATTCAGAAAACTACAAAATATTGCTAAAAGAAATCAAAGAAGACTTAAATAAATGGAAGGACATTACTTGTACATGGACTGGAACACTAAATATCATTAAGATGTCAATTTTACCCAAACTGATTTATGGATTCAATGCAATCATAATAAAAATCCCTACAGTCTTTTTGCAGAAATGGAAAAGGTAATCAAATTTATTTGGAGGGAAACGGACTTTGGCCCAGTGGTTAGGGCGTCCGTCTACCATATGGGAGGTCCACGGTTCAAACCCCGGGCCTCCTTGACCCGTGTGGAGCTGGCCATGCGCAGTGCTGATGCGCGCAAGGAGTGCCGTGCCACGCAAGGGTGTCCCCCGCGTGGGGGAGCCCCACGCGCAAGGAGTGCGCCCGTGAGGAAAGCTGCCCAGCGTGAAAAGAAAGTGCAGCCTGCCCAGGAATGGCGCCGCCCACACTTCCCGTACCGCTGGCGACAACAGAAGCGGACAAAGAAACAAGACGCAGCAAATAGACACCAAGAACAGACAACCAGGGAATGGGGGGAAATTAAATAAATAAATCTTTAAAAAAAATTTATTTGGAAAAGATAAGGGGTCCTGTGTAGCCAGAAATATCTCTAAAAATGAAGAACAAAGTTGGAAGATTCTCCCTTCCCAACTTTAAAATGTATTACTTAAATACTGTGGTAAAAACGGCATGGTACTGGCATAAAAACAGACCCATTGACCCATGGAACTGAATTGAGAACACAGAAACAGAACCTCAAATATACAATAACGTGATTTTTGAAGAGGTTGTCAAGATCACCCACCTGGACCAGAGCAGTCTATTCAACAAATGATGCTGGGAAAACTGGATAACCATATCCAAAAGAAAGGAAGAGGACACCTATCTCACATCTTATACAAAAATTAATTCAAAATGGATCAAGGACCTAAATATGAAAGTTACAACCTTAAAACTCCTCAAAGAAAATGTAGGAAAACATTTTTAAGATCTTGTGGTAGGTGGTAGTTTCTTAAACCTTCACCCAAAACACAAACAACAAAAGAAAAAATAGATAAGTGGGACCTCCTTAAAATTAAACACATTAGCACCTCAAATACCTTTGTCAAAAGGATGAAAAGGCAACCAACTAAATGGTAGAAAATACTTGACAATCATGTATACAAGGATTTAATATCCATAATATAGAAAGAGATCAGAGATCATACAACTCAACAATAAAAAAAAAAAACTACCATAAAAAAAATGGGCAAGTGACTTGAAAAGACAACCGTCAAAAGAAAAAATACAAATGGCAAAGAAACACATGAAAAAATTTCAACATCACTAGCGATAAGAGAAATGTAAATCAAAACTACAATGAAATATAATTTTACTCCTATTAGAATGGCCAGTATTGAAAAGTAGGAAAACTGTAAATGTTGGAGAGGATGTGGAAAGATAGGAATACTTATTCACTCTTGGAGGGAATGTAGAACGGTAGAGTCACTGTGAAGAACTGTTTGGCAGTTCCTATGGAAGTTGAATAAAGACTTGCCCTGGCACCCCGCAATACCATTGCTAGGTAAATACCCAGAAGACCTGAGAGCTGTGACATGAATATACATCTGCACACCAATGTTCGTGGTGGTGTTATTCACAATAGCCAAAAGTTGGAAACAACACAGGTGTCCATCAACTGGTGAATGGATAAACAGATTGTGGTATATACACATAATGGATTATTACACAACAGTAAGAAGAAATGAAATCATGGAGCATATGACAACATGGATGAAACTGGAGGATATTATGTTGAGTGAAGCACGCTAGACATAAAAGGACAAATACTTATGATTGCCCTATTGTGAACTAAATATATTATATATACTTACGGACTTAATAATTAGAATATAGGTCACCAGAAAATAGAATGAATTAGGGAATGGAAAGATGATGGTTTATCTGTGCAGAATTTGTGCAAAGGATGTTTGTAAATATTTGGAAATGAATAGAAATGGTGAAAGCACATTATGGTGTTTGTGTTTAGCAGAGCTTTTATATGGGTTTGACAGTGGTTGCAAGGGAAAGCATGAGGACTTTTATAATACTAGAAGTAAAACTAAAGATGTATAACATGGGACTGTATAACATAGTGAAACTGCATATAAAATACAAATATGGGTGATATTGCATATATAAGACTCTGCAAAATATGTAAATTTTTATAAAATATAAATACAAATAAACTAAAGAATAGCAGCCATGTACAGTAGGGGAAGCATAGAGAGATTGAGAAAGGATGACTTTGTTTCACCTTTTAAACGTGTTATTACTAGAATAATGAAAATGTTTTAAAAATGATTGAAGAGATAATTACACGACTATGTGATTATACTGAATACCATTGATTGTACACTTTGGATAGGTTTATGTTTTATTAACATGCATCAATAAAATTGATTTGTTAAAAAAACTACAATGATATATCATTTTCCACCCATTAGGATTGTTGCTATTAAAAAATGGAAAATAAAAAATGTTGGAGAGGATGAAGAAAAATAGGAATACTCTTTAATTGCTGGTTGTAATGTAAAATGGTACAGCTGCTGTGAAAGACAGTTTGTTGGTTGCTCAGAAAGCTAAGTATAGAACTACCATGCCCACTACTAGGCAATCTCACTATTAGGTCTATACCCAAAATAATTGAAAGGAGGGACACAAACTGATACTTGCACACCAAGGTTCACAGCAGTATTATTCACAATTACCAAAAATATGGAAGAAACCAAAGTGTACATCAATCAATAAATGGATAAACAAAATGTGGTATGTACATACAATAGGATATTATTCAGCATTAAAAAGGAATGAAGTTCCGGTTCATGAAAAAAACACAGAGGCACCTTGAATACATCATGTTGAGTGAAATAAACCATACACAAAAGGAAAAATATTTTCTGATTACAGACTTGAAATAATTAGAATAAGCAATCTTACAGAGCCAAGATCTAAAATATAGTTTACTAAGGCACTGAATGGAAAATTGAAGCTTAAAATGTGCAGGATTCCTATTGGAATGATGCCTATGTTTTGGTGATGGATCCTGGTGATGGATGCACGTTGTGAATGTGATTTACTCACTGAAAGGTATATCTGAATATGATTAAAAGGGGAAATGTTGGGTTGTATATATGGCAATAGAATAAAAATTCTAAAAAAATCCATGGAACTACAGTACATAAACATTGAACCCTAAATTAATCCGTGGCCTACAGTTAACAGTATTATTATAATAGGTGATATCATCAATTGTTAAAAAAGAGCCACACCAATACAAGTTGTTAATAATAGGGTGGTATATGGGAATCCTGTATTTTATGCATGATGGTTCTGTAATTCCGCAACTTCTCTAATAAAGAAAAAGAGTTGTCTGTGGTACAAATCTGGTTTAAAATGATAGTGTTTACATGCATGCTGAGATTCATCAGATGATGGATGCCTGGCTTGTTTCTATCTTTTGGCAAATGTGAATAACACTGATATGAATATTGATATACAGATTTCTGTTTGTCACTGCTCTTGGTTCTTTTGGGTATATATCTAGGGGTGGTATTGCCAGGTCACATGGCAAGTCTATATTCTACGTCCTCAGGAGCCTGCAAACAGTCCTCCACAGTGACTGTGCCACTACATAATCGCCAAGAGTGAATAAGTGTTCCTATCTCTCCAACCCTTGTAGTTATCTGACTATTTCATAGTGGTCAGTCTAATAGGTGTGAAATAGTATCTCATTGTAGTTTTGATCGGCACTTCACTAATCACTAGTGATGTTGAACATTTTTTTCATGTGTTTTTTCCTCCATTTTCATTTCTTCTTTGGACAGTTGTCTTTTCAAGTCTTCTGCCAACTTTTAAATTGGATAGTTTGCTTTTTATTGTTGAGTTGTAGTATCTCTTTATATATCATGGATATTAAATCCTTATGAGATATGTGGTTTCCAAATATTTTTGCTCATTGTGTTGGCTGCCTTTTCACCCTTTTGACAAAGTCTTCAGAGTTGCAAAAGTACTAAATTTTGAGGAGGTCCCATTTTCCTGTTTTTTATTTTGTTGCTCATGCTTTGGGTGTAAGTTTTAAGAAACTACCACCTACTGCAAGATCTTGAAGATATTTTTCTATAATTTTTCAAGTGTCTTAATGGTTGTTATTTTCATATTTAGGTCCTTAGATTTTACATCTATGTCCACTAGAGAAATTAGTCTGTAATTTTTAAAAATATATTTCTTTATCTGGTTTTGATATTTGGGTGATGTTGTCTTCATTGAATGAGTTTGATAGTTTTTCCAGTTCAGTCTCTTGGAAGTGCTTGTGCAAGATTGGTATTAGATCATGTTTGAATGATTGGCACAATTCACCGGTGAAGCCATCTTGTCCTGGGCTGTTCATCTTAGGGAGGTTTGATGATTATTTCAATATATTTAGTTGTGATTGGTTTGTTGAGGTCTTCTATTTCTTCTAGCTTCAGTGTAGGTGATTCATATGATTCTAGGAATTTGTCCATATCGCTACATTGTCTAGTTTTTTTTGCCATATAGTTGTTCACACTATTCTTTCATGATCTTTTATTTCGGTGGCAACAGTGGAAATGTCCCCCCTCTCGTTTCTGATTTTACTTATTTGCATCTTCTCTCTTATTTTCTTTGTCAGCCTAGTTAAGAGTTTGTCAATTTTGTTGATTTTCTCTAAGAACCAACTTTCGATTTTATTGATTCTCTCTATTGCGTGTGGTTTAATTTTGTTCTCAATTTCATTTTATTTTTGCTCTGATCTTTTTCTATTTCTCTCCTTAAGCTTGGTTTGCAATTAATTTGTTCTTCTTTTTCTAGTTCCTCTAGATGTGCAATTAGATCTTTCTTTTTTAATGTAAGCATTGTGAGGTATAAATTTCCCTCTCAGCATTACGTTTGCAGTGTACCATAGGTTTTGATATTTTGTGTTCTCATTTCATTTGTCTCAGCATGTTTACTATTTTCCTTTCGTGTTTGATCCACTGGTTATTTAAGAATGTGTGTTTTATCTCCATGTATTTATGAATTTCCCTTTTTCCATCCAGTATGACTTTCCAGCTTCATTCCATTATGATCAGAGAATGTGTTTTGTATAATTTCTATGTTTTTAAATTTATTGAGTCTTTTCTTGTGACCCAGAATATCATCTATCCTGGAGACATATCTATGAGCATTTGAAAAGAATGTACATCCTGCTGTACTGGTGTTTAATGCTCTTTATAGATGTCTGTTAGGTTTAGTTCATTAATCATATTATTCAAGTTCTCTGCTTTTTCAATTATCCTCTGTCCAGATGTTCTTTCCAATAATGAGAGTGGTGAATTGATATCTCTAACTATTATTTTACAGACATCTATTTCTCCTATCAGTTTTAACAGTGCATACCTCATGTATATTGGAGCACCCAAGTTAGGTCCATATTTAGTATAGTTATGTCTTCTTGGTGAATTGCAGCTTTGATTAATATAGAATAACTTTCTTCATCCCTTGTAACAGTTTTGCAGTTAAAACCTACATTGTCTAATATTGGTAATGCTACTCCATATCTTTTTAAAAATACTTTCTGTTGAAGTATATCAATCATACATGACCATGCAAAACAATAAGTGTATAGTAAAGGCTTTGAATTTACAAAATAAACATGCATTACATTATACAGGCACCCTCTACATCACCCTTCCACCAACTCCATGAATTGTTATGAAATATGTGTTACAATTTATGCAAGAGCTTAGTCAAAATATTAATAATAACTCTAGTCCATATCACATTTGGTGTTTTTCCCCCCAACCCATGCTATTTTTAATATATTTTCATTACAGAGGTTATGAAATTACAGAACAATCACGTACATTTGTAGAATATTCATACAACATTTCTTCATCAACACATCATACTGTGGTGGAATATTTGTTACAAATTATGAGATTATTACATCAGACTATTACCACAAACCATGGTCCATAGTGTACATTAGGCACACTTTTTCAATATGCCCCCCATTATCAGCACAGTACATCTTTGGCATTGATGCAAGTATATTACAGTATTGTTGTTAACCACAGTCTAGAGGTCACACCAATTGCTACTCCAGGTTTTTTTCAGTTACTATTTGCATGGGATATCTGTTTTCAACCTTTCACTTTCAACTGGTTTGTGCTCTTATATCTGAGGTTACTCTCTTGTAAACCACATAAAAATGGCTCATATTTTATTATCCATTCTATAACTCTATGCCTTTTGATTGGGGAGTTCATAACATTAATATTCATTGTTATTACTGTTAAAGCATTTTATCCTTTGGCTTTCTGTTGACATATATACTAGAGTCTGTCTTTTGATCTTTGATTTACCTTTCCTAATAATCTTCATTTCTACAGTCTTTCTGGCTGCACCAGTCCCTTTAGTATACCTTGGAATACTGATCTTTGGTAGCATACGCTCTCAGTTTTGTCTGTCTGTGAAGACTTTAATCTCACCCCAATTTTGAATACAGAATTCTGGTACATTTTCCTCTTTCAGCCTATTAAGTGCATCATACCACTTTCTTCTCACGTCCATGGCTTCTAATGAGAACTCAGCACTTAATCGTACTGAGGTTCCTCGTATGTGATGATTTGCTTTCCTCTTGCTGCTTTCAGAATCCTCTCTTTATCTCTGATAATTGTCTTTCTGCATAGTAAGTATCTCAGAGTAGAGCAATTCCTATTTATTTCATTTTGGGTATGTTGGCCTTCTCGGATATTGATATTTAGGTCTCTTGTAAGGGTTTGGGACTTTTAGGACATTATTTCCTCAAATAATTTTTCTGCCCCTTTCCATTCTCTTCTCCTTACAGGACAGCAATAACTCATATATTTAAGCACTTGCATTGTCATTCAATTACCTGACACCCTCTTCTATTTTTTTCCATTCTTATCTCTTTCTCATCTCCTGATTTCCAGTTAACATGTTCTGTTATCAAAATCACTAATTCTTTCCTTGAGCAATTCAAAATTGTTCCTATGTGCCTTTAAAATAGTTTTTTTTATTTTTTGAAATTTATTGAAGTATATCACACATACATAAACATACATGGACTATAAGTGTATAGAAATAGTTGTGAACTTACAAAACAAACATATAATATCATACAGGACTCTCATAACTCACACTACAAATACCTTGCATTTTTGTTAAACCTTTTTAACTAATGATTAAAGAGCATTGTCAAAACATTATCACCAACCAAACTATTTTCCCCAACCCACCCCATTATTATTATTATCATTATATCATTTATATATGGACATACATAAACATTAAATTTAGAGTAAAAGTTATTGACTCACAAAACAAACATGCATAACATCACACAGGGGTCCCATATATCAACCCGCCAACAACACCTTGCATTGTTATGAAATGTTACAAAATAGTGTCAAAATCTTACTACTAATTATAGTCCTTATCTTCCATTTGGTGTGTTTTTCCCCCAACCTACCCTATTATTATTTTTCAAATACACTTTTATGACTGAAGTTGTAAAGCTTCCAAACAATCATACACATGTGCAGAACTCCCAAACAACACCCCTCCAACAACACACCACACTATTTGTTCCCTTTCACTCTATACAGTTCTACACTTTTACAGTAAAGCTAATTAAAACTAGTACATACATTAAATATCAGTAGTCCATCTCGGACCACCTCTTATCTCCTTTAAGAATCCACCACCTACCACCGGGGCTTGAAGATATTTTCCTACAATTTCTTCTAGAAGCTTTATGGTTCTTGCTTTTATATTTAGGTTTTTGATCCATTTTGATTTGCCTGTAAAACTCACACAACTTGGGCAGAACTGTTCATTCAACAAATGGTGCTGAAAGAACTGTATTTCCATTGCCAAAAGAAGGAAAGAGATACCCCTATCTAACACCTTATCCAAAAATTAACTCAAAATGGATAAAAAACCTAAACTTCTAGAAGAAATTGTAGGAAAATATCTTCAAGCCCCGGTGGTAGGTGGTGGATTTTTAAAGGAGATAATAGGAGGAAGTAGATAGACTACTGATGTTTAATGTATGTAGAAGTTTAGTTAGTTTTACTGTAAAAGTGTCGAAATGTACAGAGTGGATGGTAACAAATAGTGAGTAAAAGCTATTTTATAGATGGGGATGTGGCAGAAAATGTTAATCTAGAAATGTAAATGCCAATTGACAGAATGCCAGAGAATAATCTATGAACTGAATAGCACAGTAAACCAAGAGGTGGATGAGAATTGTGGTTGGTGGTACTGATGCAAGAGTGTCCTTTGTGAGTTGGAGCAAATGTACGTCACTACTGCAGGGTGGTGGGAATGTGGAGAAGCATGGGAAAAATACAACTGGAGTGACCTATGGACTGTGGTTAGCACTAGTATGCTTGCATCTGTGCCAAAGATGTATTGTGTTGATAATGGGGCAGTATGGAGAATGTGTGCCAAATTATAGTATGGACATGGTAACAATCAGATGATATTATTTTATCTGTAACAAATATTCCATCACAGTGTGATGTGTTGATTGATGGATGTTGTTTGGGAATTCTGCACATGTGCATGATTGTTTTATAAGTTTACAACTTCTGTAATAAAATAATATTTAAAAAAATAATAATAGGGTGGATTTGGGGAAAATTCCACCAAATGTAAGGTAAGGACTATAATTAGCAGTAAGATTTTGAGAATATTCTTTCATAATCTGTAACATATGTTTCATGACAATGCAAGGTGTTGGTGATGGGTTGATATATAGGACACCTGTATAATGTTATGCATGTTTGCTTTGTAAGTCCACAACTTTTATTATACACTTATTGTTTATGTATGTTCATATATAAATGACATAAAGCTAACAATAATAATAGGGTGGGTTGGAAGAAATACTTTGATTAGTAGTCATTTTGACAATACTCTTTAATCATTAGTTTAAAATGTTTAACAACAATTCAATGTATTATTGGAAGGGTGAGTTATGAAAGTCCTGTATGATGCTATGTAAGTTTGTTTTATAAGTTCACAACTATTATTATATACTAATTGTTTATGTATGTTTATGTGTGAGTGATATACTTCAATAAATTTTTAAAAAGTTCTTCCATTGCTAGAATAATAGTAAGTCTACACTGGTCCATCATTCATTCCACAATTTGAGGATCCTGGGAATGTGATGCCCACTCTGAATCTAATTGAGAGGGGTTTTAGATCCTATGGGGCAGATGGATGGGACTATCTTGCTTGCAGTTGCAGAATCTCTCTGGTCATTGGGATGGTCATTGCCCATCATCATTTCCTTGTTAGTTGTCCTGGGTGAGTCCAATGAACTGGAGAGAAGATTATGCAACTCTTGAGATTCAGGGTCTGACTGGCACATGGAAAGGCGGAAGGTTTAATTCTCTTGGACATAAACCCATTAATTCTAGTACCAACTATAGGTTCAAATAGAAAGGGAAGAAGAGCCATGTGTAGCCATGTGTAGGAAAACCACAACTGGGCGCAACTCTGTTACAATGGAGAGCATAAATACCGCAGTAGGACCCACTGACAGGGCACCAAACTCCTGAGCTGTCAGCCTTCTCTATAGTGTCTGTATGTTTCCAGAGTCCTCCAGAGACATTGCCTCACTATTGAGGCAATATTTGCTGGGGCAGTCAATGAGATCCTACTGAGACATACATAAGTTTAACCTCTGGAATGAACTCCCCACTTACTCGGAAATCCCTTAGCCACATAAACTCATTTGTTTTTACCTTTTACCCCTTTTGGTCAAGGTCTTTTCCCAAATGTGTTGCTAGATGGTGCTTGGTAGTAATCCCTTGGTCCCAGGGAGGCTCATCTCTGGGAGCCATGTCCCTTACCAAGGGAAAGGTAATACATTCACATGTTCAGTTTGGCTTAGAGAAAGGCCACATTTGAGCAACAAGGAGGTTCTCAGGACGTAACTCTTAGGCACCCTTTTTAAATCTTTATTTATTTATTATTTTTTAATTATCTTTTTTTAAAAGATTACATAGATCACAAAAATGTTACATTAAAAATATAAGAGATCCCTATATAATCCATAACCCACCACCCCCACTTCTTCCACATGAACAACCTCTTTTATCATTGTGGCACATTCATTGCATTTGGCGAATACATTTTGAATAATGGTGTGGGGTGTCATTGATGCATGGGTGTTAGTTCTCCAGGGCATGCATATAGGGTATAAAGATATGTTTTGATGCTATTGGGTACTGTAATAGTGGATAGAATTAGGCACCCTTAAATAATAGGCTACATTTCAGTTTCAAATGAAAGGTTCATAAGTACAGTCATCAATATCAGGAGCCTGTCAACGGTCCATCCTTCTTCACTAGTCACTGCCCCAATACTTGGTGGATACTTGCTGTCCCATTAGAGAATGTGCTTGAACTCCCCAGGATGGGAATTAGGTATTCTTTCAGTTATTGTGTGGATCTCCACCCACCATGACAATGTCCCATTAACACTTGAACTCTTTCCTATGGCTTATAGGTATGCCCCCGTTGAACCTCCTACCATGAATCCACCGTCACTGACACTCCACACCAATGATCCTCCCCTGCCACAGTAGTAGCTCTTTTGTGATCCAAAATTTTTTAAAACTAAGCCAACAAAATAACCAAATAAAATAAAAAGAATGTGAAATAATAATAATAGTTTTAAAAATGACTTATTAAATACAAAAATTTAATAAGAATTTGATATAATAGAAAAGTAATAAAAATAAAAATTTTAAAAATTGGCATTATGTCTTTCATCATTGTAGGATCTGTTGTCTTGTATGTGCAGTGATATTTTCTTCCATTTATCCCCCCAGTGTCTTGTTTTTTCTATTTTACTTTTAAATAAGCTTTAGGTTACAGAAAAGTCATTTACAGAATATAGGAGATTCCCATATAACCAATACCCTCTCCCTTTTCCATTTTCCCATTTCCCCTATTAATGACATTTTATATGTGGGTGGTACATTTGTTACAATTGATGTAAAAATAATAAGCATTGCTATTAACCATGGTCAATGATTAACATTATGGTTTACATTTTGGACTATGCAATTTTATAAATTTTGATGAAGTTTAACATGGCCTGTATCCATCATTGCAAGATCATGTAGAATAATTCCAACACCCCCAAAATGCCCCTTGTTCCGTCTATTCTATTCCTCCCTCCCCCTGCCCTCAGGACCCACTGCAACCAACAAACTTTACTCCTTGATACTTGGCACAATATTGTGGGCTTGAAATACTGGCTTGTCCTCCCCTATTAGGCACTGCCTATGCTCTCTAGAGACTCTCAACCCTCTATTTGAGAATATATCAGGACTCCACAGGATGGGAGTCCAATACCTTCCCATTCATTATGTGGGTCTCCAACCATGGATGCAATGCTTTATGACAGGATGAACACTCACATACTCCCTGAAAGTCTGCCCCACGTGTGCTCTGTCTCACATGCCCCCATATCCAACACCTTAAACCTGTAACCCTCCTGCTGTATTTGCCAAAAAAAACATTCCCAACATTGTAGTTTTAAGCACATACCTGCAAATCCCAGAGTTCATCTGCTCCCTTCCCTGACCCTCCCTCCCTTTCTATGGACAGTGTAAAATCCCACACCCTATCCCCCTCTAAGTTCAGGACCACCCAACCCAATATCATCACTGAACCACTGTCATGCCCATCCACTGCACAACTACACCCTTCCACCTCATCACAGATTTTGCCCATATGGGCATTGGCTCACAACCACCTCTTCTAAACCTATCTTCCAGACTTTCGCTCTGTGAGTCTGCTCCATTTGATTAATTCATATCAGTGAGGTCACATAATAGTTGTTCTTCAGTGCCTGAATTGCTCCAATCAACATGAAGTCTTCAAGGTTAATTGATATTATACTATGTGTTCATACTGCATTCCTTCTTACAACAGAATAATATTCCATTATATGTATAAAACATAGTTTGCTTATCCTTTCATCTGTTGATGGACATTTAGGTTGTTTCCCATTTGGGCTATAGTGAATAACATCAATATGAACTTTGGTGTGCGTATATCTCTTCAGGTCCCTGCTTTCAATTCTTCTGGGTATATACCCAGGAGTGGGATTCATGGATCGTATGACAGTACTATAGTTAGCTTCCTGAAGAATCACCAGACTGTCCTCCACAATGGTTGCACAATTCTTCATTCCCACCAGTGGTGGATAAGCATTCCCATTTCTCCACATTTTCTCCAACACTTGTAGTTCTCTGTTTTTATAATAGCCTCCAGTCTAATGGATGTAAGATGATATCTCATTGTAGTTTTGATTTGCATTTCCATAATAACTAGTGATGTTGAGCATATTTTCATGTTCTTTGTATCCATTTGTATTTCTACTTTAGAGAAATGTGTATTCAAATCACTTGCCCATTTTAAAAAATGAGTCGGTTTTTTTTAAAATTTTGAGGTGAATTTCTTTATATATATTGGATATTAGGCCCCTACTGGATAGGTGGTTACCAAATATTTTCTCCCATTGAATAGGATGCCTTTTAACTTTCTTGAAAAAATTATGTGAGGAGCAAAAGTTTTTTAATTTTGAGGAAGTTCCGTTTACCTATTTTTTGTTGTTATTGCTCATGCTTTGGGTTTCAAGTTCATGAAACCACTTCCTAATACAAGATCCTGTAGATGATCCCTTTCAGTTTCTTCCAAGATCTTTGTGGTGCCAGCTCTTATATTTAGATCTTTGATTCATCTTAAGTTAATTTGTGAATAAGATGTGACATTGTGTTCCTCTCTCAATGTTTTGGATATGGATATCCAGTTCTCCAAGCACCATTTGTTGCAGAGGATATTCACTCCCATTTGAATGGGTTTGGTGGCCATGTCAAATATCAGTTGACTGTATATGAGAGGATCTATATCAGAATTATCAATTCAGTTCCATCAGTCAGTATGTCTATCCTTGTGCCAATACCATGCACTTTTTTCTTTTTTTAAATTTATTTTTTTAATGTTACATTAAAAAAAAAATGAGGTCCTCATATAGCTCCCACCCCCCTCACCCCACTCCTCCCACATCAACAACCTCTTTCATCATCTTGGCACATCCATTGCATTTGGTGAATACATTTTGGAGTACTGCTGCACCACATGGATAGTGGTTTTCCTTTACCACTGTAGCTTTGTAGTATTTTTTTTAAAGACAGGTAGTGTGATTCCTCAAATTTTGTTTTTCTTTTTCAATATGTCTTTGGCTATTCAAGGCCACTTGTTCTTCCAAATAAATTCCATAGTTAGCTTTTCCAATTCAGTAAAAAATGCTGTGCAAATGTTTATTGAGATTGCACTAAATGTTTAAATTATTTTGGATAGGCTAGACATCTTAATGTTTAGTCTTCCTATCCATGGACAGGGAATATTCTTCCATTTATTTAGGTCTTCTTTGATTTCCTTTCACAGTGTTGTGTAGTTTTTTGCATACAAGTCATTTATTTCTTTAGTTAAATTTATTCCTATATATTTGATTCCTTTAGTTGCTATTGCAAATGGGATTTTTTTCTTGATTTCCTCCTCAGATTGCTCATTATTGGTGTGCAGAAATGCTACTGATTTTTACACATTGACCTTATAACCTGGCACTTTACTGAACTGATTTTTAAGCTCTAGAAGCTTTGTAGGAATATGTCATCTGCAAATAGTCAAATTTTGACTTCTTCCTTTCCAATTTGGATGAATTTATATCTTTTTCTTGCCTAAATGCTTGAGCAAGTACTTCTAAAACAATGTTAAATAAGATCACTGACAGTGGTCATCCTTGTCTGGTTCTTGATCTTAGTGGGAAAACTTTTAGAGTTTCACCATTTAATATGATATTTGCTGTGGGTTTTTCACATATACACTTAATCATGTTGAGGAGTTTTCCTTTTATTCCTATCTTTTGGATTGTTTTTATTATGAAAGGGCCCTGTATTTTATTGAAAGCTTTTACTACATCTATACAGATTATTTTGTGATTTTTTTCTTTCAATTTGTTTATGTTGTGTACTACATTGATTGATTTTCTTATGTTGATGTATCCTTGCATACCAGAGATAAAACCCACTTGATCATTCTGTATAACTCATTTGATTTGTTGTTGAATATGATTATCAAGTATTTTGGTAAGAATTTTGGCTTCCATTTTATTTAGAGAGTTTGGTATATAATTTTCCTTTCTCTTGACATATTTGCTTGGCGTTGGTATTAGGGTGATGTTGGCATCATAGAATGAGTTAGGCGATGTTCGCTCCCCATCTATTTTTTTGGAAGAGTTTAATCAGAATTGGAGTTAGTTCTTTCTGGAACATTTGGTAAAATTCACCAGTGAAGCCATCTGTCCCTATGTTCTTCTTAGTTTGGAGGTTTTTGATGAATCATTCAATCATGATACTTGTGATTAGTCTGTTGAGTTAATCAATTTTTTCTTTTGTCAATGAGGCTGCTTGTGTGTTTCTAGGAATTTGTCCATTTCCTCTAAATTATCCATCTTGTTGGCATATAATTTTCAAAGCGTCCTTTTATGATGCACTTTTTTCCTGTGGGGTCAAAGGTAATACAACTTCTTCATTTCTTATTTTATATATTTGCATCTTCTCCCTTTTTTCTTTGTTAGTCTAGCCAGGGAGTTGTCAATTTTATTAATCTTCTCAAAGAAACATTTTTTTTTGTTTTGTCCATTTTTCCTATTGCATTCTTATTTTCAATTTCATTTAGCTCTGCTCCAATATTTGTTATATCCTTCTTTCTACATGCTTTAGGATTAGTTTGTAATTCTTTTTCTAACTCCTCCATGTCTGCAGTTAGGTCTTTGATTTTAGTTCTTTCTTCTTTTTTAATATAGGCATTTATGGCTTTGAATTTCCCTCTCAGTACAGCTTTTATTGCATGTTGTGTTGCCATTTTCATTTATTTCAAGGTAGTTACTGATTTCTTCTGCAATTTCTTCCTTGACCCACTGACTGGCTAAGAGTGTATTGTTGAACATCTCTATCTTTATGCCTAATCTGGTTCTCTGCCTCTTATTGATTTCCAGTTTCTTTCCATTGTGGTCATAGAAATTATGTTGTATGATTTCAATCTTTCTAAATTCATTGAGAGTTGTTCTGTTCCCTCACATGTGGTCTATTCTATTCTGGAGAATTATCCATGTGCATCTGACAAGAATGTGTATCCTTCTATATTTGGGTGTGATGTTCTATATATCTCTTAGGTCCAGATTCTCTAATGTATTATTCAAGTTCTCTGGTTCTTTATTGATTCCCTGTCAAGAATAATGTTATTAATAATAAAAAAGGTAGAAGAGGATCCATACAAAACCTAGGAAATTTAATAACACAAGTAAAAAATAATAAATATGGAGGAATACTATAATTTTGGAATAAAAAAGGGAAATGAGAAGCCAAACAGAGAAAAATATATAAAATAAATTAAAAGGCTGGAATGATGAGAAGAGAGGAAAGGAAAAAAAAAGAAAAAAGCAGAGGGAAAAAGAGTGAGAGAGAGAAATGAAACAAGAAAAATTGAAGATGAAATGAAAAGAAAAACAAGAGAAAGCAGAAGATATAAAAATGAAGGAAAGAAAATAATGTGGGTAGAAAAAATAGGTAAAAGAATAAAAAGCAGGGATAAAGAAAGGGGAAACAACAAAAAAGAAACAAAACAGCAGCAACTAAAAAGACAAAAACAACCAAGGCAAAACAACCTTCCCTCAGACCTCTAAGGAGCTTCTCAGGCTGCCGGTGTTCATCAATCACCTTATAGCCTGCCCTCTGCAGGTGATGTACTGGGCTTATCAGAGTAAAATAAGGAAAAGAGATTAAAAGACCTTTTTTTAAAAATAAATAACGGATCCAAGAAAGCCTAAAACAAAAAGACTCTCTATATGTTCCCTGTCACAAGTATCAGCTGGATGTCCGATAACCTGCTAGATCACTCTATTGATCACTCCTCTAAGAAGACCCAGGAATCTAACCAGGGGCTTCTTCCATGCCAGGCAGGAATTCCTCCACTGAGCTAAATTCTCTCCTTTTGTTAATTCAGTTTCAGAAAGTTATCTCCCCCCTTTCCCCCAGGCATTTTAGACTTCTATAGTTTGCTAGAGTAGTGCTGATTAGGCATGACTGCACTCCCTCTCTAATCTAGTTCCTCTCTCTCCCTGGGTGGCTGGAAGTGACAGCCTGCCTGAGTAGATCCCCGCTACCCTCTCCCCATCGGTTCAGGTGTCCTTCCGAGATTCATAGAGGGCTCAGATGACCAAACTTACTGTAAAGAAACCAATCTCCCCCATCTGTGAGACCCCTCTTCCTCCCAGGGATGCCATCTTCCTGGAATTCCATTAGGCTCTTTCAAACTTTCCCCACATTTCCAAATTCTGACCTCCATTTCTGCTCACTATTTAACTCATTAGCCTAAGATAATAATGACCTTTAGAGACCCGAAGTGTAATCCTCCACTTACAAAAGTGTTTCCTAATCTTCAGTCATTCTACCTAATATGTTTCTTACTATACTATTATCTCACTTTTTAAAATAACCTCCGCTTAAGATACAAACACACACAAACACACAAATGCAATTTAGGCATTTGTATATATTCCTTTATGAAACACCTGTTCAAATATTTCTCTTTTTGTTTAATTAAATATCTTATTATTGAGTTTTAAGTTTTCTTCATATAATCTCTCTGTGTATCCTGTTCAGATATATTCGACATAAATTCAAATTGTGGCATATCCATAAAATGGAACACTACTCAGCAATAAAAAGAAGAATCTGCTGAGACAACAACGTGGAAGAATCTTAAAAACAGTATGTGGAATGAAAGAAACCGGAAATATTTTATATATTAATTTGAGATTCTAGATAACTCAAAGTAAACTCTAATGACAGAAAGCATATGAGTTGTTGCCTGGGAATGGGGCAAGAATTGTATTCAAAGTCGCACAAGGGTACTTTTTGTGGTGATTGAAGTAATCTGTATCTTGATTATGGTAGTGGATACATGAGTGAGTACATTTTTTTAAAAACTCATGCAAACGTATATTTTAAATTGGTACAGTTTACTGTGTATAATTTATACCTCAATAAATTTGATTTTTAAAAGTTCATCAGGCCATTGCAATGTGTAGCCAGGTTTTATAACCTTTATTGTAGGGTCTTGCTTCCCAAAGTGCTTTCATCAGATTATGTGGAAGCTCAGTAGAAATGCAGAATCTCAAACTTTACCCTAAAGCTATTGAATCACAATCCTCATTTTTATAAGATACCCAGGTGATTCAAATGTACATTAAAATTTGAGCAACACTGTCATTATGATTTTTAGAGCCATGAGTTAGAAGGGCTCTGGTTCCCTGAATCACCACATGGAGGAATGCCACCTGTTGGCTAGGAACACTCAGCTTACAATCTAATGTGGGCAAGGAAAGTGTTTAAGGCATATTAATATTGGGTCTAACACTCAGCTAAGATGGAGGTGAAGAAGGACAACCACCACACCATGGAGCCTAGAGTGATTACAACTGAAAATGGGAGGATTGCATCCAGCATCCAGGTGGAATCTGAGCCTC